>NC_134840.1:70839292-71464292 GCF_965363235.1 Mytilus galloprovincialis | reverse complement strand
ATTATTGTTTTGAATCACAATCAGAACGACAGACAAAACTCTTTTGTACAAGATAGCATAAACAAATGCATTGAATGAATCAGGAAATAGCAGATCCTACGGTTTCTAATGTCATGAAATCCTGTTATTATATAAAAAGTAAAATCACAAAAAATACTGAACTTACAGGAAAATCAATTCGGAAAGTCCATAATCACATGGCAAAATCATATAACAAAACGCATCAAAAACGAATGGACAAGAACTGTCATATTCCTGACTTGGTACAGGCATTTTCAAATGTAGAAAATGGTGGATTAAACCTGGTTTTATAGCACTAACCCTCTCACTTTGATGACAGTCTCATCAAATTCTGTTATATATATATGTGATACAGGTCTATTCATAAAATATCAGTCAATAAGGAATATGATCTTTTTTGTTTTCCTTGTTTCATGTTGTACAAAAGTGTTTCCTTCTGCTTCATATGACTTAAACCTCTCAAGGAACATTTCACTAACTAAATTATATGAACTTTTATAGTCATACAGTTCTTTTATTCCTCATTACAGTTTTCCAATTAGTTTTAACATAGAGTGAGGTGCTCATTTTCGCCACATCTTTCCATGTTTTCTACAGTTTATGTTCAGGTCTAAATGTTTTTGAAGTATACTGATATTTCTATATGAAGATAACTTCAAATGCAAAATATACTTAAGCTTGAAAACCGGTTTGTTTTAAGAAAATCATCTGAAAAGTTAGATTAAAGGATGTTTGAAATTTCCGGATGTTTTGTCAATGGGGGACACATATTCGCTTTTTACACATCTATTTAAAACCAAATAACCGCAGCTTTTAACAATTTTTATCAAATCAATTGCATTATAGATGAATAGCAGACATTTCAAAGGTATAAAGAATTCAAAATTAGGGCATTCAGTCAAATATTTACTTAGAAATACTTCTTTGAAATCGTGATTTTTATTCAGGAAATTGTCCGAAAATCGTTGTCCATTTTTCGGTCATTTTCGGTAGGAGCCGCAATTTTGTCTCAGTTTAAAAAAATATTATATTTGTTATAAAAATATAATTTACGGGTACATTTCTTCCATTTCAGCCATCCTTTGAAGTTTTTACACCTCAAAATCCTTAAACGGCGAAATTGTGTCCCCGGCGAAAATGAGCACCCCACTCTACCATTAATTTTTCTCCCCAAACTTTAAGGATATAAACAGAGCATAAAGCATTGCCTGTGTTTTTCAATATATTTTATTCAAATACATGTACACCTATTTCATATAATTATCAGTCTTTGTAAATGCACTAGAGTTAACAAACATCCTTTGTTACGTCATTAAGTGCACAAGTACTTGATACCTATTTTTGGTTAAAAAAGGTGAAAAGCTACTTAAGATGAGGGTCAATTTAAGGTTATGTCATCCTGAAGTCTCAAGAAATAAATAACTTTCAATTTCCTGGTGAAATAAAGTATTCTTATAAAAATCTTCTAAGAATTTATTAATGAATTCCAAAGTCATGACCTCTAAAAACAAATCCAGACTAAACATTTATTAATTGACTATGGCCTGAGACCCTGACAAAAACATTTGTCCTTCGTATCTAAATGCATATTTGACCCTAGATATACATGTATCAAGGGAATATGAGGACTTTCACTCAGTGACGTGCACATCAATGTGGTCATTGTATTGTATGAAATGCTTTTAGACAGATGAATTCAGATGAATTCTAACAAACTCCCTTAGATCATTTAAAACTTGAAAAGCAGACTAAATCATTGAATCTAATTTGAAGACTAATTTTACCTTGAGATATTGGTCACAGTGACCTTCTTGCTGTGTAATGTTACTGACACAGACTGATCTACTGGTTTCAATTTGTATGTCTAAATGTCAATATTTCTTAGGTGAAATGTGAACATCATATCACTTATTTATTTGACCTTTATCACTCACTTTTTGTCCATCAATTTTTTACAAATGGGATTCAATCTGTAATTTTTTCCTGAGGCAATTTGAAATATTTTTATACTGCATCATAGGAAGTTATCAGCTTGTGAAAAACTCGGTTAGGGAATGCAGGGTCAATGCTTTTTCCGAAAACATACATAATGATCTATAAATACTTCACATCATACCTCTGAATTTTTAAAAATTGTTCAACTAAGATATTAGGGTTAATACATGGACTTTGATTTTACTAACGCCCTAAGCAAATAAAATGTTGTCTTTTCCGTAATAACATATATGCGTGTATCATTACATGCACTGAGAACAATACTACAAAACAATACGGTCTCTTGATAAATTATCTATCAACCACAAACGATCTGATAAAAGTTATCAACTTCTATTTTTTCTCAAAGAATGTGACATATCGTTTCCTTTATATATATAAAGATGTCCTATATATCATCGTTTTGGTACTATTTAACCACTATTGACATAGTGCGATACTCCCCGTTACAAGGAAATCCATCACACAGGGTATATCCCGGAAACAATGGTATGCTGGGATATTGTGGCAATTTGCCACTAGTATTTCCTTTAATAAAAGATAAGTAGACACAAGGGTGAGATATGGTAGCGGCCTATGTAAATATTATCATTTGTACGATGACCATGTCATAACTGTAATTGGAGCCCCCTCAAGGGTTTTTTTTTTTTCATCTCGCTAAAAATTCTGTAGAAATTATGTAATCATTCCACTAAGAAAAAATTATATTGCAATTTTCATCTTCAAGTGCTCATTCTCTCTTTCATTTTTTCTTCCTTTATTTTCGTGCTATTTAAAAATTGACATATCACGCTCCGCACTTAAACCCTTTCAGTCCCTGCTTATCTATAAATATTTGGCTACTATTTAGAAAACATTTATATTTACAGATTCATTGAAGAGGGTGGTCTATATTCCATGTCCATTTAGTTTGTATATGAAAGGTAAATAAGAATCATAGCAGAAGAAAGTTCAAAGAATAGGGACTACAACTCAAGTGGAAATGGCCGTGTCAAAACAGAAGTTTAAATACACACCGATGTCAATTTGTAGAACAGGGAAAAATAACAAACTGTAATTTATAACTTAAATAAAAGACATGAAAGAAATGCATTATCTGAATGAACAGTTGGGGTTCCCAAGTAATGAAAAAAGAACATAAAAATTCAAATAAAATAATATTTTATTGGACAAAGCACATATGATACAATGCGTATTCCAAGATACAAACACATTAAACAAGTAAGCATGTACATTTCTTCTTTTGGAATGTACATATGGGCCTTCATAAATGTTTATACAAAGATGACAATATACAGCCCCTTCGAAAGGATATAATAACATGCATGGGATTCGAGTGATAATATCAAGTCTTTGGTTATTAATAAATCTGTTCAGTTCATTGAAACTTTTTTATATGAAAGCAATTTAGGGTTTGGCATACCGGCCTGGGTATTTGTTCATAACTAGTGTCCATTATTAGGCCACTTTTGATCACAAGGTTTTTAACGTAAAAAGACTTCAAATAGTCAAAAACTTAGTTTATGTAAACCCTTATATTATACAAATAGTTTTTTTTATAGTTCTTTTTTTCGTTTTTTCTTCTAAAAATTAAGGGCATGCATTGCATGCATAACCATCTTTAGTTTAATTAACTTAGTTTTCATCAAACATTCATCATCAATTTTTCAGAATTCCAGATTCCAATATGTCCTTGTTTTACTGATTGTCTTTGTAGTTTAGAGGTTTTCATTTAATTAGTGTTGTGATCATTAGTTATGAAATTTTCTTCTTTTGTTATTCAAGCAATTACGTAAAAGACTAAAGCTTCCTGGTTACTCTCTCCTTTCAAGTAATTTGTTTAGAAATTGTATCGTGTAATTATATGCAGATATTCCAGGTATAGTAGGTCTGTGCTTTGGGCAGGTAAATCCCATATACTATGCTAACCATCTGGTTTATGTTAAGTCATGTCCTCAAGTCAGGTTATATTTGTTTATTGTCATAAATCTTTTATTATCTACATATTTGTACAATTACATATGCTCCATCATTCATCCCTAATAATTCTACAAATCAAAATATACATGAATAGGTCATTTATGTCCAAATCTCTCAAATCATTGGGCTTTTCTGGTAATAATCCATCCATGATCGGTTTTGGTGGTCCATACTCCATTTATTAATTGCAATTGCTCTAACTCAATTTTCTTTTTAAAAGTAACTTCCTATTCCTTTTTTCAAGGAAAATGAGCTTAAAACATAAGTACTCAGGGATTTGTCTAGGACGTGTTTTACCTAGAATTGTATCAAAGGATAATTGTGATGGAGGGATTGACAGAAAGGATGTTTTTAATAAATTTTGAAGTATGTAGAGTTATGGACCTTTCAAATATTACAGGATGTTCTATATAAATATATGGGCCCCAATGGAAGAGTTTAATACTAGTTCTTGTTGGCTTACTGTCCATGGGAAAAGGTGCTGTTGTCTTAAGCGTAATAACCATCTTGAACTTGCCAGTTGATGAATCATCATTACAGAAATTGATTTTTCCATGAACTTGGATGTAGTCAATAATCAATTTTTAAAGACAATTAAATGTATTTAGACTAGATTTCATAGTTCAGGAACTAAACATGTTGAATATAAACATACATGTATTGGTATACTACATGTAACTACAGAAATAAGTGAATTTAAAAAAAATGTTCAGGCACAAACGTTTTGGCAAACACAATCAAAGGGGTATATATAACAAAAGCACATCCTTGTGTGCATATACCCCAGTGATGTTGAAATATGAACCAAATTCATCTGATAAAAGAAAATAAATTTTAAAAAAACTACCTTATAACCAATCAAAATCCTGGATTTTTCAATAAGGTAGTAAGAAATGTACAGAGTAAATGAAAGCTTTAGATTTGTCAAGTACATGTATGAACTGTGATACAGCCTGACGTTGGAACTAGGCAGAGTCCACTAACATCTTAATCCTCTAAACACCTTTAATTCCTAAACTGCTTGTAACAAAGCTTGTGTATCTCTGTATTCCAAGTTTCTAATTCCACAAATCTAGTTTGGTTGATTAAGAAGAAAATATTTAATGTATTCAAATCCTACTAATTTGTATTTACATTTACAGGTGAACATTTCCCGGTATTGCAATGACTTTCACTTTTCCAAGTTCAAAAGACCATCTTTTATCATCTTATAATCCTTTAAATAAGTGCTTTTCACATTTATTTCATTAAATGCAGTTACAACATAGTGTTTACATAAAAAAAAGTGTTGCACACCCAGAAATTGAAGTGGTAGTTTAATGCATTTAATTGAAAAAACTTCATAATAATTGTAAGGGCAGAACGGAACAATGATGAATTGAAGCTATACTTGAAAGACAGAAAGTTTTGTTTATCAATTGAATGTAAAACGTGTGCATGTACTTAAAGGGGGTCTAAATGGGTACAAATAAACCTCTAGTACTTGTCAATTTTTTAATGTGGCATAGAAAATATATGCTTGTTTCTCAATATCTCCTATTTCATGAATGCACACAAATTGTTTAGGTCTCTTAGAATCATGCATGTATCTAGAATAAATTAGCATATAGATAGAGAACAAAGACTTTACTGACCAAGCATATTTCTTATATCATTTCTAAATATTCCTTTTAATTAGTTTCGACATCACATCCAAATGAAAATCATGTGTATATACATGTATAGCATGTGTATATACATGTATAGCATGTGTCTATGCATATGGAGACCATCACGATAGTTTAGAAGGGTTTTATATGTATAGTATATTACATCATGAATATAAAACTAAAGACAGTAATGTCTGTTTACCAATATCTAATGTGTCATGTACTCTGAGAAATCATGATTTTAGCTGCGTCATATAAAAATCGACCGTATTCAAATGAACACCACTACATCTGTTAACTGATTTCAGATCGAAAAAATCCTAAAATTTTGTTGTTGAAAGAACCATACAAAACAAAATTCATCTTTTATTTAGTATTTGAATATTCAAAAATCAATCAAAGTAATCTACAATATACATGCACTTGTAATTGCATAAGGTAGATTTCTATTAGACACTGCTCATTAGTTGAGAAATTGAAAGTTTAATGTCTTTCAAAATTTCAAATTAAGCTTGCATTAAATCTAAAATTTAAGTACTTAAATTAAACAGTCCACTGCTCTGTTTGAATGGTTATTAAGACATGAAATGATAGTAAATGCAGTAACAATGATTTCTTACATAATTTTGAATATTTGACTGCACATGTTGATAAAAATATAAACGGCTTATTTTTTGTTGAAAACAAGTTGTACAGTGAAGTATAGTTGTGTCATTTGGTCTCGTCACATTGGCAATCAAACCTGATGGCCACATAATGTTATCATATTTTATATACATGATATGCACACAGTAAGTGCATTTCTAATTATCATGATTATAGATCTAGACTTCTAGTAAAATATCATTTTGGAAAAGAAGATGTACACAGTTTTAATTTTTTTTAAACAGGTCAGTACTAAAAAGGGAATGAACTCTTGTGTATACATGTACATACATTTTACCTTAAACTTGTTTCAATTTGTCTGTTTTGCTATTACTTTACCGATATATTGAATTCTGGTATAAAGGCTTCAATATACAAAGCAAATAATCTACAAACTAAGACCATTCAAATTTAAATCTAGGGCGAATAATTTGTGAACTGGTTCACAATAAATTGAAAGACAAATTCAATTTAAACTGACATATTGGTAAACAACTCAAATTCTTTGAAGTTGACAGATGTTTTTTGAGACAGAGATCTAAATAATGATTACAAATTTTTGATTGAAAATCGAATAACTGGCAAACTCCCAATGAAAAGATTGTCACAACATATCATGCCAGATAAAAATATCCAAAAAGCAAACAACTGTTCACAATAATATTACACAGAACAAAAAAGATTGAGCAAAACTAGCCACAACAAAAATCAAGGGGTGAGCACACTTGTTTCAGAATATTGTCATGATTGTGCATTTAACATGTTCAATAATACTAGGGTCCACAAGGGTAAGATGTCTTGGGGTTTTTTTGTTGGTGGGTTGTTGACTCATTAATATCTACAGCAAATTCCCTTTATTCATGTATAATTTCCTAAATGCGGATTCAGCCCAACCTTTACTTTTAATTTGCAACATTCAAAGTTCTATTAGTACTAAATTATAACATGTAATTATAATTGGCTCTATTTTATGAATAAAAATAGTAGCATAATTAGTTCCACCACAAAATGGAATCAGAATTTTTAAACTGACTGCATAAATCTGTACATGTATAAAGATAATGTTATTACTTTTGGATAATATTGGGCTTTTCTTTTTTGTCCTTTAAATGTTTTGATAAAAAGTGGTCTATTTATTGACTGTGAAACTTTTTGAAGATTTTCAGATTTGGTTAACCTCAAATCTTTTTGGTTATAACAAACTTTTTAAATTTTGGATTTACCATGTTTATGGTGGATAGCAATAAAAATAACAATGTGTGTGGTTTTAATTTGAATTCATAGACAATAAAATTTAAATACATTTGTTAACACCTTTCTGTTAAATAAATACATAAGATTTTATTACTTTTTTATTTCAGGAAACATAAATTTTGAACAATGATATAAATTTTAAAACCTTTTATCATTTCCTGTGTATTGTGCCGAAATTTAAATTCGATTTTTACCTGTTATCTGATTTATGTTGAATAATCGATACATTAACAAACAAAGATGATCAATTTATTCGTATTATCAAAATAACCAATACAAAAAAAGTATGATTTATCTTAATCTCAGGACCTGTTTAAGTCAAATGGCAAATAGGAACTGTTTAAATCTGTTTTTTACAAGGTAGTTTAATTACAATTTAAAAAAACTTCTGTGCATGGCCAGCTTTTTCGGAGAGTCTACTTCATAAAACTGCCTTTGTTTGCAATTTTCAGGTGAATAATTATGTTCTGCTGTTAAATGTCACATTCTAGATGCATAAATCTGTGTTCTCAGGGGAGAAAGATTAAAGGGGATCACTACAACTTGTCTCAATGAGGTCCTGGACACTTCTACTCATCAAACATTTTTTGTTGCAGTTGTTGTTAGGTTCAAATGAACAACTCTCTCAGAGAAAAATAATATTCCTCTAAAAAGCTCTATTACTTTCAGTGTTAAAAACTTTTTTTGTACTAAGGCCCAATAAAAATATATGTGTGGTTCCAGTAACCCTACCGTCCCTACTTTTTCAGCTTAAAAATAGCCTACCCTAAAGATTTTATTGTCATTTTTCATTAAGCACTGTTAAAGTCAGAATGTTGCTCCAATAGACTCAATGTAAAAAAAAAACATAAAATAAAAAAAAATCCCTACCTACCTACCCTAACTTTTTTTCAGATGTAACTGGAACCACACATACTTTTTTATTTAGCCTAAGTAAATACTTTAAATTGAAATTTGCAAATATTTATGAACATACTGTTACATATTAATACAAACGCATACTTTAAATAATAATAAAATATAATCCTTAGTAGTGAAGCCCATATGTTGGCATAAAACCGTGTAAAAATCAAGTTTTCATATACATATATAATACATGTACATGTAACATCTATTTTTTTCACAACTGAGTAGTCATTTGATTGTATTCTTAAGGTTATTTTATTGTTGAATTGCTGTTTCTTTGATGTTAACCACATCTTCCTTATTTATAAGAAATAGTATTTTAAGAAATTTTTTGCATTATTAATATTATTAAATTAATATTTTTTTTTTATAAATATGTGCCATTTTGAAGGGAAACCAACAAACAAAAACCCACTTAACTTTAATTCCCTTATTATATTTATTCTTTTGACATCTAATATTTATTCATGAGATTGGATAAAATATCATTTTGTATCCACAATTTAACATAAAAGATCACAGGGAGTTAGCAATTCAATAACATGGGGCACCTGCTACTAAGCTTAGAAGTTTAAATTATCATAATATTCATGCATATAATAAGACTTTAATTATCTAAACAATGTGATCCTTACCTTACAATCATGTAATGTCCTTAACTTTTCATACAACCAATCTTCAACTGCTAAACGTTTTCTAATCAACGTCATTTGGTGTTGTCCGTAACGTGCCGTTAAATATTTTTGACGTTTTTCTTTTTCTTCATCTCGATGATGTGTAAATCCAACATGTCCCCGCGGTGAATCTGATCCTGAGGAAGTTTGTCTTTTTGTTTCACAGTTCGGAGACTGTCCATTTGATCTAAAATTATCCATTTGTGATGGATAAGTAGCAGTTGTGTACGTAGCCATCACAGTGTGGAATCCTACCGATCGGGACTTTCCGTTTACTTTAGCTTTAGACCTTGGAATCAAATCGAATAAGGAATCAATATAATGCAATAGTATAATGTGTAAAACTTAACATGTGGCTATCAACAACACATAAGGTTGAATGAATACCAACTAAGTAATATCTCTGTTCATGAAGTAATATAAGAATTACTTTGGTCAAATCACTTATATCCTTGCGCAGTGTTTATCTTGGTAAATTGATATGTAAAATCGTTGTACAAAACGAAAGATGGGAAATGTTACGATGAATATTTGTAACAATAAAACCGAAAAGCGTCTTAGAAAATAAAGAAATGCAAATAAAAATTAAAATACAACCAAAATATAATTGTTTTTAAAAGTTCCAATTATTTTATTATATTTTAATATCCGTTAAGCCTGAGGCTTTTTATACTCTACGAGATTACTAAATTAATTATGTTTTCAAGTTCTTCAGCTATCCGAGCATGTTTCTATTCCAACTTATAAGTTCTAGGCGTATTCTAAATCACAAACTCTGCCAGTCGACGTTATTTTATTATATATGTGCTATTTTGTTTTTCTTTGTTAACATAAAAATAGTTTTTATCATGTGTGATTCAGAAGTTGTTCTGAACACAATGTTGACTGCTTTACCATTTTTTTTACATGTTTACTTTTTATATATAGAATAATCAATTAAGAAGATGTGGTTTGACAGCCAGTGAGACAACTTTCCACAAAATACCAAATGACATAGAAGTTAACAATTAGAGGCCACCGTATGTCTGTTGTTTTTTTTTCTAACCGTGACATTGTTGTCATTATATAATGGAATTGTGTGTGCCTGTCAGTCAAGTGAGAGGTTTAGCTATCTATAAACCAGGTTTAATCTACAATTTCTATCGCGATAATAAAATGCATATACCAAGTCAGTAATATGACAGTTGTTAAAATACATTCGTTTAATGTGTATGGGTTTTTGAATTTGCAATTTGATAAAAGATTTCCGTTTTGATTTTGATTTTTTTTGTAGTTCGGTATTTTTGTAATTTTACTTTTTATTGACAATTTTCCAAGCCTTTGACGGACAACTATAACGGTCAGTAGCTCGACATATATATACTAGTAGATGGTCTATGGTTGACGACAACCATGATTTTTTTTTTGTGTGTCAGATGATTGCTATCTCCATAGAGTAAACCTCCGTAACATCGCCTTCTGTTTATATTAATGATAATGCAACCAAACAACAAAAGCAACACAGTTTAACAAAACCACAAGTTGGCCAAAAAGAAAAACTAAACAACGAAGAAACGAAGGATCGAATACCGGAACGATCAAAATGCTTATATGCTTCTCTAAATATTCTACTTATAGCCATGATAATGTGGAATTATATACATGTATAGCTGTAACGATCCTGTGAAAACTGTATATATTTTAATATCTTTTTTTCAATTCAATTTCACAGTTTATTACTAATATACTTTTCTCTCACTCACTCACACACCCTCTTCGTACCTGTCAGCACATAAGACCTCAACCAGTTTTACTGGTCTGGTTTCCGTAACTAGAATTTTTTTATGAGACAAAATAGTTAGTCTTGTGCTCAACCCCTAACCTGGAGGACCATTGGATTTGTAGTTGAGGTTCCATTCCCCTAGATCGAATGCCGACCTATAGGCTTACGAGCAAAGATCTACCCGGATTAGATGGATTGCCTTTCTGGGCTATCAACTCCCATCTGACTGGCTATCATACCCATAGCTGGGACACGATTGATGAGTGCTAGTGCATAACCACACGCCGGTGGGCCTACACACTTCATCTACGGGGCCCTTGTTGCTCCCCGATCTCCATTAATTTGGCCTGGCATCGAATGAGACCAGTATCCGTGTGTTACCACGAGGAGGCATCAATGGAGGAGGCATCAATGGAGATACTTTTCTCTACCATTGTTTATTGGTGTCATTTTAACTCATATCAATTTGATTAAAATGACATCTTCGAATTCGCTATGCCTAATAACAAATGAGTTAATAGATATAGGAAGATGTGGCATGAGTGCCAATGAGACAACTCTCCATCCAAATAAGCATGTATAGAAAAATCGGAATTTTAATAAAAAAAAACAAGGATTCAATTTACTATACAAATAATTTTTTATGAATTCCTTTAAATTATTGTTATTTCGTGATTAAGTTTACTATAGAGCTCAGTCTAGACATTAAGGTTAAATTACATCGATATAGTCTATAAAATAGAAATAAGAAGATGCTGAATGAGTGCCAATATAACAACTCTCCATCGAAGTCACAATTTGTATAAAGTAAACCAGTATATACGGTCTTCCAACAGGGAGCCTGGGCTCACAGTGACACCGAACAGCAAGCAATAAAAAGCCTCTAAATGACTAGTGTAAAAGAACTCAACCCGGAAAACCAACGGTCTAGTCGACATAAAAAACGAAAAAAGAGAAACACTTATGAACCACATCTTGAACAAACTGCGTCAACCACTGAACAACAGGTTATGTCTAGGCTATATTAGACGATTAACCTGTGAGTTGAGGTCGATTTGAAATATTTTAAAATCAAATTGATATTTATATTTTCCCGTTATAATTTATTTGTGAATTTATTTACAAGAGCTTCTACGCATTTCAATAACATATGACACTTATGATAGTAGTGTTTTAGTATACATTTCTATAAATAAATTAATTTGCCACTGGACGTTAAGCAACCAACAATCAATCAATCATGTAAATAAATTACGTTTGTGAATCTTCGCTATATATAACAGAAAAGTAAAAGAGAGTCAAGATAAATGTGAATTTCAATTCGATGGAGAGTTGTTATATTGGCAGGGAGCCTGGGCTCACAGTGACACCGAACAGCAAGCAATAAAAAGCCTCTAAATGACTAGTGTAAAAGAACTCAACCCGGAAAACCAACGGTCTAGTCGACATAAAAAACGAAAAAAGAGAAACACTTATGAACCACATCTTGAACAAACTGCGTCAACCACTGAACAACAGGTTATGTCTAGGCTATATTAGACGATTAGTCCGGTCGTTCCGGCCCCAAACCGATCCGGCCCCAAGTCAATCCGGCCCAAAGTCGATCCGGCCCAAGTCGATCCGGCCCACGTCGATCCGGCCCCAAGTCGATCCGGCCCCATAATAAAATAAGTGTAGCAGGAACAATTCTGCCTAAGATTCGTGGATGCGGACCACAGCTAATTCTAGTTTGTAAACTGATGTGTGCGGAAAACGACTGATGCCAAAAGTGATGCGCTATAATATATCTAAGTAAATGAAAACCAAAAACTGAAAACAATATATAATTTATTCGACAAAGTACAACTTTTATTATGTAAAGCCAAAAGTGTAGAAATGGAGCATTCAATGACTTCAAATAAACCCGTACTATGGAGGCATGTAGCAAAGGCACTAACCTAATGGATACTTAGTTGGAAAGCCTGGCTTTCCTTGGTTGGACTGAATGTCAGTCCTCAGAGAATTCAAAGTAAGAATCTAAAACTAGTTATATAAAATATATAAATTTCTCACAGAAGGTAACCAAAGAATTTGCAACGATGCAAATATTAAACTTTACAATATAAATAAATATCTTTAACCAATGTATTCAAATACCAAAAGCTATGCAATTTAACAAATATGTACTGAATAAGATTCATGTAAATCATTAAATAAAGAAATATGAAATTTATAGTTTTAAACAAGGGAAATAACAATGCCGTAATAATCCTAACTGCCACATAAGAAATAACTATATTGATCTTGGAGGAATTTGTGACACAGTATAAATGGAATTTGAAAGTGTCCGATGATGGATGACAACAGGTAAGTGAAGTATTGGAGTACCAGTTAAAGAACTATTTTAAATCGATACGAAAATGATTGTAATTGTGTCGTTGGTTGTATAGCAGCTTCAACATATTTTAAAATATGAAGTTATTTTCCATGATAACTTTAACTTTAACTCATGGCGATTTCATTTTCTTTTTGTTCATACACAGAATATGTAAATAAATATTTACAGTCCACTGGAACCTATTAAATTTAACTCATCATAATGACTTGATTAATCAAATCATTAGTCTATAATTGGTTTGTTTATTCAACAATTGTCTGATGATTGTGAACTAAGGTAATGCCACTTGTAATCACTTAATTAAATCAAATCCTGATTAATTGATCTTCTGGTTTAGGTTGTTGTATATAATAATTATAAATTGTATTTTTTTCAGGTAACATCACAGGCTTCTATTTACTTGAATGTTTTTTTTTATAATATCAACAAGGTCTTTCTTTATAGATTGATATTTTGTTTGGTGTATATAATAATAACCTATAATGGTTTACTTTTATAAATTGTTATTTGGATGGAGAGTTTTCTCATTGGCAATCACACCACATCTTCCTATATCGATATATTTTTCATAAACTTGACAGTATTTTGAATAGTTGTGTGTAGAAAAAACACAAGTTATATGAGTATCCATTATTCTTTATTGCAAGAAAATAACAAAACAATGACACTGAATGCACGTTTTCACACTCTAAAATATAATATCAGCACTACTAAAATATAACAATAACATCATACATACTAACTATCTCTGACACTCACATAAATATATATAACTTTTAAATCATTTACACTAACAGTTTTACACTGTCACTTACTTAAAGGGGTTACACTTGCAGTACTACAATAACATGATATACAGCAACTTTCATACGCCGTACATATGTAATATTTGCTCATCAAAAAACAAATGCACTATATCATTCTACACATATATACATGTATAATATTTGCTCATCAAGAATAATAAATAAATGTTATAAAAACATATAGATTGTAGTCGCATAATACAATACACGTCATACAGTTCAAACAAATGTTAATGTAATCAGTCACTGTCTGTGTCTTCTTCTGGTTCTGGGTCTGGCACATGGATGTCATACATGTTGGCACATGGATGTCATACATGTGGCCGACGACACGAAGGAAGAAGGAGGTGGTAATGGTACCGTCTTATATCGGCTTGTACCGTTGTGTATGTAACTATTTGTTATTACACAAGATGAAAGACTTGTTAGGATCACAGTCAATTGAAAGAAAACGCTAATTACTGCTGATTAATGTTGATGTCTGAATTGTTTAATATAATTATACCCAATAATCTTGAAAACTTGTAATAAAAACATAATCAACCTAGTTGTTTTATACTCATCTGAAGAAGAAAAATTTTTTTTTTTTACCGTACACCTTTAACATTATAATAAAAATCATAAACATTTATGAAGTACTTTAATATATATCTTTATTTTTATTCCTTATAAATATATTTTTTTATTGGGGCCGGATCGACTTTACATTTGGGCCGGATCGACGTGGGGCCGGATCGACGTGGGACGGATCGACTTGGGCCGGATCGACGTGGGGCCGGATCGACGCGAAAGCGTGACATATAATACAGCTCTGATTTTACATAATTCATTTTTTGCTTACATTTAGTTTTTCAATGAATTGATAATCTTCAAGAATACTTTTTTTGAGTTTTAACGGTCCAATGAGACGTAATTTAAAGACAGTCCGAGTTGAGTATATAGATGGTCCGAAATGACTTATCTGTCGGTCCGAATTGGTTTATTCCGTAAAATGCCCCCATATTTATTACACAAAGTTTCGTTTTGTAGAACAATCTGTTATTTTCTTCTTTTTTTTTAGTCATATCATTACGCACTAACCGGAAGTGATGTCAACACATAAACACAAGGCCAAGAAGTAGATGCACAAAATGGTTAAAATTCTATGGATTATTTCTCTCATTGTCATAGCTCACGCAAGCAAAGAGAAGCTCCAAGATTTGGACCAACTTCTTGATGACCCGAACATATGGCAATATATAGAGAAGCGTGTTGAACAAGAAAAGAAGGACGATATTCCCATAGAAAACAATCACGACGACAGTGTCGGTGATGTTGATCCGCCGAAACAGAAAATCGAATTGCAAAACAGACACCAAAATTTTCGACAGCCATATAGAGCCAGTGAAAACGAGCGTCATTATCCTAACTATAGAAACCAGCACAATTTTCACGAAACGAATCCTTATGGCCTAAAAACATTGTCTGATAGCTCAGGCAATGCCTGCAGTTACAACCTCAATTCCAGCGTAATAATAAAATCCAAGTCATCTCTAGATAATGGAGCAGCTTATTTAAAGAATGCTTTTAATTTGAGCGCAAAGGAATGTGCCAAGAAATGTTGTTACACACAAAATTGTAACCTAGCAGTATACGAGGAGAAGGTACATTCTTTTTTTTCTCTTTGACCACTAAGTTTTGAGTCCAGAGAATAGCCAAGTTGCCTCAATATAAAGCCAGTTACAGTCTCTGTAATGTAACAGATAAAACATCTAAATTTTTTGGAATTGTTTGTTTAAGGTTTGGCATTGTCCGTACATTATACTTGCATACACACTTTCATACAACAGTTTGTTAGGGTTTGTACATCATGAGTTTATCGTATAATGGTATGGTATCGCTTAGTGTTTCATCTGTAACATGTTATAATGTATTGTATAGAGAAATTTATGTATTACTGAAAAATTATTACACCAGGGTTTTCGATAGGCACTGGCTACGGTTACATGGAAATGTAACAATAATAAAAATATTATTGTTACATTGGAGACTAATTGCCGGAATGCAAAGTTGGGTAAGGAACCGATTAATTACGAACGTAACAATAATTATTGAGGCTACGGTTACATTGCGTTATTGTTACATGAAAAACAGCAATGTACGCTAGATTTATTAAACTTATATCTTCTATATAGTTTTGTTGCTTAATTCATTCATGTCTACTAAATAATACTTGTTATAATAATAAATATTATTATTCAACAAATGGTGTTTAAATAGTTTTAGGTATTAATGGATTTGATGTTCTTAAAGATACTGCTTCAAATTAGTAGTGCCAAAGGCGAAAAATATAGTTAAATGGTTTGTTGTTGAAAACTCGGACTGGGAAAACTGTTCACTTTTAAGTATTTAACTGCACACCTACTCGTATTTACTGTCATTATACTTTGAACAAAAGATGAAAATATTCCTATTACCAATTTTGTTTGGGTGAAAAATTTAAAACTTGCATGGGATGCGTTTGAAACGAAACTGAAACAATATCAAGACACAAATTTCATACAGCTATACAAACGCACTTACCAAAAATTGATACATCAAAAGCAAAGTTTGCTAACTGTGAACTTCTGTATACATGTATAAAATTGAGAATGGAAATGGGGAATGTGTCAAAGCGACAACAACCCGAACATAGAGCAGACAACAGCTGAAGGTCACCAATGAGTCTTCAGTGTAGCGAGAAACTCCCGCACCCGTCGGAGGTGTCCTTCAGCTGGTCCCTTAACAAATATGTATGCAAGTTCAGTGATAATGGACGTCATACTAAACTCCGAACTATACACAAGAAACTAACATTAAAAAATCATACAAGACTAACAAAGGCCATGAGAAGGCTCCTGACTTTAGAAATCGCAAAATTGCTGCGGGGTTAAACATCTTTATGAGATCTCAACCCTCCCTTATACCTCTAGCCAATGTAGAAAAAACAAACGCACAACACTACGCATAGTAAAACTCAATTTAAGAGATGTCCGAGTCCGATTTCAGAATCCATGGAGGACGTACTATAAAAAAAATCAAAAAAATGTATGTCATACTTGTATGTATTGTAAATATAAGATCATGTCCTCAACTTTTATTATTTAGTACATATTACTAGTCCCATCGAACATTGCTGTTTTTCATGTAACAATAATGCAATGTAACCGTAGCCTCAATAATTATTGTTACATTCGTAATTAATCGGTTCCTTATCCAACCATGCATTCCGGCATTTAGTCCCCAATGTACAATAATATTTTTATTATTGTTAATACATTTTCATGTAACCGTAGCCAGTGCCTTTTCGATATCACAAACTAGTCAAAACATTTACTAAATTTTATCATCGGTATAAGGACATCATTCGTAAATATAGCTCAACATGCAGACTTCTTATACGTTCAGGTATTTCACATCCATTTTTTTATGGAAATATTTTTTATTAAGCACAAAGGTGTCAGTATTCACCTCAAAAACTAACAAAACCTTTGAATAGACTTATTAAGAAGGGATATAGTTACGATACTGTTGTCAGGTCATTAAAGATTGCATATTTTGGCGTTAATATTGATTCACTTATAGGGTCTTTGCATCGGAAATAAACACATTTATTTAAAAACCAGTTGTTGGCATGACACGGGTTATGTTCTTCTCATACATGTATATGTTATGATGGTATTATACTAAACCCCTAACGGGAAGGATTGTGCCTGATGTTCATATGATGAAATCATAATCTTTCAGTCAGTTTAATTGAAGTCTGGAGCTGGCATGTCAGTTAACTGCTAGTAGTCTGTTGTTATTTATGTATTATTGTCATTTTGTTTATTTTCTTTGGTTACATCTTCTGACATCAGACTCGGACTTCTCTTGAACTGAATTTTAATGTGCGTATTGTTATGTGTTTACTTTTCTACATTAGCTAGAGGTATAGGGGGAGGGTTGAGATCTCACAAACATGTTTAACCCCGCCGCATTTTTGCGCCTGTCCCAAGTCAGGAGCATCTGGCCTTTGTTAGTCTTGTATTATTTTAATTTTAGTTTCTTGTGTACAATTTGGAAATTAGTATGGCGTTCATTATCACTGAACTAGTATATATTTGTTTAGGGGCCAGTTGAAGGACGCCTCCGGGTGCGGGAATTTCTCGCTACATTGAAGACCTGTTGGTGACCTTCTACTGTTGTTTTTTTCTATGGTCGGATTGTTGTCTCTTTGGCACATTCCCCATTTCCATTCTCAATTTTATAGTGTATGATATCATATATTATGATGACTTAGTCTTAAAGGGCTATAAGCTGGCAATTAGAAATCAAAATAAAATAGAAGTCTTTGGTTGGTTTTAAATTAATTAAGTCAAAAGAAGATTGGAAACATTCTAAATGCCATATTGGTTTATACATGTATTGGTCAATTACAATAGTTAGTTTATGATTTTAACTACAAAGACAAAAAGAACATTTAAAATTTGTATACTCATTATTGTCATGTATGTCAATTTATATTTTAGGAAGAACATAGCTGCTACCTTTTTGACTGTGGTACACCATCAAAATGTGTATTTGCTCACCATGGAAACTACAGTGTGATGTCATTCCAAATTAATGACTTTATGCCTAGTGCTCATCAACAGTACCATGAGAATGAATTAGAAAACCTTGGTAAAGTTAAACCTCCGACTCCATCGCCACCACCACCAACTACACACACCCCAACACCATATCCACAAAGAGCAAAAGGTATGTTATATACACCACATTAAACCTTGGAAAAGCTAAATCTCGGACTCCATCCCAACTGCCCCCAGCTACACATGCAACAAAACCTTAATTTTCTTTACATGTTTAAATAGCTCATATCAAAATTGAATTTACATGTATATCAAAATAAAAAAAGAAAAATCAACTTAATATTATTTCTATATCATACATTTTTTGTACATTGTTGTCCAGAAGTGTGAACAGCAATCTTTAAGGACTTTAACGGAGGAGAAGTTGTTTGAAGAAGACCTCAAATCTATGGAAGAACCACACATGTATGGGGGAGGGGATATATGTCCAATTTAGAGAGGGTTACTCAATCATGTGGTAGGATTGACAATGGATTCTGATAAAACATTTGAAATTTTTAATGTCAACCATCAAGGTTGGGCGGTAAATACATAGATGCCAACCATTACGATTTTTCCGTAGTTTTTCCGATTTTGCGATAAAAACTACGCTATTACGGTCAAAGTCGAATAGTTACGGATTCCCAATCATCGACGTTCAATTTTGTAAAACGCGGATTTTTATCATTACTTTTCCGTCCTGGTCCAGTATTTAGGAAACGCCAATGTAATGCTTCCGGTTTCTCGGGAGTTATCAACCTATTGTTGGGTAACTAACAGACTTCCGAAGAGGCAAACTTGCATTTTATTAAGTAGCTTTCCCCCTTTCTCTACTTCTCCTTGACAAAACAAAAATGTTTGAGTCGAGAACATCTGAACAATCAATGAATGGAATACATACTACAGACAACATGTTAAATGACAAATTTTAGTGTACATCACTTTGCAACCACTCGTCAGTAATTTTTATTGGTAAATGCACGTTTATAAATGATAACTGAAAACTTTTCAAAAATACGGAAAATTTGATAGTTTGTTACTGATTGTGTCAAAAGGGGGTTGGCATCTATGTAAATACCACCCCCGGTATTTACCAGTGGTATTTACCGGTATTTACCGCCCCGGATAATACTCCCCAAGTGGTCAATACTGGCAAATACTGGTCAATTGAAATTTTCATGGTTGTTTCTACTATTAATTGAAGTAAAAACTTAGATAAAAAGTCAAATATACTTAAACTTTAATCTTTATGCATGTGTCAGCTTATAAAATTAATGAATTGGATATGTTTTATTCATTTATAACACTTATTCTTACTGATTTAAAATTTAGTTATTATGAATTATGATATTGCATACTTAAGATACATGTATATATATACAAATTTACATTTTATTTCAACATCTTTAAATTTATATATTTTTATTCAAAATGTGTGATTTTACAGGTAATTAAAATTAAAGGTAAATTAAACTACAGGTAAATGAAGTTACATGGGTCTTTTTACCTATCATCTGGCATTGCTAGGTGTGAAAATTTAATTACTAAAACAACAGCCTCCAATAAAAGTTGACAGTGCATGGGTTGAAAGTAATAAACTTGATATATGAAGACTCCCTTAAACAATAAATTATTTCCTGTCTATTTAACTGTGAGATAAAAGCCTTCTTCATGCTGGAAATGGAAATTTGAAGAAGGGACAAAAAGTTTTTATCTTTTACTATAATATTATGTACACATTAATCAATGTAGATCCCTGTTTGAATTTACAATAGAATTAGAAATAAAAGCATTAAAAATGATTTGAACACTTTCTTTAAAAATTAATTATTAATAGTAATTATAAATGACCAAGTAGATAGAGGTTTTTTATAGTAATGACTACTCAAAATTCAATCGACCAGTATTTGCCACTGGCATGGTCAATACTAGTATTGACCGCTTTTTTGCCAACCTTGTCAACCACAAACAATTACAAGTTTATTTGTAAATTAATTATTACTAAAGTAAGGAACTCTAATTGTTTGATTAATGGTTGGTCCCTAAACATCAAGTGGCATGGAACTCTGAAAAACTTATGTTAAATTATTATGCATGTATATATAAATAAAATATTTACAAAGTTATTTTAAATACTTACATGATGAAGAGTCAGTTGGTTAACAATGTAATAACTAGCATATATATACAAGGAAGTTGGAAGGAAGGAAGGAACTGATTTTTGTATATTTTACAAACCATTTAGTATAATTTTGATGTAATTAACATTGGGGAAGTTCATACATGAATATACAACCTTAATTGCTGACATTATGATACAGTATAGATTCTTGTTCTTGACAGAACAGTACAACTTATTCATAAATCTTTGTGTTCCTGTTTTTCTTGGTATGCATAGTAACAAGCTTGATAACAAAAGAAAAAATCAACTTCATTAAAACTCAGTCATAGAAATATTGCTTAACAATGGATTAGATCATACAGTGTACTAACATACATGTCATGCATGTAGCACTATAGTGCAAATTTAATTTACATATATATATAAAATGATATACTTTCAGTGCCATTGTATGGAGATTGTGATATAGATTGGGACGAAAAGTGTGTTGATAGAAATGCTGAATGTCGTGATGAACAATGTAAATGTAAAAAAGGTTACCATGCAATCTATGCTATATGCAGTAAGTAATCCTTATTTCATGACCCAAAAGATATATTTCCAATGTTGTAAAAAAAAAATCATATTTCTTAATCTGTTTGTTAATTATTGAGTCATAATGGAATTATATATATAGGGGGAGTTTCATCAGTTGAAAAAATATTTTTTAAGACTAATTGAAATTTATTGAAATGAGGTTAAATAATGTTTTAAACACAAAATTTAAAAGTCTTGTACATGTTTACTGACTTTAAAAAAGTATAATTTCACCATGGCTGAAACGATGCCATTTGCCAACTAATGAAACATTTTCTAGTTTGATTTTTCAATAAAAGTTCAATTGGCGTTATCTGGGTTTATTGTTTGATATTTTTCTTGAATTCTAAATGTAATGTTATTATTTTAGGGAAACAGTGCTAGATTTGAGAACCCATGATATTTCTTTGAAATACTGGGGAAGTGTTTTCCACTCTTGTACATCAAAAGAAGACAACTTGATATTTTTTTTGTTTAATATTACATTTTTAACCATGATGACATTGATTTTAGGAGAAGTTTGTAATGAAGATGAATTTCAATGTAAAAACAAAGGACAAGATTTTGATGTACCTGACTGTATAGATAGTAAACATAGATGTGATGGAGTTCCACAATGCGCTGATGGCAGTGATGAAGAAAAATGTCCTAAAAAACCTGAAGGTAGGTTACTTCCCCTTACAATTAATTATCCCCCTTGCCTTTAGATAAGTATGTTGTAAGTGGTCTGTGTGCTGATGCCAGAGATGAGGAAAACTGTCCAAAAAATCTGAAAATAAGTTACTTCCCCTTATAGTCAATTATATCTCATGACTATAGATACTATTTTATAAGAGATCTGTGTGCTGATAGCAGCAATGAATAAAACTGTCCTAAAAAGGCTGAAGGTAGGTTACTTCCCGTTATAGTTAATTATCTCCCTTTACTATAGATAAGTATATTGTAAGTGGTCTGTGTGCTGGTGACAGGCCTCCTGAAAAGACTGAAGGTATTAAGTTACTTCCCCTTCTTATCAATAATCCTTCTTGACTATTGAAAGTGATGTGTGTGCTCTTGGCTGTAATGAAGAAAAATGACTTAAAAACTCTAAAGGTAGGTTGCTTCCCTTATAGTCACTTATCTCTCACGACTATGGATAAGTATGTTGTAAGTGATAAGTGTGCTGATGGCAGTTAGTTTAGATTGTTATTTTGGTAATTATATTGAAAGTGATCAATGTGTTGAAAGTTTAATAGTGAGGAGAGTTCTGAAAATATGCATATAAGGATATTGCACTAAAGGCATGTGGTTGGTTCACATATCTACTAATAGAGAAAACTGTGAGGAGATTACTAATAATTTTAGAATGTATTATTATATTATTTAATGATAAAGATGTATTACATGTATATTTTTTTTCATTTCCATTATGCGCTAAGAGTTGTTAATATCATACTAATATCTAACCATTATATAATTTGAATTCATTAGAAAATATAGACAGTAAAACTGAAGTGAAAGGAAATCAAGGGACAATTGCAGAAAATGGTGGTTTACCTAGCCTTTCTAATAAAATTGCAAGTAAAGCCATACAAAATCCTGTGCCTAAGAACCAGTCACCATTACTGCCAAACAGTGATAAAATATCTGGGAACCAGTTTTATGGACAGGTACCAGATAAAACTGGATTTATCAATCCAAACTTGTATGGAAGCAATAATCCCTTGCTACCCCAACAAATGCAGGATTACTATTGGCCACCACAGCAGGGATTATTGAATAACCCACAGCAGTACCAGTCACCATACTCAGATTACCCACAATTCCAAGGTCAGCAATTAGGTCAAGGATATTTGAATCCTCTTGGATATGGAGGACAGAAATTCAACAATCCATTTAATTCTGGACTAAAGACTGATAATACCAATCTCAATTCAAAATTTTATGGTGCATATGGACCTAACCAAAATGTGCCATTGCAGAAATATCCATTAAATCAAGTGTATGATAAAAATGCTGGAAATGATATGAATCAAAATTATCAAGACTCTGTCAAACCATTGTATGGTGATCTGAATGTATATCCGAACTATAACAATCTCCCAAGAAATAGACAACCTAGTCTGCTACATGAGGGCAGGAGTAATAATAAGACAAATGTAAATAAACAGCCTGTACTTCAGCCAAATTCAACTAGTACAACAAAAACATCTACGACTTCTACAACAACCACGACAACAACCGCCTCACCTGTTGTTATGACAACTAGAAAATCAGTCATGAATGATAATTCATACATTGATGAAAACTATTATCCAGGTTGGTCAGAAAATGATGATAGCTATTACCATAACAATCGTCAGCATAAAAATCAGGAATCTACTAAACATATATCGCAAAAAGGTCAACAAAATTTCAAGGATTCAGATGACAACAGGCCTTACCAAAATTCAGGTAATAACAAACAGTTTAAAGATTCAGATGACAACAGGCCTTACCAAAATTCAGATAATAACAAACAGTTTGAAGATTCAGGCAACAATAAACATTTCGCGGATTCAGATAACAAACATTTTGAAGATTCAGGCAACAATAAACATTTTGATGATTCAGGCAACAATAAACATTTTGCGGATTTAGATAACAACAAACATTTTGAAGATTCAGGCAACAATAAACATTTTGAGGATTCAGATAATAATAACAAACATTACATAGACTCAGGAGACAACAGGAATTACAAGGAATCCCATAACAACAGAAATCCCAAAGTTTCCCATGACAACAAGCATTATAAAACTAAGGTAGATAACTCAGGAAATGAAAATTACCGTAATAGATATCCATACAGATTTAGACAGAAAGGAAAATATTCTGATTACGATGACAACACAAGATACAACAACTGGCCAGATTATTATGATGATGGCTCTGATTATTCTGAATTCCGTCAACAACAGAATCATAGACCAGGCAAGGATTACTATGAGAATATATTTGCACCAGGTAGTTGAGTGTTGTACCTCATCACATAGATGTCGTAGAAATTGTCAAAATGTTGCATGGATGTCGTACATTGCAGTATGCATTTAAATTTATTTTCACCTGTTTTAACTGTAAAGCCGCTCTTAATTTTGTTTTTGTTTTTACATGTCCATCTTTTTCTTTTGTTGGTAGAATGCACTGTATTTTTTTTTTAATGTTTCTTTCAGCTGTACAGAAAGCAGGCTTTATTCATGACAACCTAAGATTTAAAGCTTATATTTTTTTAAACTTAATTTTACATTTTTTCGTTAATTTCAAAATAGATCAGCGTTATTTTAGGAAAGTTCAAAAGTTAGCAGATGTTTTCCTAACAGTGAAGAACATCCTAAAGATGTAAAAAAAAGTCTTACTTGTAACTAAAATTTAGATTGAAAGCAGGAAATTTCTAGTCTTTTTCCATCACTGATTATAATTTTTAGAGTTGCTTCCCCTTTTCTTTTCATTGATTTACCTAAATGTGTTTGTTTCTGTGTGTATGATGTATTTATGTGTATCAATGTTGTTTGTGTTGATGTTTGCACATGAATTATATTCATACCCGTATTCATATAAATGTCAATTAATTTCACTTGCATCTTTTCCGTTAAATTATAATTTTAAAAAGAGCTATTTAACATTTGATTAGTATTGTAATCAATATAGCTTTGATGGTACAACTTGATTCATTAAACTTTAATATAGATTGCTCAAGTTCTTCCTCAGAAATTTTTGTTCCAACATCTGAAATTAATACATCAGGTTTTTTTTTTATAAAATTAAACAAATATGAATATTTGCAAGGAAATTGGTCAACACTTATATGAATTTGGTAGAATGGATAAAGAGTATTATACTTCATATCATAAAAAGCTGCAATTTATAGTAACATTGATTTTTTATTTGCAGATTTTATTATAGCCATATTTATTTCAAGTTGGTGTTAATATGAGTCCTTAGTTATTAAATTTTATTTTAAAAAGGTGTAAATGTCTTTGAATTTCAGATTTTGGAAAGAAAAAACATCATAAACATAAGGGTATACTATGGCCACATTTGTGGGGTAAAATAAAACTTTCTACTTTGAAAATATAACATTCACATTCTGAACTACACTAATTATTTCTCAATTCACTGTTTCATAATCTATAGAGATATGGATAAAAAGTGAAATTGTGTGTATATGTACACCATGATCACCATCACATAAATAACTTCAGGCCATCAATTAAATATTGATAGCTCTGAAGTTTTACATAATCTGATATCTTGCTATGAATTACTTTTGAAAATATTACTCAGCTTAAAGCCTTTCGTAAGATTCTGATTTCTAAACTTTTAAAGATTCTTCAGGTTCATTTAACAAAAGTCACTGTAGATTTTAACTTCTCTGCACAGGTACACAGATACCATAACACCATTGAATTTTTTTTAACGAAAATAAATGTTGATTTTAAGTAAATTGCCATGCGTTACAAGTTAAGTATTAACATCATGTACATGTTAGATGTTGAAAAATGAGTGAATTTGGTTAACCCTCGCCCCCAAACACAAACAGTGTAGTTCACATTTTTAAGTGTGATAGTTTTAAATGTTGCACATATGGTTTGATATGCTGTGTATAATTATAAATATTTATCAATGACTTTAAAACATAAACCCACCTTTATACTTTTCATATAGACTTAATTAGAAATTGAGATTTTGTTGATTTTAAAATATATGTAGTTCTACAGATGTAGTTATTTGTTTAGGAAGTAAATGGTGAACAATAAATTTAAAGAGAGGTCAGTTTTTTTCTTAAAAAGTTATTGGAATTTATTGTTCAAATTTTGAACTTTGAAGAACATGATTTTATAATTGTTTTATCATTTTTGCAGATAAACAGTCCAATGACAAAGATGAAATTCATGAAGACAAAGGTTTGTATTGATTCATTTCCATGTGATTATTACATACATAATTAAATTAAGTTCGCTACATAAGGTGCATAAGACCACAATCTTAATCGACTACATTGAAAGTTTACCTGCTGAAGGTTTGTGGATTTCTTGGTATATTTCAAGCTTCCTCATTTAGCCATCATTTAGCCATGTATGTTGAATCTGATGTTTTAATGCTAACAGGGGCCTTGGTGGCCGAGTGGTCTAAGTAGTTATTACTGTCAGTTATCACGGTTTAGTCACGTTTCTCCAACATTTGATAATTAGACTAAAACAACATAAGGGATTAGGGGGTCCTCATAAGGACTTGCAGCGTGATAATTACCTGTAATTCACCTTTATCAGGTCTTAACTGAAATATTGTAAAAAGGGATATTTTTAAAAAATATTTATATCAAAACATTAACAAACCATATATTTTTTGGTCGAGTATAACCCGAAACGGTTACGTAATCATTTTCATCCGTATTTGATTAACAAAATTAAAAAGGTTATTCAACAAAAAAAATCCTTAAATAAAAAAGGGAAATTCTAATCAAACTGTAAATTTCATAAAAAATTATGAAGAAATAATCTCGAAATTATTTAAATTTTTTTTTTTTTTTTATTAGAAGTAACATGAAATATCGAAATGTTCACTGACTGTACCTCATTTTAGTCATTTATTCTATTACTTGATATATTTTTATGCCCCACCTACGATAGTAGAGGGGCATTATGTTTTCTGGTCTGTGCGTCCGTCCGTCCTTCCGTCCGTTCGTTCGTCCGTCCGTCCGTCTGTCCCGCTTCAGGTTAAAGTTTTTGGTCAAGGTAGTTTTTGATGAAGTTTAAGTCCAATCGACTTCAAACTTAGTACACATGTCCCCTATGATATGATCTTTCTAATTTTAATGCCAAATTAGAGTTTTTACCCCAATTTCACGGTCCACTGAACATGGAAAATGATAGTGCGAGTGGGGCATTCGTGTACTGAGGACACATTCTTGTTGTATTTGTGTTACATGTAGATGTTAAAATCTAAACCGATGCAAAACAGCTAAGTTTTATTTATGTAAAAAGTCACGAAAAGCGATTGTCTTCTAGTGCGAAGAACCATATATCTACCTGGTCGTTCTGTCTGTATATCACTAAAGCCGAAGCCAGTTTTCGTGGTATGCTGTCTTATCAGATGAAATAGTCAGTCGTATATCTGTCCACTTTTTCAACGAAAACGGAGCTGATACAAATTGGGTACATCGCGTTGCGTTGTGATCTATATAGTGTTTAACTGTGGGAACTGGCTTGGTGAATATTGTGCACTACTAGTATTTTCGATTTGTTACTTAAGCTTTGGACAATTAATGCAAGTTGACTAAGAATTTTGAATAAACTGTATCGGTGATAATAAGCTGCGTTTTGTACTTTTATATATATTAAGATTAATGACTCACGATATATAAACTCTTAATAGCTATCAAAATATAAAATGATAATTTTTATTCCAGATCGCAACATTGTAATCTATAATACATAATTATGAAAAATAGAGAACAAAATTATGAAAAAAAGCAAAAAAAAAAAAAAAATGTATACCTTTTTTAACAATATTTTGGTCAAGAACAGGTGAATTACAGGTAGATATCAAGATCCAGTCCTTAAAAGGACCCCATAATCCCTAATGTTGTTTTAGTCTAATTACCAAATGTTGGAGAAACGTGACCACACCGTTATCACTAGCCAGTCAACACTGAGGTTGTGATTTCGAACCCCGCTCGTGCAGGTGCACTCGACTCCAATTTTAAATGACTAGGATTGTCAGTTTTCCTATCGACGGTCGGTAGTTTTTATGCCCCACCTACGACAGTAGAGGGGCATTATGTTTTCTGGTCTGTGCCTCTGTTCGTACGTCCGTTCAGGTTAAAGTTTTTGGTCAAGGTGGTTCCTCCGGCTTCCTCCACCAATAAAAACTGACCTCCACGAAACAGCTGAAATGCAGTGCTTAAAAGTAGTGTTAAAACACCAAATATCAAAAATCAAATTTAACGCTAACAATCAATTAAAATCTAGTGAAAACACAATACAATCATACAAGTTTGAACTAAACAATGTCCACAATAGTGAATTACATAAAGATACCTAGATTCGGTGTGTTATTTTTCCTATTTTATGTTATATGAAAGTTTACTTCCATTAAAAATATTGCAATTCTGATAGTCTTTGATAACTTTGCAATGAATTACGGTACAAAAAAATATTTTAAAGATGGTAAAAACTTTTAGTCGACAGTTGAATAAACTTATTCAAGTTTAATTTTTAAACTAGACACATGGAACTGTTGCCTTTGACCTTTAAGTCATTTTGTTGACAAAGAGAATAGCCCAAGTTGAAATTATTTTAAGTAGTATCTGTTGTAAAAAAAAATGTTTAATAAGTCAGTTAAAAGTTTGAAAATTTTAACAATTCAATGAATTGTCTCTTTACAGTTAATACTCCATCACCACCCAAACCAGTGGTTGATCAGCCAGAGGAGAAACAACCTGATGTACCAGATGAATCTGATAAGGATATACCATTAGAGACAGGTATATTATTGAAATAGTATATGTTGTTATTGTCTACATTTTGTTATATGGGGTATACATCAATGGGACATCAAAGAAACAGCACTAAAAAACTGAAGATATTTGAATGTTTTGTTTGTTTTTTTGAGAATTTTGTCTGGATGGCAGCTAAAAGATTTTTTTCTTTTAGATTTGTTCTTAACTTTTATAGTCTATAACATAGAGCTTTTGTTGTAGGGTTGCTGTCTCATTGACATATTTCCACATCTACTTTAATTCAGATTTGTAGGACAACATTATACCTTGAATCAAAAATGTCTGGCTCTAAATCACCTAGTCCAAAAAAGTTGTGAATAGTTTTCTTTCCTATTTCCATTATAACGACAAGATTGATACACATTTGTTCAAATTACAATCTTCATGCTCAGTTTGTTATAAGCATAAAATGCCATTGATAAGGTTCCATTTAATAAATCCTTAATTTAAAGCTATCTAAAATGCAAAATTCTTTTCTCAAACAGAGAAATCGGTTATGTTGTGTTTTGTTTTGCATTCTATTTTCAATTTATTCATCAAACTGTTTGCATAATTATGCGTTAATGGCAATATGCTGTGTGATTTAGTAATACATGTACAAGCTTGTCCGATTAGTACAAAATTCACAATTTAAGGTCTTAAATTCTCTTATTTTCCCTATGAAAAATGATTTTTGTCATTGTGTAAGATGAAGAACTGAAATGAGATAAATATAGCAACACTCTAATGTTCTGATAAAACAGAATTGACTGATATTTTTAGATGTTAAGGATGAGGATAAAGATCAACAGAGTGAAGCTGATTCAAAGGAAAAGGAACCAGTAGATGATAAACCAGATGATAAACCAGAAACTGCAACAAAATCTACTTCAACTATGTCAGAAACTCCTAAAGACCCAACTGAAACAGAGAAAAATGTGGGCTTGGAAGCACCAAAAAAAGTAGTAATAAAAAGTCCAACAGACAATAATCAAGGCCCAATTGTGGCCCTGGCATTAGGACTTGGTATTTGTCTAATGTTACTTATTTTTGTGGGCTGTCGATTACGGACAGTTAAGCGAAAAATCAGACGAGGAAAAAGTTTGCATTCAAATGAAGCTGATTATTTAATAAATGGCATGTACCTTTGAAAGGTATATTGATTATAGCGGGGTCAGGGTTTATATATATTCAAAAATGAAAAAGATTTTTTATGGAATTGTATTTTTTTCTCACTTTCCTCTACTGGTTTTATAGTAATCAAGTCTTTTCAAGTAATCAAATCTTTTTAACAAAGAAAATGGAGATTTAATATTGCCAGATGTTTAACTAGAAATTTGGTCAAATATGTTATTTGAATTTTGGATTCTTAATACGAGTTAAATGAAATTGTGAATTAAGGAAAAAAAATAATAATACTTTATCTTTCCTTGTTATTACAAATAAGATGTTCAGTTGGAATCTATATATTTTTATTATAGAATTATTAGTGAGTTACCAAAAAGATATTAGGTCACATATTTGATGAACTAGGCAAATACAACTTATAAACTGTTTATTGTCCGTTTACTTTTGTATTTTTAAAAGAACTAGAATATCATGCTACATGTAGTTTAGATATATATAACTAAATGCTGGTTTTTGACACTATTATTTTCTGTTATGTCTATCTTTCATGCACAATCATATCAGTTTTCTTTAAAGTATAGTTTCTTATATATATTGACTATAATCAAAGTAATATTTGCCTTATAATTGTAAGTGGTCAAATGGATCTTTTAAAAGTTTTGGAGTAAGGTACCGGTTCTTGTACTATTAAAGTGAATGTTTTTGCACAATTACAGATAAGATCAAATACATTGTCTTATATTTACTAGCATGACAAACTTATGTTTCTTGACAGTATTCAAGTATTATAAAAGCTTAGCTAAGAGCAGTGAATATGTTAATTCATTTATGTAATACATGTATTCATTGTTACCTATACATGTAAAATTCTCTGAATGAATATTTGGTTTTACAGCTTGCAAGTAATATGAATTCAGATAGAATAACTAGACAAAGGTTTTACATTCATGCTTTGAAAAACTAAATAAGTGAATAAAAATGCCTGTAAACAGCCTATTTCAGAAAATATCTGCAGTGCACACACTATTTGTTCAAAGCTCAAACTAGCGAAGTTCAAAAATAGAATAAAATATTGTTATAATAAAAACAGACATTGAAACAATACAAACAAAAAGATGAATCAATGGTATTTGTTGAATAAATTCCAAACATTGTATATTATATCTATGTTTTAAAAAAAATCATGGATATTAAATGTTAAGGCCTATTCAAGAAAAAAATGTATGGGGGTTGGAAGGCAGTTTTTTGTCAGCACCCACCACCCAGGCAATTGTAAATGAGAATTATAGTGCATTATAGTGTGAAAAGTTGCTCTTATACCCATCACCCATGTATTATTAATATAATGTGCCTTCCAACCTCCCCGATACATTTTTTTCTGGAATAGCCCTAATCAAGTTGTGAACATGTGCAATATGTGTAAAATTGTATTAAAATATATTTATATGCAATGTTAGTGATGTACTATTGTGTTATTTTCCTAAGAGATGCAGTGAGACTCGTCAAAATAGAACCCTTTGAAATTTAAAGCCTGTTTGAATTATTCTCCAATGTGAAGTCCTGAACATGCATGAAATATTTGCCCTTGGAGGTTAAACAACCAACAATCACTCAAAACAAACATTGATTATTCTTTGATAATTTCGTAATAAGTTTATTTAACTTTGAAAATAATATCAATTGCTGGGTTTGATTAAGACAGGTTTCACTGTAAATGATCTCTGTGAATTAGAAATTGACCTTGTTAAAACCTTTACAGGTACATGTACATGTATCATAATGAAACATTTTAGAATATAACTGTTATACATGCATATATGTTCCTGTCAAAATGTTAATGAGGTCAATATCTGTAAGCCTTGTATCATATAACCGGTTGTGTAATCTTTCTTTTATATGTTAAGTTTATCCATTCATAAATTTATTTCATTTATTATCAATATAGTAAGTAACATTTAGTTTAGTTTATAGTTTATAGATATACTTGTAACAATGCTTTATTAATTTCATTAGTCTATGAGAAGTTTGTTTACAGTTTGTGTTTTAAACAGAGAGATAGATGCATTAAAATGATTTATCATGTGAAAATGTCTTTCTAAAGTTGATTATGAAAAAGGTCAAAAGGTCAAAATAGATGAATGAAGAATCTCGAATTTATATTAGACAAACTTTTCCCATTTACGTATTGAAATAATGTTAAGGAAATATTATTTCTAATATAAAAAAGATGAGAGAACTATTCTCAAATTATTTGAGACATAATTATTTTCCATATTGAAATAATGTTTAAAGAATTATTATTTTGTAATATTTCAAAATATCAAATATGGATGGGTTCATGACATCCTTTCACTTTCTTTTTGAAATCCTACAAATGTTGTCTCAATGTATAATCTCAACAAAGTGCATTTTCATGCTTTTAACAAGAGAAAAAAAATGAACACATTTGCTGGTTTAATTGTTACAGCCCAAAGGCTAAAAATTGTGTGTAACTAGATGCATAGAACTTTTTAAAAATGGAGTATTGTGACATAGTTTATTGAAGTTTCACTTCCAACCTCAATGATATGAGCTCCAAACTTTCCATAAATAATAAATTGTTTTAAATTATTCCATTATTAAGTTGAATATAACCCCTAAATGATAAATTATTATATGGTATCCCAAATTAATCAGTGTTATAAGAAAACAAAGTTTTTTTTCACACACAGATTTTGGATGTTATAATTATAGCTTTATAAAAAATTGTTACAGCTATTAACCAGATTTGTAGTTTAGTTTTATTTTTGTGAAAGACAAGCATCTCTTTATGTTTTCATTATATAAATAATCTCAGGCTAGGTAGATCTGATTCATTTTCAAACTTTATCCCACCAAACTTTGTATGTTTGTATGTTTTGTAATTTTCTACAAATGAATCAAAACTTGACAGAAGTGATACTATTTCTGTTTGATATTTAGATGTAATAAGCTTTTCGTTTAAAGTGTAAAAAGTGATATTTATTTCTTTATCATTCCACTTTTATCTGAGATGAATAAAAGGAAGAAAATGATTTGAAAATCCAGTTTAAAGGAATCCACCTGATATTTTTTTATACATTAAATGTACATAGTTTATTTTTGAGCTTATGTACAGAATTCCAAAGGGAGAGGATTATTTTTGAGCCAATGTAAAAGAATTCCAAGGAGGAACATTCCGAAGAGAGATATGTTAGCATGTTTCTGTTGTATTTTATACATTGTTTATGTTAGATTGTTTACTAAATAAATTTTGATAGAAAAGTTGTGCTTGTGTTAATTGTGTATGATAACTCTGACAGATCATCAGTAAAATTGAGAATGGAAATTGGGAATGTGTCAAAGTGACAACAACCCGACCATAGAGCATACAACAGTCAAAGGTCTTCAATGTAGTGAGAAACTCCTGCACCCGGAGGCGTCCTTTAGCTGGCCCCTAAACAAATATGTATACTAGTTCAGTGAGAATGGATGTCATACTAAACTCCGAATTATACACAAGAAACTAAAATTAAAAATCATACAAGACTAATAAAGGCCAGAGTCTCCTAACTTTGACCAGGGGCAAATTGCGGCACTGATCTGATTGCACCAGATAGCAGCTGATTACTCTGTAATCATTCTACAATAGAGGATGACTAAATTTTAACAAAGTTTGATCACACACACCAAACAACAAAAATAGTGACATAATTTTTCAATTTAATAACATTCATCAATCAACTTTAGTTGACACTATCATTTCAACATAAGTTGATTCCATTCCTATCAGTCTACAAATGTTTAAACCAGTAAAAATTCAAGAGCAGTTAATTACATTCTCAACAATCAACAAAATTTGACACTCATGAATTTAAGAAGTTGATTATATTCTAAACAATCTTCAATGATTATCACTATCATATCTTCAACAAAAGTTGACACTATCTTAAATTCAAGTAGTTGATAACATTCATCACTCCACAAAAGTTGACACTATCATATCTTCAACAAAATTTTATAACATTCTCAAGTTCTTCTTTAATCCAAAAAACATTGAAACTATTATAAATTAAAGAACAGTTGATTACATTCTCATGATATCTGACACTATCAAATTAATCATTAAAAAATGGCACTATCATTACATCAACTAAATTAACTTCATCAATTACTGTAACAAAAGTTGACACTATAATAACTTCAACAAATGTGATTACTTTCTCATTATCAACAAAAGTTGACACACTCATTACTTCTACAAAAGTTGCCACCATCTTACATTCAACAAAAGTTTATAACATTCCATCAATCAATTAACATTGAAACTATTATAAATTAGAGCAACAAACATTGACACTACCTAACTGATATGCTGAATCGTCTTCAATTGCACAGTATTGCACAATAGCAAGAAATATCTAATTGCACAATATTGTGCAATAGCAAGAAATTTTCAATTGCACTTCAACAAAAGTTGATTACATTTTCATGAATCAACAAGTTGACACTGTAACAACTTCCATAAACCAAGAACTTTTTATGCCCCACCTACGATAGTAGAGGGGCATTATGTATTCTGGTCTGTACATCTGTTCCTCTGTCTTTGTTTGTCCATCCGTTCATTCCGCTTCAGATTAAAGTTTTTGGTCAAGGTAATTTTTGATTAAGTTGAAGTCCAATCAACTTGAAACTTAGTACACATGTTCCATGATATGATCTTTCTAATTTTAATGACAAATAAGAGTTTTGACTCCATTTCACAGTCCACTGAACATAGAAAATGATAGTGCGAGTGGGGCATCTGTGTACTGGGGACACATTCTTGTTCATTATCAATCAACAAAAGTTAGTTTCAGTCATAATGACCTACACCAATCATTAGTGACTAACAAAGCTACTTCACTTCCACCAAGTTAATAGGACTTTTCATAATACTTGAAGATTTAGATAAAATATCACTTGAATTATCCTCATCTTATAGATTTGGTATTTCATCCTCATCTCATGGGTTTTGGTATTATTGAGAATACATTATGGCACCACAATTTCCATTGAAATATCATATTTAGTACAAATTCATATAAAGTACAAATACATATGATCTGATCACAATAGTTTTGTTAAGCAAATTACTAAGAATGGTATGAATAAATTTCTAACAAGTACTGTAGCAACAAATTGGAAAATTCTGCAGCAGACGACTACATCCATGGCGTCATGTGTGTAAATGCACTGAAACAGAGCCAGATTTGGACACTGAGAAGACACCCCAACCCCAATATGATAAACTGTGGTGTATGCTTATTGAACGATTTATAGAGTATGCAAAGATTGTCATCCCAACCAGTAGTTAATCCCTTGCCAAAACAGTGCATCTGTTTTGCTGTGCAGGGGAAGTATAACAGTAATTACACATTACATACAATCAGAATGGAGATCATACAACATCTTCTTTATTCTATATGCTACAACTTTTGTGCCTGGTGTAGGGAGTGCCACACTCTTGCATGTTAAGGTTCCCTTACAACAACTGTATCTGATACAAGGGGCCTATTGCATTGTTAAATTCTTATGCCTATGCCATTATTTTAAAAGTGGCTTTATAGATTGAATTAGTTGTACAGAGCTCTTGCTTACTAATCATACCCCCAATAAGAGTATTCTTCAAACAGGAAGTTGATGAGCATTTGATGTGAAATTACTTCCCGCTATAGCATGCTAAAATGAATATAAAAATGAGATGTGGTATGACTGCCAATGAGACGACTCTCCACCAGAGACCAAATGACACTATAGGTTACAAAGCAGCATTCAACAATGAGTTAATTCTATACTGCATCAGCAAGCTTTAAAAGGTCCCAAAATGACAAATATTAAACAATTCAAAAGAGAAAACCTAAAGCATGGTAACAAATTTCATGGTACTTTGATACTTAGTTGCTGAGCAAAATGTGACCAAGGATAACTATATACCAGGTGTAAACTAAATGTATAAAGCTTTATATTTCAGAAGGTAGTAGACCTGGATGCTTCATATCTTGTCTGCAGAAACCTAACATTATGAAATTTCTGTCTGAAATATGGTCATTGTCCTTGACCTCATTTGCATGGTTCAGCTACTGCTGTGAATTTTTTTGGGGTTGTGAAATACTCACCTATTATGAGTAATACCATGGCTACATTAGATACATGAGGATCATTGAAGAGGATCTCTGTACATCATTCATGTCGAGTTAGTTTATAATAAGCTGAATGATTTCAGAAAATATAGAAGTGAAATTTTCAGACCACAGATGCAGGGTGATGGCTAAAGAAATCAACATTTGACCTCACATTTCTTCTTAGGGTTGAAAACCTATAAAAGCCTTAGCACAGGTGATCTAATATACTCCAATTCAAAGCACCTTCATAAAATAATCAACCAAATTTTAATAAGCATTCATATTTATTTATTTCAATAACATTCCTAAATTATACAACAGTTATATTTTAAGACTACACAATAGTCCATAAAAAGTTTACAGCATTTAATTTGATCATAACCATATAGTCATTCTGATCATTCAACAATATTATTTCTCAAATAAATTTGATTATACAGGACATTAAATATTTTTTTCATCAAATAATGCCAAATCACCGGTTTTGGTATCTTGTAGCATTTTTTAAACAGCTTGGGATAGGTTGTGAGATTACACATTTTAATACTTACATAGTAGATACTTATAGAACTGTTTACATCTAGGAATAACATGAGACAATAAATTATACTGATAGCACTGTAGAATTTATTTACTATTCTGATCGGCAATCATTAAAATTAAGCTAAATAAATCATAAGCAGGACCATCTTTCAAAACTTTCATGAATCATATATTTCTCTACCTAAAAACTTTTTGTCTTGCCAACTTTTGTTTCTTCCAAACAATAAAACAATGACAGAATACATGTTAAATTTTATACATGTTCCCCTTTAATCATATTTACTGACTTTCTATACCTTTTCATCGCAATAAGCTTTTATAAAATTGGTTTATATTAATATGTTATTATCATTTAGGTTCAGAAGTTGAAATAAGTTTTCCTGGCAAAAGACATTGACGTTTTTACTCCTAAATACCTTTCTTATTATGCATGCAATAAAATATTTATATGTGTACAATCAAATGTAATAAATATTCATGTATACAATAAATGAATTATTCACATATCACAGTATACAATTAATAAATTATTCATGAAACATTCTACATGTAATCATATATATTTTTAAAGCATAAAGATAAACAAAAACAGTACCTTTGAGAAATGTACAAAATATTTACAACAGTTGTATAGTATTTTCTGCCATGCAGTGCAAACTTGAAAAATTAATAACATTTAACTTATGAAATTTTAAAAACTAACACTAACAGATACCAAACTAAATCAAATTCTGGAAATTTAGGTGCTCCAGAAATTTAAAATATTAATAAGAAACCAAGAATATGAAACTTTCTTTAACAAGTAAATGAATAGAACTCTGTTAGAGTGAGAAAAACATTCCCTCTTAATTTGACATTTCATTTGATTCCCAAGATAACATTTTATGAATTTTATTCTGTAAATAAATGGGTCTTTCTTTTTAATTTCGAATCATAATGCAATTGGAATAAAAGAACAGAGTTCTCAGCGAAGCTTTAATTTAATCTGTTAATGGGCAATTACAAAGCAATTATCCACATAATTAATATTTCTAAGGGGCATAATTACGCAAACAAAAAATTGACACACATGGTGACATCAACTGGCCATTACAATAAATACATAAACAAGAATGCTGCAAGTCAAATGTACACTAAGTCTTCATATCTCATTTAAACACTGTCATAGGGGGTCTACTTTGAGTTCATTTTACTGTAAAATTTGTAATAAATAAAAAAACAAAACACCTAACACCCCTTCAACCTGTAGAATGAAACAAACATTAATGAGGACAAAAATGCTGCATGCGAGGAAAAAACCAACAACACTGCAACCATGTTTATTCATGGTATGTTTATTTTTGTAATTAAAAGAAAAAATTATAGTAGAAACTAGGGATAGAAAAAAAATACTCTAACAAATATACTTTTAGACAAACCAATATTGATATCACATTAAGGATTTTTCATCAGTGGAAATTGTCTGTACTGAACATTGCATAAGGCAGCAACCATTTGATTTTCTGGGGGGGGCTATGGTTTTTTTTGGAAAAAAAAGTTTGTTTCCAGTTTTCGGAGAAAAAAATAATTTGTTTTTGATTCTGAGAAAAAAAAATTGTTTGTTTCACCCCCAGCTGCCACTATATGTAATGCTAAAATTGAAAGAAAAAAATTGTTTTCGACTTGTCGCGAAAAAAATAGATTGTTTTTCGCCAAAGGCGAAAAAAAAAGTTTGTACAGAAAAAAAAACCATAGCCCCCCCCCAGAAAATCAAATGGTTGCTGCCTAAATTGGAAGCATGTGTCAACTAAATTCTTGTACCAATAAGGACATATATAGTGAAATTTCATAGTAATGTAACATGTTGTAACACCTGTCTAACCACAGTTCCAAACGGGTTTGATCTAAGCTGGCATCACTGTAAATAACATTCTGGAACTTGTGAATGATACCTCATATTGAGTATTTGTATAAATGTCTGAGTGGAAGTGTCAAGGAATCACTGGATACAGCTAACATAGCTAGCACTTGTTTTATAGAAGATATCATTTTCATCAGCTACAATTCATCTTTACTGCTGCAAAATAAAAGAAAACAAAATATAACAAACAAGAATGTATCCGCAGTACATGGATGCCCCATCTACACTATCTATTTCTATGTTCAGTGGACCGTAAAAATGGGGGAAAATCTCTAATTTGCCATTAAAATTAGAAAGATCATATCATAGGGAACATGTTTACTAAGTTTCAAGTTGATTGGACTTCAACTTCATTAACAAGAGTGCACACGCTGAAATGTCTCGCCTTCTATACTAATCATTGATATTATGTTGATAGTCCTAAGTATAAAGCTAAGCTTTATAACAACTGTCACATAAACTTAACATTAACCAAGATAACTAAACATAGACCAATGAACCTTGAAAATGAGGTCAAGGTCAGATGAACTATGCCAGGCAGACATGTACAGCTAACAATGCTTCCATACAACATATATAGTTGACCTATTACTTATAGTTTAAGACAAATAGACCAAAACACAAAAACTTAGCACTGTGCAATGAACCGTGAAAATGAGGTCACGGTCAAATAAAAACCTGTTGGACTGACATAAAGATCATAAAATATTTCCATACACCAAATATAGTTGACCTATGGCATATAGTATTAGATAAAAAGACCAAAACTCAAAAACTTAACTTTGACCACTGAACCATGAAAATGAGGTCAAGGTCACATGACATCTGCCCGCTAGACATGTACACCTTACAATCATTCCATACAACAAATATAGTAGACCTACTGCATATAGTATGAGAAAAACAGACCAAAACACAAAAATTTAACTATAACCACCGAACCATGAAAATGAGGTCAAGGTCAGATGACACCTGCCAGTTGGACATGTACACCTTACAGTCCTTCCATACACTGAATATACTAGCCCTATTGCTTATAGTATCTGAGATATGGACTTGACCACCAAAACTTAACCTTGTTCACTGATCCATGAAATGAGGTCAAGGTCAAGTGAAAACTATCTGACAGACATGAGGACCTTGCAAGGTACGCACATATCAAATATAGTTATCCTATTACTTATAATAAGAGAGAATTCAACATTACAAAAAATTTGAACTTTTTTTTCAAGTGGTCACTGAACCATGAAAATGAGGTCAAGGACATTGGACATGTGACTGACGGAAACTTCGTAACATGAGGCATCTATATACAAAGTATGAAGCATCCAGGTCTTCCACCTTCTAAAATATAAAGCTTTTAAGAAGTTAGCTAACACCGCCGCTGCCGCCGCCGGATCACTATCCCTATGTCGAGCTTTCTGCAACAAAAGTTGCAGGCTCGACAAAAACTACCTCAACCAAAAACTTTAACCAAAACTTTAACCTGAAGCGGTATGAACGGACGGACAAACAAATAAACGGACGCACAGACCAGAAAACATAATGTCCATAAATGGGGCATAAAAATTTAATATGTTACTGTGTTAATGCATACACGATTCACATAATAGCTTATTTTGTGTGCTCTTCCATTCCCCCAAAATAAAATAAAAATGGAAAGTGTACCTGTAATATTAAATCATATCAAAATAGTCTTTCACACAGATTTTCAATGTATCTGTCTCTCATAGCATTTCAAGAGTTATGTTCGTATGTACAATACTCGAAATAGTTGAATTTTCAATATCAAACAAGAATGTGTCCCAAGTACATGGATGCCCCATCCTCACTATCATTTTTTATGTTCAGTGGACTGTGAAAATGGGATAAAATCTCTAAGTTGGTATTAAAATTAGAATGATCATATCATTGGGAACATGTTTACTAAGTTTCAAGTTGATTGGACTTCAACTTCATCAAAAACTACTTAAACCAAAAATGTTAACCTGAAGCGGGACAGATGGATGAAAGAACGGATGAACAAATGAATAGACGCAAAGACCAGAAAACAGAATGCCCATAAATGGGGCATAAAAATTAAAAAATTAAAACTTTTCATTTGAAATCCACAGTTTAGTAACATATTTTTGTTTGTGATGGTAAGTAGGTGATGAGTTAAATGAGAAAGCATGATACACACTGTGCACCTTAATAACAATAGTATTCTAAGCATACAAAACAATAAGGCCAAATAGAATAAAATTCCTGGTCAACTACATAAACCAAAACTATGATTTCACATACAGTAAAAAAATCTTAAAATTATTTCAACGATAATTTTCATGCAACTTTGGAAATTCAAGACCTTCTTTATAAACTAATTTCAATTTACTTGATTTGATTTATTAAGCTATATATATGTTTTGATTTGACTTTTGAAATAGAGGCTTCAAAGGGTGTGTATTGCTCAGTTGCATCTTTAACAATGGATGTTTTTTTCCTACATCAAGTAAATTCATATACAGTTAACTCTCGTTGTCTTGAACTTGGTTGACTCGAAATTTCGGATGAGTCGAAGTTTTCACGTGGTCCCGAAATTTGTTCCATATAAATGTATGTAATTCGACTCCTGATGAGTCGAAATTGGATGAGTCGAACTAAATTAACAATCCCAAGGTTAACAAAAGCATTCAAAATTCATAATTTATCTCGAACTAATACACATATGTCAAAACATGACCTCCGGCATTTCAATGGATTGAAGAGGTAATCTGACAATACACGTGTAATTAAATTTCAAGTCACTGACCACTGTATTGATTTATGACATGCTATTTCCACGAGTGTTTACCTGAGATTTTCTTTTATAGAATTTTTATAAATAATTAGTGATTCATTGTTATTGTTCATGAAAAAGTATTTAAAATGTTTACAAAACAATTAATTGTTATTTAAACTAATGAGCTTGGGTGTGTATAAAGTTAGGATTATGACTTCTGTTGATGATCACCAAAAAACTACTCAATTGGCGTTTTTAATCTTGTTGTGTTTTCTTTTGAAAAGAAAGAGCGAGATAAAACAAAATGAAGATAAATCTAAATTATCTAAAGTCTCTTGTATCCGAGAATAAACCATTTTGTCAACTATAAACGACCTGAATAATGAAACTATCGATTGGAAATTACTCTCTCGTATAAAAGCCATAGGAAAACTAGAGGCTCTAAAGAGCCTGTGTCGCTCACCTTGGTCTATGTGCATATTAAACAAAGGACACAAATGGATTCATGACAAAATTGTATTTTGGTGATGGTGATGTGTTTGAAGTTCTTACTTTACTGAACGATTTTGCTTCTTACAATTATATCTATAATGAACTTTGCCCATTAGTAACAGAGAACTATATTTGGTAAATATTTACATAAATTTACCAAATTAATGAAAATTGTTAAAAATTGACTATAAAGGGCAATAACTCCTTAAGGGGTCAATTGACCATTTAGGTCATGTTGACTTATTTGTAGATCTTACTTTGCTGAACATTATTGCTGTTTACAGTTTATCGCTATCTATAATAATATTCAAGATAATAACCAAAAACAGCAAAATTTCCTCAAAATTACCAATTCAGGGGCAGCAACCCAACAACCGATTGACCGATTCATCTGAAAATTTCAGGGGAGATAGATCTTGACCTGATAAACATTTTTACCTCGTGTCAGATTTGCTCTAAATGCTTTGGTTTTTGAGTTATAAGCCAAAAACTGCATTTTACCCCTATGTTCTATTTTTAGCGGTGGCGGCCATCTTGGTTGGTTGACCAGGTCACGCCACACATTTTTTAAACTAGATACCCCAAAGATGATTGTGGCCAAGTTTGGATTAATTTGGCCCAGTAGTTTCAGAGGAGAAGATTTTTGTAAAAGATTACTTTAATTTACGAAAAATGGTTAAAAATTGACTATAAAGGGCAATAACTCCTAAACGGGTCAACTGACCATTTTGGTCATGTTGACTTATTTGTAGATCTTACTTTGCTAAACATTATTGCTGTTTACAGTTTATCTCTATCTATAATAATATTCAAGATAATAACCAAAAACAGCAAAATTTCCTCAAAATTACCAATTCAGGGGCAGCAACCCAACAACCGATTGACCGATTCATCTGAAAATTTCAGGGCAGATAGATCTTGACCTGATAAACATTTTTATCCCACGTCAGATTTCCTCAAAATGCTTTGGTTTTTGAGTTATAAGCCAAAAACTGCATTTTACCCCTTTGTTCTATTTTTAGCCGTGGCGGCCATCTTGGTTGGTTGACCAGGTCACGCCACACATTTTTTAAACTAGATACCCCAAAGATGATTGTGGCCAAGTTCGGATTAATTTGGCCCAGTAGTTTCAGAGGAGAAGATTTTTGTAAAAGATTACTTTAATTAACGAAAAATGGTTAAAAATTGACTATAAAGGGCAATAACTCCTAAACGGGTCAACTGACCATTTTGGTCATGTTGACTTATTTGTAGATCTTACTTTGCTGAACATTATTGCTGTTTACAGTTTATCTCTATCTATAATAATATTCAAGATAATAACCAAAAACAGCAAAATTTCCTCAAAATTACCAATTCAGGGGCAGCAACCCAACAACCGATTGACCGATTCATCTGAAAATTTCAGGGCAGATAGATCTTGACCTGATAAACATTTTTACCCCATGTCAGATTTGCTCTAAATGCTTTGGTTTTTGAGTTATAAGCCAAAAACTGCATTTTACCCCTATGTTCTATTTTTAGCCGTGGCGGCCATCTTGGTCGGTTGACCGGGTCACGCCACACATTTTTTAAACTAGATACCCCAATGATGATTGTGGCCAAGTTTGGTTTGATTTGGCCCAGTAGTTTCAGAGGAGAAGATTTTTGTAAAAGTTAACGACGACGGACGACGACGGACGACGGACGACGGACGACGACGGACGACGGACGCCGGACGCCAAGTGATGAGAAAAGCTCACTTGGCCCTTCGGGCCAGGTGAGCTAAAAATGTATCTGAAACAATTGAATAAGTAAAAGTAATGTTATTATAATAATGAAAGACCATGACATACAAATACATCGATCTGATACCAGAATATCGATCCCCTTCCAATATTCATCCGGATTTATTTTAGCTTTACCAAGCTAAGCAAGAGTTGTGTCCCTTGTTCTGTCAAACTTCCGGTTTTCGTTTGAGTCGAACTACGTGTATCTCGAAATATTTCTCTGGTCCGGCTGACTTCGAGATAACGAGAGTCGACTGTATATAATTGTTTAAATGCAATGAAAATATGCAGTACGTAAACAAGAAGTTAAATGAAAAGGAATGATGGAATAACTAAGCACCAAAAGAATAATAACCACATAAAACAGGGAATATCCAACATGCATATTATTTAAACCTTGGCCACTGTTTGTCTTTGCTTGTTAACGGAACATAGATAACACCCATCAGGTTCTGCTTTGTAATGGTTCCGTCTTCATTCTTATCTACTTGTAACAGATGCTGGTGTTCTCCTTGTGGACCTACGGGGACAATCAATCTTCCACCAGGCTTCAACTGCTCAACAAGCTGTAAATACATAAATCTTATTAGAAAGTACAATACCGGTATGTGAACAAAACTAACTTTAATTCTTTTTATTCAAACCAATAAATTCACTAATTTACTTTAATAAAATTTGCACACATCATCTCAGAAATATTTGTAAGTTTTTGTGATAACTGTGATAATTCATAAATGTTACATAATGCATGCAAAATCCTAAAAACTGCCCAATTACAATTACTTCCCCTTATTCGTGAAAGTTTTTCCATCGTTAAATTAATAATATAAGAGAATAAGGGAAAAAAACTAGAAAAAATCTGCAGTTTTCAACATACACCTTATCGCTATTTGTCCGCCATTACTGGATATCACACAGGTTCCCATAAAATTTTGACATCATAAAACAAAATATCTGACGCCACAATGGAAAAGTGATTGTTGTTGACGTCAAAAGTTCAAGCGGCCGGGTCAGCCGGGATTAGCGATAAGGTGTATTATCACCTGAACCAATACATACAGTAATTACTACAAATGACTATATTCTTGAGGGGCAGTACTAGTTAAATAATTCTGTGAAATCTAAGTTCAGTAGTTGTCATAAATGTTTGGCAATAAATATGTTAAATATGCAAGCAAATACAAAATCTTCAAGCTCTGAGACATTCCATTACATACTGTAATATCAACAGCTAATGTCATAAAAGTGTACTCAAATGATGAAATTTAATAATTAAGGCTATTTTTTAATATTTTTTGCTTCCGACTAAAATGGCCACATGAATGAACCAATATAATTTTTTGTTGTGCAAGATGCGTATCTCGCCCATAGACATCATTTTTTTTTTGGTCGGAAGATGCAGCCAATGTCTCTCACAAGGAAGCCTTTAATACCCTTCTAATACCCTTTGTTGTAAATGTGTGTATTGGTTATTTCCAAGTACAGAAATATTGTTATTATTGTATTATGAGAGTTTATATGAGTTGTCAGAAGTTATTTCTAGTATTTAGTATATTGAATGAGTAATTTACGTCCGTTTTACTTTATGTTATTAGCTGTATCGATAACGTTGTATATGGCGCAACTTTGTCATGTATTGTTCAGAACGTTACCGTTGGGTCAATATTTTAAGCGTGAACCCAAAAGTGTTCATTTAATAAGTGTTCTTAACTGGAAGAATTAGTATGTCTATATTTGATTATTCATAAGATTGTATTATTATAAGCATTTTGAGTCGAGGACTCCTATATTTTATGTAAGCGTTTTACGTTATGTTACGTTATGTTTTTCTTCCTGCTTAGAATATTTACTTCCGGTAATTTGAAATAAATACCAGTGCAACGTCACGTTTGTCAGTCTTTGCTGTGTTTATATTTGGCTTGCAGCAAGGCTCATCCCGGGGCTTCCTAGAGGTAAGAAGCAGCGCATTAGCTGTATGCCTCGCATTTTATATTACAAGTAAGGGTTATAATTTAGAGGTAAGAAGCAGCGCAGATAGCTGTATGCCATGCATTTTATTTATATTGTCATTGTTATATTTAAGATAATCCCGTTTGACCTGTACGAAAATACAAGTAAGAATATTATTTAAGTATCTTCGCCCCGCATATGTTTATTATATATTATTGTTGGAATATTGTACTTGTATGGAAATATATCGGCAGTTCTAGATGTTTAATAAACGTATCATTTTTACTATTGATTATTTATTCACGCTACCAAGAGAGAACAGACAACAGATTTGACATCCGTATTTATTTATTACCCCGTGCATTTACTAGTTTTATGAGATATTCGTATTTGCTGGCTTTATAACTATATCAAAACATAGCGAGAAGCAGAAATTACGACACCCTTAATTAACCTCACTTCTACAAATCAACTTACAGCCTCAGGTAAATGTGGGGCTGCTGCTCCAACATGGATGGCATCATACGGGGCCTCAGTAGGGTAACCTTTTCTACCATCTCCAGCTACTAAAACCAACCTCCCAGATTCCATTAGTTGCTTTGTAAGTGTATTTTTCTTCATATTTTTAATGGACTCATCCACAAGTTCTGGAATATGATCAATGCCAATAGCTTTCCCAGTTTCTCCGAGCTAAAATAATAAGTATATATATTTGAGAAGAGAAAAAAAACTATCAGTTTCTAGAAATTACTAACTTATGTAGCTAAAATTGATTGTTTACCAAATGTTTACACTTTCCATATGAAATTGCTTTACAGAAAATCATAAAGTTTGTCTTTTAAGTGCTGCCTATTTTTCTTAGGGCTTATTACTGAACAACTGGTATTGATATGCTAAACAATTGCTGGTATTAAAGTAACCAGCATTGTAGCATTCCTTACATAGGTTCTCAAGAAGAACAGCCAAATGTGAAGAAAAAACACTGGTGACACACAACCATCAGCCAGATAAACTAAAACCTTACCATTATAGACATACAAGCTGTTAGATAACCACTTCCTGATCCTACATCTAATGCTCTTTTTCCTTCTGTCAAGTGATTTGCTAATATCTCTAAGGCATGTGCATGCTGAAATGAAGTATAATATTTCATAAATCTATAAAACAACATCTGAGAGTAACTACAATAATACAATGCTTGTGACTGAATTCCATAACACCATATGGTAAAATTTTAGTACCATGTGTACATCTGCAAAATAAAGATTAGAATGAAAATTAAGGTGTTAAACATTTTTATTTTCCATTTCAAATAATAAATATTCCATGTGGCCTTTCCATAGGTAAATTTTGTAGGTACATTTGTAGGAGCACCTGAGATTACCCCCAATTTTTGGTGGGGTTCGTGTTGCTTATTCTATAGTTTTCTATGTTGTGTCATGTGTACTATTGTTAGTCTGTTTGTCTTTTTTCAATTTTAGCCATGGTGTTGTCAGTTTATTTTTGATTTATGAGTTTGACTGTCCCTCTGGTATCTTTCGTCCCTCTTTTGTAGATACGTTTGTACTAATATTGGGGATGATTGGAGAGAAGACATGGCTGTGTACTGTAAACTAATAACACTTACATATTCATTTCAATTTCTGTGAATGTAAAAAATACTTACACTAAGTGACTACATAGTTTACTTTGTTAACTTCTTGTCAACCAAGGGGAGATAATTTGACTTAGTGAACTTTTAGTATTTACCATATGAGGGGCACTAATAGTAACTGCATATCCAATGGATTGAGGGGAATCTGCATATGCATTATATTTAGCAAAGCTTCCTCTATCCACTTGTTTCATAGCCTCAATAACTTCTGGCGTTTTTAAAATTCCATTTCCTAAAAAAGATACAAAGTACTTGACCATTAAATCTTCCATCCATTTTGTAAAAGTGTAAAAAGTTATTATAGAAGATAAAACTTTTAATTTGTTGATTTGTCAATATATTTTGGTCTGCTCACCATATCATCTGAATAAAAACAGGAGAAAACTGATAAATTTGTTACTTCACAATCAAAGAGATCTATATATGCTGTATTCCATAACCTGGTCTCATGGTATTTTTGAACTAATCAAAATGTATTGTAACGTCACAATCTCCATTGAAAAAAAATCATAGTACAAATATATATGTAGGATGTACGAAAACTTATAATCTGGCTATACATGTCTCCCACTACTTTAACTTTAAAATACCAAATGAATGTTAAGTTTACAATTCATCTAATTTAGTAATTATATAATACATAACAATGATACTTAAATGGGTACAATTACATTGTTAGAAGTAACAGTTGAGTTGGTTGACAAGATTGAGTATTAAAGAGTTGATAACAGCACAAGTTTTAACTTTTTAAACACCTTATCACTAAATGTTTGCCATAACTGGACGTCACAGAAGTTATAGTAAATTTTGACATCACAAGAGAAAATGTCTGACAGCACAATGGAATAGTGATTGTTGTATGATGTCAATAGTTCAAGTGTAGCAAATTCTTTGGTCAAGTGTCCCAGTCCACCAATTTAGCAATAGGGCTCTTCACGGTTAGTTTGGCCACATTGGATAGGGGGCAGATTTTCATAATGGAGGTAAAATTAGTGAGAAAAATACGGGAAAACATCATTAAAACAGAGCAGTTGGTTGGCAACACACATAGGATTTCCCATATTTTCATACTATTTCCACCTCTTTCTAAAAAATCTGCCCCATGTCCAACATAGCCGAACTAACCGTGAAGAGCACTAGCCCCACAGGACGCAATTACGACTGGACACAATTACGAACGATTTCCAATGTTTGCCCTCTGGGATCATATTTATTTATATTTATCAACCATATTTATGGTCATAAGAAAATATGTTACTTTTATCGAAAACTGAAGAGAACTCCGAAAGAAATGTTGACCTATATAAAAAAAAAAATCATAGATGAATGATAAGTACACCACTGAAATGGATAAACTTGAATTTAGTGCTCCTTTAAAGGAGGAACTTACATAAAAACAAAAAAAATCAGAAATCTTTCCTTTACACATGACTGACATTTCGTCTGCAACCACTGCTGAAGTAATTGAAGTAAAAAACAAACTTGTGCGGGAATTTCTCGCTACATTGAAGACCTGTTGGTGACCCTCTGCTGTTGTTTTTTATTTGGTCGGGTTGTTGTCTCTTTGACACATTCCCCATTTCCATTCTCAATTTTATTGTGCATCTTATTTTCCTATGAAAATGTGTTTGAGATAAAGATTAATGTATGCTTTATCAATCTAGACTGTTGTCATTGATTTCTTCTCCAAGATCTATCAATATAGTGCTGTTCGGAATTGCGTCCATATGTGGCTCTCTTGACCCGTAAAACGAGGTCACGCAAATCTTACTAAAGTATCCTTACGTGAATAAAAATTTATGTGGGATATGATGCAAAATGGAACGCTTTCACACATCTTAAATTCTATGGTATGAACAATTCAAGAAAAGTAGTCTACATAAGAAAAACAGTTCAAAAATGGTTCGTAATTGTGTCTGGTGAGGCTATTAGTGATCAGGTCTACTAAGGGGAATACAATTTTAGTTTAACTAATTTTCCTTAGTTGCTGTGTTCTGCTTGTTTTAAACTCCTTTTCACTAGTCACCAGTGTTGGTAGCTATTTTTATTCAGTAGGATTAAACTTCTTTCAATTAAAGGTACGAGTTGTTTTTGATAGAATTATGGGACGAGTAGGTCGGTGACGATTTTGTGATGGCTGTAGTTCTCTGTACTCTCAATTACTTACCTTTCAAGTTGTTAATCAAGTCAGTGTTATTATTGCCACTCGAACGCCATGCCATGACTGGAAATCTTGTAAAAAAGGACCGAATACCTATCAAGATCAATATATTTGAAACAAACTTTTGACACAGTTGCCGCAACACCATTTGCAATCAGTCTACAAAAGTTTAAATGTTTCTTGACGAAACGCTTATATGCATTCAACTGCTTATATTTCCATGTAAAAGTTTTGATTTTACACCAATTTCAAACATGCACTGATATATTATGCAAATATTCAAATGCCAGGAGATTGTATTTTTATGTCGCAGAAGACCGCAAAACATGCATTCATGTAGTATTCAACAATCTAGAGAGAACCGAAGGTAAACATGGGTTTTTCTATTGTGTAGTGATCATTTAAGGCTATTGCATGGCAACATTGTTAAAAGGGTGTAGAACTTAACATTGATGGGATATATAAATTTCATTTGAAATATCTGTTTTCGAATAATTAACAAAAAAAAAAAAACACCATTTTCATCACTTTTTGTGGACATTTTGAATGAATGTTTCTGCAAAAATAAAAACCACTTGACACATATACCCCAAAATTGGAAGAAGTAATCTTTCAAGGGCAATAACTTCTAAAAGGGATCATCAGGGTATTTTGGCTATATGTATAAGTTAAAATAATGTGGATTGAAGCAATTATAGGTCACTGAATAGCCATCAACAATAAATGGCTTCAAATCATGAAATGCGAAACAATTCAAATGATAAAACCAACAGCATGATTAAAACAATAAAAAAATAATGAATAGCTGCACCATGAACACATGATAGACCTGTCACTTTTTCAAAGAATAAGGTTCAAAAACTTCCTAATGTCTTATAAGAAATTTATAAAAAAAAAATAAAGGGAGGTTATAAATATAGATATTAACCAGTCACCAATATTTAATGAAAACTGTTCAAAGCAAAAATTTGAATGGGAGCTTACAACAATAGATAAACAATTTACCAAAGTTTCATGAAACTGTTGAAACTATTTTGAGTTATTGTCCGAAAACTAGAAAATCACTTTTTGTAATGGTTCAAAACCGACACATTAATTCTAAAATTTATTAAAATCTAAAGGGAGCTCATGTCAATAGATATAAACAATTCACCAAAATTTCTTGCATATATAGGTGAAGGTGTTTTTGAGTTATTGTCACAAAAATGGAAAATCTCCCCTTTTGTATGAATAAAACCCCAAAACTCGAAAATGTAAAATCTAAAATTTATAAAAAATGAAAGGGAATCTCATGTCAATAGATATAAAAATTTACCATTTTTTTTATGCAAATTGTTTAAAGCGTTTTCGGTTTTTGAGTTAATGTAAAAAAAAAAAGACGGGCAACCAAGGACAATCTCTGAATTCCAGACTCCTGATTTGCATTTTGCACTTTTCTGTCCTCTAAAATTATTTTATATTGTATAATTATAACTCGTGCACTTTTGAAAAAAACAATTGTTTAAACTAATAGTTTTTTCTGTTTAGTTTCATTTACTCTATTAAGTCTTTGCAAAATAAAATGGGTAAAATCATCTTTCAAGAACAATTACCCCTCAAGGTCAAATAAAACCTGTGTGACTGACATATAGATCATAAAATACTTCCATACACCAAATATAGTTGACCTTTTGCATATTGTATTAGAAAGAAAATCTCAAAACTCAAAAACATAACCATGAAAATGAGGTCAAGGTCAGATGAAACCTGCCAGCTAAACATGTTCACCTTTCAATCATTCCATTCACCAAATATAGTTAACCTTTTGCATAAGAAAAACAGACCAAAACACAACAACATAACTGTAACCACTGAACCATAAAAATGAGGTCAAGGTCAGATGACATCTACCAGTTGGACATGAACACCTTACAGTCCTTCCATACACTTAATATACTAGACCTATTACTTATAGTGAGATATGGACTTGACCACCAAAATTTAACCTTGTTCACTGATCCATGAAGTGAAGTTGAGATCAAGTGAAAACTGTCTGACGGGCATAAGGACCTTGCAAGGTATGCACATACCAAATATTGTTATCCTATTACTTATAACAGGAGAGAAATCGTCATTACAAAAAATCTTAACTTTTTTTTCAAGTAGTCACTAAACCATAAAAATGAGGTCAAGGACATTGGACATGTGACTAAGGGAAACTTCGTAACATGAGGCATCTATATACAAAGTATGAAGCATCCAGGTTTTCCACCTTCTTAAATATAAAGCTTTTAAGAAGTTAGCTGAAGCTGCCGCCCCTGGATCACTATCCCTGTCGAGCTTTCTGCAACAAAAGTCGCAGGCTCGACAAAAAAATCATGTTTGCTAAAATAAGGGGACATTGCCAAATGTTTAGTGATATTCTGAGTATTTTTTTTCAATTTTCGAGTTTCATTCTGATTGGCCTATGTTTTTTTTTATTTAAAAATAGATGGCATCTACTCCTATGGTCATTGCACAAATTTGCAAAAAAATGAAAAACAAAAAATCTTTTTAATACCTTTATTGACTTCTTATCTAACAATTGTTACATATTGTTCCAGATATTTTTTTACAAACAATTGTTACATATTGTTCCAGATATTTTTTTACAAACAATTGTTACATATTGTTTCAGATATTTTTTTACAATTAGTTTTAAGTTAAAGAATCAAGTATACATGTTTATGTATAACAACGTTTTGTGGTTTCAAAATAATAATTCATTACAGTAACACAGTAGATTAACATTATACACAAATCAAATTTGATATTCCCATACAACAAATATTTTTGCATTTAATTTAATTTTATTTATACCAAAATTGGTAGAAATTTGATAGAAATATTTAAATATGTAAAATAAACCAAAATATCAAAGAAAAAATGAGAAATAATGGAAATGAGAGTACAAAAATCAATTTTATGTGGCTTTATGATACAGATGTTTATGCATATTAAGTGTAAAATAAGTGTGGTTTTAATATATATACAAGAAAAGGATTTTATAATTAATGCAAACCTGTGAAAATTATATTCTCACTCTTAAATCAAGTGATTTCGGAGAAAATGAATATTTTCCATAATTTTTTACATACAAAAGCTGTACTGTAATCACAGATTCAAAAACACACGAACCAATGATGTTTTCATAATGAACAAAGAAAATTGAATCTGACATCAAGTATAAATCATATGTTTACATTCAGTGTTATAAAATGTACCTCAGATGATGGATTATCTTTCTTTCACAGATGACAATACAAATAACTGATAATGATTTAATGATAAAAATAATAAACAGATGAAGTGAGACAAAGATATAAGTACAAAAAAAATTGTTACATAATTTGAGCTTACATTTTTCTTTACAATTTGACAAGTATTTTAAAGTGAAGAGTAGGTTCGATAAAGCCCCAATGTGGTCCCTGTATCTATCTAAAATTCCAGTAAAAATACATCAACGTGTAATAAACACTTAGTATTTGGAACCAACTCCTTTCATTATTAAGAATCATTAATCGTTCTATTATCATTTCCAATAATTGATCAAATTTATTAAAATTATTGTTAAAATGGCAAACAATATTATAATTTCTTGGCAATTAATAATTTGAAAACTGCCTACAAGCATAATATTTATAGTGGTCCAATATGATTGATGAGGTAGGGTAGGAAGAAATTACAAAAATCTACCCAAAAAACAACATACTTTCTATGAGTAATATTTCATACATCTAACAGGAATACACCATTGATGACAAACCATTCATGTTCAAAAAAATAAAATTCCTCCCACATTTATTTTACTGGTATAATAGCCAGTTTTTCTTGCAAGACAAGATACATTGACATTAGAATCAGTGGTTGAACAAGACACATTCACTCTACCTTTCTCTGATAGTGCTGCAGAAATTAGACAATTTAAATCAGCTTCTTGAGAAATGTCCTAAGGATTTTTTTTATTAAAATTGAAATTAAACTAAAACTTCTAATGACTACCTAAATCACTGCAGTAGTGGTCAAATATTGTCCCCCTGAGTGACTTAATGCAACAAGCATTACTTTAATGATACTCTGACATATCAAGTGTATTCTATATGTACTTTCAAATATCAAGTTAACAAATTTTAGTGGCAAGTTGTTTAAATTGGTCCCTTGTGGAGTCAACCAGACCCTGAGGAGAATCCTGGTGATGTCTGCATAGACGCATCTGATGTTTGAACGGCTTTTCGTCTCTTTACCCTTCTTTTTGTACTCTTTTTGGGACTACCTACAATTTAAATTAGCATGTCTGTTATATCCAAATATCAATATGTTTTCCAGCTACTAAGAACCACATCTTTTTCATAGAAAAAATTTGTGTTAAAAGGTGATCACCATTTAAAAAAACAATAAAACTTTACTGTTTCAGTATCAACAATTGGAAGAAAAATCAGAATTGACCTGCTAGATACACTTTGTATATTGATTTGTTTATAGGTTGTCTCTTTTAGTCTGAAAACTTAGGATATATCATTTACTCTAAAAGGCAGAATTTGTCATGGGTACCATGTACGTTAACTGGAACAACTATGACCAAATTTAAAAGGTAAAAGCCCCAAAACTATCCCAAAAACTTAAACAAATATTTATTTGATAAAAGACAGAATCAGCTTTGTGGACATATATCATTAATTTTACTGCTACACATTCACTTTGTCACTCAACCTGCAACTGAACTAGACGAAAAAGCTGATATTAGCAACAGCAATTTCATGAATTACATAACCAGCTTAAAATACAAATATTTTCACAAGACATACCTATTGGCTTTAGTTTGAATCAATTATAGTATGAATTCGTTAAAATGTTGTAAATTATTATAGTACACTATCTATACATAAAACATTGAAATCAGAAAAAGAAATATAAGATTGACATTAAATGCAATAAGCCTACATAGCAGCTGCTACATAGGCTCATAAAATTCTTACCAGTCTTAAAAATAAATCAAAGTAAACTTGAAAATCTAGAAACCTCACTCTAAATATGAAAGTGTGGATTTTAAGCATATTGTTAAGGGGTCATATAATAATGTAAAAATATTATCATGTTGAATTAAACATATAAAATTATAATAGCAACATTGATGTTAGACATTAAACTTAATGATGTTTAGATGTCCCTAAAATAATGAAATTTCTTAATGAGAGGGTTATACATTTTCTGTAATAAATTCTTTCCACTGCAGAAATTAAAAAACAACATTTCAAAATCATGAAATAACACAACTACTTTTTGAAGATGACATATCATAACCTTCTGAATGTTTAGAACTGTAAGCATTGTTTTCACCTTTCTTTACATTTGATGATGCTGGTGCTGGTGACCTAGATCTTGACCTTTTTCTTCCTGCAAGTGTTAATTTTGGCGTTCCATGTCTAGAAGCAGGTTTTCCAGGTATTTTTGGTGTGGCAACCTTTGACACAGTGGCTCTTGGAGATGTTATATGTTTGGGAGTATTAACAGGTGATTTGATTTGTCTTGGTGTGCTAGCAGAAGGTGATTTAATATTTTTCACTGTCTTTTTAACAGCTTTAGGCTTTGGAGTAGATTCCTTCTCTTTTTTAGTAACTCTTGCTGCAGATTTTACTTTTTTCTCAACTGGAGAAAATGGTTCTCCTGCACTCTTCCTTTTCTGTGCTGTCTGGAAATGAAATACCAAAGGTAAAAAGGGTAATTCAAACAATGAATAAAACTTTTAGTGTTATTCTTTTGTTGTTTAATTTTCATTTCCAATAAAGTCTGATATCAAATTAATTATTTTCAGTCTCTGCATCTTAACTTGTGTTCTCAAATAAAGATATGTAAAATTGAGTCCAATTCTTTAAAAAAAGGTCAAAGCTATTAATAAATTCATTTTAATGCAAGTTTTTATCTGTAATTGACCCCGTTAAAGAGATAATTTCAATATAAAGAAAAACTAATACTGTGGATACATTCAAATTCCGCAGGTACCAATTTTCATGAAGTAAGAAAACTTGCATGTTTGTGGATATTCAATGTCGCAGTTTTGCCAAATTCTGCATACAAGCCTTATATATAAATTTGTTATTTCTTTGACCATTTAATTTCATGGTTAACTCGTACTCGCGAAATCTACAAAAAAATTGGTATTCAACAAATAATAACAAATCCACAGTTAGTCTTAGCTTCTTGAATTTTTGTTGGAAACCATTGCTACTTTCTTGACTTCATGTGGCCATGTTATAGTGCTTGATGTTGTTATAGTAATGTGACATGGAGTGATAATCAGTTGTATATACCGCTAAAGTATAACAATGTACCAACTTATAATGACAGTGTTCAAGCTAGCATGAAATGGAGGGGCGCCGCGCCCCGCTCCCGAAATTTTGCGCCCCTCTGCTTTTTTTTGGCCCCTGCGCCCCTCTGTGCCCTTTTGAAAAAAAAGTTTAAAAAACTATCTTTTTTCAGTGTGGTCACGTTTCTCCAACATTTGGTAATTAGACTAAAACAACATTAGGGATTATGGGGTCCTCTTTTAAAAGGACTGGATCTTGATATCTACCTGTAATTCACCTGATCTTGACCAAAATATTGTTAAAAAGGTATATATTTTTTAAAGATATATATTTTTTAATAGTCTCTCAAAATTGTAAAAGTCCATATAGTCTAACACAGTGATGTAATTTTTTATTTTATATAAAACAAGAATGTGTCCACAGTACACGGATGCCCCACTCACACTATCATTTTCTATGTTTAAAGGACTGTGAAATTGGAATAAATTCTCTAATTTGGCATTAAAATTAGAATGATCTTATCAAAGGGAACATGTATACTAAGTTTCAAGTTGATTGGACTTCTACTTTATCAAAAACTACCTTGACCAAAAACTTTAACCTGAAATTTGCACTATCATTTTCTATGTTCAGTGAACCGTAAAATTGGGGTCAAAACTCTAATTTGGCATTTAAATTAGAAAGATCATATCATAGGGCACATGTATACTAAGTTTCAAGTTGATTGGACTTCAACTTCATCAAAAACTACCTTGACCAAAAACTTTAACCTGAAGCCAAAAACTTTAACCTGAAATTTGCACTATCATTTTCTATGTTCAGTGAACCGTAAAATTGGGGTCAAAACTCTAATTTGGCATTTAAATTAGAAAGATCATATCATAGGGCACATGTATACTAAGTTTCAAGTTGATTGGACTTCAACTTCATCAAAAACTACCTTGACCAAAAACTTTAACCTGAAATTTGCACTATCATTTTCTATGTTCAGTGAACCGTAAAATTGGGGTAAAAACTCTAATTTGGCATTTAAATTAGAAAGATCATATCATAGGGCACATGTATACTAAGTTTCAAGTTGATTGGACTTCAACTTCATCAAAAACTACCTTGACCAAAAACTTTAACCTGAAGCCAAAAACTTTAACCTGAAATTTGCACTATCATTTTCTATGTTCAGTGAACCGTAAAATTGGGGTCAAAACTCTAATTTGGCATTTAAATTAGAAAGATCATATCATAGGGCACATGTATACTAAGTTTCAAGTTGATTGGACTTCAACTTCATCAAAAACTACCTCGACCAAAAACTTTAACCTGAAGCGGGACAGACGGACGAACGGACGAACGAACAGACGGACGAACGGACGCACAGACCAGAAAACATAATGCCCATAAATGGGGCATAAAAAGATGTGCAAATATAATTTCTAGTGAGGAAATCTACTATTATATAAAAGATATAAGTTTACAGGCACACAGGAAGTAGAATAATGAAAGAACTGTAAACATATCACAGAATGGCAAAACCAGAGAAAACTTTGTACCATATATCAAGTAGCTATGACTTTTAGTTGTTAGGAAATATGAGACAGAGGGTATTACAGATAAACAAACAGAAGGAGGGAAATAAGTATATCCACCATTTGAAGCAAGGGTATGAAAGTAAGACAGATTATGTAAATTCAAACTTTTGTTTCAAAAGTAGTGGACAAATAAATCTAAGATCTTATAAAAGTGGTTTCCAAACTAAACTCGTACCTTAGTAACTTAATGGATATATAACTAACCTTCTTAGATGCGCTTGCTACACTGAGTGGTAAATCTATTTTCCATTCATCTTTCCCAGAAATTCCTCCACGAAATATAGTTCTAAGTTTATTGTAGTCTGGAACATCTTCATATTTCATTTTTGATACATATGTTAAGTATTTAGTTATTTCATCTGTAAACACAAAATAAATGATTATCATATTTAAATTCATACACATGCATAATTTTTTCCCCTGATTTTTCTTTAACCTATATAATGTATTGTAAAGTTCAGTGAACTAGTAAAGATCATTCATCCTTGATTATTGAATATTTTGCAGGTTCTTTAAAATCTAGTGAATTTTAATTGATTGATTGTTGCTTGCTTGCTTAACGTCCTGTTGCAAATATTTCATGCATATTCAAGAAGGGAACAAAAAAACAAAACAATAGGCAGGTCTTGCAGAATAAATGATAGGAAATTTGGACTTCCACTAGAAAATGAGACTTGTTTGGACAGACAGAAATTGAACATTTGCCACAAGCCATGTGCATACAGGCTTCTTAGAGAGCTGTTTCAATGGTACAGAGAGTAAGACAGTATGGCACTGTACATAGGACATTAGATTTGGTGCTCATCCATTTCAGACAGGATTTTTTAATTGAAAAATTGTTATTTTTACTTATTATAACAAGAATGTGTCCACAGTACACGGATGCCCCACTCACACTATCATTTTCTATGTTTAAAGGACTGTGAAATTGGAATAAATTCTCTAATTTGGCATTAAAATTAGAATGATCTTATCAAAGGGCACATGTATACTAAGTTTCAAGTTGATTGGACTTCTACTTTATCAAAAACTACCTTGACCAAAAACTTTAACCTGAAATTTGCACTATCATTTTCTATGTTCAGTGAACCGTAAAATTGGGGTCAAAACTCTAATTTGGCATTTAAATTAGAAAGATCATATCATAGGGCACATGTATACTAAGTTTCAAGTTGATTGGACTTCAACTTCATCAAAAACTACCTTGACCAAAAACTTTAACCTGAAGCCAAAAACTTTAACCTGAAATTTGCACTATCATTTTCTATGTTCAGTGAACCGTAAAATTGGGGTCAAAACTCTAATTTGGCATTTAAATTAGAAAGATCATATCATAGGGCACATGTATACTAAGTTTCAAGTTGATTGGACTTCAACTTCATCAAAAACTACCTTGACCAAAAACTTTAACCTGAAATTTGCACTATCATTTTCTATGTTCAGTGAACCGTAAAATTGGGGTCAAAACTCTAATTTGGCATTTAAATTAGAAAGATCATATCATAGGGCACATGTATACTAAGTTTCAAGTTGATTGGACTTCAACTTCATCAAAAACTACCTTGACCAAAAACTTTAACCTGAAGCCAAAAACTTTAACCTGAAATTTGCACTATCATTTTCTATCAGTGAACCGTAAAATTGGGGTCAAAACTCTAATTTGGCATTTAAATTAGAAAGATCATATCATAAGGAACATGTGTACTAAGTTTCAAGTTGATTGGACTTCAACTTCATCAAAAACTACCTTGACCAAAAACTTTAACCTGACATGGGACAGACGGACGAACGGACGAACGGACGGACGAACGAACAGACGGACGAACGGACGCACAGACCAGAAAACATAATGCCCCTACTACTATCGTAGACGGGGCATAAAAAGAAATTACCTGGATGGGAACCAGAAGGAAAACATGCCTTTATCAAACCGGGTATATCTTTCATATATCTGAAGAAAAAAATATGCAAAAATAAAAAGGTGTACAATATAATGATATTAGCACGAACATAATATGAAGAATTAAATAAAGAATTTTTTTTTTCATTCCTTTTTATTACAATTAACGATACTTACACCAAGATGTTGGTGAATGAAATTGGATATCTTTTTTTATCATGTAGTCAAATCGCTGAAGGAACTCCTCCTAAATTATTGAAAACTAACATTCTGCATAGACAACAATATCTTGGTGTAAATTAGATATACAAATTTGGGCTAACACCCTCAAGGTGTAACTAATACATTAATTCTCTTCGTATAACCTTTCACTTTCTAAATATGTCTAAAGGCTTATCTACATAAATTTACATGAAATAAATAAAGCTTACTTTATTTTGGAATCTCTTACATAATCTTTATTTTCTAAATTATTTTCCCAGGGAAGCCGTGAACATAGCCACTGTAACAAGCAAAATCCTACGATCTCCATATCACCTCTTCTAGATGCAGCTAATGGTAATAAACAATAAAGTATTGGCAATATATCATGTCTTCATTAATTTGAGACCAAATATCAAATCATATGTTACAATAGAAGCAGAGTAATATGCCAAAACAAACAAGAATGTGTCCATAGTAGACGGATGCCCCACTCGCACTATCATTTTCTATGTTCAGTGGACCATGAAATTGGGGTCAAAACTTTAATTTGGAATTAAAATTAGAAAGATCATATCATAGGGAACATATGTACTAAGTTTCAAGTTGATTGGACTTCAACTTCATCAAAAACTACCTTGACCAAAAACATTAACCTGAAACGAACGAATGGACGCACGAACGAACGAACGGACAAACGGAGGCACAGACCAGAAAACATAATGCCCCTCTAATATCGTAGGTGGGGCATAAAAAATATTAACAGCATGTGTTGTTCAATATAAAAAAAAAAAAAAAAAACAACAACCAAGCACAGTGACTACATGGGTGTAAAGTCTCTTGTTCCATTACAAAAATATCTTGAATGAATAACTTTAATACAAATAAGGTATTATTCTCAACCTTTTTAGCCTCAGTATGATTTTGAGCTGATATTTTTACAGGCACCTGTCTTTTGTTGGAGACCATTGGTTGAACTCTAAATTATGGGTTTTTTTTGTATTTGATTTGCTGTTGTATATCTTCTTATTCCTGCTAACTGATTATTTTTGTGTATTTGATATGCTGTTGAGTTGCATATCTTCTTATTCCTGCTAACTGATGATATAATACAATGATCTCCAGATTATGCTTTTTTTTGTATTTGGTTTGCTGTCACATAACTTTTAATTCCTTTTATTCCTGCTGACTGATGATTTAATACAGTGTAAATATGTTATGTGAAGAATAAAATTCAATTGCAGAACTACTTGTAGTTGCTAGATAATAGTATTTGATGACTGAGTTTTAGCTTCCTTGTTAATTGATACTGACCTACTCCTTTATGAGCATCTGTACTTGTGAATTCTACTGTGCCATCATGGCATCGTTTAGGATCCTCTTTATATTCTTTATGAACACCATCACAGTAAAATTTGTAAGCTAATCCAAAATCAACTAGATATACCTGGTAAAAATATGTTTGAAAATTGAAAGATTTAAAGAAAGTGTACCAAAATTCATTATTGAAATATTAGTAATATAAGTTTTGGCAGTAAGACATTTTTCCAACCAAAATTATCAAATCTTTTAGAACTGCTGTCAAATTTAGCTAGATATATTTTGAAATTGATACCCAAATAGCAGAAACCAGAAAAGCTTTGATTTTGATTAATAGCAGTGTCAGAAGCCAATCACTGTCTACCCTAGTAGATATTTAATTCCTGTTTTTTAGTAACAGTTGAAAAAAATAGTTATTTCATTAAATTGATCTGGGAGAATTGGTAAATATAGGCAGGGACTTAAAAAAAAAATATACACAAGAAACGACTAGCTTTTTTTTCACCAATTTTGCAGACATTAAATGGGCATAACACCAACAAATCATCTGTCTAAAATATAATTTCTTCCTATCCTGCTACATTTATTTTGATTGAACAACCCTAAAGTAAAATATATCTTTGCTGTCAGCAACTTTTCAAAATAGGATACTTTTTATTCGAATTTATCAGCAAACTTTTGATTTTTTGGTTTGTTAAATTAAATTTTTCAAAACCATATTTTAATTCTCAAAATAGTAAATTGAACTATACAATAATTGACAGAATTTAGTATATTCTATATTACCTGGTTTGGTTGTTCTTTTCCATGACTGAAGCCAGTCAGTAAATTAGAAGCTTTAATGTCAGCATGGGCATAACCTTTATTATGTAAGTATTCTAATGTATCTAGCTGAAATAAGAAAGACACAAAAAATCAATCATATTTCTGCATGTAAAATGTTAGCACAATAACACATGGACAAAACCAAACAAACAAAAAACAAGAATGTGTCCCTAGTACACAGATGCCCCATCCGCACTATCATTTTCTATGTTTAGTGAACCCTAAAATTGGGATAAAAGCTCTTGTTTGGCATGAACATTAGAAAGATCATATCATAGGGACAATGTGTACTAAGTTTCAAGTTGTTGGGAATTCAACTTCATACAAAACTACCTAGACCAAAAACTTTAACCTGAAGTGGGACAGACGGATGAACGAACAAACGGACACACAGACCAGAAAACATAATGCCCCTCTACTATCGTAGGTGCAGTATAAAAATAAATTAACCAAGAAATTATCAGATGACTGGTAGGACATTTACATGAGGTGATGTTAAATTATTTTGTTTGCCATGTAATTGTAACAATTGATTAATATTCCAAATGTGTCTCTTCAAATTACTCAATTCTGACATGATATTGTCCTGCTTTCATCCATGTCATATTTATAAATAATACATTTATAGATTGTGTTCAAATTTCCTATCATATATTACACTTGTTACAATTGCACATGCATAAAAGTCTTTACCATTTCTAGGTAAGTTTGTAAAATGGTGTCCAAATTGTATGTTTTGTCTTGTATCTTAAAAATTTATTAAATATTCATTCTTTGATGATAATTATAGATTATCGTTGATCATCTCAACGAGATTGATTTTCTCGCTTGAGCTGGTACAGCGAAAGTGAGAAAAGCAATCGAGTTGAGATGACCAATGATAATCTGTTTATCGCTATTTTACCTATGACGACGTTGTCAATTTCATGTCAATTTCATGTCAATTTCGTTAGCAACACCACATGGCCTCCTTAGTTTCTAGCGATAATTTTTCCATCTCAAGCGAGAAGCATGATATGAAAATTATCACAAAAAAAGATCAAAAGAAAAATGCACAAAATAGCGATAAATACGATTATCAAATAAAAAATAGTTACCAATCTAAGAGCCAATGCACACACAGTGTGCCTGGAAAATGTTTTACCACTCTTTTCAAATATTTTTTGTACATCTGTACCAAATCTTTCCATCACCATAAATCTAAATGTCTCTTTCCCTCGTGTATGTGTTCCACTGCTGATATACTTAGGTACTCCTAAGTATTTCATCTTTTTTGCTTTGCACCATTCATCAACTGAAATATTATCAAAATCTATTTGTTAATAATTTAAAATTTGGCAGCATTCTGATATTAAAGCATAGTTGGTTTCAGTATATTTAGGAATTGTAAATTAAAATACTAAACAATAATTAGTAAATGATAAAAGCTTAGTTGTGGTAACAATCACATGAATAAGCCAACAGCTAGGAAAAAAATCAAATTTCTGCAGAATTGCTGTTTTGTTTCACATCTTTTTATAAAATTTCTGCTTGCTTTTAAGTAAAACTAGAGGCTCTAAAGAGCCTGTGTCGCTCACCTTGGTCTATGTGCATATTAAACAAAGGACACAAATGGATTCATGACAAAATTGTATTTTGGTGATGGTGATGTGTTTGAAGTTCTCACTTTACTGAACATTCTTGCTTCTTACAATTATATATATAATGAATTTTGCCCATTAGTAACAGAGAAAAATATTTGGTAAAAATTTACATAAATATACCAAATTAATGAAAATTGTTAAAAATTTACTATAAAGGGCAATAACTCCTTAAGGGGTCAATTGACCATTTAGGTCATGTGGACTTATTTGTAGATCTTACTTTGATGAACATTATCGCTGTTTACAGTTTATCGCTATCTATAATAGTATTCAAGATAATAACCAAAAACAGCAAAATTTCTTTAAAAATTACCAATTGGAGGGCAGCAACCCAACAACCGGTTGTCCAATTCATTTGAATATTTCAGGGCAGATATATATTGACTTGATTAACAATTTAACTCCTTGTCAGATTTCCTCTAAATGATTTGGTTTCAGAGTTATAAGCAAAAAACTACATTTTACCCCTGTTCTATTTTTAACCGTGGTGGCCATCTTGGTTGGATGGCCAGGTCATCGGACACATTTTTCAAACAAGGTACCTCAAAGATGATTGTGGCCAAGTTTGAATTAATTTGGCCCAGTAGTTTCAGAGGAGAAGATTTTTGTAAAAGATAACTAAGATTTACGAAAAATGGTTAAAAATTGACTATAAAGGGCAATAACTCCTAAAGGGGTCAACTGACCATTTCGGCCATATTGACTTATTTGTAAATCTTACTTTGATCATGGAAGTATTATACTTCCATGCTTTGATGAACATTATTGCTGTTTACAGTTTATCTCTATCTATAATAATATTCAAGATAATAACCAAAAACGGCAAAATTTCCTCAAAATTACCAATTCAGGGGCAGCAACCCAACAACAGGTTGACCGATTCATCTGAAAATTTCAGGGCAGATAGATCTTGACCTGATAAACATTTTTACCCCACATCAGATTTCCTCTAAATGCTTTGGTTTTTGAGTTATAAGCCAAAAACTGCATTTTACCCCTATGTTCTATTTTTAGCCGTGGCGGCCATCTTGGTTGGTTGACCGGGTCACGCCACACATTTTTTGAACTAGATACCCCAAAGATGATTGTGGCCAAGTTTGGATTAATTTGGCCCAGTAGTTTCAGAGGAGAAGATTTTTGTAAAAGATTACTTAGATTTATGAAAAATGGTTAAAAATTGACTATAAAGGGCAATAACTCCTAAAGGGGTCAACTGACCATTTCGGTCATGTTGACTTATTTGTAAATCTAACTTTGCCGAACATTATTGCTGTTTACAGTTTATCTCTATCTATAATAATATTCAAGATAATAACCAAAAACAGCAAAATTTCCTCAAAATGACCAATTCAGGGGCAGCAACCCAACAACGGGTTGACCGATTCATCTGAAAATTTCAGGGCAGATAGATCCTGACCTGATAAACATATTTACCCCCATGTCAGATTTCCTCTAAGTGCTTTGGTTTTTGAGTTATAAGCCAAAAACTGCATTTTACCCCTATGTTCTATTTTTAGCCGTGGCGGCCATCTTGGTTGGTTGACCGGGTCACGCCACACATTTTTTAAACTAGATACCCCAATGATGATTGTGGCCAAGTTTGGTTCAATTTGGCCCAGTAGTTTCAGAGGAGAAGATTTTTGTAAAAGTTAACGACGACGGACGACGGACGACAGACGACGGACGACGACGCCGGACGCCGGACGCAAAGTGATGGGAAAAGCTCACTTGGCCCTTCGGGCCAGGTGAGCTAAAAAATTAAATTCCATATAAATCTTATTACCACAATATTTTTTTTGAAGGGGGGTCTTATACTTACTGCTTGATTTATGAGAATATATTTTTTTACTTTGTTTTAAAATATTTCAATATGTTCACAATTCCTTCTGCAGCATATATCTATTTTTGATTATAAGGTTGATTGACTATCATGTAAGTTTTTCTGTACTTGTACTCACCCATTTCTGGTTTAGCTACTCTCTGATACACATGGAGTTCACAGAACAAGGGTCCATACTCACCCATTTCTGGTTTAGCTACTCTCTGATACACATGGAGTTCACAGAACAAGGGTCCATACTCACCCATTTCTGGTTTAGCTACTCTCTGATACACATGGAGTTCACAGAACAATGGTCCATTAGCTATGGGTTCCTGAAATATCAAATTATGTTTACATACATGGCTAAATATATTTTGGCTATTAGGATTTTTTTTTCTTATTACCACATTATTATTTGAGATTTTATTGCAATTCATCTAAATACTTCGCCTGCAGGTATCAGTTTTACACACAGGTGAACAGAGCAAAAACAGTTTAATGTACAAATCTGTTCAATGTACTGTCAAGAGGATATCAAATGAAAATGAAAAGCATTCTCAATATGCTGTACACGTTTAAGCAATTGTTATATTTATATGTTAATTCTGATCAAACAACTGCACTCCAAAACTAGGCGATCTTGATGGGACCCATCACAGAAGCTGGAACTCAATGTAAACAAGTGAATTGTGATACGAATTAGAAGTTATCAGGGTTATTCCATTTGAACATAGCTGACACTCTCATAAGGCAGAAATATTTTTGATGAAAAAATTATTCATATTGAAAATGTCAAAGGGTTTTAATAAAGTTAAAAAGCAGAAATTATACATGTATGCACAATTACCTTGTTAGTTTCCAAAAAATAAATATAAAAGTAACAAATCATAAAACACTGTAGCCCTCTCTGTATTTAAAATATAATGTTTTTCTTCTAAATCATTTGTAAATCAGAACTTACAATTTTAACAACATAAGTTTCATCTTTTGTACCATCTACAAGGGTAGCTAAAAGAATTAAAAAAAAACATTTGAAAATTTATTCCATTATGAGAATAAACATCATGTAGAGCAATGAACAGACACTCAACGCATTTAAAAAAAGTTAACACACAAATCTCTGTTTGTAAAGATACAGAATCTAGGTTTTAGCTTTACTATTACCAGATCAGATAGCTTAGATAACACTTTTCTTTTAAACAGTCTAAGTCATTTTTATTGCAACATTTGATAATTTTTTTTAAAGGGTGAGTGATTCCATAAAACTGATTATATATTTGAATTTATATTTTAAAATCTTATCAATTGTCAAATTGTCAAAAACATGTATTTAATTTTTTTAGCGATACGCCTCCTAAATGTATATACATCCTCCTAAATGTATATACATGTATGTACTGTTCATAAAAATAATAAATTGCATCAATAGTCATTTAATTAATTTAACAGTTTCATGCAGCATTTGTCTCCTGTCTTGTTAATCTGGAAATATCTCTTTTTAAGTTCCTTCTTTTCTATATGGGATCCCACAACATTTCTTCCTGTACAAATGCTGTACATAAACTGTGCTGCAATTTCTTACTTTAATGAAATCCATCATAATTACTATTGTAACTATTTTGTAATTAATTTCTTACAATTAACAAGAACAACTTAAATGACTCCTTTTAAATTATTGAAAGTAACTAATTTTCTCGCTGTATTGAAGACCCATTGGTGGCTTTCAGCTGTTTTCTGCTCTTTGACACATTCCCCATTTGCCCTCTCTATTTTAAGTAAACAGTAACAGTGTTCTAGCTACGTTTGAACAGGGTGCAGCGCCCGCTCTTTTTTATTGACAGCTATGCTTTTTTTCTGTTGTTCCTCGAGCACCCTGCCTTTAAAATACTGGTAAAATCGTAATTGTTCCATTAACAGGAAGTTCAGCTACCTGTGCAAGCTGTCCAATTAAGTGTAAGGCTTTACCTGATGGCTTTGGTGTCAAACACATTGTTAATTAACACCAATTACCTTAGATTTAAGTCATAAATAATTTGTGTGAATTTCAAAAAAGTTTGACAAAAGATTTGATTACTTCCCCTTATTTATCACCTGTTTAAAATATATTACTTAAATTTATGTTTCTTTTCGTAAAAAGATTATAAAACAAATTGAATGCAAATGCACATTAGAATATTAATTTAAATTATTTTCACTTGAATACACTTCAAAAATAAATATTTTGAAATTATATTTTGCATCTATACTTCCATTAACTGATTTATCAAGTGCAATGAAGAATTCCCAATGTTGAAAAATGTGATTGGTCAGATTGCTGAGGTGTCAGACAGCAACTACAAGACAGCTTAATATACAGAGTTAGGCAACAGTTTCTGAAGAGGATTTCAGCATGATGACTATAAATTTATGAACTATAAAATAATGAACCAAAATAATTAAATTACACAACTCCATTTCAACTGAAACTTGATGTTTCAATAATGCATAATAAAATTATGTGTTAATTAATTATGAGACACAATTGGGCTCTTTTCAATGATGTATAAATTTACGTGTAAAATTGCCCTTTTTTTAATGTCATTCACGCATAAAATTGCCCTTTTTCTGACTATCATCCTGCCGTTTTCAAATCCTGGCTAGAACACTAAATAATGCCAATACATATTTATGAATTATACATGTACAAGAAGTCTATGTCACTCTTATTTTCAATGCTTTCTGTAATAATTGACAAAAATGCAATTAGGAATTTTGATACCATCATTTACTTTGATAAAGATGATTCATTACAGAATCCCAACAAATAAAATTGAGCAAACAATAATATAAATTTTACCTAGATATATAAGTCCAAATCCTCCCTGGCCAATCACTTCTTCTAGGCGCCAATGTTTTTTCCCAAAATCCTTCAGTAATTCCCCTTTTGGAAATGGGTCTGGTAATTTATGTGCTTTGGGAGCTCTGGTTTTCTTTTGAGCTATAAATAAAATCTTTGCTACACAAGACAAACTTATTTACATGTGGAGCTTGACATAAAATCATGCTTTGAATATACAAAGTTGACATGTTTTGTTAATGCAGACAAGTAACTGTTAGAAACCAGGGCATTTCATGATGATTATATACATATATGTAAATGACTGTATTCTTATCTTGTCCACTTGAAATGTTGTCTATTAGTTTAAAACAGTATCAACATGATCAAAATAGAACATAAATGTCTTCAATTTAGAGTTATGACCCTTTCCTCTGTGGATTTTTTTTTTACACACTGAATTTGTATAGGATTTTTTCAATCAAAAAAAATCATCAGTTTTAAAGTATTAAAAACAAATATTTCATCAATGAAATTAAGTCAGATATTCTAATGAATATCCTTTTTATATTAGATACAAATTTTATTAAGTCTGATACACATTTTTTTTAAGAAAAAGTGAGTCGCAAGCATTACAACTGATCGAGGAACTATACAGGCGTCATCATGGGGTAAAGGGGGTGGCACCAAAAAGCATCATTAGGGTTAATGCATAATTTTGTAGTTGTACAGCAATTCCTTATAATTTCATATCTTACATCAAAATTTTAATCATATAGATAAAAGTTTGTAGTATATCAAAATATTCAATTATACATAAATGACATATATATTAGTGCCTAGAAAATCAACCTTATGATGTTTAGGGTGGATTTAATTCTTTACTTCCTCCATGAGCAGGGCTGGAACTTGCACTTTATTTCTCACTTAAAACTACAACATATAAATATATGGGTAATGGTTCTTTTTTTATTTATCAATGTGATTTTATTTTACTGCCCAATAACACATACCAGAGCCTGCCTTTGCCTTGGGTGGCATTATCTGAAAGATAAAAAAAAATGTATTGAATTACATTTAAATTCATACTTATAAAATCATCTAAAACTATTCCTGAGTAAATATAAATATGATTAAATAAGCTTTATTAAGAGTCGGCAAGGTATACAAACATTTATAAGCTCTAATGAGCTTTTAACCAAGCTTTTGAGGCCTAGTTACGGTCCTATTTATACCTGAGACTACTATAACACATGACGTGTGTTACAGACCTGGCAACTATCCCAATTTTCGCGGTTTCATCCCCATTTTCATCCCTCAACCCGAATCCTGATATCAGGATTGTAAAACTAGTCAAAATCCCGATTTTCACAAAATATACCGAAAAAAGTTATTGGTTACCGATTTTAAAGTTTTTCTGATCAATTTTAAAAATTTTTACCTGGGGATATATTATATCAAGTTAACAACCCTACACTAATCAACAGTCACAACAGGTGTCATAATTAGTTGTTGTATGTAATCATATTACCTAATGGGTCATAAAAATCCTCAAAACTAATTTGTAAACACAAATTTGGTCAGAGTGAGTCACAGCCTTTAAATTTTAATCAATTTATCATACAAGCACAATTTGCAACGATTGCCGTAGTTCCACAACAAAATCATAATTAATTGAAAGATAAGAACTGTAATGAACTCTCAAGAAAACATCGTTTATCTTGAAATCCGTTTAATTTTTAAATCCAGACGTCATGTGTTTGTTGATTTAAAATCGACGCCATTTCATTATCACTACTACTGTGTTACTGTATAAGCCTCCGCTGGTAAGAGCACCTCTGAATACAAAGAAAAATAACTCACATTTTATCTATTTTCTCTGATAAAACTAAATCAAAATCTGTATTCATCCTTCTAACTTTAGGACATGTAAGTTTAGGTCTTTTCAGTCATGGTTCTTAGATAAGAAGGACTTTGGAGGGGGAAAAGAGGGGTCTCTACTTTGAATCCTTTATTTTTAATGCCATTTTTCTCTATTCTTCAGTTATTTTGGAAGAAAGGAGAAAAATGCCATTGAAAAAAAACCAAGGCCTCCAAGCTTATCATTTGTATACCAGAAGTAAAAAGAAGAGAAATGAGACTATTTTAGGAGTAAAAAACAATGCAAACAGAAACATCGCAAAAATTGTAACCCTTAAAAATCTGGTCACGCACTAAATCCCCCATGGAGATTTTTAAAAGTTGGCAGGTCTGGTGTTATAGTAGTCTCAGTTTATACTCAGTATACAGACGATATGTGTTCACAAACAGTTAAAGGATGTATGATGACTTGAAGTCTCTGGTAGATGATGATATAAACATGTAGGTCAAGAAATAATTTAGTGGCAGTGTACCAATGGAGTGCTAAATATTTTCATTTCTTCAGTTTTTAAATTTGATTTCCAAATTGTATAAACATATATCAGCTCTTTCTTAAAAAGGCTAATAAATCACCTGATGCTTTTGATTGTTGAGAAACAAATTATTGTGTTCTTAGTTTTCTGTAAAGCACTAAGTTTTCAGCATTTCTGGTTCTCTTGTCCCCTCTTCGAACAGAAAGTAGAAATATCAAATATTCCGCCAAAGACAAAAATAAATCAGGCTTTTTGATTGGCTAATGGAAAAACAGCTGTCCAATCAATAAAAGTCTTACAAAAGTCAGTTGATTGATTGCGTGTAATGAAAATGGAGAATGTTTTCATAAAATTGAATTATTTATTTCGTCATTCAATCCAACAAAAAGAGTCGATAACATGACATAACACTGGAAAAATGTCTGAAATAGAAATTACAACAACTGCTAACTCAGAAAACAACAATGACAATACAGAAAAGGTGGAAGAAACAGAACCGTCACCTGTTGGTGATTCTAAATGTGATATGCAGGAAGTAAACAATGCATCTCGAGATGAATCGGAAGCTGATTTATCGAATACAAAAGAAAATAACACTTCACAAAATCAAGATAAGAAAAGCCCATTGAAAAGAAATGTGAAATTTTTTGGTGATAAACCTGTGTCCGGTTATCTTGAACCTCCAGATCCTTGGAAAAATGGTGTGTACTGTTTGGAGTAAAAAGCACATTTTAGCATTTATCACATGTCTAATCTTCATCTAGATAGATAATTACACAAAATACGGGCGTCAAAATAGTCTGTGTAGATATGATCTGATTTTTCACATATAAAGTCACATGATGACAAAAAAATGGGCAGAATTGGGATTAGTCAGAGATTACTCTGACTTCCAACTGCTGATTTTGGTACAGGTCAAATCGGCACCCATAGAAAAAGTCTAATCGGCACCTATAGATAAAGTCAAATCGGCACCTGATTAAATCGGCATCTAGTCAAATCGGCATGTATATTTTATAGTTAAAGTGTAAGTGTTGGACATTTTGATGCCGTATTTTCCCCATTTATTGTCGAATTTAAAATGATTGGATGGATCTAAAGTTATGTACTAATATATTTGATGTGGGACTTGTAAGTAAAAAATGGACATATGGAAAATTTTCTTTCGTTGTTTGTTTAGTTAGAGTAACCTCACAGATTTCTTGTTGTAAACAAGATGTACTCAGGGCTATTATATGACAGACACAAGTTAGGAAGAAAAACAACAACTTTGATCCAAATGTATGCTTGAAAGGTTTCATCCAACATGGGAAGTGACGGGTTCAAAACCAACAAAAGGCTACGAATTATTCTGAAATGGCAACACATTTATGAATGACGATCGACAAATGGAGTCACAAAGGCCACACCTAGCAGGCAGGTTTCAGTCGGGCCCTGAAAAAAAGTATTCAATATATTGGTATGTTCGGCGAAACCGACATTCCGGTTAGATATGGGATGTACATGAAATCCCTGACACCAAAATAAATTACGCCTGTTTTTTATTCAACTTGTTCATTTAATGCTAAATAATTTTGTTGTTTCTAAAAGCAAAAATGTCAACAAGATTATTGTTTTCAATCCAAATACGGCCAGCATTTTTGTTTCAGGTAAAAATCAGGGTCAGAACTTTTTCTTTCAAATATCTCAGACTGCCCCCTCAAACTAAAAGGGTCCGTACCTTAGACCTCATATCTATCTAGAGTTTACTGACTGGGGATCACTATTCAGCTATTTTATTCAAAAGGCTCGGGCGTGTTGGGTTTAACATGCTTTCGTGGGTAAATAATATTGCTGTATACTTTTTTTAAAATATATGTGTAAAATAGAGTATAACTTTCTGTTTGATGGAATTTTGAAATAGAAGTTAATACGTTCTTGCTCAATCCTTTGTCGCTCCTGTGCCAATTTGACTAGATGCCAAATTGACTAAACCGGGTGCCGATTTGACCAGGTGCCGATTTGACTAGAATTCTTGTCAGACATGCTGGGGCTGTGGAACATCACAGTAAAGCTTGTCTGGCAAAATAGCCATTGGAATCAACACATTATGCACATATCTATAATTTTTGCCATTACTGGACATGAATCCATGAGAAATTGCCCCACAACTAATCACAACACTTTTTCACCAACTTATTTTTAATTTATATACATACAATGTATCAATCCATCACCTTAGAGGCTTAGATTACATGTAGCATGATTAGTATGGATAATTATGCAGCACATGTATAAAACATATATGTTGATTTTGATTTCTGTAGAAGTTAGCAAGACTTGTGGATGCATATATATATAAAAGAAACCAACGCCCGGTATTAACATTTGAATTTTTTGTTTACGGAAAAATATTTGTGACGTCACCTTGTTTCTTTGCCATGCCAAGATAATAACATCATTTCGCAGAATTTTTGTTTCATGAAATTTTACCATGAAAAATAAATTGAAATGGACTGTTTATTATGCTGTAGAAATGACACGAGTTATGTTCTTGTCATATATGTTATGATGGTATGATACTAAACCCCTAACGGGAAGGATTGTGCCTGATGTTCATATGATGAAATCATAATCTTTCAGTCAGTTTAATTAAAGTCTGGAGCTGGCATGTCAGATAACTGCTAGTAGTCTGTTGTTATTTATGTATTATTGTCATTTTGTTTATTTTCTTTGGTTACATCTTCTGACATCAGACTCGGACTTCTCTCGAACTGAATTTTAATGTGCGTATTGTTATGCGTTTACTTTTCTACATTGGCTAGAGGTATAGGGGGTGGGTTGAGATCTCACAAACATGTTTAACCCCGCCGCATTTTTGTGCCTGTCCCAAGTCAGGAACCTCTGGCCTTTGTTAGTCTTGTGTTATTTTAATTTTAGTTTCTTGTGTACAATTTGGAAATTAGTATGGCGTTCATTATCACTGAACTAGTATATATTTGTTCAGGGGCCAGCTGAAGGACGCCTCCGGGTGCGGGAATTTCTCGCTACATTGAAGACCTTTTGGTGACCTTCTGCTGGTTTTTTTTTCTATGGTCGGGTTGTTGTCTCTTTGGCACATTCCCCATTTCCATTCTCAATTTTATAAATATATTGTATCTGAAACTAAATGGCCTAAGTAAACTTGAAAATTGAGAATATCTGGCAGTATAAATAAGTTGGTCATAATGTGGAACAGCCGTTTTTGTATACTACTGTGTTTGCGCTAAAGATGTGATTATACTGGTTGACTATAATAGGTCGTCATATTAGAATCCTTATTTTACTATGGGACTGGATTGACTTGGGACCAGAACAACATATGCAGGATTTATTTCACTTTTGGAGTCGTAGCTACCTGATACTTGCAGGTTTGAAATCTAAAGTAGGAATTAGTATGTTGAGGATCAAATAGATATGTTTACCTGAAACCTACTTAGAATATTGTAAGCAAAATTGACACTCAGATTATTAAACATAATTGAAAAAAGTGATATAGTGTAAAGTACTTATGTAATTATATATGTTATCTGATAAAGAATTATTTCTTTATAAATGGTCGATATTTATTTTTTTCAGCACCAAGTTGGACTTCAGCAGATCTAATTAATTCATACAAAGAAAGCTGTAAAAAACACAACACCAAGCCTATTCCCACTATACTAAATCAATTACAGGTAAACACAAGGAATTATTTGATTCTGCAATAATTTTGAATTCTAGAAAGTTTATAAGAAGTATATGATGAAAACTATCTTAGCCATTGAGGGAATATCTATGTATAGTACTGTAAATTCCAAAATATTGAGATGTTGTTATTATTGCGAAAAATGCGACATGATTATAATCGCAATAAATAAAACTCACATTTTAAAATTTTTATATGAATGAAACAGGATATTTCTGAATATTGCAAAATTTAAAATCACATTTTAGTCTAAAATTACAATATCTCAATAATAAATGCATGTAATAATTTCTGAATTTACAGTTAACTCTTTTTTTTAGCTCACCTGGCCCAAAGGGCCAAGTGAGCTTTTCCCATCACTTTGCGTCCGGCGTTGTCCGTCGTCGTCGTTAACTTTTACAAAAATCTTCTCCTCTGAAACTACTGGGCCAAATTAAACCAAACTTGGCCACAATCATCATTGGGGTATCTAGTTTAAAAAATGTGTCCGGTGACCCGGCCAACCTACCAAGATGGCCGGCATGGCTAAAAATAGAACATAGGGGTAAAATGCAGTTTTTGGCTTATAACTCAAAAACCAAAGCATTTAGAGCAAATCTGACATGGGGTAAAATTGTTTAACAGGTCAAGATCTATCTGCCCTGAAATTTTCAGATGAATCAGACAACCTGTTGTTGGGTTGCTGCCCCTGAATTGGTAATTTTAAGGAAATTTTGCTGTTTTTGGTTATTATCTTGAATGTTATTATAGATAGAGATAAACTGTAATCAGCAATAATGTTCAGCAAAGTAAGATTTACAAATAAGTCAACATGACCGAAATGGTCAGTTGACCCCTTTAGGAGTTATTGCCCTTTATAGTCAATTTTTAACCATTTTTCGTAAATCTTAGTTATCTTTTACAAAAATCTTCTCCTCTGAAACTACTGGGCCAAATTAATCCAAACTTGACCACAATCATCTTTGGGGTATCTAGTTTGAAAAATGTGTCCGGTGACTTGACCATCAAATCAAGATGGCCGCCATGGCTAAAAATAGAACATAGGGGTAAAATGCAGTTTTTGGCTTATAACTCAAAAACCAAAGCATTTAGAGCAAATCTGACACGGAGTTAAATTGTTTATCAGGTCAAGATCTATCTGCCCTGAAATTTTCAGATGAATCAGACAACCTGTTGTTGGGTTGCTGCCCCTGAATTGGTAATTTTAAGGAAATTTTGCTGTTTTTGGTTATTATCTTGAATGTTATTATAGATAGAGATAAACTGTAATCAGCAATAATGTTCAGCAAAGTAAGATTTACAAATAAGTCAACATGACCGAAATGGTCAGTTGACCCCTTTAGGAGTTATTGCCCTTTATAGTCAATTTTTAACCATTTTTCGTAAATCTTAGTTATCTTTTACAAAAATCTTCTCCTCTGAAACTACTGGGCCAAATTAATCCAAACTTGACCACAATCATCTTTGGGGTATCTAGTTTGAAAAATGTGTCCGGTGACTTGACCATCAAATCAAGATGGCCGCCATGGCTAAAAATAGAACATAGGGGTAAAATGCAGTTTTTGGCTTATAACTCAAAAACCAAAGCATTTAGAGCAAATCTGACACGGAGTTAAATTGTTTATCAGGTCAAGATCTATCTGCCATGAAATTTTCAGATGAATCAGACAACCCGTTGTTGGGTTGCTGCCCCTGAATTGGTAATTTTAAGGAAATTTTGCTGTTTTTGGTTATTATCTTGAATATTATTATAGATAGAGATAAACTGTAAACAGCAATAATGTTCAGCAAAGTAAGATCTACAAATAAGTCAACATGTCCGAAATGGTCAGTTGACCCCTTTAGGAGTTATTGCCCTTTATAGTCAATTTTTAACCATTTTTCGTAAATCTTAGTTATCTTTTACAAAAATCTTCTCCTCTGAAACTACTGGGCCAAATTAATCCAAACTTAGCCACAATCATCTTTGGGGTATCTAGTTAAAAAAATGTGTCCGGTGACCTGGCCATCAAATCAAGATTGCCGCCATGGCTAAAAATAGAACATAGGGGTAAAATGCAGTTTTTGGCTTATAACTCAAAAACCAAAGCATTTAGAGCAAATCTGACATGGGGGTAAAATTGTTTATCAGGTCAAGATCTATCTGCCATGAAATTTTCAGATGAATTGGACAACCCGTTGTTGGGTTGCTGCCCCTGAATCGGTAATTTTAAGGAAATTTTTCTGTTTTTATACGACCGCAAAATTTGAAAAATTTTTCGTCGTATATTGCTATCACGTTGTCGTCGTCGGCGTCGTCGTCGTCGTCCGAATACTTTTAGTTTTCGCACTCTAACTTTAGTAAAAGTGAATGGAAATCTATGAAATTTTAAAACAAGGTTTATGACCACAAAAGGAAGGTTGGTATTGATTTTGGGAGTTTTGGTTCTAACATTTTAGGAATTAGGGGCCAAAAAGGGCCCAAATAAGCATTTTCTTGGTTTTCGCACTATAACTTTAGTTTAAGTTAATAGAAATCTATGAAATTTTGACACAAGGTTTATGACCACAAAAGAACGGTTGGGATTGATTTTGGGAGTTTTGGTTTCAACAGTTTAGGAATTAGGGGCCAAAAAAGGGCCCAAATAAGCATTATTCTTGGTTTTCGCACAATAACTTTAGTTTAAGTAAATAGAAATCAATGAAATTTAAACACAATGTTAATGACTACAAAAGGAAGGTTGGTATTGATTTTGGGAGTTTAGGTCCCAACAGTTTAGGAATTAGGGGCCAAAAAGGGCCCAAATAAGCATTATTCTTGGTTTTCGCACCATAACGTTAGTATAAGTAAATAGAAATCTATGAAATTTAAACACAAGGTTTATGACCATATAAGGAAGGTTGGTATTGATTTTGGGAGTTTTGGTCCCAACAGAATAAGGGGCCCAAAGGGTCCAAAATTAAACTTTGTTTGATTTCATCAAAATTGAATAATTGGGGTTCTTTGATATGCCGAATCTAACTGTCATGACTGTGTATGTAGATTCTTAACTTTTGGTCTGTTTTCAAATTGGTCTACATTAAGGTCCAAAGGGTCCAAAATTAAACTTAGTTTGATTTTGACAAAAAATCAATCAGTTAGGTTCTTTGATATGCTGAATCTAAAAATGTACTTAGATTCTTGATTATTGGCCCAGTTTTCAAGTTGGTCCAAATCGGGGTCCAAAATTAAACTTTGTTTGATTTCATCAAAAATTGAATAAATGGGTTTTTTTGATATACCAAATCTAACTGTGTATGTAGATTCTTCATTTTTGGTCCTGTTTTCAAATTGGTCTACACTAAAGTCCAAAGGGTCCAAAATTAAACTTAGTCTGATTTTAACAAAAATTGAAATCTTGGGGTTCTTTGATATGCTGAATCCAAAAATGTACTTAGATTTTTTATTATGGGCCCAGTTTTCAAGTTGGTCCAAATCAGGATCTAAAATTATTATATTAAGTATTGTGCAATAGCAAGTCTTTTCAATTGCACAGTATTGCGCAATGGCAAGAAATATCTAATTGCACAATATTGTGAAATAGCAAATTTTTTTTTAATTAGAGTTATCTTTCTTTGTCCAGAATAGTAAGCAAGAAATATCTAATTGCAAAATATTGTGCAATAGCAAGATTTTTTTTTAATTGGAGTTATCTTTCTTTGTCCAGAATCAACTTAAATCTTTGTTATATACAATATACAATGTATATTCACTTTTTACTACCAACTGATAAATTAAAATAATCTTTACCATTCAGTGATAACAAGCAGTTTTTTTACATCTTATTTCCTTATCTTATCTAAAATGTTTTTAGATAATGTATGTTGGACATTTGCCAGACATGACTATGATGTCATTTTCTATTTTTATTTGCCCATTACTTTATGTAAATAACTTCATTGGAAATTTGCCAATATAAAATGTTGCTGATGAAGTTTTTTTTATTGTTTTATACAATAAACAATGTATATTCACTTTTACTACCAACCAATCTTTACCATTCAGTGATAACAAGCACTTTATTTTACATTTTAATATTTTATGATGTATTTAAAAGAGTAGTTATTGTTGCAAACTCCATTAGAAATTTGAATTGATATCAGTTTTGGAAAAAAGGAAACGGGGATGTGAAAAAAGGGGGGGGGGGGGGTTAAATTTTTCTCATTTCAGATTTCATAAATAAAAAGAAAATTTCTTCAAACATTTTTTTGAGAGGATTAATATTCAACAGCATAGTGAATTGCTAAAAGGCAAAAACAAACTTTTAAGTTCATTAGACCACATTCATTCTGTGTCAGAAACCTATGCTGTGTCAACTATTTAATTTTAGATTTAAAAAGTTTGAAGAAGAAATCTTTAATTGTAAAATTTGTAAAATCTTGACATTTGTTTTGTGTAAAAAAAACCCATGTAATGTCAAAAATTTGATCACAATCCAAATTCAGAGCTGTATCACGCTAGAATGTTTTGTCCATACTTGCCCCAACTGTTCAGGGTTCGACCTCTGCGGTCGTATAAAGCTGCGCCCTGCGGAGCACCTGGTTGGTTATTATCTCGAATATTATTATAGATAGAGATAAACTGTAAACAGCAATAATTTTCAGCAATGTAAGATTTACAAATAAGTCAGCATGACCAAAATGGTCAATTGACCCCCTAAGGAGTTATTGTCCTTTATAGTCAATTTTTAACAATTTTCATAAAATTTGTAAATTTTTATTAACATTTTCCACTGAAACTACTGGGCCAAGTTCATTATAGATAGAGATAATTGTAAGCAGCAAGACTATTCAGTAAAGTAAGATGTACAAACACATCACCATCACCAAAACACAATTTTGTCATGAATCCATCTGCTTCCTTTGTTTAATATTCACAAAGACCAAGGTGAGCGACACAGGCTCTTTAGAGCCTCTAGTTTTAAAAAGAACTAACTCAATTTAATATTCATCAACTGAGCTAGTCTCTGTATCTTGTATTCTGTCATTATTTATTCAGGGAATAGAAAATGTTGGTGAACGCTATGCAATCCTGAGTTTAAAAGGTAAGTAATAAATTAAATAGCTACCTAAAATGTATGTGCCTATTCTTCCTACAGCACATTTCTCACATAAGTTTGATCTAAATATTTTTGACAAGGTTAACATTTTGTAAAATCTGCACGTTTCATTTCAGGCAGATATACAGGGATACCTTTGTTTCAGAATGACCTTTAAAAAAATGAAAGAATCAATTAAGTTATATTACAGAGATTACATACATGTATTTATAAAGGACTGGCCATAAATTTATCTGATACTTCATAAAATAGTGATATCAATTATATTTATTTCTGTTCACAGGTGAAAAACTTGACATGAAGAATGTGGAGACTTTGGAAGAAATATTTAAGTTTGTTCAATTTCAATGTGTTGATTTGGAGGGAACACATTTAGATGAGGAGGTATTTTAGTTTGAAAGTAGCTCTAATTAAATGACAATTCCTAAATTGATTATAAACCTACATGTAGATAAAAATGAAATTTAGTCATCAAAACACCAAAACCGATAAGTCTGACTTCTTAAAGTTTATCTACCCAATCAATCACACAGGTGCAAGTGAAGATTTGCTCGCTGCATTGAAGACCTGTTGGTGACCTTCTGCTGTTGTCTGTTCTATGGTAGGGTTGTTGTCTCTTTGACACATCCCCATTTCCATTCTCAATTTTATTTATCACATTTTGTATTAATGAATGGCTTTTATTTATTTTGAATTTATTGAACCATAAAATTAATTTTTGACTCTTCACATTGAATAATCCGCGAAGCGGATTATGTTAAATGTGAACAGTCAAAAATTAATTTTATGGTTCAATAAATTCAAAATAAATTATTGCCATTCATTATAAATAAATTTCTATAAAAAATAATGCTCAAAGATATATATTAATACCAATAACAACGTACACAGATGTTTGCGTATGAATACACAACGTTAGAGTGGGCGTGTCTCTATAAAAATTGATAACATTGAAAATAAAGCCAATTCTTTTAGCCAATCAGAAGACAGTAAATACACCAAATTTATTTATTCTTGAATAATATAAAAATTTGAAGAAATACTGTTCTATACATGATTTCTTTGTTTTCTTACAGTAAAATTTAATAGCATAACTTTTAAATAGTTTTCACCTTCAGTATTTTTATACGATATAAAAAGATGTAGCATGGGTGCCATTGAGACAACTCACATCCAAGTCACAATTTGTAAAAGTAAACCATTATAGGTCAAAGTATGGTCTTAAACACTAAGCCTTGGCTCTCACTGAAAAGCAAGATATAAAGGGCCCCAAAAATGACTAGTGCAAAACCATTCAAACAAGAAAACAGTCTAATCTATATAAGAAAAGTGTGTTCATTTAGGTACTGATGGAAATTCATAGGTTTTAACCAATTCCTCTCTTTTACAAAGTTGCAAATAAAAATCCTCTCAGATTTTTCCCCCAATCCTATCTAATTTAAATTACTACTTTTATGTATTGTTACTGGTATTAAAATTCCAAATATGCATGAATTTTTTTAAACTAAATACACAGTTGTAAACTGTCAATCACTTCATTCATGAATTTTGTTTTGCAGACTTCTGTAGCAATATTCGAGATGATAGAATATTATGAGAGTGCTTGTAAAGTGAATGTTTCCTTCAACAAAGGTATATCTATCAGAGGCTGGCAGTCTTGTGCCAAAATGGTCAGAAAGGTATTTATTGGTTTGTTTTATCATTTTATTAAGTACCCCATGCTAAGATGAAAAGAGGATATATATATATATATATATATATATATATAGTTCACCAACTTTAAGTTATACTAGTTTGCAGATGGTAAATCAAATTCTTGAAATTCATATAATATTGCAACCTTATATGAAGGGGTCAAATTTAAGCTTTTTTGTGTACTGGCCAGCCGACCCAGCGGACTGAAAACTCTACTGGTCCGGCTCCAAATCTACTGGTCCTGCAGAAATGACATTCATTTGACAAACACTAATATAAATGATAGATGTTTAATTTTATTTTGATGCTTTCGTTTACATAAGTTAGACAGGAACAAAGGGATAGTCTTGATTCTGATTTTGATAATCATAAAGGCTTTGATAATCTCAATGATTTTCTTGATCAAAATCAGGATCAAGGACAGAAAAAATATCAACATTGTCTTCCATGTCATCCCAATCCTCACGACCACCATAGGGTGTCTGACTGGGTCGTCTGGAGCGCTGTCCAGAAATATTCCACATTTCAATAGCCAGGACCAGATAAAATGATGCTATATCTCTAGTGTGAAACAAAATGAGTAAAAGATCTGATAAAACAGTTGGGCGCAATTTTGATCGTCAATCATTCTTTACAAGTTTCATCTCAGAAAACCCCCTTTCTGCATCAGCAGAATGAGCAGGAAGGGAAAGAATTTCGATCTTCCTTTTGATCTTCCTTTTGATTTTTTGTCCGGCAGTTTAACTCCTTCCAAAAATTTCCACATTTCATATTGTTGTGAAGGACGCTCACCTGAGATATTAATTAACTTGATCAATTGTAATACCCCCAGTACCGTGTAATTGATTTCACAGGTAAATTGTTTTGTAAACAAACAGAGATTGCAAATGCAATCAGTGATTTTTATCGACAAATTTCTACTGGTCTGCCGCACCACCAGCTGATAAAATCTATGGGTCCTACACACATTCTACTGGTCCCAGACCACTGAACCAGCGCTAATTTCGACCCCTGCTTATATGTGTATATTGTATAGAAAAGATGATCCTTATTCATTTTGAAATCATTATGTCCATGATTAATTTCGAAGTTACTGAAATAGACCAAAATTTATACAAGAAAGTGGTCTATGGCCTAAATCAAATACTTAATAAAATTGAAACTGTACCTGGATATATGGTCATATACGTTTTTACTATAATACCAACTGCTTAAACCGAAAAATTAATCTTATCACACCATGTCCAGGACATTGAAAAAATGTAGCTTAAAGGCAACACGAGGAGTGGTTGTTTCTAGTCTGGTAAGTGATACAATAACTTATTATCTATATTATGTGTGAATTCAATTAAACTTTTTATTGTAGACTCCTGCTTTAACATTCCTAGATGCCAGAAGCTGTGATATTAATGAAAGATCGTTACCTATTATGGGAAGAGCCCTCAGGATGGGTTGTTTCCTTAAAATACTCCATTTAGAAAATACTTATTTGTCTGGCCGATCTCTGGTCATACTTGGTAAGTTTAATCAATGAGCTGTAAAATTGAGAATGGAAATGGGGAATGTTTCAAAGAAACAACAACTCGACCAAAGAGCAGAAAACAGTCAACGACCACCAATGGGTCTTCAACATAGATAGAAAATCAAGAACCTGGAGGTGCTTCAGCTGGCCCTTAAACAAAAATGTGTACTAGTTCAGTGAAAATGAACACCATATATACTAAACTCTGAAATACATAAATGAACTGAAATGAAAATCATGCAAGACTTACAAATGCCAGAGGCTCCTAACTTGGGACAGGTGCATAAATGCGGCTGAGTTTAACATGTTTTGTGAGATCTCAACCCTTCCCCTTCTAGCTAATGTAGAAAAAGCAAACACACATCAATATGCACAGTAAAACTCAGTTTAAAAGAAGTCAGAGAGCTATGGAAATTTCTATTGCATAAAGCTGTCAAAGTTTGCAAGCTGGTCAACATGGATTTCTATAATAGCTCAATGTATCATGTATCTCTATTATCTCTTTTGTTGTTGTTTTTTCAGTTGCAGCTATAAAGATGAACGACGTTCTTAAAGAACTGTTTCTAGCTGACAACAAGTTAATGCCTACAGATGGAATACAGATAGGGAGTCTACTAAAGTATAATCATGTACTAGAGTTACTGGATCTTAGAAATAATCCTTTACAGGTTAGTTTCATGGGAAAAAGTATAAAGAACAAAAAAAAATTATTGCATGCATTTGTTATTGGGATTTTGTCATTTTAGACTAGAATTTGATTTAATTTTTTGTGATATTGAGAGAAATTCTGTTCAATTCATAAAAAAATATATTCAAAATGCGAGTTTTTATTGCAATTATAACCCTGTTGCATTATTTGCAATAATAAAAAAAATTGCAATAATTTCTGAAATTACAGTATTTGGAACTCATGTACTTATAGAGTCCTTAGAAATTGATGATACTGAGCTGTGACTCTTATAGAGATCTAAGAAAATGTATCATGATTTAGATATGCATTGCTTTTTCTAGAATGGAAATAACATTTACAAAACTGACCAATCAATCATTGCATAATTTGTTTTCATTTCAGGACATAGGCATTACACATGTATGTGATGGTTTATATGAACAGAATTTAGACCAAGGTTTAAATACTCTGGTTCTGTGGAATAATCAGCTTACCTATCAAGGCATGGCATCCATAGCTAAAGCTCTTGTATGTAGACTTAATCATGCTAATTGAAATGGAACAAACTTTTATAAGCTTGTCTCTTCAATATTAAAAAAAATATAATCTATTTTGTTATTGTGTCACATATTGATTGACATGCATATTATGCAATACATTAAAACATGAATAGAACAATCAATACCCAGCCATAGTATTTGGATTATGAGACACAATGCACAAAATATGTACAAATATAAAAATCCAAAGATAATTTGAAGAACTATATATGAAAACTAATAACTATGATTTAAAGAGTATTTTCAAAATGATGAATAAAACAAGAAAAAATATATAAATTATTTTTCACTTTATATTTATCAAAAACTTCATACGCAGGTAGGTTAAGGCACTTTTAAACGTTTAATAGGGGCAAAATGTGATATTTCAAGAATAAAATTGTTTAAACAACAATTCATCAATCTTATCCTTACTACATGAATATATAAATTCAACAAATATCAGTAAACCGAAATTTTGGTCATGATCGCCTAGGTCACGTGACTTCCACAGGGGTAAAATGCCTTAATCAAATTGGCAAAAAACGGGTTACTAGACTAAATAAAAATCAACAAACTTTTTTTTAAACGAATCCTTGTGCTTTCCCGTTGCTTAAAAGTGCTGCGCGATTTTCCAGAAGTGAACATAATAAATTAAAATAATATTTTTAGTTTACCCGTCAGCATATAACGATAAATTTGTACACAGTTTCGTTCTTAATTTGATTACTGTTTCATATTCATTAAGCGCGCAGCACTTTTCTATTAGGTAATAACTACAGCTTTCTATTTCAGTTGATTTTTTTGAGAAATATCGTCTCTGGCAACCCGCTTTTTGTGAATTTAGATTTCGTAACTATGGTTTCGATAAATTGTCTATGTCATTCAAGCGCACTGACGACCCGAACAATCATCAAAGAACCGCAACTCTTGTCACAGTTAACGATTCTGGAGTATTTACATTATTAAACCTCAACATAAATTGATCTTATTGACAATATCCGTTGAAATCATTCGACCTTTGTAATAACCGACGATAGTAAAACAAGTTGTGCGTGTTTGCCGCACTTCTTCAGGTTTCAACTGTATGTAGAAAATCGAATTTTCCCGGAAAAGAGACTGACAAAATATGTGCAGTTCCACCTTCATACATAATTTGTAATACCAATCTCTATGCAAATTTGGTCGCTTAAACTTTGAAAAGTAGTCTTATAGTGTATTTGTTGGTTGTCTGAGTTCTAGATATATATGTCAGGGGCGGATCCAGCCATTTATGATTTTAAAAAAAAAGGGGTGGGGGTCCCAACCCAGAGTAAAAGTGGGGATTCCAACCATAATCTCCCATTCAAATGCATTGATCGTCCAAACAAAGGTGGGTTCCAACCCCCCCCCCCCCCCCCCTCCCCCCTGATCCGCCAATGTATGTTATAAGTTGACCGTGGTCCTGTTAGTCAACCATTTATTTTCTTCCAGCCCCAGGTGATTATAATGACTATGTCAGACTGTTTTTTGGGGGTATAGCTAGATTTTGCTATATAAATTACTGATCTCAACATATTTAAATCCTTTCTATTAAATGTGGATTTGTAAATTTATGCTAATAGTATGCATTAAATATTATATAAAGAAAACAAGCAGTTCTGACATATTCAGTTGTAAAATATGTTTGAAAATCAGTAATACAAATCCAATCAGAAGTCTTGAAAAGTATAGAGAATCAACTTAATTTTAAATGGAAGATAATTTCTATTCAGGGTGAGGCAACTTCAAAGTTTTCTTCATCTGTTGCTACACAGACATATTTTTTTGGTGGGGGTTGATCACTGTTGCTGTTGCTGTGTGAAAAATTATTTTCACTTTTTCCCACCATTTTGTGTTTTTCCAATTCTTACTAGGCAAGGATATTCATTTCCAAAATTGATGTCCCAGTCAGTAATCGCATACAGTTACATTTCATCTATCATGTATTTTTTGTATATATCAAACATCACATTTAATTTTGTGACCAAAAAAAATATTTTGTATTGGTGTTTTACAGTTTTAAAGGGTCAGTGGCTTGTTTTAATTTGGTTCATGTCTGTCAACATATCTGGTTTTTTTATTCATTAGGCTGTTAAGTTTCTCAAATGATTTTTTTTTTATGGCCAAGCCATATTTAGCCCACTATTCAGTATGAATTTTCTCATTGTCAAAGGAGGAATTTGCCTATAGTGTACATGTAATTACTTAATTATAAAGTTATTTCATTAGAACTTGCAATTGGTGGATAGTTGTCTCAATGGCAATCATACTACATCTCCTTATTTGATATAAAACAGACAAATTGCATTAAAGTCTTTGTGTGACCATGTATTGCTTACAAGTTTCTTGTTGACCCGCGCCCCTCTTTAAAAAATCTGGATAAACTTAGAAATTATATAACCAACACTAACCAAATTAGATTTCACATATATATATATGTCGATTTTCAATATATTTTTGAAAAATGATTCATTATTTAAAATAAAATCAGTTTATAAAACATGTGAAATTAGGATACCCAGCAATTTTTTTTAAAACTGTAAATATATACTGAAAGTTTTGCATCTATTACACTATTTCCAGTATAAGATCATTTATTATTGCATGTATTCAAGAATGGATGCCTTAGCTGTTATCTGCTCTTTGGTTGGGTTGTCTCATTGACATGCACATTCCCCAAATTCCATTCTCAATTTTACTAAAAAATGTTTATTTATTGAGATTTCTAATAATTCCTCATAAAAGTGCATGTTTCAGTTACAAATGTTTAAGAATGCAAGTTCTTATTATTACGATATTTACCTAGTCACATTTTTCGCTTTCAATTATTTCTGAATTTTCATGTATACAGTTTGAGTGGTTTACAATAGGCGATATGTGTTATGGAACTTTACGGAAGAAAAATAAATAAGCGAAGACAATGGTAGAAGTCTCATCTGTGTCTTATTTTGATAATGGAATAGCAATATTTTATGATTACATGTACAATGTATCTGTATATTTAACACAACTGAAAGTATGTTTTCTGTCCAAATACAGTCTAATGGAACATACTTCAAGTTCAACTTTTACTGGGATTCATGTTTAGTACCAAATTGTGGCTTTTATATTTTTTAATCACCTTTGATTGAGCTTTTGATATATTTTTTCTTTTTTCTGCATTATATACAGACATGACGGAGTTTGAATTTCGTCAATTGCTGGTATTCATTGATATCTACATGTCATTCATGTTGACCGACACTCTTTACCTTATAGTAGATTCTTTTAAATACAATGTATATTGCAAGAATATAAAAATCCTAAATTTAGCTGGTGAATGTACATGAAACTTTCCGTAACATTAGAATTATGGTGACTTGAATAACACCGGTATCACTCAGATTACAATTCTACCTTGACAGGTAAGTTTGTTTTTAGCCTATAAAATACTTATTTAGCCTTGAGAATTGAAAGGTCAGTTTATCCCATTCATACAATAGGAGTTGATGAATTTGGCTTCATGCCATTTACCTTGTCCAAAATTAAGGTCACTTTATTGTTATTGTGCTAATGTTAAAGAGAAAAAAAATATATTCTGACCAATACTTATATTTTATGCATCTTGATTTAATTGTTCAAAATCTGTTAATGTTTAATTTTGGGGGTTATTTTTGGCCTTTGAATAGTATATTTCTTTACATGGTAGATTTTTTTCAGATATAAAAAAAACTATCTCCTTGACTTTATAGAAATAGACTATGCTTGCAGCTTATCTATTACACTGTCTTGTTTTTTGTTTACACTAAAATTTGAAAGATTATTTAGTTGCAAAATATTTTAAAAGAGAGCTGATATTTTTTCTATCTTTAAATGTACATTGAAGGTAAAAATAATCATAGTGTGACAAGAATGAAGAAAACCTCTTGGTCCCAAAATAAACATCATCAACCAGGATAAAATTCCAAATATTAATTTATTATACTAATATCAGTTCAAATAGAATAAACTTTTAAAGATTATATTGATTCCTATAAAATTGGAATCTCAAGCCATTGTTTTGCATGTATAGGTCATGTCCAAACAGAAATTCAATAAATATGACAGTACAATGTACTCTAAGCACAAACACATAAGGTCACTGTGAAATAGACATCTAGGGAAAGAAACAGTCAGTTATACCAAACCAGTTTGACTAGATGTCTAGTTTAAAACCAGTTTGACTAGATGGTGTGTCCTATATTTTGACAATGTAAATGACATGAGGACCTGGATGCGTTTTTTTAATATCTGTATTCTTTAAATTTTTAGGGCATTTTTCTTTTAATAGCCTTAAAAATAACTCTCATTCTGTAAAATTCTCATGAAAATGATATTACTATTTATTCTTTCTGTTACAGATTAATTATCAATTCTGTACATTGATCATTATATTATCAGTATTTTATTACAGTTACCTAAGTTACCTTTTTATTTTGCACAGATATTCTTTAGACTTTTGCACCCCATTATTCTCTATTCTTTTTTTTGGTTTATTTTCCCTATTCTGTAATTTTTTTTGCTATTACATGTACATGTATTCTCTATTCTGTAAACCCCATTCAGATCCTCATAGGTAAACTTCTATTGTATGAATGGGATAGAGTGACCTTTCAATTCTCAAGGCTAAATAAGTATTTTATAGGCTATATACAAACTTACCTGTCAAGGTAGAATTGTAATCTGAGTGATACCGTTGTTTCTCAAGTCACCATAAAAGTACATGGTACCACCTTCTATTGAACAACCTGCATCTCAAACTTTGAACCTGTATTCACCACTGCATGTTTCATGTGTTTCATTTGTCATTATTTACATAATTTTCTAAGGATTTCTCAAGGTTGAATTTTTTTTCTGGTTTCTTTTTATTGAATTTTGTACTGCAACACCCTCAATTGTTAAAGGCAGTACAATTTTCAAGACGAGCATTTCAGCTAAATGACTATGTTGTATGAAATTTGCTCGTAGTTGTAGGCCTAATACTGACCTTTAGTTTTTTACTTTTACATCATTTAGTTGCTTGCCCTTATTTGGGAGAGTTGTCTCATTAGCAATGAAACCACATTTTCTTAATTTTGTATGTACCCATACATGTACATGATATTTAATGCCCTTTCTTAATCTGATATATGTTAATGTCACAGAAAAACTCTCAAAAACATGTTTACGATCACATGACTATTGTCTCATTGGCAATCATACCACATCTTCTTTTTTATATTTACCAAGTCACATTTTATGTGCCAGTCTCTCAAAATGCTTAAGCTAAAGCTTATGTTGTTCTTTTTTGGTTGCTGTCTGTCATTATTTGTTAATTTGTGTATTAAAGGTAGCATAACTCATGTACAAATGTAATCATGGTAATTGTATGTATAAATGCAAATGATAAAGAGTTTTACTCATTGTTGAAAGCTGTACAGTAACCTATAAATAGTTGTGATGAACATGATGAAACATCCAAGAACTTTCATAAAAATCTGAAATCAAACTGGCCTTATTACTCATGAAATTGTAATGCAAGTACAGTGCATAAATAGAAATATTTAATCAAATTAATGTTTTGATACACACGCTTGACAAAAAATTAATGGATGATGTTACTGTTCAAATGTTGATACTGCAGCTGTTCTTATGAACATAATGTAAATTTACAGATATCTATAACATTTAGCCCTTTTATGTTGGTCTTTTGTTCATAATAAATTGCACATGTAATTTTTCCACTATACAGGTACAAAATTGTACAACGTACATGTATATGAGCACACATTCTTTTTAATCAAATTGTACTTGTTTAGATTAATCTCTGTGTGACATGTCTGTGTTCATGATGAAAACTAGAACTGTTCACCTTTGGTCATCCTTAACTGCTGTCATGGCTGTGGAACGATCTCTACGAGGCTGCTACAAGATGTTGAATTACTTTATAGATTACATGAGGTTTTTTCTTTACACATGTTTCCATCTGTAGGTTCTGTTAATTTTACAATTTAACAGTCACTTTAAATTTCTGCATTCTATTTAAATGGAGGGTTTTCTTTCTGTACAGAAAAAACAGGCAAGAAAAAGTGGGTGTCAAAAACTGGATCCTCCTTTCACCTTTAAGCTGAGTCTTACTATATTGTTTTTAATCATTTTTAACATGCTGTTTGACATCACCATGATCACAAGTGCTGTGGAACGTCTGGTTGGAAAGTTATCTTTATTCCATTTCAAAAAGTTATGTTGCCCTGAACACATGTTGTCCATGTTTTCGGTTCATACATCCTGCAGTCACGTATTGCAATGTACATGTAAGGCTTATCTTTTGCACTTTTGTTCTCATCATTGTCATCTTGAACCTGTAATAAAAAAAAAGTAACAATTGACAATCGTGTACACAAAAAAAAAAAAAAAACATCTAGTAAGCAGTATAACAGTATTACTGATAAAAATATTTTTCATATATATATATATAAACATGAAGGACTAATTATATTGTAATCCAAACTTACATGCAAAAATTCTGTGAAAAGAGATGTGTTCAAAACTTAACAATATCCACCTAACATTTTTGTAAAATAGTCACTATCAAAATAAAAACTTTTTGCAAAATTAAAATAACTCCGCTACATTATGTATGTATGTAAATACAATGAAATAGTTGTGCCTGTCTCGTTTGAACATGTTGAATTGTTTTACATTGTTTTACATTGTAATTTCGGTGTCTTTTATAGCTGACTATATGACTATGCGGTATGGTCTTTGCTCATTGTTGAAGTCCCGTACCGTGACATATAGTTGTTAATTTGTGTGTCATTTTGTTCTCTTGTGGAGAGTTGTCTCATTTGCATTGATACCATATCTTCTTTTTTATATTAGTTAATTTAATTTAATTCAAACCAAAACGAATTTAAATTATATGCTTGTTTCCAGCCTCCAATTTGAAACAAAAAGGTTCAGCTAGTAATTCACCTTTTCCATAATCTATATATAGGACTATGGGTAAATGGTAATCTCATTGTTCGTACACCAAAATGAAAATAACGCCACATCATTGGATGGAATTCAAATATTTAGTAAGTGTTAAGCCAATCAACTTTTTGGTGAACGCTTTTGAAAATATTAGCCAGAATGCATAAGATTCCGAAACGACAAATCTATTTTATGTCTTATTTTTTTAAATGATTATACAGGTACATTTCAGAACAGTGAATGTTCTAACTTCCAAGCCTATACCAAATTAGCATTAAACACCATATACACATATAGGTATATGATTGAATGTGATGCTATCTCAGTGGTGGATCCACAAATTTTCATAAGTTGGGGCCCACTGTACTTACTACCTAAGAAGGGCCAACAAATAAATTTCCTCCAGAAAAGGTGGGCCCAGAATAATTATAATATTAATTTTCCTTTTTAGGCCACACCAACATGACCAATTCATGATTAAGTTTCTTGTTTTATGGATTTTTGGACTCCAAAAATTGGGGCGAGCGAGCGATCTGAAAATTTTAATTAAAAAATATTCAATTTGCAATTTTTTAGGTGAAGCATGAAAAATAAAGGCGAACGATTATAATGTTTTTTTGTAAACATAAAATGTTAGACTTTGGCAATATTCATGATATTAAAGCTTGATTTATCACAAGTTTGTACCCTGACATTTCTTTAATGTATGAAGTGTTTTTCCCTGTACACCATTAAATAATTGAATAATTAGATGTGGTATATGTATGTGTGCCAAAGAGACAAATCTCCTTCCAAGTCATAATCAAGTTGGGAACCACCCCACAATGTTATAGAATATCCCTTTTATGAGGGGTCATATAAGTTATAATATATATTTTATAAAAAAAAATTATAAAAAAACACTTTTTAGTACAAAACGCCTCATATTTTCTGAAAGAACTATATAGCTATCTGGTATTAAATGGTCAAAACATGTCTACAAATTTTGTAATATTTCTGGACTTTAATCAACCACACATATCATTTACTTTTCTATTATTCAGAAAGTGTGGACCCCTTTTTTAGAAAAGATGTTTCAAATATGATGTAGTTTTCCTCGTTTTAAGTAAAAAATTCTAAGCTTTTCCAAGGATTTGTATATAGTAGCACTATACAAATCCTTGGTTTATTCTATTTTTCTTTTCTATAACAGTAAAATAACCCCTTACTTGAAGAAATGTTCTTCCAAACCCGATAACAAATTCAAGTCATTTATCGGCCTTTTACACCGGCTAGGGCTATAACCCAGACTAAACAGCAAGCTATAAGGGCCCCCAACATAACTAGAGTACACAATTCAAACAGGAAAACCAACTATCCAATATATATATATATACAAACTGAGAAATAACAGGCTATGAACCACATCAACAAACTACTGAACGACAGGCCCCCAAATCAATCCTGACAGGTACATAAACATGCAGCGAGTATGGGTTGTTTTGTTCTGCCGGCATACAATATATTTGCACTATATTTGCAATTGAAGCCAACTGTTCTTTAGAAGTTCTGACAACGAACATATTTTGTAAGTAAGGGGAAGGAAACCAATGTACAGGCATTTTTTCCTGTTATATATTTATATCGGAGTACTCCCACTTGGGATACAATGTATATAGGTTTATAAATTATTAATAAAAAAAAATACACAAGATATTTATACAGTGTGGTCGGGTGCTTATAGGTTTTAAAAAATAAATACAGGTAAGACAGTGATTTGAAAACAAGTGTTAATATCTTTTTATAATATATACAAAAAAATGATGCGGGAAATGGACATGATTACATTTCCAGATGCGGGAAGGGGGAATATATAAAAAAAAAAATAATCCTGTTTTGAAAAAAATAAGTGCGGGCAGGTTGGTCAAACAAGGAATTAAATTGGTGTGGCCTTTATACACGTTTACTTTTCTACATTGGCTAGAGGTACATGTATAGGGGGAGGGTTGAGATCTCACAAACATGTTTAAACCCGCCGCATTTTTGCGCCTGTCCCAAGTCAGGAGCCTCTGGCCTTTGTTAGTTTTTTATTATTTTAATTTTAGTTTCTTGTGTACAATTTGGAAATTAGTATGGCGTTCATTATCACTGAACTAGTATATATTTGTTTAGGGGCCAGTTGAAGGACGCCTCCGGGTGCGGGAATTTCTCGCTACATTGAAGACCTGTTGGTGACCTTCTGCTGTTGTTTTTTTCTATGGTCGGGTTGTTGTCTCTTTGGCATATTCCCCATTTCCATTCTCAATTTTACTTATATTCATAAAGACTGTAACTAGTATAGCAACAGAATGAACCTTATTCTGGTAGTACAAAATGTTGAACAGAAAGAACTTCTGTAGCTGTCTCATGATATAATTATAATTATGTACACACAAAATGTACAATGTACATCCTACAGGCCCATAACCAGGAATTTCCAAGGGGGGGTCGGACTCACAAACTCGACTTTAACAGTCACAATTCGAACAGAACATTGACTTTAAGTGCTTATTTGTTTTCGTCCGAACCCCCCTGGCTACGGGTATGCCCTACATCTCCTTTTATTCATATACATATTAAAGAACTTAAACATGAAGCATACAGAATAAAATAAGGGTATATATTGTATATATAAGATTTACACTTGGGTACAGGACAAATAGCCCAGGTTTTTAAAAACTTCTTTTAGGTCTGTCAGAATTTCTATTCAGTAAGTACTACATTTGCTTGTACACTACAGACGAATACATCTTATCGCTATTTGTCCGCCATTACTGGATATCACACAGGTTACCGTAAAATTTTGACGTCACAAAACAAAATATCTGACGCCACAATTGAAAAGTGATTGTTGTATGCGTCAAAAGTTCAAGCGGCCGGGTCAGCCGGGATTAGCGATAAGGTGTATTAGTATACGTACTGTGCAAAATTTTCTTTAGAAAATAAGAATCTGGCCTGCGGCAGCCTAAGAATAAAACATCAATCAGCATACAGTTACTCTTAAGTCTTTCGAGTCTTTATGTGAATAAAAATCTAGAATTTTTGTTGTTTTAGAACGTAAAAAAACTGACCTTGCATTCATGATGCAGCTTTGAAATTGAGGAAAATGTAGTTTGTACATGTACATACATGACATAGCTAACTTTAGAACATCTGGAAGTGTCTTGCCTACACACTGTCTGCAAAGTTATAAACTCTGTGATAATAAAGGTGCTCACTACAGTTCCTATTGATAATATTGAGGTGGGGTCTTTGTTGAAAATTTAGTCTAGTGTCTTCTTCTACAGATGCAAAATTTTTAGACCAGCAGCTTGTTATTATAATTGCCAATCTCATGTTCTTATATCACTCGCTGTCAAAAAAAATCATATCCATGATTCATGAATTCAAACAGATTGACTGTCAGCTGGCCAACCATGGAATACACTAGACCTTAAGTTTTTTTTACATCAACAAGTGAAACTATAGCATAACAAACTTCCTGGACAGCTCATTCTAAAACTTCACCTAAACTGCACATAAACACTGTGGACCATGAAAGGACTTGCAATTAAGACAGTTCAGGCATAGTATACTATGCAATTCCTTGGTTCAGGGATAATTTCTAAATCAGATGAAAAAAAGGGGGAGAATTTCAACTTCAAGGGTAGATTTTTGTCAAAATGAAGATAGTCGGCTACAGAAAACAGCAAAAAGACGACAGAATACTTACTCATAGTCAAGTTATGGCGTACAATTCGGCTTGTAAGCTGAAATCCGTGGGTACATAGGCCATTATTCGCCTCTTGCAACAAAAACATTCCGTCCGTTCAAAACATGTGGTTCAAGCTTCCTGTTGAATCGGTTTTCCAAATAAGGAAAACAAGCCACGCCTCCGTTGCGAGATCGACAAGTAGGATTTTCATACAATACAAGTTATGGCTTGTAAAATAATGTGACATTTTATTTTTATTTTCAAGAAATTATCATTATTTATCTAGTTCTGCATAGTTTATCAATAAAAAGATCAAAATACAAGAGCGATTGACGACCAGAGAAATGAAGCGGACAGCGTCGTCACTATGGAGACGCAACGTTACTCATTAATATTCATGAGCATCACAAGAGTTATTTGCCCCTGAAAAAAATGCCTTAACATACCCGCGTATCTAATTGAAAATATTTACGTAAAGATATCTAGAAAAGTTATTTGAACTCCCATCCAACATATATTATTTAACTTGAGTGGCTAAAACAGTCATCACTTAATCACTGCAACCTTTTAATCTTAAAAAAATCATAGAATGTTATGAATGAACTTTTTTGAATACTTTTATTGACTTGTTATTTCAGACCTCTACACAATGTCTAGAAACTTTAAACTTAGGACACAATAATATAACAAACGAAGGAATTCATCAAATGAAGGAGGGACTTCTACAGAACAAATCTTTATTACGTCTTGGTCTACAGGGAACTAAAGTCACTTGTGAAGGTTTGAATGAAAGAAATGATGATATTTTAGTACTTTATCTGAGTTATTTTATTATCCTCAAAGCTTAAATTTTGTATATTGAATTCTGATTGTGCTATTTCGTTGATAGCTATGTGTAGCCTGTAGGAGGTGCTTTTAAATTTTTTTATCATTTTTTTTTTTAGCTGAAAATTGTATAACTTGACCTAGGAAGCACTTATCGACTTTACTGCCAATAGAAACCAAACAGATATCTGTAAATTTGCTGCAGGAGAAATTTTCAATTATTTCACATTCACAAGAAATGCATAAAACCTAACCCAATTATTTGTAAATTGTTAATACTATTGATGTGAAGTACTCAAATGGAACCTCTGCATGTTGAAATAATAAAAGTATTATTTCATGTTATACATTTAAACTTATACATGTAGAAGATAAAATCACAAAATACTGAACTCCTGAGAAAAATTTAAAACAGAAAGGTCCTAATCAAATTGTAAAATCAAAAGCTCAAACACATCAATAAATGAAAAACAACTTATACATGATTTTATAACATTGGCGTTTAACATCAAGTTTTCACTTTTCTTGGCTGAGAACAATCATTCTTAGTACTGCAGCTTGATATAAAAAAGATAAAGGCAAAAGTAAAGAAATATAGTCATTAAATAATACATCATTCACCTTTCTTTAATATAGGAGCAGTAGCATTAGCAGAAGTAATAGCAGACAGTCAGAATTTTTTACGGATTGATTTGCGGGAAAATGAGATAAAAACAGCTGGTCTGATGGCATTATCATTATCACTTAAAGTCAACGATATTTTACATCGACTGGACTTGGATAAGGACTTAAAGAAAGAAACTGTAAGTGTTCCTTTATAGAAATTTATCAACATTTTATAAAAGTTTACAAACACATGAAACAGTAACGGTAGACTTACTAGAAAGCCCTCAACACCAATCAAATGAAAAAAGGAAACAACACAATATTCCATAGCAAAGCAAGTTTTATTCCACATACAACATACTTTTTGTCGAGCCTGCAACTTTTGTTGCAGAAAGCTCGACATAGGGATAGTGATCCGGCGGCGGCGTTAGCTCACTTCTTAAAAGCTTTATATTTTAGAAGGTGGAAGACCTGGATGCTTCATACTTTGTATATAGATGCTTCATGTTACGAAGTTTCCGTCAGTCACATGTCCAATGTCCTTGACCTCATTTTCATGGTTCAGTGACCACTTGAAAAAAAAGTTCAAATTTTTTGTAATGTTGAATTCTCTCTTATTATAAGTAATAGGATAACTATATTTGATATGTGCGTACCTTGCAAGGTCCTTGTGTCTGTCAGACAGTTTTCACTTGACCTCGACCTCATAATTTCATGGATCAGTGAACAAGGTTAAGTTTTGGTGGTCAAGTCCATATCTCAGATACTATAAGCAATAGGGCTAGTATATTCGGTGTATGGAAGGACTGTAAGGTGTACATGTCCAACTGGCAGGTGTCATCTGACCTTGACCTCATTTTCATGGTTCAGTGGTTATAGTTAAATTTTTGTGTTTTGGTCTGTTTTTCTCATACCATATGCAATAGGTCTACTATATTTGTTGTATGGAATGATTGTTAAGTGTACATGTCTAGCGGGCAGATGACATGTGACCTTGACCTCATTTTCATGGTTCAGTGGTCAAAGTTAAGTTTTTGAGTTTTGGTCTTTTTATCTAATGCTATATGCCATAGGTCAACTATATTTGGTGTATGGAAATATTTTATGATCTTTATGTCAGTCGAGCAGGTTTTATTTAACCGTGACCTCATTTTCACGGTTCATTGCACAGTGTTAAGTTTTTGTGTTTTGGTCTATTTTTCTTAAACTATAAGTAATGTGTCAACTATATTTGTTGTATAGAAGCATTGTTAGCTGTACCTGTCTGCCTGGCATGGTTCATCTGACCTGGACCTCTTTTTCAAGGTTCATTGGTCTTTGTTTAGTTATCTTGGTTAATGTTAAGTTTATGTGACAGTTGTAATAAAGCTTAGCTTTATACTTAGGACTATCAACATAATATCAATGATTAGTATAGAAGGCGAGACATTTCAGCGTGTGCACTCTTGTTTATATTTTAAAGATTTATTCATCTATTGAATCCACTTTATATAAAAAATATGTGAAATGTCAACACTTTACACATCAATAAAACAACTAAATGTATGCACATTCAATAATTTTAAAAAATTGAATGCTTTAAACAACTACAAAAAGCAATAAAATGCACACTTCATGTTCATCAAAATTTATAAAAAGTAGTCTTTGTAAATGTTGCCGTTGCCAATAATTGTTTAATTATACAACATCAAACTTTAAACTGTCAACCAATTAGAATGCATGAATCATTTCAAATTTAGATATAGTGAATTTATAGCTTTTAGCTCTGGTGTTATTTACAGGGAATAAAAGACTATGCAGATCAACAAAAAAGGTTACTGCAGGACATTAACAAAAAGTTAGAGGATAATCGAGAAATGTTTTATAAATTGGAAAGAGAGAAAAATTTAGAGAAAGCCAAACAGGCTAAAGAACATGATGATGAGGAATCAGAGATGACATATTTTGAACATTGTGATAAAGTTAGACGGCCTAGTTTATTATATATGCCAGACTGTCCCCGTGAAGTCACTTTAGATTCGCCTCGTTGTACAGAAGAACCTGTTGATTACATTCCATTTTCAGCTCCAAACTCTGTTATTACAACTCCTCCTGGGGAATTACTTCTGTCCCCACAGTTCTGTCCCTCTGTGAAAGCCCGTAAAATATTCACAGTCACGAAATGTGCTCCCCATCCTTCTGGTTTAAGTATACCTTCTATACGACCACCAGTAGGGGAACATCCAATAGCACTATCGTCCTCAACGCCAGTGTTACCGTTACAGCCAGTGCTAATAAACTCATCCAGTGAAATTCCAAATAATTCAGATATAATGAACAGTGATGGTGATAAAATCACTATAACATCAATTCCAAAAATAGAACCGTTGACTGTTTCTGATGTTACTAATGCTCTTGTAAATGAAAGTGTAAACCAATTTCTTAACCAAATTATCTGTGATGACTCTACAAAAACTGGTTCTACAAAAGACTCCAATGTTTCAGAGTCTACAGACACAAAATTAAGTACTGTTAGTGTTGTGACTCCTGACATGGATGCAAATGGTGATCATAGTGAAATAAATGTGCAATCAAACAATGACGAAAATCCTCTACCAAAGAATTCAGATTCAGAAGAAAAGAGCAATAAAAATGATATTCAAAATTCTGAATTATCTAATGTTGTGATAAACAATAGACAATTAGAACTAATAGCTAATAGGGAAACTGACTCTGGTGTGGGGAGCTACGATTCTGAACAGTGGACTAATGTTGAAGATGCTGTAGTCAAACCTAATTTCCAAACTTCACTGACATTAAATGGACTTACACAAGAATTAGCAAATGCTATTGAAGGACTAGAAGTCGTTCCTGATAATTCACAATCTTCTTGTAATGGTCTGACAGAAGAATTAGCTAGTACCATGGATGGATTGAATGTTCCAGCTAACCATTCAGAAGGTATAATAATTATAATTTGTGTAATCCACTCATATTCAGATGTTTTAAAAGATATTCTTTACAAAAACATAACAAAAGAAGAAATATAGTCCTATTAAGGTGGCTCGTGGGTACAAAAATTTCAGCAAAGAATTGAACCTTTATTTTTTCATTACAAATTTTATTTATTACACTATTAGTTATTACTTTATGATATGGTAAAAAAATCAACCCAAAAAAATCCATTCGGTTTGGCCCCAGATGACTTTTAAAATGTTTATATCATTGAAATATCTCCCTTTGGTGCAAAAATGCCTTTTTTTGGCATTAAATTTGAAATATCTATTTTAACTGATCGGTGACCTATATTTTTTATTATTGTTTTCATATCAGCTGTACATAAACTAAATAATTGTAAAATTTAAGCGATTTCTGTAATTAGGTTATTTTTTTATTTCGATATTACTACTATTTCTCCTATATTAGTTCAACAGAAAAAAAGGACATTAACAAAAATGTATGCTTCTTCCGGAGGCAGATTGTGAGCTTAAATGAACGGTGACCCCATTTTTTTATTTCATTTTTCTTTTAAGTATATGATAAAGTTCATTTATAAAAAAATATAGCAAAAACCTATATTAGAAAAAAAAATTGATTTATACCCAGGAGCCCCCTTAACAAAGATTAAGATAGCCCATATCGATAAAAACGTAATGTTTCTTGGTTTTTGAGAATGCACATTTAAATACATAATGTAAACTTTTTTTTAGCTTCACCAGCCCATGTACTAGTACAGTCAATGGCAAAAGACAAAAATTAGATTGTCAATTCTTATTTTGTTTACAAATACCCTTTCATATAGGATTTAGTTCTGTTTTCCTCTGTTGTGTTTTTGTTTTATGTTAATTGGTTGAACTGTTTTCACATCAGTATAAAAGCCAATTTCTTTGTGCATGTATATGGTTTATAATTAGAATTCTCTTTTGATTTTGATAGGTGATGTTAGTCCTGATGATTTTGAAAGAGAACTGGATGAAATGTTAGCAAATGTTAAAATGACATCTAACACAATTCCTGGTAAGTATAACAATGTATAATGTGCTTATTTAAGATATGGACGAATAATGGAATTTTTTTAACAGTTCTCGAAAATAGGAGAATTTTTACATTCAACTTATCATTTTTGTCGAGCCTTCGACTTTAGTTCACAAATATTCACTCTGTGGTTAAAGTTTTTGAAATTTCAATAATTTTCTTAAACTATTCTAGATTTCTACCAAACTTGTACAGAAGCTTGTTTATGATCATAAGATTGTATCCAGAAGGAAATTTGTAAAAATAAAAGTCCATTTTTTCCGTATTTTTATTATAAATGAACTTAGTTTTTTTGCCCGAAAACATTACATTCACTCTGTGGTCAAAGTTTTTGAAAGTTTAATAACTTTCTTACTCTATCCTTGGTTTGTACCAAACTTGGACAGAAGCTTGTTTGTGATCATAAGATAGTATACAGAAGTAAATTTTGTAAAAATAAAATTCTATTTTTCCATATATTACTTATAAATGGACTTAGTTTTTCTGCCAGGAAATATTACATTCACTCTGTGGTTAAAGTTTTAAAAATTTTAATAACTTTCTTAAATACTATTTTGGATTTGTACCAAACTTGGACAGAAGCTTATTTATGATCAAAAGCTAGTATCTAGAAGGAAATTTTGTTTTAATGTTGTACCTGTGTATCTGTCATGTCTGTATTTTACATATAAATAGACTAAGTTTTTTTCCAGTTAACATTACATACAGTCTGCAGTTAAAGTTTTTAAAACATATATTGCATTCATAAACTATCTTGGATTTTTACCAAACTTGGACAGAAGCTTTTTACAATCAAAATATAGTATCAAGAGGAATATTTTTATTGATTTTTTTCCTCACTTTTGTTGAGCCTGCGATTAACAGCAAAAGTAGACAAGACACTTGGTTCCGCGGAACCCTTACACATTTTTCTTTTACATGACAAAAAATTAAATTACAGAATAGAAGATCAGTAATTACAAAGCTGCTTTAGAACACAAATCTAGGAATTTGTTTATCTGGCCTTAACAATTCTGTTGAGTTTATAGATACCATGCAAGACTTTAAACATAAAATTCAATCACAATCAGTTAAGTAGGGGTTAAATTTCACTTGCTTTTCTTCTTACTGATTGTTTTGAAAAACCTTATGCCATGCTGTTTAATGCAGACAAAAGGCTATACTGGAACTTTTTATTTAGCATACTGCTGATTCATTATTATTTGTGGAATACCAATTTCTGTTGATAACATAGATAAATGTCAACCACAAATTTAAACATTGTTAAATGTTCAAGAAAGTGCAAATTTTCTACTTGTTCACAGACTTTGCATTATCATATATAGTCGAACCTCGTTGTGTCGAACTGGGTTGTGTCAAAAACTCGGATGAGTCGAAGTAATTTCTCGGTCCTGGCATATTTCCCGTTTGATCAATGCATTTTAACCTCTGATGAGTTGAACTCGGATAATTCAAATTCTCGATTAAGTCGAGGTAATTCTTAAGTCCCGTCGATGTAAAATTAATGTAAATTGACCCTGATGTCTCGAAGTTCAAAATTAAAAAAGAAAAATTGAAAGAAATAAAAACTTTAAAAATAAAATTCATAACGGATGTTTTTCTTGTTTAACCTATTCATTTCCATCAGTGATTAAAGCTGTGTAAATTCCATAGTGATTAAAGCTGTGTAAACATACTTGTTTGTAAAACAGTTAAAATGACATGTTTATGATGACCGCTAATCAACACCTTTGTTGATCGTCCAAGCTGAACTTGAATGTGCCGAACCTATTTCACTTGGTATAAAAACGAAACGAATTTTAATGACCCAAGCTGAGATTAAATTAACCATTAGAATAAGAACAATAATTAAAAGGATTAAAATATTTTATTAATTATTATAAGTCGGTCTTTTTAATCTATGAACACTGACGTTCTCTAAAGATTAGTTATGAAAATATTTTCGCGAGTGATTCCATAAATTATAGTGACTGACCTTTGTAAATATTTGTGTATTGATTTTATTTGTCAATGTTGTGTGTTGAATCTTAAAAATACGGAACATAAATACACAATCATATATTATCATATCAAAAAAGCACAATGATCAATAAACATGCATCTAGTTTACAGAAATCACATATTGGTATTTCATACATTTCAAATATATGACGTCACACTCGACCTCGGATTAGTCGAACCTCGGATGAGTCAAATACTTTCGTCTGGTCCCTTCGACTTCGACACAACGAAGTTCGACTGTATTCACTAAAAGTAATTTTTTTTTCAATCAATGAGGTAAATGTCAACCACAAATTTAAATTCAAGAAATTGCAAATTTTCGATATGATTGCTCACATTGGCATTATCATATATTCACAAAAAATGACATTTTTCTCACTCAATGAAAAATGTTATTAATGAAAATAAATGAAACCACAATAAGAATATACATGTACAGACAATAGGTTTAATAAATTAATTTGACTTTCATAGGGATCAATTTGAACAGTTGGAAACCTGCATCTTAATCTTCTGATTATTTAATTGATTTGCATTTACTTTTTTTTTATTCCAAAGGTATACAGGAAACAGAAGTCTTCCAAGACAGTCAAGTGCAGTAAAAAGAGTAGGAGGAAAACTGCAAAAATTTCTATTCCACACAGACAGTTAGATAGAAATACATTATCATTAGTTTTGTTTGATAAGAAAATTAAAGTTTAAGATAGCAATAGCACTTTTGTTTTGTGATTATTTTTTTTACATTTTTGCTTGATATTTAAAAGTTATGGACACGTTAGATGGTTATTTTCTTAAAGTATGAGTAGTATTCTCGACTTGAAAAAATCCCTTTTTAAATCACAAGTTGTCTATATAAACAGTTGATATTCTCCGTAAAAGAAAAGTTACATTTGTTTTTTTTTTTCAATGAAAAAATCCCTCTTTAAATCACAAGTTGTCTATATAAACAGTTAATATTCTCAGTAACAGAGACTCTGTAAAAAAAAAGTTACATTTGTTTTTTTTTTTCCATATAATTACAATCATATTTGTCTTTAAAACAAAAAAATGATGCAGACATTAGTAACACTTGAATGATTCAGACATTAGAAACACTGGCCAGAGTTTCCTCAACATTGTTGTATTTTGCACACATGAAATGTTCTATTTTACTGGCCTTTTTATTTGGTCTCATAGTGTTAAGCCCAGTTATTTTCATTATCATTGTGACATTGGCTTTCATTTAATATTATAAACCGATAAACTGTTCTAAAGAAATTATCTAAGGATTATGGAAATTAGTTTTGTTTTGTTTGAGTTGTTTTCATCAAGTTTAGAGTTACAGTTAGCAAATGCTTATCCTCAGAGTGTTGATGGGTATACAGTCAAATCTGTAATGTTAACTTTAAATGGTTGTTTCAGGAAATCAGTAAGGTCGCTTGAAATGTAACTTTCTTTTGTAGACTCCAATCTATGGTTTTATTAAGGAATCCATGTAGTCTATATATTTTGTAATTAGATTATTTTCAGCTTCTGGAAATATTTGACAAACTTTGTAGTTTTTATTTGATTATTTTGAAAGTGATATAAGTAGTTATTTTATATAATTATTGCTAATTAGGTACAATCAGTAAATGAAAGATCTCCCTGTTTTATGCAATAATATTGCTGTACGATGTGTATTAGTTAGTAATCAGATATATCTGTTCACCTTATAAAGGTAATTTTGTACTGTTTAGCATTAGATATGTAAATTTTGTTTTTGTAATTAAAAACGAAAGTGTTGTCATATATTTCAATAAGTTATCTATTTTTAAACATGGATATATTTAAACTTGTTAGATAAAATAATTATAAAGTGAATGTTTTCATTCTACATAGGGTAAAGATGTTACATTTTGTAATAGTTTGACCATTGGTCAAAACAACTGCTGCCACTTATCTTCTACAGCTTACATTCTCTTCAGTTTTGCAACATCAGCTTATCCTTTAAAGGATAAAGGATTTCATCAATTTGTCACTGTTTCCTCTAATATTACGTTCCAGAATGAAGCAACCTTTATTCATAAAGGATGTTTATTTGTTTAGTGATAACATCTTGGATTTGTTAATTTTTATACAAAATTTTGTAACCTTAACCTGCATTTTATGGAGGACGGTCAAGGTTTAGTTTGTTGCTTTGAAGGTAAAATGTAAGCAGCTGTAAAATAATTTATTAGTAGATGAAATTTTGATAGTTGTATAGTTCATACAAAAAAGTTCACCTTTGCAGTTTATATATGATCGAGTATGCAGTTAAGGTTCTTATTAAGGTCAAAGAAAAGATATTTTCTTAGACATTTTGGATAGAAATATGAATATTCATAGACACAATTAGGTAACCTTGATCTAGTTTTATGTTTGACCAAGTCAAATTTTAAAAAATGAATGTTAAACGACTTCTAAGGGATTACTGTTACTGACAGTTGTAGCTGGTTAGCATTTTTCTTCTATATTGAAATAGTGATGAATTATATTGGAGGTTTAAGTTCAGATGGCATTATGCTTGGAAGAAACAAAAAATATATTCTTAAATAGGCATAGCAATTGATTTGTTTTGATTTGAATTACAATACTCAGGAGAAATATTGTGCTCATTCCCTTTAATTGTTAACATTGTTATGTTTACAATGTTATAAGCAATTTCACATGGTTTTTTTATGTTTTGGCTTTTTAACCTTTCCTCATAATTTTGATTGAGTTTTGTGCATAAGTTTTCATGCAAATTTGTATGCCAAAGACTTGTGCTACTGCCCAAAAAAAATTTCAATTTTATTTGTTGTTGGGTTACAGAGAATAGTGTTCATTGAATTCAATTATTCTGATTTTGTATTACATTCATATAAATTTTATTTTAAATGTTGGCAATCTGCAAAATTAAAAAAAATAATCTTAAAATCTCTATAGAATATGCATAATTTATTTGGAATATTTATCAATTATGGCACAGAGGGACTACACATTTATGTCACTTTTTTAAAAATCCTGGATCTGCCCCTGATATCAGACATTTCTAGTGGTGACTACAGTGTATATAGACAGAAAAGGGGACACGTTAAGGATGCTGAAAGGGACACAGTTCATAGAACGATAAGGTGTGTTTATGGAGGAAATGATTCAATAATCAACATTCAAAATGAATTAGGAATGCAGTCAACTTAATTTTTAGAACATATATACATTTTTTCTATCAAGAAAATACTCATTTTAGATAGATAGATGAATGACACACATAAAAGAATCAACTGATAAACTAGATCATCCAAAATTATTTTTGGGGTTTTTAATTTTAATACAATTTTCTATATTATTTATTGTGATGGTAATAAAAAATAATTGATTTGATTTACTGTTATAAGATTTTGTAACTTTAAAAGGGGTGCTGTTTGATTAGTGTTTGTTGTTTCTTAATATTTCATGGCATTGATTTTTATCCATCCACATATCATTTTTTATATATAGATGCTTGAAATTAATATGATTTATCCATTTTGTTTAATTATATGCATCCAAATTTAATATTGAAAATACTAGTATATAAGGAGTAAACATTTCCTAATCAATTGAAAACGGGGAATAAATCACAGTATGATTTTAAAGAGAATACAGGGACAATATTTTTATTACTGGGAGGAGTATGTAACATTTTTGAAGGCGAGAATAAATTTATAAAAACAAATATTCAAAGACAAGTTCTACTTATTTCTTTCTATGTTCAATAACCATACTGCTTATTTAACCATTATAATGGGAAAGTTGATATGTATAAATATGGAAAGTTTTGTTCATTTCATCATATGTAGGTTAAACCTCAGAGTATAGACATACTTGATAATTTATGAAGCATAATCTCAAGAGAAAAGTGCTATGTTAATGAGAATTCCTTGGGGGTTGGTGCAGTGCTGATGGTTGTGAAGTTTTTTACCTCTGAATTTTATAAATATATTTATAGGTTTGATTGCAAGATTTTGTCTTATTGATTGTAATGTGATATCTTTTCACCAGATTTTGTTTAAGTCCTTCAGAAGGTTACTGTTATATCTGATAACTGTAAATTCAGATATTATTTTGAGGTTTTTTTAATGCAAATAAAGCGACTTGGTGATTATAGCAATAACAAGAACTCACATTCTGATATGTATATTTTTTATGCCGATTTTTCTGAAATCACAATACAAATAATTAATTTTATATTTTTGTCTTATTAAAAATAAATCACATAAAAGTATTTTCTGAATTTACAATAAATTAGTACGAAATAAATCCAGATAAATGATCATTTAGAAAGAAGGAAATCGTTCAATCATCTGGGATTGCATCGCACATCCTTGTAGGTAAACTAGGATTTAACACACTCAAATTATACATGTATGATGTCCATTTTTATCGCTGGTAAAAAAAATTAATAGCATCGGAATTTATGATTAATATATATTGTTTATGCATACATTATTTATCTCTTATAAACATACATTTTATGTTTCTAAATAAGCAAACCATGACAAAAAGGAATATATCAGTTATATTCTATAAAGTGTATAAATATAGATGTACATGTATAAGATTTGTATAAAAGCATTTTTTAAGTATGTACATTTATTAACCATTAAGACAAATGTAACTTTATGCATGCAAAACCATTCTTACTCTTAGTGGACACACTTTAGTATCTTGAGAACCAGCTTATCCATAAATCTTATTTATCTGTAGTTGGCAATAACCTGTCTAATATAAATTCTAGACGGAATGGAATATTACAATTTGTATGTATTTCCATCTGCTTGCATTTGTCTTCTTGTGTTCAATGACTGCATTTGCATAGATAGAATATGTGTATCAATTAGTTTTAATGTGTGTGATGTAAGGGAACAAATTTTTCAGAAGTGATACTAGAAAATATTGTTTAGGTAAGTAGAAATCAACCCATAGTTGTCTTCTTTTGTTCCGTTGTTCAGTAAAGAATGTTAATTATTACTCCCCTCAGTAAGGGAGACAACTGGTAACATTTTTCTTGATTTATTTAGTCTCCCCAGGTGACCCAGCTTTAAAAACTTAATATTCTCCCTTTAATCTTTTATAGGACAATAGAGAGGCTAGGTATTATCCCAACTAAGTATTTAAGTAAAGGGTTGATAAATGACTTCTGTCAATTAATATTAACCTAACTGTCTATTGTCTATTTGTTCATGAACTTATTTTCTCAGGGAATATGGGTGAACACAACATTTCAGTAACTTATACATGGGAAAATTTAACATTTATGTTTTACAACATATCATCATTTCTTTTTGGCACTGCGAAACTTTAAAGTTAACTACCTTCAGTATGGTTGATGCTTAATGTTTTATTGGTTAGGACAATAATTCATATTATGATAAAGTAAAACACATACCAAAATTATGGATGATATATCATACATTTTTACATTTTCCATTGGAGTTCCCAGTTTTAGTTTTATTCGTGTAAATTTCCATTTTTGTTTGATAATTTGCTTGCATAAGGAAGTTTATAGTATTTGCATTTTGTTGAGTGAATACTAGGACTAATATATTATGTTATAGTCCCAGGAAAATAGTGCTAATGTTATGAATGTTATGAAGGTTGAATAGCTGGTCTATCAGATGAACATTTCAAGGTCAAGGATTATAAGTTTATATTATGTTGACATAAAACATTTTTTTATACTGCCAGACATGTACTGTGTACATTTATAATTATTTATAAAATATTAGGAGTAAATATGTTGAAAATTTGTTTTATATATAATTTATTATTGAAAGAAAGAAACACCTAAACTAGAAATGTTGTTTGCTTGCTTTGAAAAGATTTATGCATGGGCATTTATGCCTTTGAATAACATATCAATATATGAATTCTACCACTTTGATAAGTTATTGAAATGTATTTTCAGTACAACTACAAACATAATTACAATGTGGAAAAAATGATACAAAATTACAAATTTTCTGTGCTGTCTGAATTCATCTAAAGACATGCTATGCATAATTTTTCAACAGAATTTGTGATTGAAATAAATTGAAAATATAAAACACAAATAATTAAATATTTGATATATTTATGAATTATTAAGTGAAGGATACCATAAGGGTGTTCAAAACACACACAGGTTTGTGCCAAATATGGATATTTGTTTGAATTAGAAGCATCATGGTGTCTTATGAACTTTTTATTGTTATGTATTTAATTTATGTAAACTTGAATGAAATAGATTATTACAGTAATAAAAAAAATGGTATTATATTTAATTAACTGGTTAGTTTCACAATGCATTGTTTAGAATTTATTTTGTCATTATTTGAAACCATTGATTACTTTATGTTAATAATGTTATGAAATAAAAATGTAATAAAATATTAACTTGTTAAGAATTATTTATGTCCCAACTGTTTATAAACTATTTGGAAATATTTCAAAAGGTACCAGACTACCAATTGCAATATACAAAATTAAGAAACATGAAAAATGCCTATATCACTCTCCTTAGTTGTTCCTTAAAATTTGTGTATCACATCTTTGAAACATAAGTAGAAATTACCAGTGATGTCACCATTGTCAACTACATCTGGTCATTGGTTTTCCTGTTTGAAGGGTTTTACACAAGTCATTTTGGGGTCCTTTATAGCTTGCTGTTAGTTGTGAGCTAAGGATCCTTTTTGAAGACCGTACTATGACCTATATTGGTTTTACTTTTACAAAATTGTGACTTGGATGGAGAGTTGTCTTAATGGCACTCATACTACATCTTCTTATATCTATCTGAACAGTCATGAAATATATTTCCCAGGACTTATAAGGCTTATAAGATAAAATAGATAAAGATAAAGATATTTGTTTTTCCAAATCTAATAGGTCCTCAGGGGGACATACACATACCAGTATAACAAATATAATGTTATTAACATACAAGATTCTACATGACCGTCATATAAATCACCTAAAATATAGACTTAGAGAGATGCAAGCTATTGTCATTTTTGGACCTTTCATTGCTGACTATGCGGTATTTGTTTTGCTCATGGTTGAAGTTTGTACTGTAAACTACTTACTGTGCAAGGGCTGTATAGCCTGTCAAGGTCATTAAATACTTCCATTTGTTGTACTGTGAACTATTGTTGTTAACTTCTATGTCATTTGATCTGGTGGAGAGATGTCTCATTAACAATTACACCACATCTTATTTTCATATAATATGTTTGATACAAAAAAAGTATTCAAGGGTTGTTACTCTAGAGATGCGTTAAATATCCTGTCACCTGATTTTATTATGCCCCACCTACAATAGTAAAGGAGCATTATGTTTTCTGGTCTGATGCGTCCATCAGTCCTTCCGTCTGTTTGTCTGTTCCACTACAGGTTACGGTTTTAGGTCTTTCTAAAATTCTTAAAAATGCCAAATTAGAGTTTTAACCCCAATTTCACGTTCTATTGAACATAGAAATTAAAATGATAATGTGGATGGGGCATTCCTGTACTATGGACACATTCTTGTTTGCAGTTATTTTTATTTTATTTCTTCTTTATTTTTATTGTTTTTTTTTTGTATTTGCTGGGAATGGTTTAGCTTTGATATGAACCAAAGGGTGGTGATCTAGGATTCAGGGCTTAAAAGCTCTGCATCCCACCAGAGGCGGATTTACAGGGGGCCCGGGCCCCCCTTTTTCTGGGAAAAATTTGGTTGCTTATATAGGGAATCACTGAAGCATGACCGGGCCACTTCTTAGGCAGGCACTTATGAAAACTTCAGGATCCGCCACTGCCCACATAGAATTAGACACAGAGAAACAAGCATAAAGGTAACAATTTAATGATAAAACCTAAACACAATCAATCAATCATCATCATTGTAAGTAACTGTTGATCTCTAATTGCCTGCAACAATGACCAAAACCAATAATGCATAGTAGCTATAGAATTTCATTTATAAAACAACAAAGTTTCTGTTGTTATAAAGTAACGACACATAAATTTACTCAAAGTATCTGTATCTATATTGTTACATAGAATGGTATCAATTCTGTCTTTAACTCAACTGGTAATAAAAATATTCTGTTTTAATCAAATTTATCCAGCAGCCATAAAAATAAGGGGTTAAAATACCAAATTGGTCCTGTTAATGAAAGCTTAGTTAGAATGTAATCTACTTTTTTATTTTTATCAAGTATTGTTATATTCAACTGTTTATTTAAAAATTATGGTGTGTTCTTTTTAAATCAGTTCGTTATTATGTATAGATATTTAAATTATCTTTCGGTAATAACTTCTACCATTTCGAGTTATCGAACTTTAATAAATTTCCGGTAATGAAAAATCCGATTCCTGAACATATATTTGGTGGAAATGCCGCTGTTTGAAGCCTTAAGTTATAGCAGTGATAAAAATGTTGTCATTTTAGACATCGGAGCTGTATATACAAAGTAAGGACAGAGTATGAAATAGTTCTGTTCAGTGTGCAACTATAAACCCTATCCAATTTCCACATAAGGGAGCTACCATTTGATTTTTATGGGGGGGGCTAGGATGAAATTTGAAAAAAATAGGCAGGACAGGAGTTTTGAGTAAAAAAAAAGGCAGGATGAGACACTTCCAAAAAAAAAAAAGTCAGGACGACAATTAAGGTAAAAAAAAGTCAGGATAAACTAAAAAAAAAAAGGCAGGACCGAACAGAGTAAAAAAAAAAAAAAGGCAGGACAGAGATTACAGCTAAAAAAAAAAGGCAGGACAAAATTTTTCATCCTAGCCCCCCCATAAAAATCAAATGGTAGCTCCCTAATCGGCTCGTAAAAAAAGTGTTTTATATTATAATTTAGGAAATTATTATGTGGGACATCTCGGCGTGGATGGCAAGAGGGACCAAGTCAACTTTGACTGTCTATGAAGCCAACTCACACTGTCAATAAGTCAACTAGGACTGTCTATAATGACAGTTAAATGCTACTTTTCTCATAGAATTTGGCTTGTATTATATCTTCCGATAGTCCAAATAATTATCACGTCTGGCAAGGCTATTTTAACTTTTTTCTGGGACGCCTTCCTGCATCAATGTGGGATAAAAAAAAAGTTAAAATCGAAAAAATACCCACAGCAGACGGCATGATTATCTGGACTGATCTTCGGAGTGCTCATAAAATATTGTGATTCCATATTAATCTTAAAGGTAACAATACCACAGGTATTTTGTAGGTGGACTAAAAATGATCACATGCCGAAAATTTATTGACACATCTTGTGTATACATTATCGCTATTTGTCTGCCATTACTGGATATCACACAAATTCCTTGATGTCATAAAACAAAATATCTGATTCAATGGAAAAGTGATTGTTGTATGCATCTAAAGGTCAAGTGGCCGGGATTAGCGATAACGTGTAATGGAGAGGGGGGGTAGGAGGGGTCCTGATCCTGAAATCCCGGGCTTAAAAACACGAAATCTTGAGGTCCCAAATTTAAATAAATTTAAATCGGGATATCCCTAAATCGAAAAGAGAATTCCCAGATCCCGATAGTGTCAATCCGAAATCCCGAGCTTGAAAACACCCCATCCCAGAGTCCTGATAAAGGTCCTACCCACCTTATTGGAGGTAAGGGTACTCTAAGGGTAAATACAATGCATACCATTTGAAAGAATCGAATGGTTAACGGAACAAGAAATTCGGGAATGAATTGACAGCAATATAAGGGTTTGAAGCAGAGAGGTGAAAAATGTAGTTTGTACCTTCTCGTAAATATATGTCATTGTATGTTGTTATGATAGTAGGGCTTCCCATGGATAGAAACAAGTGCCTGTGATAAATACTGGATATGTTTTCTTTTGAAAGAATGTATGTACCGGTAGTCATAATAAATAAACTGCAAATAAAATTGCATTGGTATAGCTCTAGGCATTGTACATGTTGTATCTTTGTTGCAGATGTGGTTTAGCAGGTGAAACTGGACCAAGATGTATTATTCCTTCTGTAGTGAAGAATGAAAAAAATGAAAAGGTATATGTCACCAGGCTAATTTGGACTTAATTTTAATTTTATCATTTATTTAGAAATTGGACTTTTGGAAAAGATATTATTTTACAAATTTAAATATTTACATGTATAGACAAATAATGTGTTAATCTTAATTAGTGACATATGATTTCAAATATTTGAGACAGATTTATTGAGTTACAGAAATTAATATGAAAGACGTTAATTCATACTAAAGGTGTGAAAATAATTGAAAGAATGAGATTATATGAATATTATAAATTATAATTATCTTTTGTATTAATTAATGTGAATACTGTCACTTATAGCTTAAAGTTATGAAATGTCATTTTTAATTTGAGTATTGTCATGTTAATTGAGTATTGTCTATTTTCAATATTAAGTATAAATACTTATTGTAAACTTTGAAAATTCAGTTGAGAACGAGAGAAAATAGTAAGATCCATTAGATACAGTAGGAGTCATATTGTGTTGACGTTATCCTTTGTATATGTTATACTAGAACTTTGGCTTGGAATTAAATTATATAACTTGAATGTGTTGGATTTTTGTGAACTGCAACAACTAGTTCCTGATATTGGTGACCGTTATAGTTTAATTGTTTTTCTAAGTATTTTACGAATAAAATTGTGACCCCGTAACCACGCCCCTCGGTTACATTATGGTGGAGGACCCAGGCACGTTGACTTCTATGCTCAACAACGATTCCAGTACCTTTAACAGCAGCAAGTGAGTGTTCCTTATTTCAAAGAACAACTATCATCATGGATATTAATTTAAGACCTCAATAGAGACTCTGGAACTTTCCTAGTCAAAGACCCGTATGTGGCAGATGTGGAATATTACATAACAGAATTTGTTTTGCTAATTCTAAAATGTGTTTCAAATGTGGAAAAAAGGGACATTATGCAAGAATGTGTTTTGCTCGTATACCGTCAGTGAAAGCAAAAGAACAACAAACAACAATAAAGAAAACCAAAGTGAAAAGTAAAAGGAGAACAGAACGGGACAGATCAAGATGGATTCAACATATGGACAGAAAACAGCCAATGTTCGAATTGCCATTTTCTAATATCAGAAATGCAGCCTTCATAAATGTTTTAGAAACAAATCATTCAGTTAAAGTGGAATTAAATAGAGTAAAAGAAAAATTAAAGGAGAAAAATATCAACAGTGAAAAATTTAAGGATCAACATAATATGAAAGATGAGGAAATAAGCAACCTAAAAGAACAACTACATACAATGTGGGAAAGAGTTCAACTTTATGTTAAACAAAATGAGGAATTTCGCGAAGAATTGGATAAATTAAAATCAACACCAGAAAACCTAAATATTAATGATCTTTATTGGCAAAATGAATTCTTAAGGACTGAAAATTTAAGGATAATAACAGTGAGTAATGATTTAAAGAAACAACAACATTTAGAGAAAAGCAAAATTGATGTAGAGTACAATGAAATAGTGAAAAAACATCCAATATATTTAGAACTTCAACTAGATTATGATCAATTACAAAAAACTTTAGATTTATTTAAAGAATCAACAATGGGTAGAAAAGAAGAAAGAGAAAAATATGAAATAAAGATAGTACAGCTTGAGATGCAGATAAGACAATTGCAACAACAACAGCCACAACAACAACTACAACCACAACAGCAGATGCGGCATCAACCATTGAATGTTTATTACAATCAAAGACAATCGTTTAATTCTAATTATAACAGTAGGAACAATAGAGGACGTTTTTATTAACTTTAAGAAACACGAGGACGTGTTTTTTGTTGAGGAGGAGCCATTTGTCACCAGGCTAATTTGGACTTAATTTTAATTTTATCATTTATTTAGAAATTGGACTTTTGGAAAAGATATTATTTTACAAATTTAAATATTTACATGTATAGACAAATAATGTGTTAATCTTAATTAGTGACATATGATTTCAAATATTTGAGACAGATTTATTGAGTTACAGAAATTAATATGAAAGACGTTAATTCATACTAAAGGTGTGAAAATAATTGAAAGAATGAGATTATATGAATATTATAAATTATAATTATCTTTTGTATTAATTAATGTGAATACTGTCACTTATAGCTTAAAGTTATGAAATGTCATTTTTAATTTGAGTATTGTCATGTTAATTGAGTATTGTCTATTTTCAATATTAAGTATAAATACTTATTGTAAACTTTGAAAATTCAGTTGAGAACGAGAGAAAATAGTAAGATCCATTAGATACAGTAGGAGTCATATTGTGTTGACGTTATCCTTTGTATATGTTATACTAGAACTTTGGCTTGGAATTAAATTATATAACTTGAATGTGTTGGATTTTTGTGAACTGCAACAACTAGTTCCTGATATTGGTGACCGTTATAGTTTAATTGTTTTTCTAATGATTTTACAAATAAAATCATGACCCCGTAACCACGCCCCTCGGTTACATATACATCATGTAAATGTATTTTTGAATGTGTAAAAATAATGCTTACAGTAGAGAAGTTGAAGTTATTACATTTTTCCATTTTGTAATTTAATGATTAACAATAATTCATTACATTGCTGTATTGGATAAATAAGTTTCCACTTAAAATGTGACATAAATAGGTGTGGTACAAAAGTGTTTAAAACTTTGCTTACCTACTACTTGATTTCTTCTACATGTATCTTGACCTTGATACCAATTGATGTTGATGACTCATGTTTTATCTGTTTAAGAACTTACGGAGGTACATGGAGGTACCTGTATATGAATGTTAGAGGTATTTGAAACTACTGTTACCTGTTGTTAGGCCCAATTTTTGTTTATCTTACCTGATTCACCTTGTATTTCAATGCCAGTAAAAGAAAATCCTCCTCAATTAAGGTCCAAGTAGAACACACATTGCTACAAGCAGGTTTCTAACTAGAGTAGTCAGTAACGATAGGCTAGTGATCGAGGAAACAAACTACTGACATGTAGACCACTTTTCCAATGAGGACCAGAAGGGGATAAAAAAGAATTTATCTGTGAAATTGTGCAAATCAATGATTTCCAGAGGCTTCAATTGCTTGAATGGCACTCCAATTCCATCTGGGAGTGAACCTGACTGCCAAGTAATGGAAATGCATGAATACATATGTGCAATTTAATGCCAACAAATAACAAGATTGTAAATAACAAATAACATAGATTCATTCCTTTATATCTGTTACAGATTGTGAAAATATGGGAGTTTAGCAGTACAGAAGAATTATATGAGAATCTCAAAAATTTTCTATTTCAATTATTTTTCAGGTAAGTTTATAAAGAAATTAAACAAATTATTAAAAGGATATTATTCTCAAAAACAAAACTTATATGAAAAACAATATGAAGTCATATGTGATACATAGTATAACCTTGATTGTTATCAGACCTTCTAGATATTAGGATGAACTGAAAAAACAAAAAATAAAACCATGTCTCCACAGACTTCTTTTAAATAAAGGTATTTGATAACACTGACAATTAAACTGTATCATGAATAAGCTGATAGATGTAGGTACAACTTTTATGAAGAAATTGTTCTCTTTTCAGGAGTTTATTGGTAAATGCTAAAGACAGAAGACTAGTGGTGTGTGAATCTATACTATGTCCTTCCCAAGTGAGAGAAACCCTAGCCAAAGTTCTCTTTATACATTTTGAGGTTAGTACATATCATATTCAAGAACTGCTTTCAATAGATATATTAAGGATTCTCAAAGATTTAAAATCTATGTGTTTTAAAGCAAATTAAAATGAGTAATTTTTAAAGACATTATAGCTGTTATACATGTATGTCATCATAATAAACATGTCATTTCAATATATTCCAGGTGTCATCTGTTATGTTTGGAGCTGGTCACCTGTTGTCTATGTTGACCTTGGGGACCAACACTGGTTTAGTTATCGATCTTGGATACTCAGAAACAGTTGTTGTACCTGTATCCTTAGACCGTGTCAAAAAAAATCATGTAGACATCTTAATTTCTTTTATTATATTACAAAGGTTATCATTTGTATGTTTAACTTGTGATTTACAATTTTTTATACGACCGCAAAAATCGAAAATTTTTTGGTCGTATATTGGTATCACGTTGGCGTCGTCGTTGGAGGTGGCATCCGAATACTTTTGGTTTTCGCACTGTAACTTTAGTATAAGTCAATAGAAATCTATGAAATTTTAACACAAGGTTTATGACCACAAAAGAAAGGTTGGGATTGATTTTGGGAGTTTTGGTCCAAACTGTTTAGGAATTAGGGGCCAAAAAAGGGCCCAAATAAGCATTATTCTTGGTTTTCGCACAATAACTTTAGTATAAATAAATAGAAATCAATGAAATAAACTTTGTTTGATTTCATCAAAAATTGAATAATTGGGGTTCTATGATGTGCCGAATCTAACCCTGTATTTAGATTCTTAATTTTTGGTCCCGTTTTCAAATTGGTCTACATTAAGGTCCAAAGGGTCCAAAATTAAACTTAGTTTGATTTTAACAAAAATTGAATTCTTGGGGTTCTTTGATATGATGAATCTAACCATGTATTTAGATTTTGGATATTGGAATACCACAAAGGGATGGTAAGTATTGACTTTGGGAGTTATGGCTTAAACTGTTAAGGAATAAGATGCAAAAAAGGGGGGAAATGGGTTTCCAGGTTAATGGACAATTACTTAAGTGCAAAACATAATTTAAAAGCAGTGTAAGGTTTGTAATTGAAACTCATTTTAATATCTCACCTAAACTGCTCTTAAATTATGTATATTGGAAATTTGCCAAAAACTTTATTATTAATAAATTCCATTTGAAATTTGCCAAAAACTTTAGGTTAATGAACTTCATTGGAAATTTGCCAATATAAAATGTTGCATTGGAGTTATCTTTCTTTGTCCAGAATAGTAGTTAAATTAATTTAAATCATGATTGTATGACATTTTATATTTTATGATGTATTTAAATGAGTAGTTATTTTTGAAAACTCCATAAGAAATTTGAATTGAGATCATTTTTATACGACCGCAAAAATTTTAATTTTTTGGTCGTATATTGCTATCACGTTGGCGTCTGCGTCGTCGTCGTCGTCGTCGTCGTCGTCCGAATACTTTTAGTTTTCGCACTCTAACTTTAGTAAAAGTGAATAGAAATCAATGAAATTTTAACACAAGGTTTATGACCACAAAAGGGAGGTTGGGATTGATTTTGGGAGTTTTGGTCCCAACATTTTAGGAATTAGGGGCCAAAAAGGGCCCAAATAAGCATTTTCTTGGTTTTCGCACTATAACTTTAGTTTAAGTGAATAGAAATCTATGAAATTTTGACACAAGGTTTATGACCACAAAAGGAAGGTTGGGATTGATTTTGGGAGTTTTGGTTCCAACAGTTTAGGAAATAAGGGCCAAAAAAGGGCCCAAATAAGCATTATTCTTGGTTTTCGCACAATAACTTTAGTATAAGTAAATAGAAATCAATGAAATTTAAACACAAGGTTTATGACCACAAAAGGAAGGTTGGGATTGATTTTTGGAGTTGAGGTCACTACAGTTTATGAATTAGGGGCCAAAAAGGGGCCCAAATAAGCATTATTTTTGGTTTTTGCACCATAACTTTAGTATAAGTAAATAGAAATCTATGAAATTTAAACACAAGGTTTATGACCATAAAAGGAAGGTTGGGTTTGATTTTGGGAGTTTTGGTCCTAACAGTTTAGGAATGAGGGGCCCAAAGGGTCCAAATTGAACTTTGTGTGATTTCATCAAAAATTGAATAATTGGGGTTCTTTGATATGCCGAATCTAACTATGTATGTAGATTCTTAATTTTTGGTCCCGTTTTGAAATTGGTCTACATTAAGGTCCAAAGGGTTTTAACAAAAATTGAATCCTTGGGGTTCTTTGATATGCTGGATTTAAAAATGTACTTAGATTTTTAATTATTGGCCTAGTTTTCAAGTTGGTCCAAATGGGGGTCCAAAATTAAACTTTGTTTGATTTCATCAAAAATTGAATAAATGGGTTCTTTGATATGCCAAATCTAACTGTGTATGTAGATTCTTAATTTTTGGTCCAGTTTTCAAATTGGTCTACATTAAGGTCCAAAGGGTCCAAAATTAAACTAAGTTTGATTTTAACAAAAATTAAATTCTTGGGCTTATTTGATATGCTTTATCTAAATATGTACTTTGATTTTTGATTATGGGCCCAGTTTTCAAGTTGGTCCAAATCAGGATTCCATATCAAGTATTGTGCAATAGCAAGAAATTTTCAATTGCACAGTATTGCACAATAGCAAGAAATATCTAATTGCACAATATTGTGCAATAGCAATTAATTTTCAATTGGAGTTATCTTTCTTTGTATAGAATAGTAGTTGATAATATATGTTGGAAATTTGCCAGACATGACTATGATGTCATTTTCTATTTTTATTTGCCAATAACTTTTTGTAAATGACTTCATAGGAAATTTGCCAATATAAAATGTTGCTGATGAAGCTTTTTTTCCTTATCTTATCTAAAATGTTTTTAGATAATGTATGTTGGACATTTGCCAGACATGACTATGATGTCATTTTCTATTTTTATTTGCCAATAACTTTATGTAAATAACTTCATTGGAAATTTGCCAATATAAAATGTTGCTGATGAAGTTTTTTTTATTGTTTTATACAATAAACAATGTATATTCACTTTTACTACCAACCAATCTTTACCATTCAGTGATAACAAGCACTTTATTTTACATTTTAATATTTTATGATGTATTTAAAAGAGTAGTTATTGTTGCAAACTCCATTAGAAATTTGAATTGATATCAGTTTTGGAAAAAGGGAAACAGGGATGTGAAAAAAAAGGGGGGGGGGGTTTAAATTTTTCTCATTTCAGATTTCATAAATAAAAAGAAAATTTCTTCAAACATTTTTTTGAGAGGATTAATATTCAACAGCATAGTGAATTGCTCAAAGGCAAAAAAAAACTATTAAGTTCATTAGACCACATTCGTTCTGTGTCAGAAACCTATGCTGTGTCATGATCAACTATTTAATTTTAGATTTAAAAAGTTTGAAGAAGAAATCTTTAATTGATTTGTAAAATCTTGACATTTGTTTTGTGTAAAAAAAAAACATGTAATGTCAAAAATTTGATCACAATCAAAATTCAGAGCTGTATCACGCTTGAATGTTTTGTCCATACTTGCCCCAACTGTTCAGGGTTCGACCTCTGCGGTCGTATAAAGCTGCGCCCTGCGGAGCACCTGGTTGGAATAAGGGAAAGGGGGAGGTGAAAAAAATTGGTGGGGTTCAATTTTTCTTAGTTCAGATTTCAGAAATGAAAAAGAAAATTTCTTCAAATATCAAAGGATTAATATTCAACAGCATACTGAATAGCTCAAAAGCTAAAAAAACATTTTAAGTTCATTAGACCACATTCATTCTGTGTCAGAAACCTATGCTGTGTCAACTATTTAATCACAATCCAAATTCAGAGCTGTATCCAGTTTGAATGTTGTGTCCATACTAGCCCCAACCGTTCAGGGTTCGACCTCTGCGGTCGTATAAAGCTGCGCCCTGCGAAGCATCTGGTTGTAAACTTGAAATTTGTTTAATGAAAATTGTCATTCACAAATAATAATGAATCCACTGTATAAACTATAAAATATTTGCTAGAGCCTGGCAGGCAACTATGTAGGTAGCACTAATTCCTAGCATTCTTGTATAGAAATAGAGAAGGCCCTTTCAAATTCTAGCAATACATTTCTTAGCCATACAAGCTATATGTTAAGACTTTGGCTATATTCATATTTGAAGTGTTTTAGAGGAACTACATTGACTCACCTGAATTCCAATGACTTTCCTTAATTTGTATAAAGGTCTATGAAGGCATTCCAGTTATCAAAGCTTTACAAGCTATACCTGTAGCTGGCAAGGCAGTACATAGGTAAGGTTTATACATATGTGTTCCAGTAGATAGCAATAAGCAACAGGGATGCATTTTTATGCCCCACCTACGATAGTAGAGGGACCTTAAAATCAACCTTAAAATTAGTACACATGTTCCCTATGATATGATCTTTCTAATTTTAATGCCTAATTAGAGTTTTTATCCCAATTTCACGGTCCACTGAACATAGAAAATGATAGTGCGAGTGGGGCATCTGTGTACTATGGACACATTCTTGTTAAACTTACCCAAAAGATCAATTGAAATGAAAAATCAAAACGTAAAATAATCAAATAGCTTACAAATTATTATTCAAACTTGAACAAGCCTGTTAAAACAAATTTTATTCTAGACTTGTGACCACATAACATTGTGTTTTATATCCGCAAAATGACCATTATAAATTTGAAGAAATGAGAACGTGTAAATTCTGAAGATAATATAACATGAAATCAAGATCTAGCTTTATGTGTAGCAATTAAAAAATATTGAGATCACCTTTTTCTCTAGAAAATGCAAGCATATCAGTATTTCAGTACATGTATTCATATATGTTTATATATGTTTATGAGAGATAATACTTGTTAACAAACATTGATATTGTTTATAGGAAGATAGAAGATCTGTTAAAGGACACTGCTAAAATAACTGAAGATGGAGAAGACAAACCTGTTTCAGAAGTTCCAGGTAAGAACAAAAATCTAAAATAATAAGATTGTAATATCAAAAGTAGGATATTCATGACAGGCACTTGATAAAGGAAGAGGCATAGCACTTTTGTTGCTGTTCTTCATCTAAGGTCACTGTAAGGCTATCAATGTACAGCAAAATATTACACCTCACCACATAAGTCCAAGACAGCCCTAAACACCTGATGAAATGGAATTCTTTGTAAGAGGTTGATACTCCAGATTTTTAAAACAAAGAACCCAGGGTATCAATATTATTGGAGACACACATCCTTACATACTGTTTTCAGAAATATTGATGAATCTTTTGTAAAATTAGCTTCTGAGAATGAAAATCTTTGACCTATTATGCTTAGTTGAAATTGTTCTCTGAAGAAAAGAAGGTTTCATGAACTGAATCTTTATATTTGTAAAAAAAAATACACTTACCGGTATTTTCATTAGAGACATAGTTTGGTTTTCAGAAAATCATGTATTTAAATAACGAGATTAGAATTTTGAATGAAATTTCTTATTGGCACGAAACTGCATATTAAACAATGAAGAAATCATCACAAAATATCTGAATTTACAATGAACTTTGAGTGAAAAATGTGAACATTTGCACAACTATGTGGTAATCAATTTGGAAAGAAACTAATCATTTTAACATGATGTCAAAAACAGACAGTTTGTATCTCTGATTTTTGTATGTGACCTAATCAGGTTTTAAATTGTTTTAAACTGTTGTCTTTTTTACAGAATGTTTAACTGAGGAACTTTTGGAAGACATCAAAGGTAAGTTGTTATAATGACTACTGTGGATTTATTTATTTTCATGGATACCAATTTACGTAGATTGAAAAAACTTGCATTTTCGTCACGTGGATATTTGATTTCATGGTTTTGCCAAAGTCTGCATACAAGCCTATATCAAATTTGTCATTCGTTGACCATTTATATTTGTGGTTCAGCTGTATCCATGAAACCCACGAAAATTGTTATTCAACGAATAATAATGAAGTCACAGTATATCTTCACTTGCATACAAAAACAACAGTGTGAAATGCCTATAGTTGAGGATGGTATGTGTAATCTAAAACTCAAATCCTTTTTAGCTCACCTGGCCCGAAGGGCCAAGTGAGCTTTTCCCATCACTTTGCGTCCAGCATCCGTCGTCGTCGTTAACTTTTACAAAAATTTTCTCCTCTGAAACTACTGGGCCAAATTAAACCAAACTTGGCCACTATCATCATTGGGGTATCTAGTTTAAAAAATGTGTCCGGTGACCCGGCCAACCAACCAAGATGGCCGCCATGGCTAAAAATAGAACATAGGGGTAAAATGCAGTTTTTGGCTTATAACTCAAAAACCAAAGCATTTAGAGCAAATCTGACAGGGGATAAAATTGTTTATCAGGTCAAGATCTATCTGCCCTGAAATTTTCAGATGAATCGGACAACCCGTTTGGGTTGCTGCCCCTAAATTGGTAATTTTAAGGAAATTTTACTGTTTTTGGTTATTATCTTGAATATTATTATAGATAGAGATAAACTGTAAAGAGCAATAATGTTCAGCAAAGTAAGATCTACAAATAAGTCATCATCACAAAAATTGTCAGTTGACCCCTTAAGGAGTTATTGCCCTTTATAGTCAATTTTTAACCATTTTTCAAAAACTTTAGTATTCTTTTAAAAAAATCTTCTCCTCTGAAACTACTAGGCCAAATTTAACCAAGCTTGACCACAATCATCATTTGGGTCATTCGTTGACCATTTATATTTGTGGTTCAGCTGTATCCATGAAACCCACGAAAATTGTTATTCAACGAATAATAATGAAGTCACAGTATATCTTCACTTGCATACAAAAACAACAGTGTGAAATGCCTATAGTTGAGGATGGTATGTGTAATCTAAAACTCAAATCCTTTTTAGCTCACCTGGCCCGAAGGGCCAAGTGAGCTTTTCCCATCACTTTGCGTCCAGCATCCGTCGTCGTCGTTAACTTTTACAAAAATTTTCTCCTTTGAAACTACTGGGCCAAATTAAACCAAACTTGGCCACTATCATCATTGGGGTATCTAGTTTAAAAAATGTGTCCGGTGACCCGGCCAACCAACCAAGATGGCCGCCATGGCTAAAAATAGAACATAGGGGTAAAATGCAGTTTTTGGCTTATAACTCAAAAACCAAAGCATTTAGAGCAAATCTGACAGGGGATAAAATTGTTTATCAGGTCAAGATCTATCTGCCCTGAAATTTTCAGATGAATCGGACAACCCGTTTGGGTTGCTGCCCCTAAATTGGTAATTTTAAGGAAATTTTACTGTTTTTGGTTATTATCTTGAATATTATTATAGATAGAGATAAACTGTAAAGAGCAATAATGTTCAGCAAAGTAAGATCTACAAATAAGTCAACATCACAAAAATTGTCAGTTGACCCCTTAAGGAGTTATTGCCCTTTATAGTCAATTTTTAACCATTTTTCAAAAACTTTAGTATTCTTTTAAAAAAATCTTCTCCTCTGAAACTACTAGGCCAAATTTAACCAAGCTTGACCACAATCATCATTTGGGTATCTAGTTTAAAAAATGTGTGGCGTGACCCGGCCAACCAACCAAGATGGCTGCCATGGCTAAAAACAGTACATGGGTTGAAATGAAGATTTTGGCTTATATCTCTGAAACTAAAGCATTTAGAGCAAATCTGACATGGGGTAAAATTGTCAATTAGGTCAAGATCTATCTGCCCTGAAATTTTCAGACAAATCGGACAACCAGTTGTTGGGTTGCTGCCCCCAATTAGTAATTTTAAGGAAATTTTGGTTATTATCTTGAATGTTATTATAGATAGAGATAAACTGTAAACAGCAATAATGTTCAGCAAAATGAGATCTTCAAGTAAGTCAAACATGACCAAAATTGTCAATTGACCCCTTAAGGAGTTATTGCCCTTTATAGTCAATTTTTAACAATTTACATAAATTTTTTGTAAATTTTTTAGAAAATATTTTCAACTGTTATTACTGGGCCAAGTTCTTTATAGATAGAGTTTTTTGTAGCAACAAGAATTTTTAGTATAGAAAGATCTACAAACACATCACCATCACCAAAACACAATTTTGTCATGAATTTATCTGTGTCCATTGTTTAATATGCACAATAGACCAAGGTGAGCGACACAGGCTCTTGAGAGCCTCTAGTTTTAAATGCATATGCATGTAATAAAATATACCATTATGCACCTGACATCCCTATATTATCAACCAAATTTTTCCCACAAATGGGGGGCCCAGGCCCCCAGGGATCCGCCTTTGTTATTTATGGACATCAGAGTTCAAAAGTTTCCTATCAAAGGCTTTTTGCAGTGAACTAGACTTTTCAAACAATTGGGGTGGGGTTGGGGATGAAAAGAGGGTGCAGTTATACACAATTATGAAATATACATTAATTTAACATAAGGTTTCTTAAATGACTGCTGTATTTTGTAGTTCGCTGCTGTTTTGTGACAAATTTAAAAAGGGCCAAAGAGATACATGAAGTAACTGTGAAGGGAGAAAGTAAAGACCAGGTAGATATTGTTGTTATATAATTATTCACTCCTCATATCAAGTGTATTGTGGATTTACTGATTTTTCATGAGTACCAATTTTTGTGGATTAAGGAAAAATCTAAACTTACCGGTAAGTGAATATTTGATTTTGTGGTTTTACAAAAGTCTGCAAACAAGCCTATAGAAAATATGTATTCACATTTATTTAATATTTATATTTATATATAAAGTTTTTATTGTTTCCGAATCCTAGTATTTATATTGTATAATTATATTTTGTGCACGTTCTGAAAAAATAAAATATTGTTTAAACTAAATGTGTATTGTGTTGAACATTTACATTTGTGGTTCACTGGAACCCAGAAAATACATGAAAAGTGATTAACCATGATTAATAATGAATCCACAGTAAATCAAAACAAGGTATAGGAAATAGTGTTTGTATTATTGATATTTGTGACCTTGCAAAATGCATTATACCATCTAGGATATAATTTCAAACACTACTTCCATAGATTGATTGCTAAATTGATTATTGTTTGCCTAAATTAATGTCAAGCTCTATGCTAACTTTTGGTTTCAATCTACATAAATAAAAAGTATTTGTATTACAATAAAGATATAGTTTCTGGAAATATCAGATTATGAATGATTAATTTTTGCTTATTAACATTATTATTTTTCATTAACTTTTACAGTTACCAACTCCACCTCCAAGTGTAGAATATCCTCTGGACGGAGGTAAAATTCTACATATATCTGGAGAAATTAGGTATGTTTCATTTACTTCATTCTTCATGTTCTATATCTCTAGGATGAAGGTAAAACAATATACTGTATATTACTGGTAAATTTATATAGTAGTTACCTTTTCCTACTGTGTTGAATATTCTTTTTATAGGGGTCAAATATCATATTTCTAGTAATTTGGGTAATTATATAGTATTTTCCTGGCTGTCAGTTACTAAAGCTATTTGCATGTGTAACATATATTCAGGTAACTGGGAGCCATATGTCTCTGAATTATAACAATGGCTTTTAAAAATTTAATTTGTGATTGCATGTGCTCTTTTGAACTCCAATGAACAAAGATACAAGAATATTAAAGGTGTACCAATGCATGCATGCAGTGTTCTTCCCAGATATTTCATTTAGCATCTTGGTTAACAGGAGAAATTGAAATACCATCTTGTTTCTAAAAAGTATAGCATCACATCTTTCTACGTTATTTCTTTAAAAAATATTTGAAATAAACGTGACATAAAGGTATCAATGACAATTAGAGCATTTTTGGAAAAAAAAATTAGGGTTCATAATTAAATTGCACACCTGCGCGCACTTGTACTACTCTAGTTCAGACAGAGACATGTCTCTGTTTCAAACAACATGCTTTTGACGATTTTTCATTATCACCTTTATTTTTTTCATAAAATCATATTTGTGAACGTAATTCTGATCATTTAAAATTTGACTAAATTAATTAGATGCAAACCTGCTGAAATGTAAGAAAACAACTTTGAATAGACCAATCAATGTCCGGTTCAAAATAGTTTACCTGTCACCTGAACAGGTAAATTTCAGCTGTTCGACAACTAATTAGCCTTGATTAAAATGAGAAGATATTAAAGTAGGGGTTGTTTTGATAGTACATGTACTTTTAAAATCATCATGTCACTTTTATGACTGGAAATGTGTGGCTGTTAAAGGCAAAAGGTTTGGTCAAAAAGATCGCAAATTATGTTAAAATAACCGTCTCTTTAGAAAACCTAAAAACTACGGTAAAAAGTAGATGACCATTTCTTGCTTTGCCCAGCCGGACTTTTACTGGACATAATACAATTGTCCGAATTATATGACCGTTTTAGAAGCCTTGCATCACATCCATAACACAATCTACTGTGGATTCATTATTATTCGTTGGATACCAATTTTCGTGGGTTTCGTGGGGACAGGTGAACCACGAATTCAAATGTTAAACGAATAGCACTTTTTCAATAGGCTTTGAATACAGAGATTGGCAAAACCACGAAATAAAATATCCTCGAATATGCAAGTTTTCAGCAATCCACGAAAATTGATACCCACGAAAATAAATGAATTCACAGTATAAGAAAACCACTTCAGATAGCACCACATTCAAGATTATAGCATCATATTATCATGATGCTAATTATAAAAGGCCCTGGGAAGAACACGGATTCATGTCCATGGGGCATGTCTGTCTGCAACCAGTTATAAGAAGCAAAAACAAACAATCATATAATTAGGCCACGCCACTTTAATTTCTTGTTCTACGGATTTTTGGACTCCAAAATTTGGGGCGAGCGAGCGATTTCAAAATTTTAATAAAAAAATATTTAATTTGCAAATTTTTGAGGCGAAGCTTGAAAAGTAAAGGCGAGCGATTATAATTTTTTTTTGTAAACATAAAATAGTAGGTGTTGACAATATTAAAGCTTGATTTATCACTTGTACTTTGACATTTCTTTAATTTCTGAAGTATTTTTCCCCTGTTCACCAAGAAATAATTAAATCTGGTCTATGTATGAGTGACTGACAATGAGACAATTCTCCATCCAAGTCATAATCAGTTTGGGGACAACCCCTTAATGTTATAAATATCCCTTTTACATGTTTTATGAGGGATCAATATAAGTTATAATATATATCATTTGTATATATTTGTTTGTACAAAAGGGCTCATATTTTCTCAAAGAACTATATATCTATCTGGTATTAAATGGTCAAAACATGTCCAAGAATTTTGTAATATTCCTGGACTTTAACCATGTTAACACATTTACTTTAACAGTTTAATATTATTCAAAATAAGTGGACCCCTCTTTTAGAAAAAGTTGTTTAAAATATGATGGAACTCTCCTCTTTTTGAGTACAAAATTCTAAGTTTTCAAAGGTTTTGTATAGAAGAACTATACAAATCCTTGGTATTTCTATTTTCTTTTCTACATCAGTAAAATGACCCCTTGTCTGAGCATGCTGAGGGAGGGTTGTTCTCAACCTGATAATAACAAACACAGGTCAAAGTACGGCTTTTACAAAGGGCTTTGATACAGACCAAACAACAGGCTATAAAGGACCCCAAAATTATTAGCGTACACAATTCGAACAGGAAAACCAACGATCTAATTTATATATCATGTATATCCAAACGGGAAAATACCAATGAACATCAACAAACGATAACTGCTGAACGACAGGCCCCTCAATCAATCAGGACAGGTGCATAAACATGCAGCAGCTATGGATAGTTTTGTTTCGCCAGCATACAATATAATTGCAGTTGAAGGCAAATCCTTCAGAAGTTCTTTGTACTTTATTCCAACAACGAACATTTTTTGATAGGGAATATAAGTAAGGGGGAAAGTAACCAATTTTTTGTTCTTTACAGGTATTTCCGCCGTTATAAATTTATATCGGAGCACTCCCACTTTAGATAAATAGGTTTCATGCTGAAACAAATATTCTCACAGATATTTACAAAGTGTGGTGGGGTGCTTTTATGTTTAAAATCGTTATATACAGGTTAGACTGATTTTAAAAACAAAAGTTGATATCTTTTTATAATATTTACAAAAAAAAACGGTGCGGGAAATGGACATGATTACATTTCCAGATGCGGAAAGCGGGAAAATAAAAAAAAATAAAAAATTCTGTTTTGAAAAAAATAGGTGCGGGCGGGTCCATCGAACAAGGAATCAGATTGGTGTGGCCTTAGGTACATGTTTGCAGGACTGAGGTGCATCTTTGAAATGCTGACCTTTTGCCATAAGATGAGGGTCACAAAACAGTTGCTTTAATTAGAATAATACTCAAATTGACAACAACACTTCGAATGGTCTGCAATTTTATTTGCTATGGTCTACATGTTTCGCCTGCAAGGCAGGCTTCATCAGGACAATTTTTATACAGATATTAATCCCTGAAGTACTCAAAGTGGTGCAATTTGACGTCGTCATGGTGAGAGAACAATCAAAAGTGAAAGTAGCAATACAGAGTTATAAATAGATAAGATAAATATAGAAAATTAAGAAAATTAAGAAAATTAAAGTTGTAGAAAATTAAGAAAATTAAGAAAATTAAAGTTTGTTTACAATTGTAAACAAACTTTAATTTTCTTAATTTTCTTAATTTTCTATATTTATCTTATCTATTTATAACTCTGTATTGCTACTTTCACTTTTGATTGTTCTCTCACCATGACGACGTCAAATTGCACCACTTTGAGTACTTCAGGGATTAATATCTGTATAAAAATTGTCCTGATGAAGCCTGCCTTGCAGGCGAAACATGTAGACCATAGCAAATAAAATTGCAGACCATTCGAAGTGTTGTTGTCAATTTGAGTATTATTTTAATGTTGCATTTATTTGCATAATTTGACAACCCTGCATACCAAGGTATCCACTTCAGGGACTCTAACGAAATGATTCACACAGGCGTTGGTTCACCACATGGAGTTTAATTAGAATAATGTTTTAAATGAAAATCATGATTTATCGTCATACCAGACACTATTTGCATACTGAACAAAAGCATTGATGAAAAATGTTGCAATATTTTTTTTTTTATATATATATATACAGAGAGCACAGTTGTGAAGTTTTGTTTGAACAAGATAATGAAGAAGTCTCAGTATCAACACTTATATTAGATGCCATCATACAGGTAATTATTATTGGACATCAAATCATTCAGTGAGCAGAAATTAGTAAAATTACAATTGTATATTGTATATAAGTTATTTCCCTGTCCGAAAACTCATTACTTGTGCTACAATGAGGAGCAATGGTAAAAAGAAAGAATATCTGCAATGTACGAATGTTTTAGATTTATAAATTAGTTTATATATTATATTATGGTAGAAGTAAAAAAAAAATTAGAAACCAATATTTTTTGGAGTTGGCAATAAATATGAATATAAGAAGTTGTGGTATGATTCCCAATAGACAACTTTCCACCAGTGACTGATTGATGTAGACATTAACAACTCAAGGGCACCCTACATCCTCCAAGAATGAGCAAAACTCATATGGCATAAAAAGCTATAAAAGATCCTGAAACGAAAAAAGTAAAACAATTCAAAGGAGAAAATTAATGGCCTAATTTATCGAAAAAAAATAAATGAGGTGGAAAGTCATAACATTCAATAAGGTTTACAATAACCAGAATATATTAGTAGTAGATAGAACAGTCAAAGAATTTTTATGATAACTATAATTAGATTTATTTTATTTCATGTACCTACCTTCAGTGTCCCATAGATATGAGGAAAGTATTATCAGAGAATATAGTTATAATCGGTGGCACATCAATGTTAGCTGGCTTTCATCACAGACTTAGAGCAGAACTTTATGATTTGTTAGAGAAACCAAAGTACAAGGATAGTCTAGCTATTAAAGAATTTAGATTTCATCAAATGCCTGCAAAACAAAACTATGCTGCTTGGCTTGGAGGTAAAATTATATCATAGCAAAGAAATGTTTATTGTTTAACTTGTGATAGCCTCCATATATATATATTTTTTTTTTTGCTTGTCTAGCTAATCCATATTCAGGCAATATGAAATAAAAGTTGAGTTATGTTTTGAGAGGCAAAACCTGGATACTGTAAATTCAGAAATTATTGCATGCGTTTATCATTACAATTTGTGAAAAAAGGACAAAAATGTCATTTTAACTATTTTCAAACCCTGCATGTTTTAAAGGGGCACTAGCTGCCAAATTCATGTTCACGGATTTGACTCAAATTCTCATATTTTATTTATAACAATGTAAAAAACAATTTTCCAAACTATCAAAAGTATAATATAATCAATTTACATGACATGGTCTCAATAAGATGTAGCTTTGTTTCGTGTGAATTTTAGCCAAGACGCCATCTAATTAACTATCAAGTTTACCTTCTATGACCATATAAACGATGTAAACATAAACATGGATATAAATAGATTAAGCAAATTGTGCAATTGGATTTTATAGATCTGTGAAACTTTGTATTATTGTTTAAAAATCTATGTTTATTGTTGTTTTTACCTATAAAAGAATGATTTTTTGTGGATCGAATCAGTTAATCAAATTATTTACCTTTGTTTCACTTTCAATGTTGACATTCTTTTCCTTTAAATAACCATACACAGACAATGCATGCATTATTCTATCTCTTTCTACGGGGCTATATTGGAGTTCACATGAATACAGATTTAATAAGATAAGATTATTCACTTGCAAGTAAATAATTCATTATCAATTAAATTATTTTTGTTAGCTTAATTTGACAAAATTAAACCATTTTAGCTGATAAAAGCAAATTATTATTTCACTATTTTGCTTTCATTAATGATTGAACAAATAAAATCATACTTTAGATTTTTTATACATCTCGTAGCTAGTGACCCTTTAAAGTATACAGCATATTTAATGAAAGAATTTACATGCAGGTCAACATCTCTCATAAGGGTAATTCCCCATAAATGTGGAAGTTGGTAGATCTATTATTCTTTTATAGGAGAAATCATGATTGATTGTCTTGTCACTAATATTAAATGCGCAACTATGAGATTAAGATGTATAATAAATCTGATAAATGCATTAACTAGGGGACTTGATTATTGAAACTATATGAAAGCTTTTTAGGGTTGTTTCGTTTGAAATATTGTCTTGCAAGCTCATTACAAAAGGTTGTTGCAAGTATTTTTTAAATGCAATGAACATTTCAATTGGGCTGTTGATTTATCCAGAATCTTGGATTTTATCAGTGAGAACTTTCCAGAATCCCTGCAAGAAGGGTTAACATCTTTATAAATGTCTGTATCTTTCATTTATCTGTTTATATTGTAGGTGCTATGATGGGAGCATTAGAGACTTTACCCAGTAAATCAGTGACCAGAGATCTGTATATTATAAATGGACATTTAACAGACTGGTGTTCTATATCTTCGGAAAAACAATGATTTATATAGATTATTTCTATTCAATATTAGTGCAATATTTTGGTGGTTGTTGATGGTGCATTGTTGCTAACTGTTTATTATTTATTCGACCAACTAAATCATGTGACATGAAGAAAACTGCTTATTTATCATTTGAAGCTGTATTATTAGCATTGTATTTAGTACTTTTATTTATGAAAAATAACGTGAATATATGGAATTGGGAGAACATGTAGCAACTAGGATGTAAGGGCTATTCCATTAAAAATGTATGTGGGAGGGTAGGAAGGGACTTTAAAAATATCCCTACAACCAAAACCGTTTTTTAGATAATTTTCCATAATGGTAATAGATGTTAACTGAAAAAAGACCAATGACCCACATTCAATAATTAAACTTACTCTTCTATCCTTCCACATACCTTTTAATGGAATAGCCCTAAATAAAACAAAAATGTGTAAAGATTTAAATTTTTGTTCAAAAGGTTGATAAATGATTATGAATTCTAAAACTGTTCATCCCATTGCTTCAAATGGCACAGATAGTCTGGTGTTTTATATCTCGAAACAGCCCCGCATTTAAAAAGATGTGCTGAAAATTTAGGTTACCTGGACACTATACTCAATAGACATTAATGTGTATCATGTAAAAATGAAAAGAACAATAGTGTCATTTGATTTGTAACCTAAACAATTCATGATTTTAACCAAGGACATAACATTATACATAGCAGTCAATGAAAGTTGAAATATTTAGATGATTTTGACATGTTTAAAGAACCCTTGCAAATGACCAGAAAAACGATTATTATTTGGCATACATGACTTGTGAAACAGAGCATACTATAATTTTGAAGGACTCCGTTAGAAATTTGTTCAAGAATAAATAACCATTCTAAAAACATTTTTATAACAAAAAATTGTAAGTTTTTCTAGAGAACCAATGATAACAAAGAATTATTTTCTTTAAATTTTGTTAGTTTTAAGAAAATACCTTAGTAAAGTTATATATTTTGTTAGTGAAACTAAATTTTGACAGACATGGAAACTGATTTAGAAGAGCCATACCTTTCTCATCTTCAAATATAGGCATGGTATTCTTTAGTGTAATTTTTATCAAGAAAAAAAATTTGCAAACGTATTGTACACTTTTATTTTGTGTCTTCTGCATTATGTTTGTCTTTGCATAGCTGTAAAGCTTGTCATAAGTCTTACTAATAAAAGTATTTAAGAGACATTATACACATGTGTTGTTACTTCAATATGTGGGATCATTGCTGAAATACAATTTAAAGATGATGGTACTTGAATACAGTAAAACTAGTTTTAGCATTTCCCTCTAAATTGCTTTTCACTGTTTTTATGTTAGATATTAAAATGAACCCAGAAGTGCAGTTTTTTAATAAGGGCACATGCTTTGCCTTGGCGTCCTGTAATGACAACATTGACTGTTATGATTTAGATTTTATTAACTGCTGTCATGAAGAGATGTTCAATTACAATACCCAGTCTTATTCTAGGAACTCAGACTGAGTTCTGAGAAATAATGTATATACATGTATACAGAAAAGAGTATATAAAAGTTGAGACAATAAATGGATAAGTGAAAATGAAGAGCAGCCATGGGTATTGTATTGCCTTCAGTGATTAGGATAGTTAAATATCATACATAATGTAGTAACAAAGTTCTCACAGCCAAAAGACTGCATAGTTATGTCTAAAAATCACATAGACATTGCTCAAATAAAAAATCATTTTCCCCAAAAAATATACATGCAGTAAAATATCACAATAAAATTACAGCTGTATGTAGAAAATTAAATTGATATAGATAAAACTTGATTCAGGTACAGCTTAAAATAAACTGACAATTAAAGATGGACACAGATACTGCTAAAAAAAACCAAGAGCCAAATGATGGTAAAGCTACCAGAGTTGGAATGATGTGAATGGTTAATCAGTTATAGGTCATACCAAAGCCTTCTACAATGAGAAAAACCTATACCATATAGTCCGCTTTAAAATGACCTGTCATGAAATGGCCTAATTTAAACCGATACAATTTCCAACAACAATCACTGAACTAAAGGTTCCTGACTGGACACACAAAGAATGTGGCAGTGTTAAACATGTTTGTGAGTCCTGAAACTGAACCTGCCCCTAATCTATCAAAGGGGTGATACAGCACAACATAAGGACAGATTATAAAAATCAGTTACAAATGGCTTTACTGAATAGATTGGTACAAGACACAAAACAAGAAGCCCACATGTGTCTGAAGAAAAAATCACTAGTTTGCTTATTGGGACTTTAACATACACATACTAGATTACTCTTGTGTTGCTGACCATTTCTTACATTCAACATGTTTTGACATAGCTCCTATAGTTTCTAGATAAAAGCCAAAATGAAAAATGCTTAAAATCAGATCAGGGGCAAACTTTCAGATAAGATTGATTTTTAAAGCAGAATATTTTTGCAGTGCACACTCCTTAATTGCCAAAAAATAATATTTCAGGTGCAAAACTCCAAATTAGTTTATAGATTTTTTTTCAATTTTCAGTGTAGATTGTTGTGCTGATCCTTTTGGGAATTTACACTTTAACCAAGTTCCTACATTTTTAGCTCACCTGGCCCAAAGGGCCAAGTGAGCTTTTCCCATCACTTGGCGTCCGTCGTCCGTCGTCCGTCGTCTGTCGTCCGTCGTCCGTCGTCGTCCGGCGTCGTTAACTTTTACAAAAATCTTCTCCTCTGAAACTACTGGGCCAAATTACACCAAACTTGGCCAAAATCATCATTGGGGTATCTAGTTTAAAAAATGTGTCCGGTGACCCGGCCAACCATCCAAGATGGCCGCCATGGCTAAAAATAGAACATAGGGGTAAAATGCAGTTTTTGGCTTATAACTCAAAAACCAAAGCATTTAGAGCAAATCTGACATCGGGTAAACTTGTGTAACAGGTCAAGATCTATCTGCCCTGAAATTTTCAGATAAATCGGATAACCTGTTGTTGGGTTGCTGCCCCTGAATTAGTAATTTTAAGGAAATTTTGCTGTTTTTGGTTATTATCTTGAATATTATTATAGATAGAGATAAACTGTAAATTGCAATAATGTTCAGCAAAGTAATATTTACAAATAAGTCAACATGACCGAAATGGTCAGTTGACCCCTTTAGGAGTTATTGCCCTTTATAGTCAATTTTTAACCATTTTTCGCAAATCTTAGTAATCTTTTACAAAAATCTTCTCCTCTGAAACTACTTGGCCAAATCAATCCAAACTTGGCCACAACCATCTTTGGGGTATGTAGTTTGAAAAATGTGTCCAGTGACCCAGCCATCCAATCAAGATGGCCGCCATGGCTAAAAATAGAACCTTGGGTAAAATGCAGTTTTTGGCTTATAACTCGAAAACCAAAGCATTTAGAGTAAATCTGACATGAGGTAAATTTGTTTATCAGGTCAAGATCTACCTGCCCTGAAATTTTCAGATGAATTGGACAACCCGGTTTTGGGTTGCTGCCCCAGAATAAGTAATTTTAATGAAATTTTGCTGTTTTTGGTTATTATCTTGAATATTATTATAGATAGAGATAAACTGTAAACAGCAATAATGTTCAGCAAAGAAAGATTTACAAATAAGTCAACATGACCGAAATGGTCAGTTGACCCCTTTAGGAGTTATTGCCCTTAATAGTCAATTTTTAACCATTTTTCGTAAATCTTAGTAATCTTTTACATCTTCTCCTCTGAAACTACTTGGCCAAATTACACCAAACTTGGCCAAAATCATCATTGGGGTATCTTGTTTAAAAAATGTGTCCGGTGACCCGACCAACCATCCAAGATGGCCGCCATGGCTAAAAATAGAACATAGGGGTAAAATGCAGTTTTGGGCTTATAACTCAAAAACCAAAGCATTTAGAGCAAATCTGACATGGGGTAAAATTGTGTAACAGGTCAAGATCTATCTGCCCTGAAATTTTCAGATAAATCGGATAACCTGTTGTTGGGTTGCTGCCCCTGAATTAGTAATTTTAAGGAAATTTTGCTGTTTTTGGTTATTATCTTGAATATTGTTATAGATAGAGATAAACTGTAAACAGCAATAATGTTCAGCTAAGTAAGATCTAGAAATAAGTCAACATGACCAACATCGTCAGTTGACCCCTTAAGGAGTTGTTGCCCATTTTATTCAATTTTTAACAATTTTCACTAATTTGGTAAATTTTTGTAAATTTTTACAAAATATTTTTCACTGTATCTAAAGGTCCAAGTTTATTATAGATAGAGAAAATTGTAAGTACCAAGAATGTTCAGTAAAGTAAGATCTACAAACACATCACTATCAGCAAAACACAATTTTGTCATGAATCCATCTGTGTCCTTTGTGTAATATGCACATAGACCAAGGTGAGCGACACAGGCTCTTTAGAGCCTCTAGTTTTTACTAACAGCCAATAACTCCTATAAAAAGGAAAATCAATATTTATGAGGCAATAAACTCCAAAATAAGTTGTTATATTTTCTCCAATTTCTAAGTGTTAGTTCAAAGCCAATTGCAACTGATAATTGAATCATGTTCTCCCATATAAAAGTATCAATTGGTACACTTCCAACAGATTTAGTGTAAAAACCTCCTAAACATTCTGAGTAATGAATGAATCTGCAATGCCAAAGTAAACAATATTGACTAGCTGTAGAATCATTGACTCCTTACTGTACATATATATAGTATAACATATGTATGCCCTATCTACGATAGTAGAGGGGCAATATATTTTCCGGTCTGTGCGTCCGTTCTTTCTTCTGTCAGGTTCAGGTTAAAGTTTTTGGTCAAGGTAGTTTTTGATGAAGTTGAAGTCCAATCAACTTTAAACTTAGTACACATGTACTCTATGATATGATCTTTCAAATGTTGTTGCCAAATTTTATTTTTTACCCCAATTTCATGGTCCACAAAACATAGAAAATGATGCGGGGCTAGTTATGTTTTTATCTTCAAAGACATATTTAATGTTCATAAATCAAAACAAGAATCCGTGTTGAATGGAACCTATATATATATATATATGGGTCCAAATCAGTGGTCGATTTCACAAAAAAACTTACGACAAAGATTAATCGTAAGTATACTGATTTGTTAATGACTTAAGACCAATCTAAGTCGTAAGTTTTTTCAATCTAATTAAAAACCGATCTCTCATCGCTCCCGTTTTCTGATATGTCGCGATATCAGAAAACGGGAGTGATGAGAGATCGGTTTTTAATTAGATTGAAGTTTTTTTTATATTAATTTTTGCTGATCTGTTTATCTATTTCAATTTTGAATATAAGCAAAAATTACAAAACAATAAAGAGCAACTTACAATTTTTTAGCCATTTATACCGACTTAAGTTCTTTATTTTGTTTTAAACACATTGGAAATTACTCGTATAGGGTCTCAGCTTCCGGTTTTTGCCACAGGGACTTGGTTAGCAGATTAAAATTTTGTTAATCAATGTTTTTTTATATTTTTTTTAGTATTTCCTGTCTATTTGTATTACTTTATTAACGTATTTGACGATGCCTTCGATATTTCTTTGTTTTCTAGCAATGTGCACTCATGCGCGTAGCTACGTTTACGTCAAAACGCCCGGGCGTACACTTGAATTTGGTAAAACAAAATATTTTCATCTAGATATTATTAAAAGAATTGGTTAACAGTACATCAACCTTCTAAGTCTTTCTTCAATTGCTTGTAATTGAGACTACTATAACTTAGTATATAGTAGTCTCAGCTTGTAATTTCGAATAAAAATGACAAAATTGGTGTCATATTTATATATTTATTCATTTTCTGTCAAAGTCTAAATCTTCCGTGATTTCTATACTCGCTTTCCTTTTTTAAAAGAATGTCCTTATGTACTTAGATTCGAAATGGGGTTTGCATTTGTTTTTATTATAACTGTGTGGTTCAGTATGTGGTTAAAATTTTAATATATCAATAGCTATTTATGTCAAACTATCGCATGATTTTGCGATAGCTGAAAAAAAACTGTTTATGGTCAAAAGAGTATCCAGCGCATCATGACGAAATTATATATGATGAGTTTTCTGTAATTTATGGATGTTTAAAAGGAATTTCTTGAACTTGATTTACATTCTGAGGTTAAAATTTGGTGCATATAAATTATTTGTAAAACCGTGGTCAAAGTTAATGAAACTTTCTTGGAGGAAAACGCGTATAGCATAAGAATAAATTTCCATCCTGGTAATTATGATGTCGAGTTAATTTACATGATTAATTTATAAACCTCCATATTTTGTCATAAAACCTGTGCAGAAATTAAATGAAAATATTTCATTTGTTTAAATCCTGTAATGGACTGATAAATAAATATCACTGAAATGAAAAATTTCAGGCAAGAACCAGGGTTTCTATCTACACATTTTAATATTGCACCTGAACAACTCAGAAAATTAATCATTTCATGTTCATTTACGATTCTAAATAAACAATGAATAGATTAAACATAAAAAAATAACCATTTTCAATCTACAGAATGTTGTTATTGATATGAGTTTTCAGTAACAGAAATGGTATGTCATTCTCAATAACTTTAAAACTTCCGAAGGCTTAGCACCCGCCCATCTTCTACCAGCTGGTTCATTGGCCTGGATCCAATAGGGGCCTTTAGGCCCTGACCGAGGTTCGGGCGTACACTTGAAAATTACCTAGCTACGCCACTGGCACTTTACTATCCATATCCGTATACTGAAAAAAACTAGTATTTTTTTTCAGTATACGGATATGGAAAAGATATAAAAAAAACATTGATTAACAAATTTTTAATCTGCTAACCGAGTCCCTGTGTAACATGTTTATTTTAAAAACGCTCTTGGAAATGATAATTGCATTCTAATCTTAAATTAATGCTGGCACATACTTGCCCATAGTAATCAATAAGTTGCATAGCAGGCACTTCAAATAATCTAACCTTACTACCACCATTTATGTTTTGCAACAGATTTGGATTTCTATGTATAGATACTAACACTTCGGATGTGCAACTTTTTTTATTCCTAATTTATATTGAAATTAATTTGGCCTAGATAAAACATATTATAGCTTTGTCGTCTATTACAACCTTTTTTTCTGATGTCTTGGTACATGAGCGGTTAACATGATTATTGGTACATGAACCAGATGCGGATCCGGGGTTTTTAATACTTCTCAACTTAACTAGTGGAACTTTGAAGTCTTTGCATTAATCACTTATTCACATATGTAGCTCCATATGTGGGACGGCTCCTGCTCCCTTAAAAACAACAACAACAAAAAACTTTCTGCTTTCTTATCCCAAATAAAAAAACAACTCTTATTTGCAAGCAAGATCAAATTCTCAATTTTGTTTGAAGACAAATTATATCATCACCTACACAGAAGCGTTAATGATTATTAGCAAAAAGTTTGAAGTCAAATAAAAGACAGATCATATAAAGAACATACATTGTCTTTACAGTGATGTGATACTTGAAAGATAGAAATCTGCATGTTTACAACATTTAATGACCAGGATGAGACGACAATGATTATGCTTATTTCAACTTGATAATTGATTATTTCTGCGAATTATTACAGTTATCCTATTTATTTAGTTATAATATCCGCATGAAGTATTTGCCACTGGATATAAAGCAAGCAACCATCAATCAAACGGTACGCACTGAAACTATGTTCGGACCGGACTCCGGACAATCAAACCAACATGCAAGCCGGTACGAAATTATCAAAGTAAACAAGCCACTTTGCACTTCGTAAGACACCGTGAAACACAATAGTCATTCCACGATAATTTTAAAATGCTGCATAGAAGACAAAATAGTTATATAAAGGAATACTGTCATTTTGATGGATTTTGACATGAAATCGTGATGTACTGACCGAATTACGTCCTTGTACTTGTTGTAGTGTTTTTGAAAATGCATTTACGTCCAGCTAGAAAAAGAATCTTTGAAGGATGATGTATTGCCACAAACTTCAGTATAGTTAGTAAGTATATGGTATACTATAAATCAACTAAATTTCGCGACCGATTTACTTTTCGCTATCTTCGAAAGTAGAAAAAATGCGCGAGTAAGTAAAACCATGTTCTTCTCGCATAAATGCATCTTGAAATAAGTAAATCGCGAAATTATATCATCGCAAATATAAAAAAAGAAGATGCGGTATTATCAATTGCTAATGAGTCAACTCTCCTCAAAGTCTGCTTGAAAGGGATAAAGCGAAGATAAGTATTTGCGAAAAAAAAATGGTTTCAATATTGGATTATCTATTAGTTTTCCAGAGTTACACAGACTAACTAAATATTTTTTTGGCACAAGAAACACGTCACGTAAAATCAAACTACCTTTTTGGGATTATATATGGGACCTTTTAGACCTTGAAGTAATGCATATAAACGTTTGTCCACTGTTGAAGACTAGGCCTATCTGTTGTCCTTCTCATGATTTTGTGATACTTATGTCGTTGGGTTAATGTCTTGCTGACATACACACACATACCTACTTTTATTTATATACACTGCGCAAAGATTATTATCATTGCGATATATTTGTCTTTTTTCTATCATTGTTTATTGTAATAATAACGACAACAAATGTTTAAAGTACATCTCCTTTTATTCATGGAAATCTCAGAAAGTATATTTTATCATATTTTTATTACAATTTTTTATAGATTTAATTGAACAGAATGTAAATATGTAATAAAGTCTTCTAAATTAAAACCAGAGAATTTCAAAGTTTTCAATAATTTCGTCTATCTTCAGTAAAAATATCTTCTTTACGAAGGTCAAGAACATCTCTCTGGACAACTGTACCTTTAACATTGTAACTGTATGAAGTAGAGAATCTTGACCTATCGTGACTATCACTATTTAAAACGCTATCTTTGGCTTTCATGCGAACTAATTTCGGCCGAGTATATGGAAACGGCGTTGTATTTACAAATCGTGTCTCCTTCTTTTTGTACAAATACTTTGGTCCTTTACCCGCCGATCTACGAGCATACGTCTTTTCTGTGTAACATTTGCTTGCTGATTTCTTCCTTTCTTTTATTGAACTTCCACTACCAACTCGTCTGGAATGTTGAATTTCTTTGCGTAAAAGTTCCGTGCTGCTTGACAAGGACTGTGATGCTGATCTTTGTTCTGTGGCTTCAAGACTGCATTTGCCAGCTGCAGACCCCATTGCACAGGAGAAAGCGCGCCTTTCTTTTTGACGAATCCTGTAACTAAGACATGACAATTAAATGACGTATACCGGCGTTATAGGAACCGTTGGGGGACAACGTGGTGAGAGGAAGTTGTATGGACTGCACTATGGGCGTCAATGTAAGTACGACTCAGGAAAGACCGATTATTAAGTCTAAAAATAGTGAAAACCTAATATTAGTTGAGAGCTTTCACACATTTTCGTCCGTTAATGCCGAAAGCAGTTCTATCAGCACCGGTAGTTTGTCAAGTCTCAGTGATGAAGAGACTCCCTTGATCGAAATTATCAACGATAACCCAAACAAATCTGACAACCATGGAACTACAGGCACGAACAAAAAGTTACAGGATGATATAAAACCTGAAAACACGGTTCCAGCATTTACCAATCAGTCTAACCGTACAGTGACAAATCAGATTATTCATTCTGATACAGCAGCCGACATAGAGAAGAATACATTTCAACCTGTTAGCGATGCGGAAAAACGCCTCTGCATGTATGGGAATGAAACGAAAAAATCAAAGCTACCAGAAAACACAGAAGTCTTGCAAAACAGTCAAGATATAAAGGAAGACAATGTTAAAGAGACACGACATATTGGTATAGAAAAGGATTCAACTCGACCAAAACAAACAAGGCCTCATTTGTTCTTGAAAAATGACGACATCTTAAGAGTTCGTAGGAATAATGTTTTTGCCGATGAGCCATTCGATACATTAAACCCAGTGACTTCCAAAAGGCCAGGTCAGAATGATATATTATATCAACTTGGAAAAGAAGGTATCGTCAGACCGAAGACAGTGGAAGAACAAACTATTGGTGAACTGAGATCATTGGGAATATTGAAACCGACAGCTGAGGAGAATGCGTCTAAACGTGTTGGTATCCCGAGGCTTGTTCCGTTGAAAGTTGAAAGTGTTTGGGCTAAAGTACCCGAAGCTGAATTGACAGCACCGCCATGGGAGAGAAAACGTCTGCTGAAAAAAGGCAATACACAAGCCCTGACTCCAGCAGATTGCATTCCTTCTCTTCGAACAGACGATGGGAAAACGTGGAGTGGTGTGCCTTTTGATGGTGCAACTGAGGATTCTACAAAAATTAAGCTTAAAATGATGGACATCGATTTGCTATAGTTTAAAATTCAGGAAAAAAGCTTGAAATTAATGAAGAAATAAATAATAAATTTTTGATTGGCTTGTTTTCTTAACTATTATAGATTTAGCACTCTAGTGCTTTTTTTTAAATATACTTCGTAAACAAATGAGGTCGCTGGTTTTCTCGTTTGAATTGCGGTATGAGATTTGCTCATTGTTGAAGGCCGTACGATGACGTATGGTTGTTAATTTCTGTGTCATTTTGGTCTCTTGTGGAGAGTTGTCTCATTGGCAATCATACCACATCTTCTTTTTATATCAGTATTCGTAATCATTACCATATACCAAAACTTTATTGCTAAATCTGCAAATCGAACAAATTTTTTTCTTATGCTCATGATTATCATTACGCAACTGTGAACAATGAAATATTCGAAGAATATAATCCGTGTTTGAAATATAGACAAGGGAAATGATGGTGGTGATTGGGATTATACGTTAATGAGAAATCAACAAAAACACTCACAAATACAGACAGACAGAATTCTGCATTCCAACTTACAACTCCCGTTACTTTATCGCATAGGGCGCGAACTGAGTTTGCATATGGTATTGAAAGTCTCCGTTTAAAAATATGTAATGTTTTATGAGACAGGTTAACACCCTATCTAACAATCCGCATATCCAAGAATGTGTCCCTCCCCTGCCGCGCATGCGTTAGATTTAATTAGTATCGGTCAATAAGGAAAATGAAAAATTCATATAGATTATTAAGGATATATTTCTTTTAATGGTTGTAGCATGAATCCAGTACACTTTTCATCAGTTTCCCTGTGATAATGAACAAAACAATTCTATTGTCTTTCAAATAATGTTTTCAAATTTAAAATAAAGTTAATGACTGACCCGTATTTTTTTATTTGAAAATAAGTAATGCAGTCATGAAAAATTTGACTGTCCATATAGGGACATTATTGGATTATTTGTATATGGCACTTTTTTAAAAATAAATTAATATAACTTGCATTAGGAATGTAAAGTTTTCCCTTAGATCATGAAAAACGGGGGATAATGAGGAATAATATGGTACTTTTTATTTCAAAATATCATAATGATAACCCCCGTAATTATGTTATTTAAAAATGGGTATTTTTGCACACTATCGCATCAGAGGTACAATGTATTTGTTGATATAATTACAGCAAGACAGTAGTCTGTGTGTATAATATGTTATAGATCATGTTTCACAGAATAATGCATGTATAGTGTTCTCGAGATAGTGTTTTGTCTTTTAATTACTGACAACATATAACTTACAGAAAATGAAAATAATGATGGATGTGCTTTAATTATAAGACATAATATTATAATTATGTTTGTTAATAAATTCCTTCATTGAATTGCGTTTATATTTTAATCAGATGAAAACATATTTAAGAAATCGTTATTTAGTCACTTGACATCTACGTAAAGCATGTACACGTGAATTATGACATGCTAGTGTGTTACCTGAAGTGTCCCCAGCAGGCGCTGGTCACCTGGAATATTCTTTATAATATTACCAAACCAATAAAACGAAGGCAATTAAATAAATTGCTGCACACGAATATTTGAACTATTACAGACTCGATAATGAAAGCTATCTTTATAAAAAAAAAAAAATGACATCTGCACATAATCTTTGTCGCCGTAATGAATAATCTTGACTGGAAACGTCTATGCGTTGGTGAACCTTTGCCAGCCTCGTAGTGCTAAGAAAGAAGTAGTAAACAGACAAATCATTGATGGTTCGTTCCAGATAGAAAGACTTATAGCAAAGGAACAGAACCCCAGAAAGGTACTTATCTTGTATTTTATACTACCACGTTATTTTTTTTATTCCACTATATCATTATTTTTCAATTCTGTGGTCGTTTTTTTTCTTCAAAAATACAAGTTGCTTACGACCCGAAATAAAAGTAAGAAAAATGTCACTAAAGTTATTCCCCACAAATACAAGTCTATTAGAAATGAAAATAAAAGGAAAAGAGAGAAAATATCCCCATACATAATATTTGAACACTACATGACTGAAAAAACAGACATTCTTTAATAAACACGAATTTTAGACTATGGTCATAGAAGAACAGGACGAAAAAATGGGTTTGATGCAGTTTCAAGAATTTTCACACGAAATAACATTTCATCCTTAAGTAACTATTCGAAAATCAAATGCAGTATGTTTGTAAACTAATTTTCAGGCAGAGTCAGTCTTTTATTAGTTCAATGAGGAGTAATTAGTAAAAACGTATAGTACAATTTATTTAGTGATCTGTGTGATACCAAATTTCAAGACTATTTTATGGTGGCTACACTGTCTGATTTTTGTACATTTGACTACGAGTCAAGCTCCTCTCCCGAATCATGAAATCTATGCATGTAGAGTTTTAAAAAAATATCACCCGTTCTAAATTTGCAAGTATTAAAAGCTGTAGTTTGAATAATTCATTAAAGTCTGTCCACTACCATCATTTCGAGTACAATGAAAAGAAGTTTTATTCGAAATCAGTATGACCCAGTATTCCGAACACGATATTCCATTAAAAGCAAAGAAGATAAAATATGTTCAATACCTATTATATATATGGCATTCATAAAAGTTTGATGATAGTAACTGATTTGTGTATCTTTTTCTAACTGTTACTTTAAAGTAAAACGTTCGTCGTATTACCCGTCCACTAATCGAGATAAAACAAAAAGGGGGGAGTCACGTCTGTCTTAAGCTATATATACATTTTATTTGTTTTCTGTTTTGATTTATGATACGAAATAAACGTTAATGGCAAATCATTGATTGTTTCCTATTAATTTATTCACAACTTTTATAGACTCGATTCGATTTAAAACTGACATTTTGAAAAGACATTGTTGATTATTGTCTATTGTTGAAGACAACATACTTCCCTGGAAATGTCTTTTAATTATAATATTTGACGTTGGGTTGCTGTCTCGTTGACGTGTACCTATATACACCACATCTTCTTCATTCATACCATAAACATAGAGTATTTGATGCTGTATGCTTATTCTGTTCTACCTTGACATCGTGGATGGGCAAATAATGAGCTCGCATTTTGAATTGAACCATAATTATAAACCATGTTCATTTCGAATTCTTTTTTTGGGGGGAATTTCATTACAAAAAAAAAATGATAGACAGTCACTGCAGTACATCGTTTTAGATTCGAAATTTAAAGTGAAGCGTACCTTATGCATAAATGGCAACAAAAATCAACAGTATGATATTGTAATTTCATTGGTTCACCCTTTCATAATTTCTATTGCTAACCTTACAGAATACTTGTTTTTGGCCTGATTTTGTTTGAATTTTTACTCGAATTTATTTTGAAAGTAATTAGAATAATTTCCTTTAAAGACAAGTACATCTAAATGAATTGATATTCACATTTTAGGTGTTTATTGATCTCGACTATATAAGCCATCAGTCGCCAGTCGTCAGGCGTCAAGTATATATTAATTTTATGACATAATTACCATATCTGGAATTGACGGGTGGCCGGGGAATCAGTGTTTTGTTCAAATCTTAGGTTCTACAAGGCAATAACCCAGTGTGATATCGACTTCAGAATTTTCATCTTTACTTTATCATTTGACGACTTTTGAATATGCGAGTATATGAAAAGAACTATTTTTTTAAACAAAGTGGAACATGTATATTTGCATTTAATATTACGTTTAAACAACTAAATCAATTTTTAGTTTGATATTTAATTTTATAGGGCTTGATTTCTCACATAATTTAAGCGTCTGTCATTTGTAATTAAACACACAATCATATAAAACAATTCTTTGTTAGTTTCCTAACATAGGCATTTGACCTTTCCACTGCATGGCTTGCTTCAACAAGTCAGTGGCAAAACGCTTAACAAAAATTATCAATTGAAAGACTCAACTATCTACTGTCTGTATTCAATAATTTAGATATTCATATTTATATGCCAAGGATTTTTTTTTAAATTGCTGTTGCTTGCTTAACATCCAGTGGCAAATATTTCAGGAATATAAAGTTAATTGCATAAACAATTGGGTAGGGTTTGCCCTCCTGAGAATCTAGATATGTTTTTCATAAGGTAATGTTCAATAGCCATATTCTCACACTGACTGTGGTAGAGTTCCACTTTGGGGGACAAATATTTGATGATACGTGACATTCATTGTGTTTAGTATAGAACATTTATTGGAATTACCATTTGTTTTGTCTTTTCGGAATCTTTACCGTTGTACTTTTATTGTAATTAATGTATTGCACTATTGAAGAAGTTGTATATAAACCATCGTAAAGCTAAACTTAGTTTTGTTTCATCAGTATCTGGTGACTTTTCCCCCGAATTCTAAATATAACAGGGTCGACGAAAACCCCTGTTATAATACGTTGACCTCGGTTCAGCAATTATTGGCAATTCCTAAAATCGAGAAAAATATTGATAATTGTACTTGAGTTCTTTAACACCTTATACAATTGCTTTTCAGGATGATCTATTCCTATAGTAAAATGGTGTGGCTATCCGGACACAATGTGGGAAACAACATGCCACATTGACCAGAGATCTCTCTCTGTGAATATATGCCTACAATGTAGCAATATTAACCCTCATGATCGCCTAAATGCAGCAAACACATTTGAAGATATCATTCGAAATAGACTGAAACCCGGGAATAGATGTCACTCCGTGTCTTTAAGATTTGACGTGGATGTATACAGATATTGTTTTCAAACAGATGAACTGCATTACTGAATTTGGTAGACGATTTTAGTAGACTGCCACCAAGAGAGTCGTGGAATTATCGGATTAACTAATATAATTCTAATGGACAAGGACTAACTATAACAGTTGATTTTACTATTAGACTTTCTCCTAGACTACATTTTATGTATAAGAAAATATTTGTAAGGACAGAGGATGGTAGTGTTCTACAAAATTCGTTACCGGCAATTGAAACCGTTAAAATCATATAATACCAACTCGCGTTTTTTAAATAACACTGAATACAAGTACAGTGTTAGTTAAAGATGTCTGAAAAATTTAGTGGACAACCGACTGCAAAAGTGAATGATGATATAAAGGCTTTACGTCATCAAATTTGACCGTGGTTGAAATTAAACATAAATTGAAGGACTATGGTGTTGCCACTAAAATTCCCAAACATAGCTTGTTCAGTAATACAAAGACACAGTGTTACAGAACCATTTGTAAACTATTTTATATATTGGCACTAATTAAGATTTTTATGAGTAGTTGGTTTTTTAAGCAAACTCGATGATATCATGAACAGTCCATTCGATCGCAATTTACATTTTCTTTTTTAAAATGTATACATATTAGCCAAAATCACATTCCGTTGAAATAACAGTTGCACATAAAACTAATATTCTAGTTATGCATAACCATGTAAGTAATATTAAATATTACTTCCATGGCATTACTGAATATATTTTTTTGTATATGAATAATTTCGCTTGACATTTGATAGATAAATGTTGGCTCTTTTGGCTCATTATCAATCATTTAGCTCCTCACAAATTCATGTACTAGCTCCGCACGTACTCATGCACTTATATATGTCCTTGCAATTTTTGGGGTCTTTTAAATGTTCATGATGAGATAAATCCGTAAAAGCACTTTAGAATGTACTGGAAAGTATATTAGTATAGAAGTAATAGCGATATCAGCGTCTTTCCTGCGACTGCTAATGTCGGCGTAAAAGAGTGATAGTGACTGACAAAAAAGGCAGTGGCTATTTTGCCGTTTCGGATACTTTTTCATAGTACTTTTCCGATTGAATTTTCCTCAGAGTTCAGTATTTTTGTGATTTTACTTTTTTTTTTCATATTAAAGAAAATATTAAATTAAAGAACCTTCAAAATAGAAAGTTCACTCATGATATTGCTGGTGCCGGTAAATAGCAATTTCTATATAGAAATAGTCTATTTTGTCGGCTTTAGAATAAGGGCATTTTAATCAGAGCTGGCGAAATAGCCAATGCAAAAAAAAAACAAAAAAAAAAACAACAAACAACAAACAACAAACAATAATAACAAAACACATAAAAAAACCGAGATAACAAAATTTTGATAAAGACGCTTAAAAAAAATTGTCCAATTTTGATTAAATTTCATGAGGACTTATGATGCCTATTAGCATATTCAACCACGAACCGTCCTGAATGACACCGACACATGTAGGATCATTTTGTCTCGTCTGCGAGACTGTCGTTACGGGTGAGAACAAAAATTGAAAAAAAGAAGACGAGTATGATTTGTTTTCGCTCAAAATACTATCTCCTGGTTTCCATTACGATGAAAGTTTTGTAAAATTCCTTGTGTGTTTGAAAAAGAATGCCAGTTACTGTTCCAACATTTGAAATGACGTTTACAATATCAAAACTAAGACCACAAACTATTAAAATACGGATTAATGAGGGACAAGATTTTAATCTACATGGTATCTGTGAAATTTTCGTGACATTTCCGTTAGATGTTAATTTTTGTGACCTTTCCTTATCATATGTTGCTATTTTATCATAAAAAAAATTGTTCAGTGTGAAAGTGTGACTGTAAAAAAAAGTTTACCCTTAAAGTATTGAAATTAGTTAAGGTTCATCAAGTCTTTCCTTTCACGAATTTCGTGGCAGACAAGAAACACACAACTACATGCACACATTTTAAAACAGTACAATATCAAAAAATGTTCTCAGTTACTGAAATCAAACAAAAGGTGTCTGATCTACCGAAATGAATTTATGCCGACCTATTCTGTAATATTGGCGGCAGAATTATTCAGCTGTTTTCAAAATTGCAACACCAACGAAAGTACAAGGAGGACACGAACTTGCACATTCCAATGTTAAATCAGTTCAGTATTTCAATGCAGAAACTTTTAATAAGTGTTTAAAATTATAAATACAGACTTGAAGTTAATTCCGCAATAAAACTTGTCATCGTACGTAATGAGTGATAAACAGTACAATTATTAATCATCTTTTTTAATCTAAAAGAGATCAAAAAGATAATTTCTAAACTTTTATGTTTCCATAAAACATACATTTGCGAAAGTTTCAACATAACTTTTTATTACTAGTAGATTCTTACAAGTTGATTCATTCTTACGCATTAAAAAGACGATTTCAAGGGGACGATGGAGAAATGAAATTAATTTTAAACAAACAACACTTACCAAGAAGGAAAAAAATATATAAACAGGCAAACAAGTACACAAAACGATACTCAAGCTTGCCATATGCATGGTATGGGTTTTGCTCCTGGTTGAAGGCGGAACGCTTTTTTGTCATTTGGTCTCTGGTGTAGAGTTGTTTAATTTGCAATCGTAACAAGTCTGGTTATATATATCAACAATTCCAAGTCCACTGGCGAAACCCATTGTACTCATGTTAAAATTTTGTTAGTTATAGTATGTTTTAAGACTTAATCTTAATGTCAAGGCAGATTTGTAAACGGCTATTGTCTATTAGTTATACATCTCCAAATCCAGAAACAATCCGTACTTCCAAAACATGAACACATGTTAAAGTTTAAAATCAATTCGAAATAAGACTTTGCAGGACAAAAAGAAAGACAAGACTATGAACAAAAGAAACAATACACACTTTGAAAAAAAGTATTAAACCATGCAACACACACAAAATAAACTAACGCAGTAGTATGAAGTCCATCCGGGACTCCGGAAGAATAAACATGCCGGAAACCCTTAAAGTGGACGACCATTTGATTTTCTAGCATTTTTATCGCCATGAATGCAATATTCATCATCACCTGCTATTACTGAGACTTGACTTTTAGTGTTGTTATCCACCAATGGCAACTTTTTCAAAATTCTGACCAAATTGCTATTTGTTTTATAAAAAAAAAAAAAACTGTTCAACTGGTCAGAAATTTGAACAAACTGCTGTAGAAAACCACAGCCAAGTCATGAAAGTACAAAATGATAAAATAAAACATACTTACAGTCCTATAAGACTTAAATTACACATAGTTTAATGAATATATGTTGTTTTAATTCAAATGATATCTGATTCTTATGAATATAGAAGACTTTTCACAAGAAAAACTATATGAAAGCTTATAGTAAGGACATTTTTATAGCAATTCAAAATTACAACAGTTCACCTTTAGCATGAGAATGACTAAAGAATATCTATACAAACTATCAAACTGATTTTTCACAACATACTTAAAGTGGATGAATATTATATAGGATTGTAAGTATGTTTTATTTTATCACCTTGCACTTTCACAATTTGACTCAACAGTTTGTTCAAAATTGTGACAAGTTGAACAGTTTGGTTTGATAAAACAAATTACAATTCGCTTAGAGTTTTGAATGGGTTGCAATAGTTGAAGAGCAACACCAACAGTCAATTCACTGTAATATGGCTTATTTATTTTACTCTTGAACATAACTATTTCCTGTATTGTTTTCTTCGTGGTTTGGGTAAAGTTATATATTTTCCCACTTAATACTAGGCCAGAATATTATTTTTTTATCCCCGATCCCGAATATCAAATTGTCAATGTATATGAATCCTTGGTTCATAATCTCCTGGTAAACAGAAAAGTATTAAGAAGATCATGATAGAGAATCGCGTTGTGATTAAATTCAATCAAAGTTTGTACCAATTGAAAACAAATAAAGTAATGAGATACGAACATATCTAACCAATTGAGGCATAAGCATTTTATAAGTTGCATTAGCCAAAGAAAATCAACAAAAATAAAGTAATGGAAAGTTAACTATTTGAAGGAAACTAATGAAATATCGTAGCGGTAAGATATAGAGGTACTGTGCATATTTGAAAGGCTTTCTTCTTTTAAAATACCAACAGACGACGATCGCAAACATGCACACAGGCAAGTGATGAGAACAACTCACTTGTCATTAAGACCAAGTGGGCTACAACATACCTTTTTTCTCGGAAAGCACTTGACAAATATCAATCAACATCAGCCATAAGAAAAATGTTGATAGTAACATGTTTTTTGTTTTGTTTGTTCCTGTCACCGAATCAACAAACATCAACACCTTCAATGGAAATAGAACATAAATTGCATGCATCATCTGTCTTAGTTCTTGACAACCATGGTACACAGAGAACAAACAACGGAGGGAAACTATTCAGAATGCAAAAATCTACATCAAAATTATCAAATGACTCAATGACGAAACAAACACATGACTTCTTATATGAGTTATTGCCCTTAAATGGCAATGCTTTTCTATATTTAGTGTTTAATGTCCATTATCCCAAAAACTAGAATAGACGGTCAGACTATTTTGATATTTAATTTTGTATTGTTAATAAACATGATTAGCAATTGCAAAATCGATATCAAAATGCTATATTCTTGCAAGGTGAGCAATTCGTGTTCTTCGGACCTTTTGGTTAATTTCAAGCAGTTTCCAAAATAATCATAACGAACAACATAGTTCTGATGCGTATTAGGTTCCAGAAGATATCCAATCCATTGAAGCATATCTAATATGGTAACTAGCCATGTGTTTTAGGCACCCTATACCAAATATATATAGTCACCACGTGTAGTCCGTAAACCAATCATATCCCCATAAATCTTTAGGAGGTAAGATAACTAATACATTTGAAAGTTTCAATACCACAAATAAGGGAGGTTGCTTTAACTTGTACGATTTCATTTCATTTTTGGAGCAAATGTCAACCACTCTCATAATTGTTTCATAAGAAACACCATCATATATAAGAGTAACTAAAGTTTGGAAAGTCCTTCATTCGCAAACTGCAACGACGAGGAATTCGTGTCAAGGATGGTAATATTTAGAGAAATTCTTGGAAAAAAGTTGAGTTGCATGTCTTATATAATCTATACGAATCACATATCACAGCTTGCAAGGTTTCGGTTAAGTATAAATACAAGTTGAGCTACAAAACAAAACAAACAAAAAAACAACAACATTATAAACATTTATTTGATAGCACACGTCACTTCCCTTGAACATAATGTTTAGGACATTTATAATTGTTCTGATGTTTTGGACGCAGATGGTTAAAGTGGACTCTACTTGTGATTCTGAACTTCGTAAGTTTTTTTTTTATTAAAGCAGATTACTTTATCATTTAAAGAAAAAAAATATGAAATGAAATGTATACATATTTGAATAAATATATTTTCTATAACAACTTATACATTTAAGTATATATTTTTTGCAGAGAACGGACTCTTTCAAGATCTTCTAAATATGATGATGAAGATAAAGGGTTCTAGTTCTGGTATGTTCTTTAATAATAGTATTAAGCATATTCATTTTCTATTTATAACTGCATTTTGCATACTAATTATATGCATTCAATAGCAATTTTTGAATCGAGCCCGTTGGTCGTGTTTTCTTTAATTTATATGGCAATAAAAATTTGTTAAAATCGAAAAATCAAAACAAACAGTATACATAACACACCACAACGTGTTACTCATGCAAATGCAAACTATGGGATAAACCACACTTGAAGAAAATAGTTCCAATATTCTTTTCTTTAACTTAGAAACTCTGCACTAAACCAGAACCTGTTCCTAGTGTCTTTTTTGTTGGCGGGATGTACAAGTACCCGGCCACGTCCACTTGTATTTTTGTCCATCTGATGAGTTAAGCCTTTTTCAACTGATTTTTATAGTTCGTTCTTATGTTGTACTGTTATACCACTGTCCCAGGTTAGGGGGTGGTTGGGATTCCGCTAACATGTTTAACACCTTATTTAAGTATGTGCCTGTCCCAAGTCAGGAGCCTGTAATTCAGTGGTTGTCGTTTGTTCATGTGTTACATATTTGTTTTCCGTTCATTTTTTTTTATATAAACTAAGGCCGTTAGTTTTCTCGTTTGAATTGTTTTACATTGTCTTTTCGGGGCTTTTATAGCTGACTGTGCGGTATGGGCTTTGCTCATTGTTGAAGGCCGTACGGTGACCTATAGTTGTTAATATCTGTGTCATTTTGGTCTCTTGTGGAAAGTTGTCTCATTGGCAATCATACCACATCTTCTTTTTTATATACTACCCGTCATGGCAATCCGAATTTCAAACAAAATTTTGACTTTGAAACATATACTACTTGAATGACAAATGGTGGCACATGTAACAGTAAACATCAAACCAATGATATACTTTAAATATAACATAACAGATAAAATCTTTGATCAAACTTAACTAAATTCATGGATTATCTTTGTTATATCATTTCATTTAACTTTATGTTTTGAAACCGACACAAATGTTGTAAAATAATTAACGATTTTCTTTTAGCACAACCGTCTACCTGTAGCTGCAAGAAGATTGTGATTGCTTTCACAACTTCGCTGTCAGCCACAAAATCCATTGGCTCTGGTGCAGTTGTTAAGTTTGATAAAGTTTGGACCAATGAGGGAAAAGGATACGACCCAAATTCTGGAACTTTTACAGCACCAAGGCAAGGATTCTATCAAATATCTGCAACGACAATGTCTCCACAGGGAAAATACTTTCATTCACACCTTATGAAAAATAATGAAAAAACCGTAGGATTGTACACAGGATAAGGCTATCATACAGGTTCAGCTAACATTGTTCTCAAATTAAAGAAAGGAGACCGTGTTTACATTAAACATCGTGGTGGCACTGAGGCAATCTACAGCGATGGTAATCATTGGTGCATGTTTTCTGGCTTCCTTATTTCTGAATAAAATATGAAGCAAGAATTCTGTTACATTTTTATCTTATATCCATGTAGTCTGGGGAGATGTTCTGTTGAACAGATGAAATATTTTCCTTCATAAATTGTTACAGATGACATAATATGCACCCATATAGCTAACATTTGTTTAAACTTAATCAATTTAAATATCCTAAGCAACACGACGGGTTCCACATGCGGAACAGAATCTGCTTACCCATGCGGAGCACCTGAGATCACTCCTAGTTTTTGGGTTCGTGTTGCTTATTCTTTTGTTTTCTGTGTTGTGTCATGTGTACTATCGTTTTCTGTTTTTCTTTTTCATTTTTAGCCATGGCATTGTCAGTTTATTTTCGATTTATGAGTTTGACTGTCCCTCTGGTATATTTCGTCCCTCTTTTTTAACATTTGACTTTCAAATTCTTGTTCTTTGATAACACGATTAAAAGGTGATGTTGGTATACATCAATCAGATAGCAATTGCATTACAGTTTATCTAAGATTCAAAAAGGCAAATGACACTAAATACAATCGAGAACGGTTATCTATAATAAGCAATTAAATAAATGGAGAAATAAAATGAAAAAAGTTGAATGCAAACTCTATACAACTCAATGCAATAATATGCAATGCACAACTTCAAAATGGGTGCAAATATTTTATTACAGCGTTATGAATTTTTCATAAATAGAACGTCAAAAATAAATCAGAGATCCCTTTATGATAATGTCAAGCTAAATCCAGAAGTCATCCGATGTTCAAATTTCGTAAAATTCATAAGAACAAATATTCACGATAACAAAATCTGTTATATCACTCGATATCACTGACTACTAGATTTCAAGGAAAATTGTGACTTTGAAACACAGACACTACTTAACAGAAAAAATGGTGGTATTGGTCCTTACAATAAAAATCTTTGATAAAACTTCACTTCAATTAAGAGAGGAAATAGACACCAAAGGACATTTCGACGCATAAATCGAAAACAACAGACAAAAACAGAGAAACAGAATATCGTATTAACTTACATATATCTGTCCTATATGCAGGGCGCTGCTGGGATATTGCTATATAACAATGGAAATTTTACAATTGGAAAGCTGAATCATCCCTTTTGTCGTAAAGTATTCTTCTCTGCCGACACTTATTGTAAAGTTTAACGTTATCACTTCAATTTGCATTATTCAATGAGAGGACATCACCTATATATATCTACCGGAACGTGAATTTTAAGTTAATGCTTACTTCTTTTAATTTTACCTGATTAAAAACACGTCTTCCAAACGTTTGATTACATACAATCTAACTCTCTTTCATCTTGGTAACAGTATTAAAACATTTGACTTGTCTACTCTTTACACAAGTATTCCACATTCCAAACTAAAAGGCAAATTGAAAGAGTTGGTATTGCTTTGCTTCATTAAAAAGAATGGCCAACGTAGATACAAGTATCTTGTCTTAGGGAGGAATAAATCCTACTTTGTAAAGGATCACTCTGATTCAAACAAAAAATTCTCTGAAACAGATATTATCGAGATTCTTGATTTCTTGATTGACAACATATTTGTTACGTTCGGAGGATGTGTTTTTCAACAGACTGTCGGCATTCAAATGGGAACAAAGTGTGCATCTCTACTTGCCGACTTGTTTCTTTATTTTTATGAGGCTGACTTCGTGCAGAAACTTCTTAGGAAGAAAGATAAGAAGTTATCGATATCCTTTAACTCTGCTTTCCGCTATATAGATGATGTTCTTTCACTAAATAATTCAAAATTTGGTGACTATGTGGAACGCATCTATCCAATCGAACTAGAGATAAAGGATTCTACAGATACAGTTAAGTCGGCCTCATATCTTGACTTACATCTAGAAATTGACAATGAGGGTCGGTTGAAAACAAAACTTTACGACAAAAGAGATGATTTCAGCTTTCCAATTGTGAACTTTCCATTTCTAAGCAGCAACATTCCAGCAGCACCTGGATACGGGGTATATATCTCCCAATTGATACGATTTTCCCGTGCTTGCATTTCCTATCATGATTTTCTTGGTAGAGGGTTGCTGCTCACAAGGAAGCTATTAAACCAAGAGTTCCAAATGGTGAAGTTGAAATCATCCCTTCGTAAATTTTACGACCGCCATCACGAGTTGGTTGACCGTTATGGAATAACCGTTTCACAAATGATATCGGATATGTTCCTTATGTTGTAACTACAATCCCGTTCCCTTTCATGAATGTGACCTACCGAATTAGACTATTTACTGGATTTGTTATCATATAAGCAACACGACGGGTGCCACATGTGGAGCAGGATCTACTTACCCTTCCGGAGCACATGAGATCACCCCTAGTTTTTGGTGGGTTCGTGTTGTTTATTCTTTAGTTTTCTATGTTATGTCATGTGTACTATTGTTTGTCTGTTATGTTTTTCATTTTTAGCCATGGCGTTGTCAGTTTATTTTCGATTTATGAGTTTGACTGTCCCTTTGGTATCTTTCGTCCCTCTTTTGCAATTATGTTGTCAATCAAGAAACCAAGCATCACACTTTCATAATGTTTTCATATAAAAAAATCATGCAAATAAAAGTTAGTAAAGTTCGGAAAGTCATTCAGGAGGACAAGATTCACAGAAAAAATATTGAAACAAATTATTGGAAAAAAAGTTGACTTGCATGTCCTATATAATCAATACGAATCATATATCATTAAATGAGAACATACACACAGAACAGCTTGCGAGGTTTCAGTTAATTTTAAACACAAGTTGAGATGCCCCCAAAAAAGCATCCAAATCGTTTACTTCAAACCACTTCCCTTGAGCACAATGTTTAGGATACCAGTGATTGCTTTTATGATATGGGAACAGATAGTTGTAGTGGAGTCTACATGTGATTCTAAACTTCGTAAGTATTTATTAAAGCAGATTACTTTGCCATTTAAAGAAGAAAATATGACAGGAAATGTACACATATTTTATAAAAAATATATTTTCTATAACAACTAAGTACATTTAAGTATGATATACCTTTTTTCAGAGAATGTGCTCTACCAAGATGTTCTTACTATGATGATGAAGATGAAAGGTCCTAGTTCTGGTATGTTCTTTCTACTCATTTTCTATTTATAATGGAATTTTGCATACTATATTTTTTTCACTTAATTTTGCATTCTCAATGTCTACTTTCAATAGCATTTGGCATACTAATTTTATACGTTCAATAGCAGGTTTGGATACATATTTCTTTGTACGCTAACTTCTCGTGTTTAAATTTATCGAGAGATCCATAGGAATTTTTTTTATCCATTGTTCAATTTGTTTACAAGCCAGTGGCGGATCAATTTTTTTTTTTTGGGGGGGGGGGGTCCGTGGGTTGGTACTCCATTTTCTGGACGATCAATGCATATGAATGAAGATATTTGGTTGGAACCCCCCTCCTTTTTCCTGAGTTGGGACCCCCTATCCCTTTTGAGAATGGCTGGATCCGCCCCTGCAAGCCTAATCTTAGATATGTCCTATAATATATGAATGAACCTTTGGTTTTCTATATGCAAATGTATATGCAAATTCAATGTGGCCATGGACATGAAATGACTGTTCATTGAATTTTTACCGATATGTAAGCAGGCATGGGGTAATCGTAATCAGTAATCGTAATCAGCTGTTACAGTATTCGATTACATGTTGCAGTGTAATCCTATGTTATCAGTAATCATAATGTAATAGATTATCCAGGTTTAATCATGATTACTTTTAGATTACTTTAAGATTACATTCATATGATTACTTGCTGATTACAAATCTTGTATATATATGAAAATAGTTTTTGAGAGACAATATGGATATAAGAAAAATTTAAAGCATGAATGAAAAATTATGTAACTAGCATTCACTATGATGGGACTTTATCAAATGGGATAAATTGTATTATCTATATAACAAGTTTTATCTAACCAAGTGTTTTATTTTGTTAACAATTTACTAAAGGAATTTGCCTTTCCAATGTTTCGTTGTGAGATTGAGCTCTTACGATACAAGAATATGCCTTGAAAGCATTTTTTGTTCCTTAATTGAACACTTCTAATATAGCGTCACTGATGAGTCTTATGCAGACGAAAAGCGCGTCTGGCGTACTAAATTATAATCCTGGTACCTTTGATAACTATTTACTCCAATGTCATGTAAGTTTTCCATAATTATTATGATATTATTAAATCAAGTATTAAACAATTTCAAACAGATAATGCTAATTAACCAATTTTTTTTTTTTTTTTTTTAAAGTGTTTTAATATTTTGTTTGAATTTTACATTTGTTAGGGATACATAAAGTGCCGGTACCTTATCCCGGCTTCGTTAACGTTAGTATATAGCATTTCAGTGATAAGGTTGATACTTGTTAGTGCACAATATATATATATATATATATATATATATATATATATATATATATATATATATATATATATATATATATATATATATATATATATATATATATATATATATATATATATATATATATATATATATATAGTAATGATGACATATATGCAACTGAATAGAAATAAGATAACATGATATATTATAAATTCTAATTCATGAAATTAATTTAATTTTTGCTGCAACCAGAATATGGAATTTTTCATATTTGCCTTCTTTATTTATCAATATTTCATGATATTGAAGAAATTCTTTTTTAAAAATTTCAAACACATTAATGTGTTTTGTTTTTTTTGTTCGGATATATAGTATCCTTTGTATACAGTAAAAATTATAATTGTTATTAAATCATTAATACATCATAACTTGTATCGTTTATTTTGTATCCGTACAAAAGTGATCTAATTGATATTATATGATGTCCTATTTTAAGTTTATCAAGTAATAGTTTTATTTGATCCCAAAATGATTTCAAAAATTTGCATGTCAAAAAGTAGTGCTTATAATCTTCGATGACATCACAAATATTACATAGCGGAGTTTTAGTTATTTTCCAAGAGAAAAGTAATTGTTTGGTTGGTAAAATGTAGTGCAGATATTTCCATCTTAACATTATGAATTTATTATCTTGTATATAACAAAAGATATAGTTCAGCATTTGTTGTCTTTTGCTTCTGTTGTTTTCTAAGATAAACATGTTCGTCCCATTTTTGAAATCCTATTGGTTTTTCATAATATCTATTTAAGAGAGAGATGTAAATGTCTTTATAAGAAATGTTTTTAAATGATAACATTTTTCCTTTTCTATCTTTAAATTTATATTCGGAGTCAATAGCAACTTTTGTTTTAATTGATTCTTCTTTAGTTAGCTCTTGTAACCACTGTTTTGGTATTGCTTTCATTAATTTAGAATATTCCGAAAACCAGCTAGCATGGCAGGATACTTTATCTAAGATCATGTTTTGATTTAATTTTCCTTTATTATCAATAATGTCATTTATAAATAAAATTTTACTGTTTATCTAGTTTTTTTGTAAATGAGACATTTACCGTTTAATTTGATATTTTTATTGCCCCATATAAGTTGCTGTCTAATTTGTTTATATGTTAGTTGATCTGATCTTATTATATCCCTTTTAACTTTTTCTGGTTTATTATTCCATATAAAACTATATATTATTTTTTTGAATTTTGCTAGGTATTCTTTATCAATTACGGTTACAGACGCAACATAAGTAATATTCGGTAAGATTAATGATTTAACAAGAGCTATCTTACCTAACATAGTTAAATTTCTTTATTCCAGTCTTTAATTATTTTTTCAAATTATTCGTTTTGTCGTTGCAAGTTTAATTTTTTACACTCATTTTCAATTAACCACTTACAACCTTATTGATATTTCAATTAAGGCAAAACAATTTTAATATCCTAGCTCATCTATTGTGTGTTAAAAACATGGAAGTAGTGACTAAAACCTGTAAAAACATTTATCATGGATGTAAAATTGAAGATGGAAATGGGGAATGTGTCAAAGGGACGACAACCTCACCATAGGACAGACAACAGCAGAAGGTCACCGATAGGTCTTCAATGCAGCGAGAAACTCCCTCACCAGGAGGAGTCCTTCAGATGGCCCCATTAGCACATATATATTAGTTAAGTGATAATGAACGTCATACTAAACTCCAAATTATACACAAGAAACTAAAATTAAAAATCATACAAGTCTAACAAAGGCCAGATGCTCCTGACTTGGGACAGGCGCAAAAATGCGGCGGGGTTAAACATGTTTTTTGAGATCTCAACCCTCCCCCTATACCTCTAACCAAATGTAGAAAAGTAAACGCATATCAATACGCACAGTAAAATTCAGTTCAAGAGAAGTCCGAGTCCGATGTCAGAAGGGGTAACAAAAGAAGATAAACAAAATGACAATAATACATAAACAACAACAGATTACCAGCAGTTACTAACATGCCAGCTCCACACCTTAATTAAACTGACTGAAAGATTATGTCTTCATCATATGAATATCAGGTACAATCCCTCCCGTTAGGGGTTTAGTATTATAAAATCATAAAATATATGAGAAGAACATAACCCGTGTCATGCCAACAACTGATTTTTAAATAAATGCGTTTAATTCCGATGCAAAGGCCATATAAGTGAATCAATATTAAAGCCAAGATATGCAATCTTTAATGACCAGACAACAGTATCGTAACTATATCCCTTCTTATTAAGTCTGTTTAAAGGTTTTGTTAGCCTCTTAGTCAATTATGTCACCACAGACAATAAAACTGTACTTAATTAATTTTTCATTATTTGTTCAGGTTTTTTGTTAATTGCACAGTTGGTTAAAATTTGTAGAAAAAAAACCAAAGTTATATCTTTTACATAGAGAAAGAACACTTGTCTATAGCTATGTTATCAAAGTACACATGTTGCATTGTAATTGTCTATATTCTTTTAAATAATATGAATGAATAAAGCCTTTAAAAAAATCAACAAAGTTAGCTTTTACGTTAGGATAAAAAGTTTTAAGAAATTCCTTGATATTGCAAAATACAATGTAATCACAAGTAATCCAAAGTTATCATGACCACTTTAAAGAAATGTAATCGATTAAATTTGAAATAAGTTTTAATTGTAATGTAATCGATTACATTTTATTAGCAAAGTAATTGTAATTTAATCGATTACATTTTGAGGTAATCGATCCCTGTATGTAAGTGAGGCGAAAGGTAACAAAGAAATATCCAAACAAATAAGTCGAAACAAACTGATAATGCCATGGCTAACAAACTAATAGTCAAAGGTACCATGATTGCAATTTAATAAACAAGACGATAAAAAGACAAACAACAGTATTATTAGTGTTGTTGCCTTAGAATATTTTGCTGTCAATGGTTTGTTTTAACAAAATCATTTAATGTGATTATCAAGAATAAAATTGAGAATGGAAAAGGCTTTTCCCTATTACTATACCAATTACTGAAGACGTTTATTGAGCGAATTATTCATAACATCTCACTAGGATAGAAGTTTTCATATCCAAGTTATACTTTTTTTAACCAGTTCCTGATCTTAAAGTTGATGATTGTTTTATTTCAATTTCATCACAAAGACATTGCATAAATGGACTTGGGATGGTAAGCAATTTTTTTTTATATCTCTGAAATCACCTTACAAAAACAACCTATTTACCAGTTGATCTATTTGTTGAGGTAAATTCAAATATGCCAAAACAGTTTGGTATTTATCAAAACTGACTGCATTACCATTTATAGAAGAAAATATGCAATGAAATGTATAATGATTGAATAACAAATCTCTCTATTTCTATAACAAATAGGTACATTTAAGAATATATCTTTTTTTTTTACAGAGAATGGACTCTTTCAAGATCTTCTTGATATGATGACGAAGATAAAAGGTCCTAGTTCTGGTATGTTTTTCAACAGTAATTTGCATACTCATTTTCTACTTATGGTTGCATTTTGCATACTTATTACTACTTATATCATCATGTTGCTTATTCATTTTCTACTTATAAAAGCATTTTATATACTCATTTTCTACTAATAGCATTTTTCATATTCATTTTATACTGTCAATAGCAGGTTTGGATAATATTTAACAGTACGCCATTATGTCGTGATTTTATCAAGAGGTCAATAGGGATTAATTTATCTAATTTGTTTGAATTCAATGTTTGCAAGCATCATCTTAAATATGTATCATGATATATAACTGAAGGTTAATTGCTGTTTTTTCTATTCCCTTGAGACAAAATGTCGAGGAGCATAATAATTTACCCCTGTCTGTCCGTTCGTCCGTCTGTACGTCCGTGTATCCTGATTAGGATACATTGTTTGTCCGGCTATCTCCTTTTTCAGTTTTGGACGCAGAACTTTAATATTTTGTAGGATGTTTATACATAAAATGAAGGTGTGCTTGTTCACATGATTTTTTTTCTCAAATATTCGGAAAATGACAGTTATTTGGACTTAGTCATTTTTTTTGGTACTAGCTTCATAAGATATCACAGTTGTCCAGCTATCTCCTCTTATAGTTACATAATCATACATAATGTTGAACTTATAATTTCCTATGGTCAGGCGGGGGAATCATTTGTGACCTACAGACAGCAGTTAATTTCAAGTTGCAGCCAACACCACTGTTTATTAAATCTTAAAAAAAAACGTCGACCTATACGAATGCATATGGCAGAGCAGAAAAGCAGAGAGGGTCTTTGTCCATATCTAGTCTTTTACTAAAACACAAGTGAGGCGAAAGGTACCAAACGGGTATTTAAACTAAATGCCATGGGATAAAAACCTAAAAAAAGGATCAAAAGACAAACATCAGAATTATATGAGTGTCTCAAAATGTTTTGCTGTCGATGGTTTGTTAAATTCATTTACTGTGCAAAGCAAGGAGGCTTTTCCTTATCACGTTATCAATTGCTAAAGACGTTTTTTGACCTAATTATTCATAAAATTTCCATTAGATTAAAGTTTTTATATCCGAGTTGGACCTTTTTAAAATCAGTTCCCGATCGTTTAGTAGGTGATTATTTTATTTCAATTTCATGACAAAGACATTAACAAATTGATTCTATAAAGGTGGTAAGCACTATTTTTGTGTCACTGAAATAACTTCACACAAACAATCTTTTACTCAAGCAGGGACTTGCACTGTTTTACCAGTTGATCTATTTGTGGAGGTGAATACATACTCAAATTTGCTGAAACGTTTTGAGCAATTTGTATATTGTCAGGACACAGCCTTCTGAATTAAGCACAGTAACAAAAATGCTATATAAGTCCATACAACTATTTACACTTTACAGCTTTGTAAATTTCCATTGCATTGCTCTTGAGCAATTCGAGTTTCATGGAAAATTGTGAATTCAAAACATATACATTACTTAACTTAAAAATGGTGGCATAGATACCTGTATACATCACACTATAGATATCTCTTATCACACAAATGATTTACTATAATTATAACCTTACAACAACACTCTTTTTTTTTATTAAATCAAACTAAACTTAATATATGATTTATCTTTGTTATATCATTTAATCTATCTTTCTGATTTGAAACCGATACGTTAATTGTATAATAATCAACATATTATTTTTATCAGAACCGTCTACCTGTAACTGCAAGAAGATTGTAATTGCTTTCACAGCTTCGCTGTCAGCTGCAAAATCCATTGGCATAAACGAAGTTGTAAAGTTTGATAAAGTTTGGACTAATGAGGGAAACGGATATCACCCAAATTCTGAAGTCTTCACAGCACCAAAGACGGGATTCTATCAAATATCTGCAACAATAATGTCTCCGAATGGAAAATATTTCCATTCATATCTTATGAAAAATAATAAACAAACTGTCGGAATGTACCCAGGACGAGGTCATCATACAGGTGCAGCAAACATTGTTCTGAAATTAAAGAAAGGAGACCGTGTGTACATTAAGCATGCAAGCAACACCGAGAGCATTTATAGTGATAGCAATCATTATAGCATGTTTTCTGGATTTCTTATTTCTGAATAAAATTTGAGACAATAATTTTATTTTATCTTGTATATCTATATTGGCTTGTGAGCTGTTATGTTGCACAAACAAATAGTTCTCATTTATGAATTCTTACATACCTAAAACTTGTCTTTCCTTTTGAATTAAGTGATATACCTTACATTACCCATACAGATATTAGTTGCAAAACTTTCATCAATTTAAAGAGCTATGAAGGTATTTGACTTTAAATTTTTTGTACTGTATATAACAAGACATATGGATGATGGAGTGTATACCTTAATCAGACAGCATTCCAGCCAAAATATTTCTATGACTGAAATAAAGAGGTATTTTTTAAACAATTAAAAATGGTTGATTATAGTGATCATTTCAACACATCTATAAAATGGAAAAAATAGCAGGAAAAAACAGTGAAACACACTTATTAATTAGGAGGTCATCAACTTCAATATGCGTTCAAACGTTTTAAGAACTTCAAGTCACCTGTGAATCGGATGTTCAGTAGTTGTTTTTTTGTGGTTCATAAGTGTTTCTCGTTTTGTTTTTTCTTTTTTATATAGATTAGACCGTTGTTTTTCCCGTTTGAATGGTTTAACACTAGTAATTTTTGGGGGCCTTTTTTTTAGATCACCTGACCTGAAAGGTCAAGTCAGCTTTTCTCATCACTAGGCGTACGCCGTTCTCGTCGTCGTCGTCTGTTAACTTTTACAAAAATCTTCTTCTCTGAAACTAATGGCCCAAATTTAACAAAACTTGGCAACAATCATCACTAGGGTATCTAGTTAAAAAATGTGTCTGACGACCCGGATGCCAACCAACATAGCCGACATGGCTAAATATAGAACATAGGGGTAAAATGCTTTTTTTGGCCTATAGCGCTGAAACTAAAGCATTTCGAGCAAATCTAACATGGATTCAAAATATTCATTAGGTTAAGATCTATCCGCCTTGAAATTTTCAGACGAATGCGACAACCCATTGTTGGGTGGATGTCCCTGAATAAGTAATTTTAGGAAATGTTGCAGTTTTTGGTTATTTTCCTGAATTTTAGTATAGATGGAGATACTCTGTATGTGTCCGATGACCCCGCCTTCCAAACATCATGGCCGACATGGTAAAAAATAGAACATAGGGGTAAACTGCAGTTTTTTTTGTTTATATCTCTGACACTAAAGCATTTAGAGCAAATCTTACAGGTGGCAAAAATGTTCATCAGATTTAGATTTATCTGCCAGGTAATTTTCAGATCACCCCGAAAACCCGTTGTTGGATTGCTGCCTCTAAGTTTTGCAGTTTTTAGTTATTATCCACGATATCATTATAATATATAAAATCTAATACTATTAATTACGATTTTAACCTTATTTACAGGATTTCAAAGCATCAGTAAATACAGGTAAGCAACACAGGCTCTTGAGAGCCTCTTGTTAACTTTCTGTTTGGTGTGAGCCAAGGCTCCGTGTTGAGGACCTTACCTTGACTTATAATGGTTTCCTTTTATAAATTGTAACTTGGATGGAGAGCTGTGTCATTGGCACTCATACCTCATCGTCCTATATCAATTCAAGGATCTTGTTTGTAAACTACAGAAGGAGTTTATTATACCCTACTGGTACTATCTTTCGTGCACCAATTTTTTGAAAGAGAAAAAAATATCTAAAAACACTCTATATAGTTATCAAAGGTACCAGGATTATAATTTAGTACGCAAGACGCGCGTTTCGTCTACATAAGACTCATCAGTGATGCTCATATCAAAATATTTATAAAGCCAAACAAGTACAAAGATGAAGAGCATTGAGGATCCAAAATTCCAAAAAGTTGTGCCAAATACGGCTAAGGTAATCTATGCCTGGGATAAGAAAATCCTATAACATTAGGTGCACATCTTCAATATGTGTGAATTGATGGTTATGGATTAAAACTGTAGTATGATTTAATAAGACAAACTTGGGATCAATTCCCTAGTGAAAATAATTGACACAACAATAATGAGAAGTACCCGCATTGTCAATGACACAACCATCCACCAAAAATCAAATATATGACTAAGGGTCAGACAAAACATCAAATTGCATGAGTTGTTTTTTTTTTGCTCAATTTTTCTCAAGTTAAATTCTTTAATGTTTCTTTTAATAATAATAGAGCGTTGAATAAAGGCAGCAGTAGCATACCACTGTTCAAAAGTCATAAATCGATTGATAGAAAAAAAATCATGATTACAAAAACACAACCGAGGAAAACATCGAAATGTCTCTAAATACTAAGAATAAACTTAAGATCCATAAAAAAGATATAACAAAGTTCAGTTAAAACGGTACTCAATCAAAGAAATACCGTGTTCGAATTAAGCATCTTAGAAGCACAGAGGAAATCAACAGTAGTTTGTAATAATTGGAGCATGTTTATGGCATCATTACCACTGAATACACATTCTAATTATATTTGATCTTTTATTCATATTGTCTGGTGTTTTTTCAGCAAACAATGCATTTCCTTTCTTAGATTCTTACATACGTAATACTTGTCTTTCCTTTTAGATAAAGTGTGTTAACTTATGATTGTTCAAATTAAATTAATCTAAAGACCTTAACAAATAATTTCAAAAAAGTAAAATAACAAAAATACCAAACTCCGAGAGAAATTCTAAACGCAAAGTCCCTAAGGAAACAGCAAAACAAAAGCTCAAAACATATGAAACGAATGGATAGCATGCATGTCTTCATATTGACCTAGATGTGTTAACAAAACAAACCGACATAATAGGTAAACATGTAAAACATTCGGGTACAGCAGTCAACATTGTGTTATAACTTTTCATCACTATAAAAACAAGCAAATATGTCAACAAAGATTAACAAAATGACGTATAGACAAAGAACATTAGCAGAGTGATTTTGAAACATAGACACTACTTAACTTACAAATGGTAGCATTGATATACACCAAACTAAGCATACCATAAACTTATTCTTACTATAAAAATCTTTGATCAATTTTAACATCAAGAGATAGAAAGATACCAAAGGACATTCAAACTCATAAGTCGAAAATAAACTGACAATGTCATGGCATAAAACGAACGACTGACAGATGTATACTGTATATGCAGGCGCTGCTGGAATTTTGCTACATAAAATGGAAAGTTCCTACTTGGGACGCTGAATCATCTCTTTTGTTGTAAAGTTTTTTCTATACCGACACTCATTGTCAATTTCAAGATATGATACAGACCTTCTTGTTTGTGATGAAAAGTCATAATTGAATGAGGTCATTTCAGCTATTGTTTTATACTATTAGATAAAAAATGATATTTTTACTTCAATCAGACCATAAATAATAATTATAAAAAAATCCTATGACTGAAATGGTCATGTTTCACTAAAAACGTCTTAAGCAATTGACAAAGGTAGTTCATATTTAACATTTAAATTCATGGCAACACTAATGTAAAAAAAGTTGAAAATAAAATGTTTACCACTCTATAATAGAAAGTGCACAATTTCAACATGCGTGCAAACTTATAAAAAGATCAAGTAACTGGTTAAAAACTGATGAAGTAGTTTACTACATCTTATTAGTGCTGTCTTTCTCCCTACCTCCTACATGTTTTAGATATAAAAAAAAAAAAACTATTGTGTGTGAGTTCATAAGATAAAATAACTTTCGAATATTCCCAGTGAAAATGCTTCAATTAACAATGTGCAGCTCACAACATAAAAATAAGAAAATGTGGAAGCACTGGTAGGTTTACAAATGTGATACCAACCCACCAAGTATTCTACTTAAGGTGAGAGAAAAGTCCAAATAAAACGAGTTTTAAATGAATACCATCTGCTAAAATGGTTACATAAGTTAAAAAAAGTTCTAAGACATTAGGAAATACAATAGCTATTGCTGCAACTTCAGGGATAAGAAAACAAGTTGCGGGAATAGTATGGTATATAAAGGGATCGAATTTATGCTTTTTTTGTGTACTGGACAGCCGGACCAGTGAACTGAAAAGTCTACTGGTCTGGCTGCAAATCTAGTGGTCCGGCTGCAAATCTACTGTTCAGCTTAAATGACATTCATTTGACACACATTATTATAAATGATAGTTGTATACTTTTACTTTTATGCTTTCTTTTGCATATGTAAGACAAGAAACGGAGAGTCTTGATCTTGGTTTTGATCAAGGCTTTGATAATCTTAATGATTTTTTTAATCAAAATCAAGATGAAGGACAGAAAATGTCAACATTGTGACTATCTGTCTTCCACGTCATCACAATCCTTGTGACGACCATAGGGTGCCTGACTGGGTCGTCTGGAGTGCCGTCCAGATATGTTCCACATTTCAATAGCCTGGACCAGATCAAATAAATATTTTTGTCAGGCGGTTTCACTCCTAAATTTTTTTCCACATTTTGTGTTGTGAAGGACGCTCACCCGATATATTAATTAACTTGATCAATTGTTATACTTAGTACCCACAGTACCGTGTAATTGATTTCGCAGGTTTATTTATTTGCAATCAGTGATTTTTATCGACAAATTTCTCCTGGTTCGCTTGACCACTAACTGACAAAATCTAATGGTCCGACACAAATTCTACTGGTCTCGGACCACCGGACCAGCGCTTATTTCGACCCCTGGGTATATAGAAGAGGGGCGAGAGATACCAGAGGGACAGTCAAACTCAATAGATAAAAACATAACTGACAACACCGTGGCTTAAAAAGAAAAAGACAACAGAAAAAAATGGTACACCAGACACAACAAAGAAATCTAAAGACCTAGCAACAGGAACCCCACCAAAAACTGGGAGTGATCTCAGTTGCTCCGGCAGAGTAAGCAGATCCTGCTCCGCATGTGGCACCCGTTGAGTTGCACATGTTATCACTAACCCGGTCAAAAGTATAATTCGGAATGTCACATTCGTTAAAATGAACGGGATTGTAGTTACGCCATTAAGAACATATCCAATATCATCTGTGAAACGGATATTCCGCAACGGTCAACCAACTAGTGATGGCGTCCGTAAAATTTACGAAGGTATGATTTCAACTTCAGCATTTGAAATCTTGGTTTAATAGCTTCCATGTGAACAGCAACCCATTTTCAAGGAAATCATGATAAGAAATACAAGCCCGGGAATATCGTATCAATTGGGAGATATATACTCCGTATGCAGGCGCTGACTTGACTGTTCTTGTTGTATCCTTTTATCTTTAGTTCGACGGGATAGATGCGTTCAATATTGTCACCAAATTTTGAATTATTTAATGAGAGAACATCATTGTTTATAGTGGAAAGTAAATTTAAGGATATTGCGAATTTCTTATCTTTCTTCCTAAGAAGTTCCTGTTTAAAGTCAGCCTCATAATAATCAAGAAACAAGTAGGCAAGAAGAGTGGCACAATTGGTTCCCATTAGAATGCCGACAGTCTGTTGAAAAACACGTCCTCCAAACGTAACAAATATGTTATCAATCAAGAAATCAAGCATCTTGAAAATGTCAGTTTCAGAGAAATTTTCGTTTGAATCAGAGTGATTCTTTACAAAGAAGGCTTTATTGAGTATTCTCGTTTGAATTGTTTTACATTGTCATTTCGGGCCTTTTATAGCTGACTATGCGGTATGGGCTATGCTCATTGTTGAAGGCCGTACGGTGACCTATAATTGTTAAGTTCTGTGTCATTATGTTCTCTTGTGGAGAGTTGTCTCATGGGCAATCATACCACATCTTCTTTTTTATATTTATACCTCCCTAAGACTAGATTCTTGTATCTACGTGAGCCATTCGCATGAGACAAAGCAATACCAACTCTTTCAATTTGTCTTTTAGTTCGGAATGGGGAATACTTGTTTAAAGTGTAGAAAAGTCAAATGTTTTAATACTATTGCAAGATAAAAGAGTCTTAGATTGTATGTACTATATAACAGGGCTCAAGAATTTTGAATATCCACATCTGATTCAGGTCACCTCTAGAATAAGCAGTTTCACAATAACTTTGAATTCGGCTTTTATTGCTGATAAAATAGATCTTAATGATTTAGAAAAAAGTTTCGCGGAGGACTTGGAAGACCCAGCAATATATCATTGTTTGTAAGGACTCATATGTAGTTTAGGTATCCAATATAGTGATGTAAGATCCAGTTCTTCAAAAGGAACTCATAACAGATCTATGATTATCCAGGATTTCCTATTTGGTAATTGTCGTTAGGGTACAGGGACGGGATATTGAAAATGTAATGGTAATTGAGTGTAATAGATTACAATTTTTCGTGTTATTGAATGTAATGTGTAATTGAGCATTTTTTAAATTACATGTAATGGTAATTTAATTAATAAGCATGAAAAAAGCATGCAATGCTGAACTACTATTGAATTACATTTCAATTACATGTACTTGTATGGTGCTAATGATAAAAATTATATTAATATAAATTGTAAAATGATATTTATTCAACAAATCTTGATATATCAGGTAAATACTTATTCTAAAGTTTCATATTATTCATTTGACATACAGAAACGTTTGCTTAATAATTCAAGATAATAAGGTGAGAATCATATATTAGTGTTGTTCTGTTTTTAAGAAAGATCTAAATTGATTGATTAGTATTTAATCAGTTTGTTAAACAAAAATCCTAGGCTAAAACGCTATACATGTACCATCAATACATGTAGGCATGGTAAAATAAAAGTGTAAACATTGTTGAATAATCTTTCTGAAACTGTTCATTTAGAATTTTAAATCACTGCACACAACCGTTTTGTCAAATAAGTACACACAAAAGGATTACAGAAATAAAAATAACTGCTGTAAAAAAAAAACCAGCAATTAATCAGATTAAAATGTGTAATAAAACAGCCTAGGGACAATGCCACTATTACATGTATTTAATCTAATTAGAAATATTTGGCTAATATTTAAACATTATACATCATTGAACTAAAACTTATTTTCAATTTGTGACAAGAGCACTTTTTAATATTTATAAGTAAAAAAAAATGAAGACATTTTTCATTTATTCTTCTTATTTTTATTGAATGATTGCATTCTAAGATCTAAATACCCCTTAATGTATTATTAAGTTAATAGGAACATATTCCCTCTTCTATCAACAAATCTTATGATATAGTGATACCTGCCACATCATCTCCTGTCGAAAGACTATTAAGAATTGCTGGCAAAGTAAACATGTTAAGACCAGAGAGATGTAGACTAAATGACAAAACATTAAAACTACTAATAAAGATCAAATGCAAATTGTTTAAGCTTACATGAATATTTTACACATGCTATATATGTATATTGTTTATGATAATTTGTAATTTGTAATTTAATTAATTACTTTAGTAAAGTAATTGTAATTTAATTAATTACTTTAGTAAAGTAATTGTAATTTAATTAATTACATTAAAAAAAAAAACGGAGTAATGGCAATTAATGTAATTGATTATTTTTGCAATGTAATGTCTGTAATGTGTAATTTAATTAATTACATTCCAATGTAATTGACCCCAAGTCTGTTAGGGTATATGTTGAGTTTCTGGTTGAATTGTCAATACCTAATTCATTTATCAAACAGTTTTTGTTTTTGAGAATAACACACAAACTATGTTAATTGGGGCTTTGTCTGTGGGGACAACAACATGTTTGTCATAGAGGTAGGACAAGTGTTTTGCAACATTTGGGACTTTGTAGATTGACGTAGTATCGTAGTATGGGTATTGATAGACCTATTCAGTTGTTTTAATCTAATTTGTATCAACGACCTCACAACCTTATACCATTCGACAAGAGTATCTACGTCTTTTTTTCTCGCGTTTAGCCCATTGCCTGGCATAATCCTCGACTGAATCAGAAAATTCATTAGTATTTTGAAGTCCAAGTTGACGGCATCGAAACCTTTGTTGGCAAAGCAAAGTTTAACAAAGAATCTTTTTCATCTTTTCAAATGCAAACTGGTTTGAAACTTCTGTGACGTCCAATATCCGAAATGTCAGCTGTAAGTTTGTATTGGTTTGAATGAGGGTTAGTAATAGTTGTTTCCAAACATAAGTTTTGAGAGGTGTATGGAATACAGTTTTGTGCGAAAATGATGAATACCTAATGGCTTTTGTATAAATGGCATGCAATTATGATTGAAAATTAAACATCCATGTCTTGTTAAAACAAGCATGCCTTAAACTTTCACTTACATGTTAAAATAGAATACACACGCTTAAATTTCTCGCTTGCTCTTCTGAGGGTGATTGAAGTTGATGTTAAAAGTGAACAAGCTTATCAATGATACTTAAAAAGTAAGTCAAGATCAGATGCATTCTGTCGGACATACATGTACACCTTTCATTCATTTCATACACCAAATATAGTTAACATGGCTTTAATAGAGCTAACCATAACAAAACTTGATGTTGATCAATGGACCATGAAAATGAGATCAAGGTCAGATAAACCTTGCTGAGCAGATATGTTCACCTAACATTCATTGCATATATCTAATATAGTTGTCTTGCTGTCATAGGAAACTGACCAGATGACAAAAACATTAAGCGATGAGCCATAAACAAAGTCAAGGTAAGATAAATCTCCCAACAAACACATACACATCTTATAATTATTCCATACACTAAGTATTGTTGAAATTTTGATTGAAGTGACTGAGAAACAGACCATATCACGAAAACTCAGTGTTGAACAATTAACCATGAATTTCAGGTGAACACTCCCAGGTAAAATGTACAATATGCAGGAAACTTGTAGGCCTTGAATGAATCTCAAGTACTTAAAAATTTGATTGTTTTTACCCTGCAATTATAAGTGAAAAAAGTTTATATATGTGACATTTTTTTTGTTTAGATTCAGGTGTTTTATATATGGTTAATTCTTAAAGCATTTAACAAAATTATTATATATACTAGTAATAAATGTTTACACAAGAGTGCACACACTGGAATGTCTCGCCTTCTTTGCTAATCATTGATATTATGTTGATAGTCCTAAATATAAAGCTTTATTACAACTGTCACATAAACTTAACATAAACCAAGAAAACTAAACATTGACCTTTGAACCATGAAAATGAGATCAAGGTCAAGGTCAGATGAACAATGCCAAACAGGCATGTACAGCTAATAATTCTTTCTTACAACAAATAAAGTTGACCTATTGCCTCTAGTTTAAGAAAAACAGACCAAAACACAAAAACTTAACACTGAGCAATGAACTGTGAAAATAAGATCAAGGTCAAATAAAACCTGCACGACTGACATATAGATCATAAAATATTTCCATATACCAAATATAGTTGACCTATTGCATATAGTATTTGAAAAAAAGACCAAAACTCAAAAACTTAACTTTGATCACTGAACCATGAAAATGGGGTCAAGGTCAGATGACACCTGCCAGCTAGACATGTACACCTTACAATCATTCCATACACCAAATATAGTAGACCTATCGCATTCAGTATAAGAAAAACAGACCAAAATACAAAAACTTAACTATAACCACTGATCCATGAAAATGAGGTCAAGGTCAGATGACACCTGCCAATTGGACATGTACACCTTACAGTGCTTCCATACACCAAATATACTAGACCTATTTCTTATAGTATCTCAGATATGGACTTGAACACCAAAACTTAACCTTGTTCACTGATCCATGAAATGAGGTCGAGGTCAAGTGAAAACTGTCTGACGGGCATGAGAACCTTGCAAGATACGCACATAGCAAATATATTTATCCTATTACTTATAATAAGAGAGAATTTAACATTACAAAAAATCTTAACTTTTTTTTCAAGTAGTCACTGAACCATGAAAATGAGGTCAAGGACATTGGACTGACAGAAATTTCGTAACATGAGGCATTGATATACAATGTATGAAGCATCCAGGTCTTCCACCTTCTTAAATATAAAGCTTCTAAGAAGTTAGCTCACGCCGCCGCCGCCACCGGATCACTATCCCTATGTCAAGCTTTCTTCGACAAAATTCGCAGGCTCGACAAAAATGCTGAGGCAATTTATTTAGCATTCCACAACAGATCAGATTTTTGCATAAAAATTATTAAAAACACATATTTTTCGAAATCGAAAAAATATTGGGTTTCTTATTTCACATTTTACGAATTGATGTTTTCTTTTTTGTGTGTATTACAGTAACATTCAGGAGACTAAACCAGATCTCCAGTAGATTGTAAAGACCAAAGAATTTTTGGGAACTTACCTCAAACGACAATGTGTTTCTTTTTTAAGTGTTTAAACTAATTTTATTTAAAAAACTGTAATATTTTGATATTGATTCTGTATTGTTGATACAAATGATCAGCAATTAAAATGTCATATTCATTCTTGTGGAGCAATAAGCTCGATTCCAATCGGAATCCACCCGTTAAAGTGTTTGGTTTAAGATGACGTTATTTGAAGTCATTTGTGCGTTTGTTTGGCATAAAATCTACGTTTGTAGGTTGGGCTAAAGGGTGAATATTCAAATGGAAGATAACTTCATTGTGACAGCCTCGATAACTGATTTTTGAATGATACAATTATTATTTTTCTTTTGGCATGTTAGACTATGTAGATCAGAATAACGACGAGTTTTTGGAAAAAATGTCAGACACTCACAATCACTTCATCAGTCCAAAGATGCAGGGATCCAGTTACACCATAACACGTTTAAAGGAATTGACTTGATAAATCTTGAAATGAAATCGAAAAAACGTATTTAGATTCTGCTGAGCTTTTTGTCAATGTCAAAGCAAAGTTTGTGAAATCTTCAAAAAGTACAACCGAGTAATAATGCTTAATAGTTTCCAGAAGGTAAACATCTTATTGATGCAGACAGAGTATCTAAAGAATTATAGAGAACTAAAATCAAAATTGGCCCTAACCTCTTTTGAAATAATATAAGTAAAAAAAATCCATGCCAGCGAAGGATTGTGTTAATTTGTTTTGGGAAATTGGCTCCATCTCTCTATTCAAACAGTTCTTTCCTCTGGTCGGATGTTTCACATTACATTCGGTACAACATCCTAGCTACCAGAAATTGAATTTAAAAAAAATGCAGAAAAGTGCTTCGAAACTAGAATGTTAATAAAGTGTTGAATTCATTTTTTTTTCTCTAATAAGTTGGGATGTCAAAAGATCTAAAATTTAATACTCGGATACTCGGTCGTGATACTCGAGTACTCGGGTGAATCTAAACGTCTATTGAAAAGTTTAGATTTTAGGTGGGATGCAGTGTTTCTGCTATTATTTTTCATAAACATATTCACAAAAGGCAAACGTACTACAAACATAGCTTATTCCTCTGTTCTTTTGTGTCAATTAATCAATGAATTTCCGACCGCCGTTTCTACAAATAACCTATCATGATATCAGTTATTGTTTGTGTACGTGTAAATTGTACTCGAGTACTCCGACTTCCGAGCGAGTACCAGAGTACTCGTTGACATCCCAACTATTTACAAAAATATGAAATGGAAATTATATTTTCATACCCCCGCTTTGAAAAAAGGGGGGTATACTGTTTTACCTCTGTCTGTCCTTCCGTTAGTCCGTCAGTCTATCAGTCCGTCCGTCCCATGAATATTTTTCGTCACATTTTTCTCAGGAACTACACTACCAGGATTTCTGAAATTTGGTTTCAGGCTTGATATAAGTCAGCTATACTGTGTGATGCGTTTTCAGATTCATCACTCGACAACTACCTGTTCACTGAACACTTGTATCATTTTTACACCTGATAGCCAAGTTGAAAATTTTTTGTCACATTTTTCTAAGGAACTGCACTACCAGGATTTCTGATATTTGGTTTCAGTCTTGATATAAGTCAGCTATACCGTGTGATGCGTTTTCATATTCATCACTCGACAACTTCCTGTTTACCGAACACTTACCATTTGACATTTTTACAACTGACAGCCAAGTTGAAAATTTTTTGTCACATTTTTCTAAGGAACTGCACTACCAGGATTTCTGATATTTGGTTTCAGTCTTGATATAAGTCAGCTATACCGTGTAATGCGTTTTCAGATTCATCACTCGACAACTTCCTGTTCACCGAACACTTGTATCATTTTTACACCTGATAGCCAAGTTGAAAATTTTTTGTCACATTTTTCTAAGGAACTGCACTACCAGGATTTCTGATATTTGGTTTCAGTCTTGATATAAGTCAGCTATACCGTGTGATGCGTTTTCATATTCATCACTCGACAACTTCCTGTTTACCGAACACTTACCATTTTACATTTTTACAACTGATAGCCAAGTTGAAAATTTTTCGTCACATTTTTCTCAGGAACTGCACTACCAGGATTTCTGATATTTGGTGTCAGGCTTGATAGAAGTCAGCTATACTGTGTGATGCGTTTTCAGATTCATCACTCGACAACTTCCTGTTTACCGAACACTTGTATCATTTTTACACCGGATAGCCAAGTTGAAAATTTTTCGTCACATTTTTCTCAGGAACTGCACTACCAGGATTTCTGATATTTGGTTTCAGACTTGATATAAGTCAGCTATACCGTGTGATGCGTTTTCAGATTCATCACTCGACAACTTCCTGTTTACCGAACACTTACCATTTTGCATTATTTTAATACCCCCGCTTTGAAAAAAGGGGGTATACTGTTTAACCTCTGTCTGTCCTTCCGTCAGTCCGTCAGTCCATCAGTCTATCAGTCCGTCAGTCTGTCAGTCAGTCCGTCCGTCCCATGAATATTTTTCGTCATATTTTTCTCAAGAACTACACTACCAGGATTTCTGAAATTTGGTTTCAGGCTTGATATAAGTCAGCTATACTGTGTGATGCGTTTTCAGATTCATCACTCGACAACTTCCTGTTTACCGAACACTTGTATCATTTTTACACCGGATAGCCAAGTTGAAAATTTTTCGTCACATTTTTCTCAGGAACTGCACTACCAGGATTTCTGATATTTGGTTTCAGACTTGATATAAGTCAGCTTTACCGTGTGATGCGTTTTCAGATTCATCACTCGACAACTTCCTGTTTACCGAACACTTACCATTTTGCATTATTTTAATACCCCCGCTTTGAAAAAAGGGGTATACTGTTTAACCTCTGTCTGTCCTTCCGTCAGTCCGTCAGTCCATCAGTCTATCAGTCCGTCAGTCTGTCAGTAAGTCCGTCCGTCCCATGAATATTTTTCGTCACATTTTTCTCAAGAACTACACTACCAGGATTTCTGAAATTTGGTTTCAGGCTTGATATAAGTCAGCTATACTGTGTGGTGGGTTTTCAGATTCATCACTCGACAACTTCCTGATTACCGAACACTTGTATCATTTTTACACCTGATAGCCAAGTTGAAAATTTTTCGTCACATTTTTCTCAAGAACTGCACTACCAGGATTTCTGATATTTGGTTACAGACTTGATATAAGTCAGCTTTACCGTGTGATGCGTTTTCAGATTCATCACTCGACAACTTCCTGTTTACCGAACACTTGTATTATTTTACACATGATAACCAAGTTGAAAATTTTCGTCACATTTTTTCAGGAACTACAATACAAAGATTTCTGAAATTTGGTTTCAGGATTTATACATGTCAGCTATACCGTGTGATGCGTTTTCAGATTCATCACTCAACAACTTCCTGTTTTCCGAACACTTGAATATTTTTACACTATTAAAACTATCCACTTACGGTGGGGGTATCATCAGTGAGCAGTAGCTCACAGTTTCACTTGTTTTTTTTTATTACTTATGTGTTTGTAAGTTTCATTACAATAACTTCAAAAGAATGGCATATCTTCCGGTTGTCTTAATTTAATCAATTTCTTGGGTCATTTATCATTTAATTTTTTCTATTGTTATTATCCACTTTCATAATGTATTCATATGAAAAATCATCATTTCAGAGTTAGAAAAGTTTTGAAAGTCCTTCATTCACAAACTGACACACAGAGGAAATAAACTCATTATCAATACTGAGATTGACATCTTGTATTTGCTCCAGACGCGCGTTTCGTCTACAAAAGACTCATCAATGACGCTCGAATAAAACAAAAGTTATAAATGCCAAATAAAGCATTGAGCATTGAGGACCAAACATTTCCAAAAGCTCTGCAAAATCATCATTTCAGCTAAGGTAATAAAATCCTGAGGTCGTAAAGCTTAGTTTCAAAAATTCAGTTTTGTAAACAGTTAATTTATAATTATGACCATATCAATAATTCATGACAACACCGAAGTACAGACTACTGGGCTGGTGATATTCTCGGGGTGGGGGATACACCAGCAGTGGTATCAACCAAGTGTTCATAGGAATCATTTTCAGAATGACAAGATTTAGAGAAATATTTATGTGAAAAATTCTTGGAAAATGTTGAGTTGCATGTCCCACTTAATCAATATGAATCATATATCATTTAATGATAGGCACATATAACAGCTTGCAAGGTTTCGGTAAAGTATAAATACTAGTTGAGATGCATTAGAAAAAAAAACAACATCCAAAGCATTTACTTCATTACATTTTCCTTGAACACAATGTTTAGGACATCAGTGATTGCTCTTATGATATGGGCACAAATGGTTAAAGTGGAGTCTACCTGTGATTCTGAACTTCGTAAGTATTTATTTAAAAAGATTACTTTGTCTTTCAAAGAAGAAAAGAAGAACATATGAAAGGAAATGTACACATATTTAAAAAAAAATCTATAACAACTAAGTAAGTCTTTTTTTCTATAACAACTAAGTATGTCTATTTTTTTTTAGAGAATGGACTCTTTCAAGATCTTCTTAATATGATGATGAAGATAAAAGGTCCTAGTTCTGGTATGTTCTTTCAACAGTATTTTGCATACTCATTTTCTACATAAAACATCATTTTGCTACTCATTTTCTACTGTCAATAGCATTTTGCAAACTGATGTGATATTTTCAATATAAGGTTTGGATACTTATTTCATAGTACGTCCCATTGTCGTGTTTTCGTTTATTGAGAGGTCAATAGGAATTTGTTTATCCAATTGTTTCAATTTGTTTACAATCATCTTAAATATATATCATGATATACAAATTTAGCCTTATTGATTGTTGATTTTTCTGTAAGCAAATGTATATACAAATACAATACATGAAATGATATATCATTGAATTTTACTGATATATAAGTGAGACGAAAGGTAACAAAGGGATATTCAAATGTGTGTACAGTATCACTAGATATGATAAATCATAATATATAAATGAAGCTTACTTGTAAGCAAATGTATACGAAATTCACAAATGTGATTATGGACATGAAATGCCTGTCCATTGAGTTATACTGGTATATAAGTGATGCGAAAGGTAACAAATGTGCAATTAAACTCAAAAGTCGAAAACAAACTAATTATGTCAAGGCAAACAAACTAAAATCGAATTGGCTTTGCCGTATCACTATATCAAATGATAAAGACGTTTATGGACCTAATTATTCATGTATTTCATAAGGATAAAAATTTCCATAACCAAAATAAACCAGTCCTATTCTTTATAGTAGGTGATTATTTTATTTCAATTTCAAGACAAAGACATTAAATAACTGGACTTGGTACGGTAAGCATTATTTCTGTATCGCTGAAATCACTTCACATAAACTTCACATAAACAACTTTTTACAAAAGCAGTGAGCTAAACTGTTAATAGTTATCAAAGGTACCAGGATTATAATTTAGTACGCCAGACGCGCGTTTCGTCTACATAAGACTCATCAGTGACGCTCATATCAAAATATTTATAAAGCCAAACAATTACAAAGTTGAAGAGCATTGAGGATCCAAAATTCCAAATCGTTGTGCCAAATACGGCTAAGGAAATCTATGCCTGGAATAAGAAAATCCTTAGTTTTTCGAAAAATTTAAACTTTTGTTAACAGGAAATTTATAAAATAAAATGACCACATTATTGATATTCATGTAAACACCGAAGTGTTGACTACTGGGCTGGTGATACCCTCGGGGACGAAACGTCCACCAGCAGTGGCATCGACCCAGTGGTGTAAATAGTTATCAAAGGTACCAGGATTATAATTTAGTACGCCAGACGCGCGTTTCGTCTACATAAGACTCATCAGTGACGCTCATATCAAAATATTTATAAAGCCAAACAATTACCAAGTTGAAGAGCATTGAGGATCCAAAATTCCAAATCGTTGTGCCAAATACGGCTAAGGAAATCTATGCCTGGAATAAGAAAATCCTTAGTTTTTCGAAAAATTTAAACTTTTGTTAACAGGAAATTTATAAAAAAAAATGACCACATTATTGATATTCATGTCAACACCGAAGTGTTGACTACTGGGCTGATGATACCCTCGGGGACGAAACGTCCACCAGCAGTGGCATCGACCAAGTGGTGTAAATAGTTATCAAAGGTACCAGGATTATAATTTAGTACGCCAGACGCGCGTTTCGTCTACATAAGACTCATCAGTGACGCTCATATCAAAATATTTATAAAGCCAAACAATTACAAAGTTGAAGAGCATTGAGGATCCAAAATTCCAAAACGTTGTGCCAAATACGGCTAATGAAATCTATGCCTGGAATAAGAAAATCCTTAGTTTTTCGAAAAATTTAAACTTTTGTTAACAGGAAATTTATAAAAAAAAAAAAATGACCACATTATTGATATTCATGTCAACACCGAAGTGCAGTTGATCTATTTACAGATGTGAATACATACTCAAATTTGCTAAAACTTTTTTACGGTATATTTAATATTACCATAAAGCGCGGAGGTTTGGCTAGCCACAAAACCAGATTCAATCCACCATTTTTTTTCTTAAAATGTCTTGTACCAAGTCATGAATATGGCAGTTTTTATCTAATTATTCGTTTCTATGTATGTTAAGGGGGCTCCTGGGTATAAATCAATTTTTTTTTCTAATATAGGATTTCGCTATATTTTTTTATAAATGAACTTTATCATATATTTAAAAGAAAAATGAAATAAAAAAATGGGGTCACCGTTCATTTAAGCCCAAAATCTGCCTCCGGAAGAAGCATACATTTTTGTTAATGTCCTTTTTTTCTGTTGAACTAATAGGAGAAATAGAGGTAATATCGAAATAAAAAAATAACCTAATTACAGAAATCGCTTAAATTTTACAATTATTTAGTTTATGTACAGCTTATATGAAAACAATAATAAAAAATATAGGTCACCGATGAGTTAAAAAAAGATATTTCAAATTTAATGCCAAAAAATGGCATGTTTGCACCAAAGGGAGATAATTTGAGCTTTTTCAATGATATAAACATTTTAAAAGTCATCTGGGGCCAAACCGAATCGGTTTTTTGGGTTGATTTTTTTACCATAACATAAAGTAATAACTAATAGTGTAATAAATAAAATTTGTAATGAAAAAATAAAGGTTCAATTTTTTGCTGAAATTTTTGTACCCACGAGCCACCTTAAGATGTTTTTTTTTTTTTTTTTTTTTTTTTTTGCACCTATGTGCTCTGATATTTCGTTTTTTTCCTCTTATAGCTGATATGTTCCCCCCGGTTTTAGTTTGAAACCCGGATTTGTTTTTCTCTCAAACGACTAATGACTTTTGAACAGCGGTATATTACTGTTGCAATTAGGATATGCCGATAGGACACAGCCTTCTGGATTAAGCACAGTAGTACAAATACTATACAACTCCATACCGATAATTTACAATTATTTACACTTGCCTGCTTAATTAACCTTAAATTGTAACTGTTCTTTAGCAATTTGATTTCACTGGAAATTGTGAATTTGAAACAAAGATACTACTTAACTTACAAACGATGCATAGGTAACCGTATACATTAAACCAATGATCTACTATATATATATATGACGGTACAGTACAAGTCTGTAATCAATCTATACTAAATCTACAAATTATCTAAATTATCCGGCTTTGTTATTTTATTATTTCATTAAATTTTCTGTTTAGCAACGGTCACGTTTATTGTATGATCATTAACTTATTGTTCTTAGCAGAACCGTCTACATGTAATTGCAAGAAGATTGTGATTGCTTTCACGGCTTCATTGTCAACTACAAAAGCCATTGCCATTGGCTCCCATGCTGTTGTTAAGTTTGATAGAGTTTGGACCAATGAGGGAAAAGGATATGACCCATATTCTGGAATTTTCATAGCACCAATGAAAGGATTCTATCAAATATCTGCAACAACAATGTCTCCAAGAGGAAAATACTTCCATTCGTATCTTATGAAAAATAATGAAACAACTGTCGGAATGTACCCTGGAGCTGGCTATCATACAGGTTCAGCCAACATTGTACTACAACTTATGAAAGGAGACCGTGTGTACATAAAACATCGAAGCGGCACAGAGGAAATATACAGTGATGGCGCTCATTGGAACATGTTTTCTGGTTTCCTGATTTCTTAATAAATTATGCAGCATGCATTCTGTTAAATTTTATCTTATATATTCCTGTTGATTGGTGAACTGTTATGTTGCATAGACAAAAAAAAATTCTTAAATGCTTGATTACGTTATACTTATCAGGTTGAATCCACCATTTTCTACATTTGAAAATGCCTGTACCAAGTCAGGAATATGCCAGTTGTATCTTGGGATTATCCCAAATTCATGTATTTGGTTTTGATGTTATATTTGTTATTCTCATAGGATTTTGTCTAATGCTTAGTCCGTTTCTGTGTGTGTTACATTTTAATGTTGTGTAGCTGTTCTCCTCTTATATTTAATGCGTTTCCCTCAGTTTTAGTTTGTTGCCCCGATTTTGTTTTTTGTCCATGGATTTATGAGTTTTTAACAGCGGTATACTACTGTTGCCTTTATTTGTTCATTCATTTAATGTGTGTTTTCATTTGATTAGGGACTTTCCGCATTGAATTTTCCTCGGAATTCAGTATTTTTGTGATTTGACTTTTTATATTTTTGCACCAAGAAAAGTGAAAAATTCATGTGATTGAAGAGTTGTTTCTTAACAGTATTCGTTCATTGCAAACTTTCCTTAAAATGGAATTCTTGTCTATAAAAGAGGGGTGAAAGATACAAGTGGCACAGATAAAAAAACTGACAATGTTATGGCTAAAGAAGAAAAAGACAAACAGAAGTACACAAGACAAAACATAAACAAGATGCACACACAAAATGTCTCGCCTTCTTTACTAACCATTGATATTATGTTCATAGTCCTAAATATAAAGCTTTATATTACAACTGTCACATAAACTTAACCAAGAAAACTAAACATTGACCAATGAACCATCAAAATGAGGTCAGATGAACCATGCCAGGCAGGCATGTACAGCTAACAATTCTTCCATACAACAAAGATAATTGACCTATTGCATATAGTTTAAGAAAAATAGACCAAAACACAAAAACTTAGCACTAAGCAATGAACCGTAAAAATAAGGTCAAGGTCAAGTAAAACCTGTACCACTGACAAATAGATCATAAAATATTTCCATACACCAAATATAGTTGACCTATTGCAATTAGTATTAGAAAAAAAGACCAAAACTCAAAAACTTTACTTTAACCACTGAACCATGAAAATGAGGTCAAGGTCATTTGACACCTGCCAGCTAGACATGTATATCTTTCAATCATTCCATACACCAAATATAGTAGACCTATTGCATACAGTATAAGAAAAACAGATCAAAATACAAAAACTTAACTTTAATCACTGAACCATGAAAATAAGGTCAAGGTCAGATGACACCTGCCAGTTGGACATGTACACCTTACAGTCCTTCCATACACCGAATATACTAGACCTATTGCTTATAGTATCTCAGATATGGACTTAAACACCAAAACTTAACCTTGTTCACTGATCCATGAAATGAGGTCGAGGTTAAGTGAAAACTGTCTGGCGGGCATGAGGACCTTGCAAGGTACACACATACCAAATATATTTATCCTATTACTTATAATAAGAGAGAATTTAACATAACTTTTTTTTCAAGTAGTCACTGAACCATCAAAATGAGGTCAAGGACATTGGACATGTGACTGACGGAAACTTTGTAACATGAGGCATCCATATACAAAGTATGAAGCAACCAGGAGGTCTTCCACCTTCTTAAATATAAAGCTTTTAAGAAGTTAGCTAACACCGCCACTGCCGGATCACTATCCCTGTCGAGCTTTCTGCAACTTTTCCACAAAAACTAGACTAAGCAACACAAAACCCACCAGAAACTGGGGATAATCTCAGGTAATCCGTCAGGGTAAGCAGATCCTGCTCCACATTTGGCACATTTGCAAGAATACAACATGCCAGAAAACTATTTTCAACAAATCTAAAACCCAACAAATAATTTAAATGATAATGAAATAAAACAAAATCCGTGAATCATAAGTTAGATGATACCAACAGTGATCACAATAGCCCTGAAGAATAGTACGTTTTTTTTTTACTTTTCTGTTATAAATTCAATATTATATATTAAATTCTTCATATAACACTAGAGCAGGAAAAGACAGCTGTGTGGAGGTAGTATAAATCTTCAAGTTTATATTTTAAAATACGGCATTATATTCTTTAAATAACTTATTTAGTGTGTTCTACATTTTTTTTTTTGCTTTCAACTAGATTTCATTTTTTTTAAAGAAATAAGAATAACCAAATAAATAGTTATGTTAAAGACTGACAGGAAGAATAAGCACCCTTTTCATGCAAAAGTATTGACTATGAAACTGGAAAATACTAGTCACAAAATTTAAAAAAACCTCCAGGAATTCTGATAAAAAACAACTCTCTTTTAGTTTTTGTCATAAGGCTGCTGTCTCATTGACTGCATTTTTTTACCAGGATGGTCTAGTGCTGGCATAGAGTTTGTGATCAATGAGACTGTCATCAAAGTGAGAGGGTTAGCGCTATAAAACCAGGTTTAATCCACCATTTTCTACATTTGAAAATGCCTGTACCAAGTCAGGAATATGACAGTTCTTGTCCCTTCGTTTTTGATGCGTTTTGTTATTTGATTTTGCCATGTGATTATGGACTTTCCGAATTGATTTTCCTCTAAGTTCATTTTTTTTGTGATTTTACTTTTTCCATTCTGGTTGAACTAAAGACCTTTAACGTTTATTCGCTTCTTCTCTGTTAAGCACAAAGAATTAAAGAGTAAGAGCAAAGACTGTTTTTGCATTATACAGTCAGAATAATATGTCACATCTTCCTGTAGACAGTTACCTTGTGAACTAGCACCTAAAAAATCTGGCTAGTAAAACTAAAAAAGATTTGGTAGTAGTGCCAATGAGACAACACTCCATCCAAGTCAAAATTTGTAAAAGTAAACCATTATAGGTCAAAGTGCAGTCTTCAACACGGAGCCTTGGCTCACATCAAACAGAATGTTGGCTTTATATATAGCAGGGTTGATATTCATATGGCATTTTCAAATCTGTTCTCCTCCTGAATATGTCTTTTATTTGCCATTAGTTGTTAGCCATTCATCATCATTATTGAAGCTCATCATGAAATGCCAAAATTGTGATAAACTGTAAATTTTGTGAATGCATTATTCTATTTTAAACGTTTTAATTATACATTTGCCCTACAAATATAGAATATATAATACTTTGTTTAGGAAATTAAGAAAATTTATTTGATACTTTTATTTAATTTCCATGAAATTGAAAGTTCCTTTCCAAGAACTTGATACAAAAAAACAAATGATTGCTAAAACATGAAAGACAGAGTTAAACTCTTGAGAATACTTTTTTGACATTTTTTTTTTATCTTTCAACAATGTTATCATTTAACAAAACAATCCATACATATTTTCCTTAATATGCATTTAAACAAAAAAAACTGACAAAATTTAACTTTAAATTCAAAATGACATCAAAAAGAAATAAGATAATTCATTTCCCATACAATTTCCCACATGGTTGAAATTATAATTCTTTAACAGAATAGCAATGGAAATGAAAAATTGACAATCCCATATATCAAAACTTCCCTCAAAATGATACCAATGAGTATTCTCTAATATATAAAACATTTATCATCAATTGTTTCACATACACTTTCATGTATGGAGTTAAGATTATATACAGATGTCTTTGTTTATGACTAGAGTAATAAAAATAGAAAAAATATAAACATATTAAAACATGAACAAACAACTATCTTAGACCTTGATATCATCTGCAAAGGAATTTAAGTAAAACTTTTACAGTAGTTTTCAGAAATCTGTTGGATTATACATCGATTTTTGCTCCTATAACTCTATATAGTTATACTTATGAATTAAAACTCAACAGAATTTATTTCTTTCCCTCCATTTCAATTATGTAAAACAAAAAGCCCCTCTGCTACAGTGAATTTAAAATATTCAACAGTTAATTGGTGCTTCATCATTGATTGACCAATTTCTTTCACACAACGGAACCTTTGAATTCAACAAGTTTCTGTATCACAATCTGAACAATTTTGTCCTCCAAAATAAGATCATCCCTTCCACAAGGTCACTGAGACCTTAGACTGAACATAATCATTGAAGCTAAGCAGGAATGTTCGTACTTTTTAAATCATCATAGTGATTTCTGTTCGTGGTACATTACAGAACTTGAGAATATTGTTCAGTAATCTTCTTTCTGGTACAAAGCTGCCACTTTTTCTTGATGTCTGCGTGTCTCTATGTGTATTGCTAACAGCTGTGGTGTGTGCCATGTCATTTCACATATCTCACACGTGATAGGTTCTCTCTTTGTGAAGCTGAAAATAAAAAGCATGGTAAGGTTCAAATTATCCATTTCATTGTTAATTTAAAAAGTTGATTAGTTGATGTTTGCTTAACTTCCAGTGGCAAATATTTCAGGAATTTTCAGAATATAAATACATAAAAAAGTAACTATATGTTCAGTAAAATGTAATGAAAGAACAGACTGAAATGAAAACTGTTATTTGTTTTATAAGACCTGCTTCAATAAAATGGTAATGTATATATATCCTGTTGTTTTTGTTGATCTTTTCCATAATGCTCAGAAAACACACAGATCCAAACTATTTTAATAAACAATTTTTTTCTGCTGTTTTGTTGTGTGTTCCACTGATTTTTTGCTTGAAATTACAGTGGTTCGTTAATTTTACATGGATTCAGGTAAAATTGATTTTTTTTTTGCAAATATTTAACTTCATGGTTTTGTCAAATTTTGCAAACAAGCTTATTTTGACTTCCTTGAACATTTGAATTAGTGGTTTTTCTAAAGACTATTTATTTGGCGTTAATATTGATTCACTTATAGGGTCTTTGCATCGGAACTAAACACATTTATTCAAAAACCAGTTGTTGGCATGACACGGGTTATGTTCTTCTCATATATGTTATGATGGTATGATACTAAACCCCTAACGGGAAGGATTGTGCCTGATGTTCATATGATGAAATCATAATCTTTCAGTCAGTTTAATTGAAGTCTGGAGCTGGCATGTCAGTTAACTGCTAGTAGTCTGTTGTTATTTATGTATTATTGTCATTTTGTTTATTTTCTTTGGTTACATCTTCTGACATCAGACTCGGACTTCTCTTGAACTGAATTTTAATGTGCGTATTGTTATGCGTTTACTTTTCTACATTGGCTAGAGGTATAGGGGGAGGGTTGAGATCTCACAAACATGTTTAACCCCGCCGCATTTTTGCGCCTGTCCCAAGTCAGGAGCCTCTGGCCTTTGTTAGTCTTGTATTATTTTAATTTTAGTTTCTTGTGTACAATTTGGAAATTAGTATGGCGTTCATTATCACTGAACTAGTATATATTTGTTTAGGGGCCAGTTGAAGGACGCCTCCGGGTGCGGGAATTTCTCGCTACATTGAAGACCTGTTGGTGACCTTCTGCTGTTGTTTTTTTCTATGGTCGGGTTGTTGTCTCTTTGGCACATTCCTCATTTCCATTCTCAATTTTATTGCTTATAATTAAACACAAGAAATCAACTCACTCTTTTGAAGCCTTTTTCAACCATTGTGCATGTTCTTTCAAATACTCAGGACTTGCTTTATCCACATAGACCTCTTCTTCTAACATTTGGGCTTTGTGTAGGTTAAGGAGATGTGGGGCATCAGCAGGAGTTCCTTCTAATGACGTCTCGATCAAATCATCGGGATCCACCTACAAATATTTATATATTGATTAATTCTGTACATCACTTCAGATCCAACAGCAATATCTAGTCAAGAGCACAATAGTTATGGCAAACAAATTCAATTTTCATGTCAAACCAAAGGGCCAAGATTTGTCTGTAATATTTATTTTTTATATTTTGACAAAAGCTGAACACTCCTCTATCTTTTGGTGGTACTAAATACATTACTGCATACATAAAACACTTGAATAACTTAATTTAAGATAAGTTCATGTAAATTTTCTAATTAAAATATGAAAACTATAAACTTCAATTTTTAGTGAGGTGTAAATGTTTGCTTAGTGTTGAAGGCTTCCCTGAGACTTTGGTATGATAAGCGGCACAAAAGGGGTGTTCCTTTTGCTCTTGGCTTTGTAAGATGCAATTAGGGATTTTGTTGCAAGAAGTGGTGATAGTTCAATATGGTTTCTTAATCAAACTAAATAAATGCAATATTATGTTTCACTTCATTCTGTGGAGTATTATCATAAGGGGTCTCTTTTCTCTTTTTATTATTATGAATTTTGGAACTAAAATCTAAAAAAAAAAGACCTTTATTTATTGATATATAGTAGAGTGTTCTAAACAGCTGTCTTACTAACAAATGCCCAATACTGTACTTTTAATTGCATTTTGAAGCCAATAGAGACATGTACTATAAACATAAGACTTATTTATTGGGTGTAAAGCTTTAAAATATAACAACAAATTTTTTTATTTGTCAATCAAGACGCCCCGAGGAGCAGTTCAATTACAGTTTAAATTAAAGTGAACAAATAATTGTGGTGATTTTTTTTCTTTCATTGAACTATTTGAAACTACAATACATGACAATAAAACTATTTAATAGAAGTGAGACAACAAACACAGTATATATTCTCAAAGATAATTAATAGTTATCCGACGAGGACGCGGTGTGTCAGTGTAAGATCAACCCGATGGCCGAAAGCCAGAGGGTGATCTAACACTGACGCACCAAGTCCGAATGGGATAACTATTTTACATCCCAGCTGTTTAAGATTAGACGAAAAACCATTTACAATTCATAAAATCTAGGTGCGAACACCACATAACCATTATAATATACTTTATATATCACTGTATGATGTATACCCTTAATGACCCCCGAACACGATGAGTAGATATCAAATAATGTCAACTCACCCCACTGGCCAATCGGCCCACACTATATCGCCACTTTATAAAAAAAAAAATGCCCCACTCTTGTTAACCGACTCGCTCAATTTGAAAAAGTGTAAAATCAAATTGAAGTATCAGTCTGACAACTCACTTATTAACGAAAAGGGTTTGAACCCCACTGAATACAGGTCTGTCAATTCGCCCCACTTATAAAAATATCTTGCTTCCTTGAATTATGTTACATTACTGATAGTTGGTATCCAGTCGTCCTGGTGTAGTGGAATGTGTCGTGGCTTGATATGCTAAAGGTCTTGAGTTCGAACCCCAGCATATGCACTGGATTTTTTCGACGTGAATTTGGATAGATTGTCTTTTCCGTATAATTAATTATAAGTTTTATAGTGGATTTGGCATTCCCGCCAAAATGTTACAGAACAAAGGAAAGCATGCATAAAAAAGAAACTCAAACTGGGGTGATCTGGAAGGTGTGATCCGGCTCAGATCACCCCTGTTAGAACAAAGGAGCTGGGATGTAATATATGATATGGTTCATTGTAAATATTGTTAGGTTGCCTCAAAGAAACTAGATAACACACATAAGTCTTCATGTAGAAAATAAAATAATTACTGTTAAGTATTTACTTCAAGTGAACAACTTTCTAAATTTTATCATAAGTGAACACAAATCTTATGTTTTGCAAACAACCTGCAATATTAACTGAAATTTAACCATGAAATGTGATCATGTATAACTAAAATGACTGCAAGATGAATGAATGATCAACCTTGACTTTTACTCAGTACCTGAATACTATATCATATCATTTATGATTAACTGTGGTTTGGATAAAATGTATTTAAAATGGACTGGTCTCTCTGGAACATACCATTCCCAGTGTAATTCAACTAATCAAATAGAATGAGCTGTTTGGAATAGTCCAATTTTGCAGAAATATACCTGTCTTTTGAAAATGAACTTGACTTCTCTTATAGGGTTAACTATTTGAACCCCAATTTCACCTATTTCAAAATGAGATTTCCCAGTTTTATATAAAGTTATAGGGATATATATATATATGACCAAAATCCAGGGCGAAATAATGAGATGTTTATGTTTATGAAAGCAAGAATGGTGCATTTTGTGATTGTGTTAATTGATGAAATGTCACAGGAAATATTAATCATGCAACAAATTTGTTCAAATCTACTTTAAAATTTACAAAAAAAGCTTATTCATTAAAAAATCTTTACAATGTAATCAAAACTTGTTGATTTACATTATTGGACAAACTTTAATTAACAACGGGTTTGCACATGGGGATCAGTATATTTATAGTCTACATTATAAGCACTGTAATGCAGCCCTTTTTTTATGTGAACAAGTAAGCTAAAATGTTAGTACTTATTATGACCATGTGTTAGATACGCCTCACAATAATAATGTGACTTTGTAAATGATTGACAACATCAGATATAAAACTTTTGATATGAATCATAAAACGCAGGAAAAAATGAATCCTTTGAAGCAACTTTTAAACAACATTACACAAGGAGCACAGTTGCATCCTTTTGGAAACAACAGATATATAGGGTATAAAAACAATTCATCACCAGTAACATACCTGATTCCAGGAATATGGGTTGTTGTAATTTACAGGATCAACACGCTCTCGTTTCTTGTATACAACTCTAAAAAAAATAATAATATAAATTATATAACACCTTTTAGCTCTAATTGCTACATATGTCGTACTTGATGGAGAAACATTTAGGGTCAGTTTGACTTGGCTTATGGGGGATGTCATGGATTTTTATTACACAGCTTTCTTTCAACATATGTAACCAAAAGAAACCACTGAGTCTTAAAGGAATACTGGTAGCATATGTAAGTATAAATCTTTAGAAATAAGTAAAGAAAGACAAATAAAGAAAATTTGACTTACTCCAAAAGTTTTTTCCTTGCTGCTTCCTGTATTTTATAGATAGCATCAGGTCCCCATGCTGATACCTTCTCTTCATTACCAATAGCCAGGTTTATGGTTGATCTTACACCATTTATCTGAAATTGTACATAATCATTTTTTTTTTTAATTTTTACTAAAATGTTTTTTCTTGTGTTTCTATAAATGTTGAAAAAGCAAAACATATAACAAAGTAGCAGAATGATAAGAGAGCCAAGTTTGACTGCTCCTGTGATCGTTTCTTATTAAGCTTTTAAAAATGATATACCAGTACCTGAAAATACTATGTAAAGGCATGTACCTGTAAAACGTTTTTATCATCTCAATTCACATCACTGATAATCATGACTTTGTGTTCACAACATATGTGGTAAGGTTGGATTAAGATACCAACAATCAATTGTAACAATTTATATATTAAGGTGGTACCTAATACTACAGGGGCCGGTTGTTCAACTTGTCGTTAAGTCTAACGCTGTCGTTAAAATATGCTAACGCTTCGTTAAAATTTAACGTATGGTTAATCCTGTTGTTCATCTCTACGTTAGATTTAACGCAACGTTAAACTGTCTATAACTTCTATAAAATCTAACGCTGCTATAGACCTTCGTTAAATACTTAACGAAGTGTTTTAATTGATAAAATGGCTGCTCTGTTAATGGTACCTAGGCAAAGAAAAGAGAGAATCTTCAGAGGAATGGTTTCACATCTAAACAATTTGACTGACAATGAAATGAGGATAAGATATAGGTTTGGAAAAGACTCTATAGCCTACATATGCAATATTGTGGGAGATAAATTGAGAAGATCTACAGCAAAGGAAACTGCTCTAACAGTGGAGCAACAAGTATGCATAGCCTTGAGGTTTTATGCCTCTGGGTCATTTTTACAAGTAATTGGAGATACAATGGGCTACGACAAAGCAACTGTATCTAGAGCAGTGAATGGTGTTACCAATGCTTTAATTGATGTGAAAGACAACTTCATCCAGTGGCCAAAAGACATCAATTCTAAAAACAGGATGAAGTGTGGTTTCCACAGACAAATGAACTTCCCAAATGTTTTGGGGTGCATTGATTGCACACACATCAAGATACAAGGGCCATCAGAGGACGAGGCAGCTTTTGTCATCAGAAAGGGGTTCCATAGTGTGAACGTGCAGGCTGTGTGTGATTACGAAGGTACTTTTTTAGTTTGTTAATCTCATGTGTCTGATCTCCTCTTCGTCTGTTTATTTGTTTACCTTTGTTATTATCTCCCTTAAACTTTCTCGTCAGTAAGCCAACAATTCACCTACTGAAACTGGAATAAAACCTATTCATTCTTCAACACCCGATAGATCAAGTAGGAATTGCTACAAAAAAAAAAAAAAACAATACCACACCATTGAGAATACTAAATGTAAATTTTCAGTCTATAAAGACAAAACAATGCCAAGTTAAAAATCTTGTAGAGAGCACACACCCAGACATCGTAATTGGAACGGAAACTTGGATTGACTCCTCTATAAAGGATTCACAGATTTTTCCATCTGGCTATAAGATATACCGGAAAGATAGACAGCTATGTGGAGGGGGTGTACTTATTGCCATTAAAGATACATATATCAGTTCACCTGTTCCAGAGCTCGACACAGATTGTGAAATTATCTGGTGTAAAATAGAATTGGCTGGCCAGAAAAATATGTATATATCATCATTTTACAATCCAAAGACAGCAAATGAACCAGGATATTTGGAATACAAAAGAAGCATTGATCAAACAGCAAGTATTAAGAATTGCTTCATAGTTTCTGGTGGGGATTTCAACCTTCCGGGATGGGACTGGAAAGCAAAATGCCTAAAAGATAACACACAACATGTTGGAATACATCAAAGATTCGGAGATATACTGGATGATAATGGTCTCTTACAGATTGTTGAAGAACCAACAAGGCAGACAAACACACTTGACTTGCTAATAACAAATCATCCTAACAGTTTTACAAGGGTGGAAATACTTCCAGGAGTATCTGATCATGACATCGTCTTTGCTGAAATAAGTGTCATCCCTTCAAGAAAAAAGCAAGCAGCAAGAAAGATTCCTCTATACAGCAAAGCAAATTGGGATAAGATGAGGGAAGATATAAATAATATTAAGAATGAAATTGTAACAATGACAAACAGCAAAAGTAACATCAATGACATATGGTTAGTATTTACCAATAGACTGGAAATCAGCCAACGTCTGTCCAATCTTTAAAAAAGGCCAAAAATACAAAGCAGAGAACTACTGCCCTGTATCTTTAACGTGTATATCATGCAAAATCATGGAACACATAATTACCAGCAACATCATGGCTCACTCGGACAAATATAATATCCTACATCCTATGCAGCATGGGTTCCGCAAAAAATATCATGCGAAACTCAACTCATCGAATTCATAGATGATATCACGCAAAACCTGGACGAAGGAAAGCAAACTGATTGCTTAATCATGGACTTCTCCAAGGCTTTTGACAAAGTAAGCCATTCACTACTGATCCATAAACTACATAGATACGGGATTGATGGAAAAACCAACAGATGGATCCAGAGTTTCCTAAGTGGTAGACAACAGTCAGTAGTGGTTGAAGGTGTAAGCTCTGGCTTCATTGATGTAGAATCAGGTGTACCACAAGGTTCAGTCCTTGGACCAGCACTCTTCCTCTACTACATTAATGATATGCCAGAGGGGGTTCGATCTAGAACACGATTGTTTGCCGACGACACAATCATCTATCTAACAATAACATCAGATGCAGATACAACAACACTGCAAGAGGATCTGAACAAATTATCAGACTGGGAACAACGATGGCTCATGAAATTCAACGCAGACAAATGCAATGTCATGACCATCAGCAAGAAAAGAAATCCAATCTCAAAAGATTATATCCTTCATGGCCATGTACTGGAGAGAGTATCGGATGCAAAATATCTTGGAGTTACAATCAGCTCAGATTTAAATTGGAGTACTCATGTACATAACATCTGCCAAAAAGCAAATAAAACTATTGGGTTCTTAAAAAGAAATCTAAACATCAGTAACAAACAACTGAAAGAAAATGCATACAAGTCATTAGTCAGACCAACACTTGAATATGCAAGCGCAGTTTGGGACCCCCATCAACAGAACAACAAGAAAAAAATTGAGATGTTACAACGCAGAGGGGCTAGGTATGTTACCAACAAATACCGTAACACATCATCAGTAGACGCCATGATAAATCAACTCGAGTGGCAACAACTAGAAGAGAGGAGATCAACAACAAGGATGTGCATGATGTACAAAATAACTAACTGCCTAGTTAATATAGATGCAACATCTAGGCTTATTCCAACAAACCGAGCGTCAAGAACAACTCGGACTGGATGTTTCCAGGTTCCTCTTTGTAGAACGGATATAAGGAAAATGTCATTCTATCCAAAATCAATACGGGAATGGAATGCCTTACCACTTTCCACTATCACCGCCCCGAGTCTTGGATGCTTCAAGGCTCGGCTAACAAAATAGACACAAACACTTGTTTTTAATGAGCACCTGTATATAGGATTTTAACTTTCACAAAATGTAAATATAACTAAATTTATTTTCTTTGGACTTTCATGCGCAACACACAGTGGCAGAATAATCAGACAGTTGATTGCGGCCGCTTAACTGGAAGAAGAAGAAGAAGAAGAATTCGGCCCTCGATCTTATACGACCCAAATATTAAAGGTGATCGATCGACGATCGGGTCATTGTGTGCTATCTTTTCCAATAAGACAGCGCGCCTGTGACTCCAAACAGTGTGGTTATACGTGCCACTTATTTATATGTGCTATTTCTAATCTTTACAATGTTGATGAAGGAAAGCATAATATTAGTGTTGTATTTTTTCTGTAGGGGATCGGGTGTTTTTAAGCTCAAGATTTCAAAAATGACACTTTTCGGGATTTCGGGAATGACCCTTTCGGGATCCGGGAATTCTTTTTTCGAATTTCTGGATCTCGGGATTTTGTGTTTTAAAGCCCAGGATTTCTCGATCAGGAACCCCCACCCTAAAACTGAAGGAAACACATATTTTTTTCACTGAAAAAGATTTTGAACATTCATAAATAATAAAATTATTGGATATACCAATAGTTTCATTCATCTGTATGCATTTTTAGGGCCTCAATAAGCCTCAATGAAAATTAGAATAGTTCTTATTGAGTTACACTTTTTAATTGAAAAAAAATATCATTTTTAACTGGAGTCCCGATAAATTCCTTTACCCCCTCTTATTTGTCACAAGTAGCAATAGACTGAGTGACCTTTATTCAAGCTGCAGTTAACTGTAACATTCATTAGTACTCTTCATAGAATTAAATCAGTTTAATATTTTTTCAGGAAAATTTACCAATATATCTGCTAACTGGCCAGGGTCAACCCATGATTCCCACATCTTCAACACATCAAACCTATGTCACTACCTGGAGACAAACAACAGAGGACTTGCAGACGGTTTGATACTAGGAGACAGCGGGTATGCATGTCGCCCTTTTCTCATGACACCCTATCTAAATCCCAGAGAAAGACACCAGCAAAGATTTAATAGAGCACACTCCAGTACAAGATCCATTATTGAAAGGGCTTTTGGAATCTTAAAGAGAAGATTTCATGTTTTACACTCTGAGGTAAAAATAATTATAGAATACTTTAAAATATGATAACAAAAAGGTGGTTTGATTGCCAATGAGAATACTCCAAACTAGAAACCAAATTACTTGGAAGTTAACATCGATAGGTAACTGTACAGCCTTCAACAATGAGATAATCCTATATAGTGATGCATAGCTTAAATGGTTCATTAACCTCAGCAGTTTCATACAAAAAAATGCCCAAAAAATTTCAGCCATGAAGAAAAAAATATATTGAGTAAAAAGGGACACAAAAAAGAAACTAATTATAAAAAGGATACTAATTAGGGAGCTACCATTTATTGTTTGAGGGGGGGGGGGGGCTAGTATGAAAAATGCCTTTTTATTTTTCACACTTCCATCCTGCTTCTTTTTTTACTCGAAACTCTTGTCCTGACTTTTTTAAATTTCATACAAGCGACACTATCCCCATAAAAATTAAATGGAAGCTCTGAAAAACTAGAGACAATTGTTACAGAATGAGCCGCAGTTAATAGGGATTATAGTGAACCTGTTATTTACGTAACTATCGGTATTTTTTTTTTAGGATGCAGTGCAAATAATCATTAACATGGTATTTTTTTTTGTTAAAGTTGATATCTGCATGGGTAATTTTCCAGGAGACAATATTGTAGATGGGAATACACTTCTGAAACAGTTTTTTTTTTTTTTTAAATTGAAAGATATCTTCCTGCCCATAATTATGAAATTAAATTTCAGGTCAGAATGAAACCAGAAAAAGTCTGTCGAGTGTTTGGTGCTTGTGCTGTTCTACATAACATAGCTTTAACAAGGAATGAACCTTTGGAAGATGTTTGTGGTGTACATGTTCAGCAAGACCAGCCAGTGCAAGTTCCGAATTTTGAAGGAGAACAGGATGGTAGACACATTAGAGAGCATATCGCATGAGTTTTCTTCAACTGAAATACATGTTTAATACACAAGAGTCTTCATTTTTTCATCCAATATAAAATTGTGATAAATAATACAAGTTATGTTTTCTCAAAACACATGCATTCGACATGTTGAATTGAAGGCTTAGCAAATAATGAGTTCATAAATACACTTGCGGTAATATGAGTTATTGGCACTACGAAGTGTCGGTCGTCACGCTTTTTTAAACATCATCGATTGTTAATTGTACACTGAATGACATTTTACCCCAAGGCTTGATTAAGGTATATATTTAAAGTCATCCTTTGGAATTTGTTCGTGCAATCAGTGAAACCCTTGTCGCAAAATGGGTCTTCCATAGACTGTTGGGTGTGTAAATACGCCGGCACATCCGTATAATCTGATTGCGTTGTATGGATAAGTGTAACGCCATGCATATTACAAAATCGTGTGAGGGGTCTGATTATACATATTGTACTCTTTGTTAATTTGTTCTCATCATGAACATGCATGAAATATTTGCCACTGGATGTAAAGCAAACGATATGAACGAATATAAACATACCAAATAAATGCATAGCCAGAATTAAAACAAGAGTACACACGCTGAAATATCGCCTTCTTTACTAATCATTGATATTATGTGGATAGTCCTTAATATAAAATAGAATAGAATAGAATATTTTTATTCCCAAAATTACAGGGCCCATAAAGGGCATAAAATCAGATACAATTGATTTACATAATAAAGCTATATTACAACTGTCACATAAACTTAACATTAACCAAGAAGACTAAACATCGACCAATGAACCATGAAAATGAGGACAAAGTCAAATGACACTGCCAGTTGTACAGGAACACCTTACAGTCCTTCCATACACCCAATATACTATACCTATTGCTGATAGTATCTGAGATATGGACTTGACCACCAAAACTTAACCTTGTTCATTGATTCATTAAATGATGTCGAGGTCAAGTGAAAACTGTCTTGCAAAGAATTGTTAATTGATAAGAAAAATAAATATTTTAATTCATTAAAAGTTGAGAAAATGTTAGTGGAGTATTCTCTTTGTCTTGTTTCATTATTTCCAGCAACTCTATCTGAAGGTCTAATTTCCTCATCTCTTGTGTCTGCTTTGCCATTTCACCCTTCAAATACAGTACCTGAAATAAAAATGATACATGTAGATCCATATGATTATTTTAACATATATCTTTATATGTGTCTGTATACCTTACAACTCTTGTGGAATATACAGAAGTATTGCATGAAATTGAGATTTCCAGATAAAGTGTATGACCTGTTGGACCTATGCTTTGGCCAGCAGTTGGAAGACCATAAATTTAAAATATTTATATTAGAAGATTTTCATAAAGATGTTGATTTTGTGTAATTTAAGATCGATACACGGTCTCACATCATTGCCTATACCAGTGGTAGATCCAGAACTTTTTGTAAGCGGGTACTGACTGACCACAAAGGAGAGGGGATCGACCGGGCCCCTAGCCCCCTGGATCTGAATCTGTATGATACAAACTTATCGATAGGGACCCAAAAAGTCAACTTTTCTTTGTGTCGATAATTGATTTTTACCTTTTCATTTTCCCGAGTATAATGACAGCCTTGAAACTAACACCGAGCCATTCATCATAGAAAGAAGAAGAAGAAGAAGAAGAAGAAGAAGAAGAAGAAGAAGAAGAAGAAGAAGAAGAAGAAGAAGAAGAAGAAGAAGAAGAAGAAGAAGAAGACATTGTTAACAAAAATACACCTGAACTTTAATGACCCAGTCACTGATAACAATCACGTGACATATGCGATTTATCTAATAGCCCGGTACATCAGAGGGCCATGTCAAGTACGTGGGTGACAAACATGTCGGTTTCTTTATAATTTTATAATTTTTCTCTGATCGAACTTCTATCCTGGCTGGGGATGCTAATTTTGTATCAAGCAGAGTGTTCACTCTCCTTCTCATATAACCTCCTTGGTCATACCAATAATTATACGACCAAATTTTTTTCAATTTTTGCGGTCGTTTAAAAAATAACATAACGACCTAAGAGCTACGGTCCGCAGCTAGATTTAGAGAAGTATTTTTGTAACAAATTCTTGGAAAAAAAGTTTAGTTGCATGTCCTATATAATCAATCGAAATCATATATCATTTAATGATATACAAATAGAACAGCTTGCAGGGTTTCAGTTAAGTATTAATACAAGTTGAGACGCAGAGAAAACAACAACATCCAAAACATTTATTTGATAAAACAAGTCACTTCCCTTGAACACAATGTTTAGGACACTTATGATTGCTCTTATGATATGGGCACAGATAGTTAAAGTGGAGTCTGCCTGTGATACTCAACTTCGTAAGTATTTATTAAATCAGATTACTTTATTATCTATAGAAGAAAATATGAAATGAAATGTAAACATGTTCGAATAAATATATTTTTCTATAACAACGTTTAAATTTAATTATATATCTTTTTTAGAGAATGGACTCTTTCAAGATCTTCTAAATATGATGATGAAGATAAAGGGTTCTAGTTCTGGTATGTTCTTTCAATAGTATTTAGCATATTCATTTTCTATTTATATCAGCATTTTGCATACTAATCATAAACATTCAATAGCAGGTTTGGATACTTATTTCATGGTAAGCCCCTTAGTCGTGTTTCCTTGATTGAGATGTTCATAGAAATGTGTTGGTCCAATGTGTTTCAATTTGTAAACAAGCATCATTAGATATATATCATAATATTTAAATGCTTAATTGACAATTGTATTAAGCAAATTGAAATTCAAAAATGTGATTATGGACATGAAATGACTGTCCATTGAGTTTTCCTGATATGTAAGAGAGGCAAAAGGTACCAAAGGAACAATTGAACTCATAAGTCGAAAACAAACTGACAATGCCATGGAAAAAAGGAAAACAATCAAAAGACAAACAGTATAACCTAACATATCACAGAAAAACAAAAGACCACAACACAAAGCCCACAACAAATCAGGGTGATCTTAGGTGATTCGGAAGGGTAAGTAGATCCTCCACCACACGTGGCACCCGACGTGTTACTCATGCAAATACAAATTCTGGGATAAACCACACTTGAGGAAAAGCGTTCCAAGTTTTAATTTAACAGTTAACAACTCATTGAAAAGGCCAAAACAGGTTAACATAAAAAGGTATCGCCCCCCCCCCCTTCTGAAACATAGACACTACTTAAATGACAAATGGTGGCACGTGTAACAATTTACATCAAACCAATGATCTACTTTAAACATAACCTTACAGTTAAAATCTTTGATCAAACTAAACTCAATCCATGGATTATCTTTATTATATTATTTCATTTAACTTTCTGTTTTTAAAATGACACATGTGTTGTATGATAATTAACATATTTTTTAGCAGAACCGTCTACCTGTAGCTGCAAGAAGATTGTGATTGCTTTCACAGCTTCGCTGTCAGCAACAAAATCCATTGGCTCTGGTGCAGTTGTTCCGTTTGATAAAGTTTTGACCAATGAGGGGAAAGGATTTGACCCAAATACTGGAATTTTCACAGCACCAAGGAAAGGATTCTATCAAATATCTGCAACAACAATGTCTGCACATGGAGCATACTTCCATTCATATCTTATGAAAAATAATGAAAAAACTGTCGGAATGTACCCAGGACAAGGTCCTCAAACAGGTTCAGCTAACATTGTTATGAAATTAAAGAAAGAAGACCGTGTGTACATAAAGCATAGAAACGGCGACACCGAGAAAATTTATAGTGATCCTGATCATTGGAGCATGATTTCTGGATTCCTTATTTCTGAATAAAATATGAAGCAAGAATTCTATACATTTGATCTTACTAGTATATATCCATGTTGCGAGCTGTTCTGCTGCATAAACTGAAATAACAAATTACAGTTGTCATTATAAATTAAAAAAAAAAAGAATTTTGGGTATTATTGCCAATGACACCACTTTTTATAAGAAACTAGTGGTCTTGGTGACCAAGTGGTCTAAGTAGTTATACTACTGTAATCACTAGCCAGTTAACACTGATGTTGTGAGTTCGAATACCGCCCATGCGGGATTCTAATCTTAAATGACTAAGATTGTCAGTTTTCCTATCGAAGGTCGCTGGTTTTCTCCACTAATAAAAACTGACCACCACGAAATAGCCATAAAGTGGCGCCGCTTAAAAGTTGCGTTAAAACACCAACAGCCAATGTGTTAGAGACCAAAATATATATCTCCAAATTGTCATTTCATTTCTATTATGATTCGATTAAATATTTATGAAACTTATGTTTTTGTGGTGCAGGTAGAACTACATATTGAAACTAAATTTAAATGTTTTTACCTGTAAATACGTTTTAACTACTTTATTGATATTTATGCAAATAAAAATCGACTGCTGCTAATCTACGATAAGGATTCTAGACCACGAAAACTTAACATTGATCATTGATCAATAAAACGAAATCAGGATCAGGTGAACCATATGTTAAGAACTTGTATAAATCACATACACCATACATTTGGAATCTTTTATCATTTTTTTCATGGTTGAAAAATTCATGCGATTATAAGTTTTTTTTTCTCAGCAGTCTTATTTATTACAAACGAAAACAATGAAATTCTTGTTTAGAACCAGATATCTGTACTGTTCCTTCTCTTCAACTATCTAGGTGCCATCCCAATGTACCATTAGAACATTTAATGGCCGAAGGACAAAGTTCTACACAGCTTACATGTATAAACACAAAATACAACAACTAGATATAAGACGATGTGGTATAAGTGCCAATGAGACAACTCTCCATCCTAGTCATAATTTGTAAAAGTAAACAATTATAGGTCACAGTACGGGCTTCAACTCGGAGCCACTCAGTAGTGGACGTATTACGATGTATACCAACGGTTCTCCAAGATAGTGGAGGAATACTACAAAACAGAACAGAACAGAACTTGGCTCACACTGAAGAGCAAGCTATACAGGGCCCAAAAAATGACCAGTGTAAAACAAATCGAACAGGAAAACCAAGTCTAATCTATATAAAACCAGGTGCTCTGCAGGGCGCAGCTTTATACGACCGCAGAAGTCAAACCCTGAACAGTTAGGGCAAATATGGACACAACATCCCAGCTTGATACAGCTCTGAATTTGGATTGCGATCAAATTTTTGACATAATATGGGTTTCTGAGACAAAACAAATGTCAAGATCTTACAAATTTATTGCACAATATTGTGCAATTAAAGATTTCTTCTTTTAACTTTTCAAAAATTTAGATTTGAGAAATTTGAAAAAAAAACTAGAGGCTCTCAAGAGCCTGTATCGCTCACCTGATTCTACTTGGGTTTTTGACATCATATAAAAAATATAAAATTTGGCTAAATGTAACAACCCTTGGCCAGCACCTCATAAGGAAAGGAACATTCATGCTATGTTTGATTTCATTCAATTCAGTGGTTCTTTAGAAGAAGACTTTTGTATGCATTTCCCATAGGGTCCTATGTTCAACTAAGTCCCCCCCACTGGCGGCCATCTTGGATGTTGCAATGACAACAAAGTAACAACACTTGGTCAGCATCTCATTAGGAACATTCATGCTATGTTTGGTTTCATTCTATTCTGTGGTTCACTAAAAGAAGACATTTGTATGTATTTCCCATAGGGTCCTATGTTAAACTAAGTCCCCCACTGGCGGCCATCTTGGATGATGGATCAGCTACAAAGTAACAACACTTGGTCAGCATCTCATAAGGAACATTTATGCTATGTTTGGTTTCATTCCATTCAGTGGTTCTCTATAAAAAGAAACTTGTATGTATTCCCATAGGGTCCTATGTTAAACTAAGTCCCCCATTGGCGGCCATCTTGGACGTTGGAATGGCGAAAAAGTAACAACACTTGGTCAGTATCTCATTAGGAACATTCATGCTATGTTTGGTTTCATTTCATTCAGTGGTTCACTAAAAGAAGACATTTGTATGCATTTCCCATAGGGTCATATGTTAAACTAAGTCCCCCGCTGGCGGCCATCTTGGATGATGGATCGGCTACAAAGTAGCAACACTTGGTCAGCACCTCATACGGAACATTCATGCCATGTTTGGTTACATTCTATTCAGTGGTTCTCTAAAAGAAGACATTTGTATGTATTTCCCATAGGGTCCTATGTTAAACTAAGTCCCCCGTTGGCGTCTATCTTGGATGATGGATAGGCTACAAAGTAACAACACTTGGTCAGTATCTCATTAGGAACATTCATGCTATGTTTGGTTTCATTCCATTCAGTGGTTCTCTAAAAGAAGTCATTTGTATGCATTTCCCATAAGGTCCTATGTTAAACTAAGTCCCCTGCTGGCGGCCATCTTGGATAATGGATCGGCTACAAAGTAACAACACTTGGTCAGCACCTCATACGGAACATTCATGCCATGTTTGGTTTCATTCCATTCAGTGGTTCTCTAAAAGAAGACATTTGTATATATTTCCCATAGGGTCCTATGTTAAACTCTGTCCCCCGTTGGCGGCTATCTTGGATGATGGATAGGCTACAAAGTAACAACACTTGGTCAGTATCTCATTAGGAACATTCATGCTATGTTTGGTTTCATTCCATTCAGTGGTTCTCTAAAAGAAGTCATTTGTATGCATTTCCCATAGGGTCATATGTTAAACTAAGTCCCCTGCTGGCGGCCATCTTGGATGATGGATCGGCTACAAAGTAACAACACTTGGTCAACACCTCATAAGGAACATTCATTCGTCCGGACGCCAAGTGATGAGAAAAGCTAAAAATGAAAACAACTATCATCCCCCCCACTTTTTTTGCAATTAGTCCAAAACCTGACATTTCTTTATACATAGTAATAAGTATACAAGAGTGTACACGCTGAAATGTCTCGCCTTCTATACTAATCATTGATATTATGTTGACAGTCCTAAGTATAAAGCTTTATTACAACTGTCACATAAACTTAACATTAACCAAGATAACTAAACAAAGACCAATGAACCTTGCAAATGAGGTCAAGGTCAGATGAACCATGCCAGGCAGACATGTACAGCTAACAATGCTCCTATACAACATATATAGTTGACCTATTACTTATAGTTTCAGAAAATAGATCAAAACACAAAAACTTAACACTGTGCAATGAACCGTGAAAATGAGGTCACGGTTAAATAAAACCTGCTCGACTGACATAAAGATCATAAAATATTTCCATACACCAAATATAGTTGACCTATGGCATATAGCATCAGATAAAAAGACCAAAACTCAAAAACTTAACTTTTGACCACTGAACCATGAAAATGAGGTCAAGGTCACATGACATCTGCCCGCTAGACATGTACACTTAACAATCATTCCATACAACAAATATAGTAGACCTATTGCATATGGTATGAGAAAAACAAGACCAAAACACAAAAATTTAACTATAACCACTGAACCATGAAAATGAGGTCAAGGTCAGATGACACCTGCCAGTTGGACATGTACACCTTACAGTCCTTCCATACACCGAATATACTAGCCCTATTGCTTATAGTATCTGAGATATGGACTTGACCACCAAAACTTAACCTTGTTCACTGATCCATGAAATGAGGTCGAGGTCAAGTGAAAACTGTCTGACAGACACGAGGACCTTGCAAGGTACGCACATATCAAATATAGTTATCCTATTACTTATAATAAGAGAGAATTCAACATTACAAAAAATTTGAACTTTTTTTTCAAGTGGTCACTGAACCATGAAAATGAGGTCAAGGACATTGGACATGTGACTGACGGAAACTTCGTAACATGAAGCATCTATATACAAAGTATGAAGCATCCAGGTCTTCCATCTTCTAAAATATAAAGCTTTTAAGAAGTGAGCTAACGCCGCTGCCGCCGCCGGATCACTATCCCTATGTCGAGCTTTCTGCAACAAAAGTTGCAGGCTCGACAAAAATTAACCCCAAACTGATTCCAAGCCTTCCCTGTGTTATATGGAAACTTGTAGTACAATGTCAGAGAGATCCATACAGTTACACACAAGTTATTGTCTTGAAACTAGAAAAATGCGTTTTTGGCCCCTTATGGCCGTTAATTCCTAGACTGTTTGCCCAATAACCCCTTAAAGTAAATCCCAACCTTCTACTTATGGTATTAAACATTGTGGTACAATATCAGAACAATTGAAATACTAATACACAATTTTTTGTCCTGAAACTAGATAAATGCTGTTTTTGGCCCCTAAATCCTAAACCTTTGGGACCATACCCCCAAATCAATCCCAAGCTTCCTTCTGTTGTTATAAACATTGTTTTTTATTGATTTCTTTTGCCTTATTCAAAAGTTATTATCCGGACACAATCAGTCTTCGGACAACGCTGACAACGACGTAATACCAAAGATTTTTTAATTTTTGCGGTCGTATAAAAACGAGAAATGAGAAACACTTATGAACCAAATCAACAAACGACAACCACTGAACATCAGGTTCCTGACTTAGGATAGTTGCAAACAAATGCAGCGGGTTTAAACGTTTTAATAGGTACCAATCTTCACCCTTACCTGAACAAGAAAAGACCGCTTGATCTTAACCTGTTAGTGAAGAGATATTGTAAATGTGCTATGTCACTTCAAATAGAAACAAAAAGTATGCTAAATCTACAGAATCACATAGTTGCCAACCTTGAGCAATGAACAGAAAAAGTATATATATGAATCATGCCATGAAACAATGTTCAAATAATATCAATTACAAATGTAGGACATACATAAAATTTTAAAGTGTAAATTTCTACTCATATGTAGCGAGATCAGTGCAGATATTCGTTTGATGTGATTGAGCTTTTGATTGTGTCATTTGATAAGGGACTTTCCTTTTTGAATTTTCCTCGGGGTTCAGTATTTTTGTGATTTTATTTTTTTCTTCTTCACACAAATATACTTTTAAACAATGAAATAAACTGCTTAAATTAATGATAAATGTCAATTGTAAGTGAGGTTGTTTCATGAGCTGTGTGGATTAAAAAGTTTGAAATTTATTTATTCAGTTATGTCATATATATTATTTAAATGAGTTCTCTAATGTGTTACATATATTTTTTTGCTTCCATCCAGAATTCTTTTTAATGAAATAAGAATAACCAATAAATAGTTATGTTAAAGACTTACAGAAAGCATAAGCACCCTTTTCATGCACAAGTTGTGACTATGAACTGAAAAATACTAGTCACAGTTATCCCCTTTTTGTTTCCTAAAATAAAGGAACAGAAATTCTTAAAAAAATCATCTGTTTTTACTTTTTTCCATTTGAGTATCAAAGAGTAAGAGTAAAGACTGTTTAAGCTTTATATGGTCAGAATAATGTATCAGAGTGGGGTGACACATCTTCCTGCAGACAGTTATCTTGTGAACTAGCACCTTAAACATGTGGCTAATAGATTTAAGAAGATGTGGTACCAGTGCAGAGACGACTCTCCATCAAAGTCAAAATTTGTGAAAAGTAAACCATTACAGGTCGAAGTACAGTCTTCAACATGGAGACTTTGCTCACATCAAAAGCATGTCAGCTTTATATATAGCAGGGTTGATATTCATATGGCATTTTCAAATCTGTTCTCCTCCTGAATATGTATTTAATTTGCCATTAGTTGTTAGCCATTCATCATCATTATTGAAGCTCATCATGAAATATCAAAATTGTGATAAACTGTAATTTTTGTGAATGCATTATTCTATTTTAAATGTTTTAATAATACATTTGCCCTACAAATATAGAATATATAATACTTTGTTAAGGAAATTAAAAAAAAATATTTGATACTTTTATTTAATTTCCATGAAATTGAAAGTTCCTTTCCAAGAACTTGATACAAAAAAAACAAATGATTGCTAAAACATGAAAGACAGAGTTAAACTCTTGAGAATACTTTTTTGACATTTTTTATCTTTCAACAATGTTATCATTTAACAAAACAATCCATACATATTTTCCTTAATATGCATTTAAACAAAAAACTGACAAAATTTAACTATAAATTCAAAACGACATAAAAAGAAATAAGATAATTCATTTCCCATACAATTTTCCACATGGTTGAAATCATAATACTTTAATAGAATAGCAATGAAAAAGAAAAATTGACAATCCCATACATCAAAACTTCCCTCAAAATGATACCAATGAGTATTCTCTAATATATAAAACATTTATCATCAATTGTTTCACATACACTTTCATGTATGGAGTTAAGATTATATACAGATGTCTTTGTTTATGACTAGAGTTATAAAAATAGAAAAAATATAAACATATTAAAATATGAACAAACAACTATCTTAGACCTTGATATCATCTGCAAAGGAATTTAAGTAAAACTTTTACAGTAGTTTCCAGCAATCTGTTGGATTATACATTGATTTTTGCTCCTATAACTCTATATGGTTATAATTATGAATTAAAACTCAACTGAATTTATTTCTTTCCCTCCATTACACTACAAAATGTCCTTCTGCAATAACCTATTGAAGAATTTTAACAGTTCACTGTAGTTTCATCATTGATTGAGTAATTTCTTTCACACAACAGAACCTTTGAATTCAACAAGTTTCTATATCACAATCTGAACAATTTTGTCCTCCAAAATAAGATCATCCCTTCCACAAGGTCACTGAGACCTTGGACTGAACATAATCATTGAAGCAAAGCAGGAATGTTGGTACTTTTTAAATCATCATAGTGATTTCTGTTCGTGGTACATTACAGAACTTGAGAATATTGTTCAGTAATCTTCTTTCTGGTACAAAGCCGCCACTTTTTCTTGATGTCTGCGTGTCTCTATGTGTATTGCTAACAGCTGTGGTGTGTGCCATGTCATTTCACAGATCTCACACGTGATAGGTTCTCTCTTTGTGAAGCTGAAAATATATATAGCATGGTAAGGTTCAAATTATCCATTTCATTGTTAATTTGAAAAGTTGATTAGTTGATGTTTGCTTAATTTCCAGTGGCAAATATTTCAGGAATTTTCAGGATATAAATACATAAAAAAGTATCTATATGTTCAGTTAAATGTAATGAAAGAACAGACTGAAATGAAAACTGTTATTTTTTGCTTCAATAAAATGGTAATGTATATATATCCTGTTGTTATTGTTGATCTTTTCCACAATGCTCAGAAAACACACAGATCCAAACTATTTTAATAAACAATTTTTTTCTGCTGTTTTGTTGTGTGTCCCACTGATTTTTTGCTTGAAATTACAGTGGTTCGTTAATTATTCATGGATTCAGGTAAAATTGATTTTTTTTGGCAAATATTTAACTTCATGGTTTTGTCAAATTTTGCAAACAAGCTTTAATATTTTGACTTCCTTGAACATCTGAATTAGTGGTTTTTCTAAAGACGGTTTATTGCTTATAATTAAACACAAGAAATCAACTCACTCTTTTGAAGCCTTTTTCAACCATTGTGCATGTTCTTTCAAATACTCAGGACTTGCTTTATCCACATAGACCTCTTCTTCTAACATTTGGGCTTTGTGTAGGTTAAAGAGATGTGGGGCATCAGCAGGGGTTCCTTCTAATGACGTCTCGATCAAATCATCAGGATCCACCTACAAATATTTATAGATTGATTAATTCTGTACATCACTTCAGATCCAACAGCAATATCTAGTAAAGAGCACAATAGTTATGGCAAACAAATTCAATTTCAAATGTCAAACCAAAGGGCCAAGATTTGTCTATAATATTTTTTTTTTATACTTTGACAAAAGCTGAACACTCCTCTATCTTTTGGTGGTACTAAATGCATTACTGCATACATAACACACTTGAAAAACTTAATTTAAGATAAGTTCATGTAAATTTTCTAATTAAAATATGAAAACTATAAACTTCAATTTTTAGTGAGGTGTAAATATTTGCTTAGTTTTGAAGGCTTCCCTGAGACTTTGGTATGATAAGCAGCACAAAAGGGGTGTTCCTTTTGCTCTTGGCTTTGTAAGATGCAATGAGGGATTTTGTTGCAAGAAGTGGTGATAGTTCAATATGGTACCCCAATCAAACTAAATAAATGCAATAATATGTTTCACTCCATTCTATGGAGTATCATAAGGGGTCTCTTTTCCATAATTCTAAACAATGTATCCTTTCTTTTTTTATTATGAATTTTGGAACTAAAAACACAAAAAAACGACTTTCATTTATTGATATATAGCAGAGTGCTCTTAACAGCTGTCTTACTAACAAACGCCAATACTGTACCTTTAATTGTATTTTGAAGCCAATAGAGACATGTACTATAAACATAAGACTTATTTATTAGGGGTAAAGCTTTAAAATATAACAACAACAATATTTATTTGTCAATCAAGACGCCCCGAGGAGCAGTACAATTACAGTTTAAATTAAAGTGAACAAATAATTGTGGTGATTTTTTGTCTTTCATTGAAATATTTGAAATTACAATACATGACAATAAAACTATTTAATAGAAGTGAGACAACAAACACAGTATATATTCTCAAAGATAATATATGATATGGTTCATTGTAAATATTGTTAGGTTGCCTCAAAGAAACTAGATAACACACATAAAAGTCTTCATGTAGAAAATAAAATAATTACTGTTAAGTATTTACTTCAAGTGAACAATTTTCTAAATTTTATCATAAGTGAACAATAATCTTATGTTTTGCAAACAACCTGCAATATTAACTGAAATTTAATCAATGAAATGTGATCATGTATAACTAAAATGACTGCTAGATGAATGAATTATCAACCTTGACTTTTACTCAGTACCTGAATACTATATCATATCATTTATGAATAACTGTGGTTTGGATAAAATGTATTTAAAATGGACTGGTCTCTGTGGAACATAACATTCCCAGTGTAATTCAACTAATCAAAATAGAATGAGCTGTTTGGAATAGTATAATTTTGAGGAAATATACCTTTTTTATAAAAATGAACTTGACTTCTCTTATAGGGTTAACTATTTAAACCCGAATTTCACCTATTTAAAAATGAGATTTCCCAGTTTTATATAAAGTTATAGGGATATATATATATATGACCAAAATCCAGGGCGAAATAATGAGATATGTTGATGTTTATGAAAGCAAGAATAGTGCATTTTGTGATTGTGTAATTGATGAAATGTCACAGGAAATATTAATCATGCAACAAATTTGTTCAAATCTACTTTAAAATTAACAAAAAAAAGCATATTCATTTAAAAATCTGTACAATGTAATGAAAACTTGTTGATTGGACAAGCTTTAATTAACAACGGGTTCACTGTAATGCAGTTCTTTTTTTATTTGAACAAGTAAGCTAAAATGATAGTACTTATTATGACACCTCACAATAATAATGTGACTTTGTAAATGATTATCAACATCAGATATACAACTTTTGATATGACTCATAAAACGCAGAAAAAAATGAATCCTTTGATGCAACTTTTAAACAACATTACACAAGAAGCACAGTTGCATCCTTTTGGAAACAACAGATATATAGGGTATAAAAACAATTCATCACCAGTAACATACCTGATTCCAGGAATATGGGTTGTTGTAATTTACAGGATCAACACGCTCTCGTTTCTTGTATACAACTCTAAAAAATAATAATAATATAAGTTAAATAACACCTTCTAGCTCTAATTGCTACATATGTCGTACTTGATGGAGATACATTTAGGGTCAGTTTGACTTGGTTTATGGGGGATGTCATGGATTTTTATTACACAGCTTTCTTTTAACATATGTAACCAAAAGAAACCACTGAGTCTTAAAGGAACACTGGTAGCATATGTAAGTATAAAACTTAAGAAATAAGTATAAAAAAGACATATAAAGAAAATTTGACTTACTCCAAAAGTTTTTTCCTTGCTGCTTCCTGTATTTTATAGATAGCATCAGGTCCCCATGCTGATACCTTCTCTTCATTACCAATAGCCAGGTTTATGGCTGATCTTACACCATTTATCTGAAATTGTACATAATCATTTTTTTTTTTAATCTTTACTAAAATGTTTTTTCTTGTGTTTCTATAAATGCTGAAAAAGCAAAACATATAACAAATTAGCAGAATGATAAGAGAGCCAAGTTTGACAGCTCCTGTGATCGTTTCTTATTAAGCTTTTAAAAAATGATATACCAGTACCTGAAACTACTATGTAAAGGCATGTACCTGTAAAACGTTTTTATCATCTCAATTCACATCACTGATAATCATGTGTTCACAACATATGTGGTAAGGTTGGATTAAGATGCCAACAATCAATTCACAAATTATATATTAAGGTGGTACCTAACACTACAGGGAGATAACTCTGTAAAATCAGCAGAACGTTTTAATGACGTTGTGTTGTTAAGGGAATAATAAGTTTCTCAATGATCAAAATAAGTTTTTGTCAAACTGCTTTATAACCATTGTAATTTTTCTGATTAAACGGTTGGTTCAATTTTTTTGATTTTTTTATATTTTTGTCAAGGGTCAAAGTAAATACTTTGTCAAAATTTAAAGAAAATTAAACGAGCCAAATTAATTTTAGTTATGGTGTTGGGTACAACCTTAAGATGCCAACAATCAATGAACAAATTATATATTAATATCTATTTTATCTATTATGGATACATATATTTTCATGGGTACCAATTTTTTGTGGATTGTGTAAAATTTGCCTTTTTGTGGATATGTAATTTCTTGGTTTTGTCAAAGTCTGCATTCGACCTGATAGAAAATTTTTACATGTAAAAACAAGGTTCACCAATACCCACAAAAACTACGAAAATTGGTATCCAACGAATAATTATGATTCCACACTATTTTCGCATCCTAATTGCCTAAATAGTTATACTTCTTATTCTTCCAGTTTACCTGTGAGATGTCTTTGTTATCTATTTCAACATCAAATGTGATTTCCATGTCATGTTCAGGAAATAGTGAATGTCTCTGATCTCTGTCCACACCAAGTCCACAAATAGATCCAATATACCTTTTGTTTTCTCTGTCCCTCCTAAACAAAATAAATAAAGTTGACATATCACTTGCTTCAGGTGAGCTCAATATGAAATTTTAAATTTTAAACATTATATCTCATGAACTTCTTGTAGGCTACACGCATACCAAAAGTTTCTACAGCAATCTCTTGTACTGCACTTTGTCTATTTGAGTCTAATACAGCAATTACAGACAATAATCCTGATATTTACATACTCAACATCAAGTAAAATTGTAAGCTTTTAAAGTATAAAATTTTTGAGGTAGAAGTGTTTTTACAAAGTTCACATCATAAAGTAAAATCATTTGTATTTGTATACTATAAACCAACTTTTTTTCGCGTGCGATTTATTTTTGTGACTTTCGTGAGTAGAAAAATAATGCAAATTTAAATGGTCGTTAATATGTAAAACTTCCAATTTTCCTTATTAAACTTCATCAAGTACATCAGAAAATCGCGAAATTAAATATCCACAAAGTGGTTTAGAAAGGGTAAAACGTGAAATAAAGTATCCGCGCAAATAAGTTGGTCTGTAATCAAAGGGAAACCAAGGACACTTATTGTGTACTGTAGATTCTTTATTTTTCATGAGTTAGAATTTTCATGGATTGAGGAACAATTGTATTTTCTTGGTTATTTGATTTGTGGTTTTGTAAAGTTTAAAAGCACCCAAAACCATAGAGACAGTGTTTTTTTTAGAACATTTTAATTTGTGGGTTACCACCCATGAAATCTATACAAAAATTGGTATCCATGAGTATTTATAAATCCACCATTCATTAAAAGGAAATCAAGCATGAATCACACCAACAACTATCATTGTACAAAAATATTGGCCCTTACAGGTATAGGTTTAATCCACCATTTTCTACATATGAAAATGCCTGTACCAAGTCAGGAATATGACAGTTTTTATGCATTTGTTTCATGTGATCGAACTTTTGATTTTGCCATTTGATTAAGGACTTTCTGTTTTGAATTTTCCTAGGAGTTCAGTATTTTTGAGATTTTACTTTTTCCTAAGCTGCTGATCTTTTACCTTAGTTCGGCAACAGGACAGAACAACAGTGATATTATAGATGGCAGTCCAGAAATGGCTGGCATTATTTACCTTAATTCTGCTACAGGACAGAACAACAGTGATATTATAGATGGCAGGCCGGAAATGGCTCGCATTATTGTAGTATCCCTGGCCATCATTGTAGATCCTGCAGGATTCAGACCTACAAATCCTGATACCATTAATCTGTCATAACGATCCTGAGGTTCATTGTCAATAGCAACAGAGTTCACACTATCTGGGTCAGTCTTAACAGATCTGGAATAAGAAAGTGGTAGAATGTGCATTGTTTTCAGATTAATTCAGAAAAAAATCATCAAATCTAACGTATGAGTGGAAAAAAACTTTAAAATTAAACAGTAAGTAGAGTTTCCAATTTAAATCTTTCAATCCACCATTTTCTACATATATGCCTATACCAAGTCAAGAATATGACGGTAGTTATCCATTCATTATATATTTGAGCTTATGACTAAGCCATTTGAGAAGCATTTTTCCTTTTAGAATTTTCCTCGGAGTTCAGTATTTTTGTGATTTTACTTTTTACAGTGACATATTGAATATATTTATGCTTGCTGTGATTAAGGCATCTATATGCACCACTGAGGGAGTTATTCATTTCAGTCTGGTGTACTGGTCTAATACCAGTTACCCTTACAGATTAACAATATTTTTTCTTTAATATTGTCTTATAGGAACATTCTTGATATGTTAAAAAGTCAACAAAAGTCAGTATTTTCTTATTGGATAAAATAAACCAGAGATTTACAAATGAAGTAACACTATTTGTGTAAAGTTTACAGCAGTATGTCTTAATTACACCAAGCTTTCTTTTTTCAATAAATGATAGGTGACAGACAGTTACTGGTCAAGAACAAGTGTAACATATTAAAAAACAAGAATGTGTCCATAGTACATGGATGCCCCACTCGCACTATCCTTTTACATGTTCAGTGGACCATGAAATTGGGGTCAATACTTTAATTTGGCATCAAAATTAGAAAGATCATATCACAGGGAACATGTGTACTAAGTTTCAAGTTGATTGGACTTTATCTTCGTCAAAAACTACCTTGACCAAAAACTTTAACCAAAACTTTAACCTGAGCTTTGCACTATCTTTTTCTTTGTTCAGTGGACTGTAAAATTGGGGTCAAAACTTTAATTTTGCATTAAAATTAGAAAGAATATATCATGGGGAACATGTGTACTAAGTTTCAAGTTGATTGGACTTCAACTTCATCAAAAACTACCTTGACCAAAAACTTTAACCTGAAGCGGGACGAACGGACGAACGAACAAACGGAGGCACAGACCAGAAAACATAATACCCCTCTACTATCATAGGTGGGGCATAAAAATATATATTACCTTAATCTTCCAACATTTGTCAAACTGTTGAACATCATTTCATAAGGATTATGTGGTCCATTCAACTTTTGCTAAAATACAATTATAGAATGATTATCTGATTAAATCAACATGAACTTCACAGAAAAAATATCGAAATAATTAATAGAATGTATCTTACTTAAGGAATGACTGTAATATTTTTTCTGTCTATGAAGAAATAACATAAAAAAATTGGTGCACACTGAATAACGCGCGTAGCGGGTTATTTAACAGTGTGCACCACATTTTTTATGTTATTTCCAATAGACAGAAAAAATATTACAGTCATTTCTTATAATTTTTCTAAATTCCATTTTAAACCGTAGAAAACCATGAAAAAACGTGGATGGCGTCACGGTCACATGACTAAATTATGTCTATAGGCTCATATAAAACAAAATAATGTCAGCCAATCAGAAGACGTGTTACATCCAAAATTAAATTATTATTGAATATTCATACAATATTTTAATCTATAAAGTTGAATATAAAATGTATTAATCTACCTCTGAAATATTTAAAAAAAAAATCTTTTTCTGGTACTGCCCAAACCACTGTCCTTTACCTAATATGAATTTGTGTTTCAGATGTACTGTTGCAATATACTGCACAGAGTTTTTAGTGAAATGTTTTCAAATATAATAGGACATGAACAAACTTGTCATTGACAACACAGATGACACATAATATAGTGGTATTGGCATACAAATATCTATTCCTTATTATCCAAAAATGACAGTCTTTTACCTTGGTTAATACAAAATTAAGTATTAGTGAGCCTGAATAGATATTTTGTCATATTGGATGACTGGCCGGGTTCTATTTATATACTGTGGATTCATTATTATTTGTTGGATACCAATTTTTGTGGGTTTTGTGGGTACAGGTGAACCACAAATATAAATGTTCGACTAAATACAAATGTCTATAAAGTTGTATCCAGTCTTTGGCAGAACCAAGAAATCAAATATCCACGAAAATGCAAAGTTTCTGCAATCCAAGAAAATTTAGAACCCAAGAAAATGAATAAATCCAAGGTATAATTGTGAAAGAAACTGACTAGAAGGTTAAAAAATAAAAAGTTTGTTCAAGTTTTACCTTCACCGTCCTTCTTCCTTTAGAAGATGCTGGCCTGTTGTTTCCTAAAGATACTGAGAACCAATCACTCTGTCTATCCTGAAATGTTGGTCTCTCATCTTGCAGAAGTTTTCTACTAGGACTCACAACAGAGTTACTAATAGCTTCCATTTCTCGCTGTTCATGATTTTGCTACAGAAAATAAATAAAAATAAATAAAAATAAATAAATAAAAATAAATAAAAATAAACACTTTTTCTTATCCAATTGATTTTTTGCTATAATTTGATTCCATGGCAGATAAAAAAAAAATAGTACTTGATTGTACATAAATCAAGAAAATTAAAATGCAAACACCTGAAATGTATAAACATTTATTTCTGAAATCGAAATAAAGAGAATTCTAAACAAAAGTGAATACAATACATTTTACTGATATACAAGTATTTTTTTTATTGAAACTTAAGATTATTTTCATATTTTGTGCACTTCCAAACTGAGCATTGGTAAGACTTGTAATTTTAAAGCAAACTATATTGAAAATTTGAAACTGATTAAGGAAAATATCAGAAAATACATCTTTAAATATCTTATCAACACACAACACACACACACATAATTATTTTGTGTATTTACTAACCAAATGTCTATTACTTACTCTTGATAAGTAGGTCTCCTCAGATTCATCAGCAAACCCTTTCTTTATAAGTTCTTTATTGATAGAAAGTTGTATTCCTCTGTCTGGGGACTCCATTAATTCAAGTCTTAATATACCTCCAACAATTGAATATAACTGCAAAAGAAGTGTTTGCCTTTTTTACAATGATAAACCATTTTCATATTACATTTAAAAGCAACACAGTTTTGATGTCCAAACGGTGCCAGATGATAGGTATTTTTTGCTGTATATTAGGGTGCAAGAAACAGTTTGTCTGTACTACATTTCATTTTTAGGGACAACTTCAAACCATGCTTTAAGTGGTAGTTTGGGTTAAAAAGACATTTGTCTTCAACTAGAAATCACTTTAATCAGAATCGTTTTTTTTAGTTTACAATGAAATGACACTAAGCCCTGCTTGCACTTTATTATTTTCATGTTCAATGAATCATGAAATCTTGGTCAAAACCCTTATTTGGCATATATACTATGATACCAAGTTTAAGTTGATGTGAAAAGAAACGATCCTAAACCCTTCTCAAATCTACTGTGAACAAAAGCTTTAACCTTATACAGGACAGATGAATGTGCAGCCTTCAATATATAACACCCTCAAATGTTGTAGACAGGGAATTAAAAACATCATCATCAACACTCACATCATCATCACAGAATTATACGCCTTTTCAAACTTTCTTTTTCTATTTTTTTTTCTCTCTCTCTCTCTCTCTCCTTTTTTTTTACCTTGTATTGTATACTATTAACTGTTTGCTTTACATTACATGCATGCCCATTATATTATACTATGATTGTAATTTTATATTGTATTGTGGAGAAGACTTTACAAGTCAAGTATGATTTACTAATTTCTAAACAATTTTGCTTGAATTCAGCAAATAAAATATGTTTAAACTATATATGAAAACTTGAAATTAGGTTATTTGTTTACCAATGAATGCACTATACATGCACATCTAAATAATCATATAAATCTATGAAATTTAAGATTTTTACTGGTATTTTGAACAAGTCTTATTCAAGGGTACAATAGCTTGCTCTGGAAATAGATACAGAAGCTACATATAAGTTTTTTTTCAATTTATCTCTATACAAAAACCAGACAATATTAAGAGTTGTCTTCCCTTATACAAAGGTTTTCGTTCCAAATTTATAAAATCATTCTGATCAGTTAAGTTTATCATCATAATCATGTTTAAATGCAAACTTATTATTTCTTACTACCAAATGCAAACAAAAACGTGATAATTTCTCCCCAGATATGTTACAGTGACTTGACTGTTAGTGTTGCTGTCCACCAATTGCAACTCATTCAAAATTTTGACCAAATTGCAATTTGTTTTATAAAATCAAATTGTTCAACTGGTCAGAAATTTGAACCAACTGCTGTAGAAAACCACAGCCAAGTCATGAAAGTGCAAGGTGATAAAATAAATTATACTTACAATCCTATAAGACTTTAACTCCACTTTAATGATGTTGTGACAAAATTAGTTTATCAGTTTGTATAGTTATATTATATTCATTTCCATGCTGAAGGGGAACTGTTTATTTTGAATTGCTATTAAATTGTCCAAACTAAGCTTTCATATAGTTTTTCTTTCTAAAAGTATTCTATATTTATAAGAATCAGACATTATGTGAATTAAAACATTTAATATTCAGTAAAATATGTGTAAAATTGCAATATATGTTTGTAGGAAGTTTCCATGGGGGAGATAATAACTTTTCTTTCAAAAAGTCTTTATTCAAAAGAATAATATTTTAGGTTATCTCCCCTGAAAACTTATCAATAGCATATTGTTATTTCACACATATTTTACTGAATATATGAAGTTTTATTTAAAATGATATCTGATTCGTATAAATATAGAATACTTAGAGTTAAAGTCTATATATACACTGTAAAACATTATATAACTTACCTGTATGAATATTTGTGTGATGCAAGATGTATGAGAAATGTTTTTGAGAAACACTTCTTAAAGAATAATATTCTGGTACAAGAAACCGAAGGTGTCATAACATTTAATTTCTAATTATTGTGCTGATTATATATGTGATTATACTTAAAAACATTGCCTTGTGATATATTTGTGTAATATGTAATATATCTGTTGTATATATATGTTGAAGAATTGAATAAAGATAAAAAAAAAAAGTGAAAAAAAAAGTCTTATAGGATTGTAAGTATATTTTATTTTATCACCTTGCACTTTCACATTTTGACTGAACAATTTGTTCAATATTCTGACCAGTTGAACAATTTGGTTTAATAAAACAAATTGCAAAATTCAAAATTTTGAATGAGTTGCAATTGGTGGAGAGCAACACTAACAGTCAATTCACTGTAATTAACATTAAATTTCAAGTTCATTACAGTTTTCATTGTTAAAAAGCCTTAAAGACTTTAATGTCATTTCTCAATTGTCTGCACAAATTAAATCTCTAGTTATGATATTATGAAATTTGCATTATGTTCATAACTAAATATTATAAAGATTCAATACAATACAATCATAACATGAAATTTGCATAATATTCATAACTAAATATTATAAAGTTTGAATGCAATGCAGTTTGCATTTTGAGTTTTAACCCCTTAAAATCATGGGTTCATTGAAATTTATGGTTTTATTTTTAGGAGTGACTAATTGTTCTAGAGAAGTAATTTTACCAAATTCTTGGAACTAGTTAGGTTGCATGTAGTATATTACCAATAAGAATCATATTTCAATTAATGACAGACACATAAAACAGCTTGCTAGGTTTCAGTTAAGTATAAATAAAAGTTGCAAAATAAACATAAAAAACATTCATTTAATAAAACAGGCTACTTCCCTTGAACACAATGTTTAGGACAACTGTGACAGTTTTCTTGTTTTTGATGATGATGGTTAAAGTGGAGTCGGCATGTGATACTGAACTTCATAAGTACATAATTAAGACAAATTTCAATTTAGTTTAGCATTACGAGATAGAAAAATAAACGGAGAAAGAGATGATGCTCCCGCATACATACAACATTATAAAGAGACATACCTCAAGAACAATAAAAGTAACGATACCCAAATTTGTACTTGATCTGAGTTTTGTGGTAATAAATATTGTGTATAGATTTCATAATATTTGGTTTGGGCAAACTTAAGTTACAAAACAGAAAATATTAATTTTTATACGCCCGTAAAATTTTGATGGGACATATTATAGTTATACAATTGTCCTGGGTCGGTCTGTTTGTCATGAACATTTTGCACCGTAACTTGAGAACAACTTATCCAAATTTCATGAAACTTTACATAGTTATTTCTTATGATGGTCAAACAATCTATAATTTTTAGTGAAAATAAGATTAAAATTTTTTGAGTAAAGGGACTTTGTAACTAAAAACAGGGGTGTGTTTTTTTCATATTTGTGCCGTATTACAAAAAAGATTAATGATTATTGCTTAAAACTGAACACACTTCTTAGTTATATTAAATTAAAGATATGAATACTTTTTGGTGATGATTCAAAAATTTCCTTATAGAGTACTTGAGTTTTTTGTAAAAAAAAAGGGGGGGGGGGTCTCACATGTTTCGCCATATCTCAGAAACTATTTATGATATGATTATTGTATAAAACTTCACACACTTGTTTTCTAATCAATCTGAACAGCTGTATACTTTTTGTGATGATTCTTTATTTCATTTTGTGTTATTTAAATTTTATTAAGATTGTTGGTAAAAATGTAGTCTTTTTTTTTTTTTATCACATTTTGCGCCGTATATCTATTGCTTAAAAGTTTACACCCTTATGTTTTGTCAGCGTTTGCATATAAATCCCACCAGTTTCAATTTATGTATTGACATGCCAAATTTTTCGTTGCTAAATTCTTTGTGGTAATTAGCATTATGAATACTCTTCATAACATTTGGTTAAGGCAAAATCAAGTTAGAGAATGCAAACCAATTTTGGGACGTATGGACGTAAGTGCGTCTGACTTACGTCCAGACAAACAAGGATAAAACTGAATTACCCCCCGCTATGGTGGCAGCATATACATCACAGGAAATGACTCATTTCAAAGTATGACTGTATATATTCTGTAACACCTTGTACATAAAGCATATTTGTTTTTCATTTGCAGAGAATGGCCTCTTTCAAGATCTTCTTAACATGATGATGAAAATTAAAGGTTCCAATCAAGGTATGTTCTTAAACAGCATTTGATATACTTATTTTGAACTTTCAACACTTTAACAGCAGTTTACATTCTGATTTCTTTATTTAGTTTTTGTAAGACCCAAACTCTAACAGAAAGGTTTATTAACTGAACTCAGTCCATCCTTCAGTGTGACCTACATTCCATCCCATGAAATTTTTGAGGTCACATTTTTTATGTGCTTTGATTTTTCTCAGGAATTACAAATCAGAATTTCATGAAATTTGGAATATATATAGAGCTTCATGTGAGCACACTATACTGTGTGATTGAGTTTTCATATTAATGTCTCAAGGACTTTCTGTTCACTGAATACCAATACATGTATATATTCTTAGCCATAATAGCCATGCACAAAGTTTTTGTTTCAATTTGTCAGGAATTACAAATCAGAGAAAGGACTAGAAGCATTTAAGCTTGGTTTAAGCATCAGAAAATAAAATTATTGTGATTAATTTAAAATTGCACATAAATGCCTGGAAATGCAGAAAGTCAAGAAATTTTAATAAATAACATAAAACTTGATCTGAGGATGTTATAATATGCACTGTTTTCTTGAAAACGAATAAAACTGCAGATTTTTTTCAGTTTTCATCATTGTTTTCATTGTCTCACCGAACATGCAGTTGTTTGTTGCATGTCAAACTTTGCCAAACTAATATGTTCTCTATTAAAAATTGTTGTAAACGCAGTATATCCAATTTTTTTTTAACAAAAAACAATGTACAAAATGTATTCAAATCTTGCCATGTTTTGTTGCTGTGGTTACTGTTACGGTATGATAACTTTTAAATTTGCACTTATATTTGGGCCAAATAAGAGTTGACATTATGTTACAAACTGTATGCGGATTCAATATAATCTTTTTAGTTCATTCATAATTATGTCCCTTTAACCTTTCAGAAAATCTTTTCATCACAACTCATTATAGTGTCAACATCTCTTCAAATAATAAAAAGTCAAAATAAATCTAATATCCCAGTTTTATAACACTAATGCCATCATTTTTCTTTGCAGAACTGTCTACATGTAAATGCCAGAAGAAAGTACCAGCAATTGCTTTCACAGCTTCTTTGACGGCTACTAAATCCATTGGACCTCTAGAAACAATTAAATTCAACAAAGTTTGGACAAATGCTGGTACAGGATATGACCCAAATTCTGGTATTTTTACTGCAGCTAAGAAAGGGTACTATCAAATAACTGCAACAATAATGTCTCAGAGTGGGAAATGGTTTCATGCATCTATATGGAAAAATGATCAACAAACTGTGGCGTTGTACCCTGGAAAAGGTCATCACACAGGTTCTGCTAGCATTGTTCTCAATTTAAAGAAAGGAGACCGTGTGTTTATTAAACATCATAACTACACCCAGGATTTCTACAGTGATGTCAATCAGTATAGCATGTTTTCTGGCTTTCTTATCTCTGAATAAAATATATAGCAATATTTGTAATGCCTTTTGTCTTATAAAATCTATGTTGTCAGGTGAGCTGTACAGCTGAACAAAGGATATTTTCATACTATCTATATAAAGTAATATATGCATGTTTTTCTGTGTTGTGATGTTACACTATTGTTTCAGATAAGGGCATAGGTTGGTACCTATTAATACGTTTAAACATGCTGCATTGGTTTGCACCTGTCCTAAGTCATATAGATTAGACTGTTGGTTTTCCTGTTTGAATGGTTTTACACTAGTCATTTTAAAGGGCCCTTCACAGCTTGCTTTTCAGTGTGAGCCAAGGCTCCAAGTTAAAGACCGTACTGTGACCTATAATGGTTTACTTTTATAAATTTTTTCTTGGATGGAGAGTTGTCTCGTTGGCACTTATACCACATCTATATCTTCCATTCAAAATGAAAGTTGTACACGTACATCATAACAAACTGTGTTTTGTATTGTCTATGCAACAGCTATCAAACAAGTCAATGTGAGGTCAACATATGATCTTCAACAATAAACAGGTGTCTATACAATATGTCAAGTTCTAAATTACCTAGTCTAAAAAGTAGTGTATAAATTAAACAGAATCAAAGATCTCCCAAATTCTTAAACTATATATAAAGCTACAATTACTATCAAGGTCAAATTTAAAATATCAAGGATTATAAACCAGAGTGCACAGCTGAAATGTCTCGCCTAAATATAAATCTTTATTACGACTATCACATAAACTTAACATGATTCAAGAAAATGAGGTCAAGGTCATATAAACAAAACAAGAAATACATGTTTTCCTTACCATCATTCAATACACTAAATATAGTTGACTTATTTCCTATAGTTTCTAAGTAAAAGACTTAACCAAGAAACTAAACATAGACCAATTGAATATGAAAATGAGGTCAAGGTAAGATGAATCATTCCAGGTAGATATGTACAGCTTACAATTCTTCAAAACAATTGCTTATAGTTTAAGAAAAACAGACCAAAACAGAAAAAACTTTACACTGAGTAATGAACCGTGAACATGAGGTCAAGGTAAAAAAAACCTACGAGACTTACATGTACATCTTTAAATATTTCCATACACCAAATATAGTTGACCTATTGCATATAGTATTAGAAACAAGGAACAAAACTTAACAACTTAAATTTAACCACTTACTCGGGAAAATGAGGTCAAGGTCAGATGACATCTGCCAGCTAGACATGTACAAATTACAATCATTCCATACACCAAATATAGTAGACCTATTGCATACAGTATAAGAAAAACACAAAAACTTAATTATAACCACTGAACCATTAAAATGATGTAAAGGTGCGATGACACTTGCCAGAAGAACATCACCTTACAGTCCTTCCTTACACAAAATATTGTACTATAGACTAGTATCTATCACTTATAGTATCCGAGATAAGGGCTTGACCGCCAAAACTTAACCCTGTTCACTGATCCATGACATAGTGTGGAGGGCAAGTGAAAACTGTCTGATAGGCATGATGACCTTGCAAGTAACGCACATACCAAATAAAGTTATCCTATTACTCATAAAAAGAGAAAAATTAACATTACAAAAAATATCAAATTTATTTTTCAAGTAGTCACTGAACCATGAAAATGAGGTCAAAGACAATGGACATATGACAGATGGAAACTTTGTAACATGAGGCATCTATATACAAAGTATGAAGCATCCAGGGGTTGAAGTCATCAAACTTTGCTCAGTGCTTCAGTGTCGATGTGGCATGCAGTATGTTGGCGAGACAGAGCAGCCATTCAACAAACGCATGAATGGTCATCGAAGTGACTACACTTGCAAACCCGACCTACCCGTAAGTCGTCATTTGAGATCACCTGGGCACACACAAGCTGATCTCAAAAACCTTACCATCACAATCATAGACCACAACGAGGGCTGGTCGAAGGTCGACAGAGTCGCTCGGGAAAGATTTTGGATAAGAAAGTTACGGACAGTTTCCCCAGTGGGCATAAATGAAAAAACATAGAATGAGTCCCTCATTTTCCTGTCATCACCTGTTTCCAATAACTCTGGCTTTAGTACTGGCTTTACAGTTCGAAATTATTTTTTAAAAATAACAGTTTAAATTACAGGGCTCCATTCATTCGGGATGGATGTATAAGTACGTAGCCACGTTCAATTATTTTACCTCATTAGATAAAACTTATTTTTCTAATCATTATTAGACTGCTATTCGTTTGGGAGGCTTAAATATGTAGTTTCTGTTGCAATTGCCCTACCGTTGTCAAATTTGAAATATTATACCAACTTGGATCGGTTAGGACATTTTTGATTTTTTTGTTTGAAGACTGCCCGCAATGCAGTTATAACATCTAAACTGTCACAACCTTTGGAAATTTAGAGTTGTGCCAGTTCACATCGAAAATAACTATTTTCATTTGGCATATCTTTGTAATCTTTGCGCCGTGTTTGGAAATTTTAAAATTGTATCAGCGTCAGGTGTTCGCTTAAATTGTATAAATTCAAGATTTAGAAAAAGTTTCTCAGTTTGAATATATTGACATGATTCATTTGACATCGTGCTATTATTGAAGAAGGATATCTGTTATCCGAAATATCTAATATTTGTTCATTTTATAGTTATTTAATGGTGATGTTGTACCCTTTTTGACTTGTGATATATTATATTTTGTAGTGTACAGAATCATATTACATGATCCATCGCCCTGTAAGATTGATCGTTGACTATTTATTCAGTCATTTTTTATATATATCCTTTTGATAATGTTACTCGAAACATCCTTTTGATAATGTTACTTTCCAAATTATAAAAGTCAACACCGAGCGGGACACCACGGCGAGAAGGAGAAGAGAAAACTTTTGATTCCACCAACATTACACTTTAGAACCTGATGGTCTTGACGAAAAAGACGAAAAAAGATACAGGAAAGATAAAGAATAATTTAAAACAAAGCATCGTCCTTTTTATCCCGTAATATTGTCCAATGGACGTTGCTAACTTCAACTACCAATTATGTATTTTAAAGGTAGCTAAATCCAAGTGCAACATATACATTGAGCTGCAAAATTTTCTTATTTTCAAAGCAGCTAAATTCAAGTGCTCATAGACATTGAGCTGCAAAATTTTCTTATTTTCAAGGCAGCTAAGTGCAACATATACATTGAGCTGCAAAAGTGTCTTATCATCTACATCCGATTTCACCTGGATAGATGCACGCTTGATAAATCTAGTTGGTCTAGCGAAATATTTCATTTATTTTCATCATTTTGTAAATATTTTAAACATTCTTATATTTACATACTTAATAGTGTGTTAAAATTACATTGTTAGGCAATCTATATATATATATATATATATATATATATATACATAAATGCAGCTTAATTGATTGCTGTTTTCTTATGCCCCCGAGACAAAATGTCGAGGAGCATATCAATTTACCCCTGTTTGTCCGTCTGTTCGTTTGTCTGTTCGTCCGTCCGTCAGGATTAGGATAATTGTTTGTACGGCTATCTCCTCATACAGTTTTAGAGGTACAACTTTAATATGTTGTAGGATGTTCATACACACAATGAAGGTGTGCATGGTCACAGGATTTGGATTTTTTCAAATATTTTTAAAATGTAAGGTAGTTTGGCATAGTCATCTGTTTTTGTACTAGCTGTATACTGAGGCTATGGTTTGACCGACTATCTCCTCCTATAGTTACATCATCATGCATAGTGTTAAATTCATAACAATTTCAAGCTGTATGTCAACATCACTGTTTGTCAGATCTAAAAGATGTGGGACTTTACTCATGCATATGACAGGGCAGCAAAAAAGTGGTGGTGGTGGTTGGGGGGGGGGGGGGGTGGCATTGTCCATATCTAGTCTGTTAGGAAATGTATATTCAAATTTATGGACATAAAACGACTGTTCATTGAGTTTTTACTGATATATAAGTGAGACAAAAAGTAACAGAGGGATATTCAAACTGATAAGTTGAAAACAAACTGAAAATGCCATGAGAAAAAACTAAAAACGATTAAGACAAACAACAGTATTATATCAGTGTTGTTATTTTAAAATATTTGCTGTCAATAAAATTGAGAATGGAAATGGGGAATGTGTCAAAGAGACAACAACCCGAACATATAACAGACAACAGCAGTATTGTTTGTTTAAATCATTACTGTGCTTATCAAGAAGGCTTGTCCCTATCCCTATGCCAATTGCTAAAGATTTTTATTGACCTAATTATTCATAAAATTTCTTTAGGATATTTTCATATCCAAGTTGGATATTTTAAAACCAGTTCCTTATCTTATAGTAGGTGCATATTCTCTTTCAATTTTGTTAAAGACATTAAATAACTAATTTTGGGATGGTTAGTATTATTATCTCACTGCAGTCTCTCAACACCAACAACCTTTCAATTAAGTAATAGGCTAAGCTGTTTTACCAGTTTTTATTTGTAGAGGTATATTCATACTGCAATTGGTTAAAAAGGATTTCAGCAAAATAATATCGCGAAAGGACAAAACTGTTTGAACACAGTAACAACAACGCATTATTGCCCCATAGCGGTTATTTTTAAAAAAAAATCATGGCAGCCGTAGATTGGTTTTCATTTAACCATGGGTTGGGCATTTATATTCGATTATTTTACCCTGAGCGTAAGCATAAGTTGACAACAGGTGGCATATACATATACATCAAACAAATGATCTATGAATAGAACCTTACTTTAAAGATCTTTGATAAAACAAAACTTAATCCATTTTGAATCCGACACATTTGTTGTATGATAATTAAAATATTTTTCTTAACAGAACTTTCTAGCTGTACATGTAGCTGCAAGAAGATTGTAATTGCTTTCACAGCTTCACTGTCAGCTACAAAATCTATTGGCTCTCATGAAGTTGTTAAGTTTGATAAAGTTTGGACAAATGAGAGAAAAGGATATGACCCAAATTCTGGAATTTTTACTGCACCAAGGAAAGGATTCTATCAAATTACTGCAATAGTAATATCAGCCAATAGAAAAAAATTCCATGCAAGTCTTTGGAAAAATAACGAAACAACTGTAGGGCTGTACCCTGGAAAGGGGCATCATACAGGTTCGGCTTACATTGTATTCAAATTGAAGAAAGGAGATCGTGTGTACATAAGATATCGTAGCGACACAGAGGAAATCTACAGTGTTAGCAATCATTATAGCATGTTTTCTGGCTTTCTTATATCTGAATAAAATACGAACCAATAATTCTGTTACATTTTATCTTATATCCATGTAGTCTGGAGTTATTTTCTGTTGAACAAACTGAACTTGTTATAGTTGACATTAACCATAAAGCTAACTAGAATCCTGTAGCCCTTTTCACAAAAAATCTTAAGTGTAAAATTAGTCTTACGATAAAAATATTTAGTTGAATTGTTAAGGAATATTTTAGACTTACGATAAATCTTACACTTAAGATTTTTTGTGAAAAGGGCTACTGGTACTTTGACGTGCTGTGGGGTATACGTCAATTAGAAAGCAACTTGATAAAATTCAAATAGACAGGTAACACTAAATACAATCGAAAATGGTTGTTTATAATGAACAATAAAATACATGGCGAAATAAAATGTAAAAATTTGAATACAATATTTGGAGGTGCACAACTACAAAATAGGTGCACACTTTTTATGAACTTCAAGGAATTGAAAACTGTGAAGTTAAGGAAATTGTCGGCATTATCACAACTTTAACCATTTTTTGGACTTTTCTACTATCCATAGTGCTGTCGCGGTGCGGCGACAATAATCACAAAAATATGAAAAATGTTTTTTTTAAACATTAGACCCATACTGCAGATTCTTAAAATACAAGCACAGATGAATGATTTTACACTTTTTTGTTTTATTTTGTTGTTGATTCAGAGTAATACTTACTTCGAAAGGTTGATAATGTTGACCTACTTCCTGGATCGTCCAAACGGTTCATATTATAGGAACATTTTATGTTTACTTTATTCAATGTCCCCTATATCTACTACGTGACATGATCAAATTGAACATACATTGTATGCATCATCCGTCTAATTTCTAGACAACCATCATATATAGAAAATAAACAACGGAAGAAAACTTCTCAGAATACAAATATCTACATTTTGCCATTACTATTAAAATTATCAAATGACTGAATGACGAAACCAACACAAAACTTCTTATATGAGTTATTGCCCTTAAATGGCAATGCGTTTCTATATTAAGTGTTTTTGTCTATTATACCAAAATCTAGAGTAAACTGGCAGATTTTTTCTATATTTGATTTTGTATTGCTAATAAACATTATTAACAATTGCAAAATCGATATCAAAATGCTATATTTGTTGGAAATCACGCACAGAAGAGAACGTTAGCGTAACGCGGCATTATTGTATATCCAACGTCGTTTACTTATGACGTTATCTTGTACTTCAGTCATCAATACAAATTGATACAGTTTAGACGTCTTTCTTATTACATATGCAGTTTTAGTAAAACCACTTTACGATATTGGTACCGTGACCAGAAAAAGATGACTCCAAAGCTGAAATCTATACGAGCGGGACACAGAAGCGCAGTTTCTAGGATTTTAAGAAGATTTGAGGAGAGAAGTGAAACAGAAGAAAAACCGGAAGAGGACGAGTCGGAAACAATTCTGGAAACATTAAAGGAAAAGCAAGATATTCTGAAGGATTTGGATAAGAACATTTTAGATAGTGTACAAGAGGAGGATATAGAGCAAGAGATACTTGACACAGATGAGTATAAATTTAATTTAGAGACGAAAATACGTAAAATTCGCAAATTTATTCACGTTCAAACATCTAATTTAAATGCAGTCGCTAGAAGTTTTTCGCCGCACAATGAAACACTGCAACTCATTCAAAATGTTGGCCCCGTATATAACATAAGAGATGACTCACAAAATACTGGCCTTTATTTCGCGTCTTTACGTTCAAATTCAAGCATCAATAGCAGCAACGTTCATAAACTACCGAAATTGAATGTACCTACATTTGATGGAAACGTACTTGAATGGCAATCCTTTTGGGATTCTTTTGACTCCGCAATTCACAACAACAACACACTAACCGTAGTTCAAAAGTTCAACTACCTAAAATCTTTACTAGAAGGAGAAGCGTCATATACCGTTGCCGGATTTGCTCTTACGCACACAAACTACAACAAAGCTATTGAACTCATACATGAAAGATTCGGACAAAAACATAAGATCATTCAGCCGTACATGCAAGCACTTCTAGACATACCCGCACCAAAGAATACGCTTACGCACCTTAGAAGCTACTACGACAGGACAGAAACATACATACGAGGCCTAGAATCTCTCGGACAAGCTCAAGACTCGTACGGCTCGTTATTAGTACCAGTCATACTCAACAAAATGCCCAGTGAAATACGCAAAAACCTGACTCGAGAAGACGGTTCAACAGATTGGTATCTTGGTGATCTTAGGAGATCTATTTTTGAGGAACTGGCAATTTTAGAGTCTGGTAGAAGCACAGAAACATTTGAAAGTCCTAGTGCTACAGCTACCTTCTACACAAACACAAAATCTCGCGAAAACTGGCCAAAGACTAATTCACCACTGAAATCTTATCGAGTCAGCTGCGCATATTGCAAGGAATCCCACTTTTCGTCTGAATGTACCAAATTTACAGACCACAACGACCGCATGAAAATTGTTAAAGAAGATAGATTGGGCTTTAATTGCTTAGGGCGACACCTCGTAGTAGATTGCAAATCTAAATCAAACTGCAAGAAATGTAAAAGACGTCACCACACAAGCCTATGCAACAAAGACCATGATAAAGAAACTGCAAGTACAAGTAGTACATGTACAGTACAAACACACAACGCGTAGGAAGCTGAGACAACAGTTTTATATTCATCTTTAAATTGTGATCGCCCAAATGTTTTACTAAAGACCGCAATAACACCACTAAGCTACAAAGCACAAACGATTGATGCAAGATCCTTTTTGACGAAGGCGCCACAAGGTCACTTATTACAAGACATTTAGCAGAGAAATTGGAGTTAAAAACCACAGGAAGTGAAGCAATTACGCTATCTAGATTTGGAGACGATAATGAGAACAACTCTATTGAACAGCTAAAAACAGCAACAGTCTATATACAAACTTAACTATCTATGGCCAAGAAATACCAGTCGATGTTTTGATTGTACCTAAAATCGCCGCACCAATTAAGACTAACATTGAAACTGCAAAACAGTTGCCGTATTTGCAAAACTTAAGATTAGCACACACCGTAACTGAGGATACATCATTTGAAATTGGACTGCTTGTTGGAACTGACCAATACTGGGATATTGTCGAAGATGATATCATTAGGGGCGAGGGACCAACAGCAGTAAAGTCCAAACTAGGATACCTACTCTCAGGACCACTCAAAAGAACCAGGTCAATCAAACACACTTTAGTACTACCAATTTAGGAGAAACGGAAGAGACGCACACTAACGAGAATACAACAGAGAGGAATACTATTAACATTGAACATATTTCTACAATTGTGGACACTTCAAGGACGAAACAAAGAACCACTGGTCCGTTGAAAGTAAATGAAACAGACACATCAGCTTTAATGTGGACAAGAGGCACTAACAAAAACAAAAGTTTTTACGATGATTTACAAGGAATGGAAAAATCAAAATCTCAGTTCAAACAGCTTAACTTATATCAGGAATTGGATTACAGGGAGAAACTTACAAGAAAAAAGAACGTGAAATAAATGACACCGTACTATAATAAACTGTGGTAAAAGTTTTAATTTTAATGATGGACTTTAAAGTTAATTTCATTTTATTGTTTTAACAGAGAGACTTTAATTATTTTACAAGTTACAAATTTTCCCTTTTAGTGGGCCGGAGAATGTTGGAAATCACGCACAGAAGAGAACGTAAGCGTAACGCGGCATTATTGTATATCCAACGTCGTTTACTTATGACGTTATCTTGTACTTCAGTCATCAATACAAATTCATACAGTTTAGATGTCTTTCTTATTACATATGCAGTTTTAGTAAAACCACTTTACGACAATATTCTTGCCAGGTGAGCAATTCAGGTTCTTCAGAGCTTTTTGTTAACTTCAAAACAAAGTTTCTAAAAATTTCATAATTAACAAGGTACTTTAAACCAACTTATTTTCGCGAGCGATTGATGATCGCTATTTTTGCGAGTAGAAAAACAACGCGAATATGAATAGTCGCGAATATTTAAAATATGGATCTTTTAATAACGAAATTAATAAGCCGCGAAGTGGACTAGAAAGGGTTAAACGTGAAATTAAGAATCCGCCTTTTGTTGTTGTTTACAGTGGTTTTGATGGATAATATGTCCCAGATAAAGGCAACAGTAGTATACCTCTATTCGAAATTCATAAATCGATTGAGAAAACATCAAATCCGGGTTACAAACTAAAATTGAGGGAAACGCACCAAATATAAGAGGAGAACTACGACACAACAGAAACACAACATTAAAATGTAACACACACAGAAACGAACTTTAATATAACAATTATAAGAAGATAGCAAACATATTGATGCTTATCCCCGGCTTAGTATATATCCAGGATTTTGATTGGTTAACGCACGTCGTTACAAAACCCATAGCCCCTGGGTGTTGCTAACCCATATCCCCGGACGTTGCTAACCATTATTCCGGGGAACTTCACGCAAGTTTTCCTTAGTTCCATGATTGCTCCTTGTGAAATATTGAATTCTGTGGATTATCCATAATGTTTGTAATTAAATATTTGATTCATTAACGATTTTGTCCTATTATGCCGATTATTTACATTCATTTCATTAAATGCATCACTTGACTGCAACATATTCAAGGAATGGGACTACTGACCTAGCTATGCAAATGACCCATGTTGACGTCACACCATCTATGGCGTAACCGCTCACAACATTGGGCGCCAAATTTGACTCTATCCAGTTTCTCTGTCTCAGTATTAAAAACGTCTTATATTTGACTACCTGTAGGGTTCTACCAAAGGTACCATCCCGTAAAAAATATGTAAAATTTCCAAATTTCAATAAAACTTTTCAGATAATGAAAACAACGTTGTTTTTACGTTACACTTTGTACCCGAATTTCCATAAAACTCGCCCGATTCGGACTAAGACCGGGGATAAATTCGTTATCTACGTTCATATCCGTAGATATGGATATTTTAACACCCTTCAGTACCCTGCATATGCATATCTAGGTATCTAAAGATTGTCAGAGAACTACATTTTATTTAGCCAGTTCTATTCTCTAGCTGGATGTTTTACATTTCATTATGTACTACATTCTAATTACCAGAGATTTCATCCAGGAAATACAGAAAAGTACTTCGAAAGCATGAAATTTGTAAAGAGTTGTATTAATTTCTTTCACATACCATTACTTATATATATATATATATTTGAAAGTTTCATATCCATTATGAAATTAGAAAAAAATGGCGTTTCTTCTGGTTGCTTTAAATGATTCAAGTTCTTGTATCAAAGATATATTATCATTTCATATATGCTGCAATTGTCACCCACCCTCATAATGGTTTCATATGATAATCATCATATAAGAGTTAGCAAACTGCCACAAAGAAGAAATCATTTTCAGGATGACAAGATTCAGAGAAATATTTTTGTAACAAATTCTTGGAAAAAAAAATAGTTGCATGTCCTATATAATCAATCGGAATCATATATCATTTAATGATATACATTTAGAACAGCTTGCAAGGATTCAGTTAAATATAAATACAAATTGAGACGCAGAGAAAACAAAAGATACAAAGCATTTATCTAATAGCACAAGTCACTGCCCTTGAACACAATGTTTAGGACACCTATGATTTTTCTTATGTTATGGACACACATGGTTAAAGTGGAGTCTGTTTGCGACACCGAGCTTCGTAAGTATCTATTTAAACCAGATTATTTTCGCATTGAATGAAGAAAAAAGTGAAATGAAATGTTCTAGCATACATGATTTGAATACGTACAGTCTGTATTAACTAAGTACCTTTACGTATATCTTTTTTTTTTTGCAGAGAATGGGCTCTTCCAAGATCTTCTTAATATGATGGTGAAAATAAAAGGTTCTAATTCTGGTAGGTTTTTTTCAACAGTATTCTCCGTACGCATTCTCTTTCAGTTCCTTCGAATGTAGGTTTGCATACTGGCTAATTTCCCTTTGCCGTGTTTTTTTTTTTTTTTTTTTTTTATCGAGGAGTCAATATGAATTTGTTTGACCAGTTTGCGTCAAACTATGTAATCCATTGGAGCATTATATACAACCATTACTATAGGCACAAATAATGATATTTAAATGAGGCTTAGTTAATTGCTGGTTTCATGCGCGTCTGGCGTATTAAATTATAAGCCTGGTACCTTTGATATCTATTAACACCACTGCGTCGATGCCACTATTGATGGACGTTTCGTTCCCGCGGGTATCACCAGCCCAATAGTCAGCACTTCGGTCTTGACATTGATATCAATAATATGGTCATTTTTATAAATTTCCTGTTTACAAAGTTATTTTTTTCGAAATACAAAGAATGTTCTTATCCATGACTGATTACCTTAGCTGATTTGGCATAACTTTTTTTGAATGTATGGTCCTCAATGCTCTTCAACTTTGTTCTTGCTTGGCTTTATAACTATTTTGATCAAACGCGCGTTTGGCGTATTAAATTATAAGCCTGGTACCTTTGATAACTATATTCATATTAGGAAATGTCTCTGCTATTTGGCAAATACAAATATGAAAAGGAAAAAAAAAAAAAAAAACACTATTTATACATTTCTACTGATAGATGCTGTTCTTGAACTTTTAAACTCTGACAGAAACTACGGACCTGACCAACACCTAACTGTCGGAAGCTGATATATCATAACTAAGTTGATATAGCATTATATTTTAATGTGCACATTTGTTTTATATAATTCAGTTGATTAAGTAGCTTAAGTGGTGCACCCTATTAACTAAAGAAAAATATATTTTGAAAATCATATATTACATTGGTAATTTTAGTAAAGAAGAGGGACGAAAGATACCAGAGGGACAGTCAAACTCATAAATCGAAAATAAACTGACAACGCCACGGCAAAAAATGAAAAGGACAAACAGACAAACAATAGTGCACATGACACAACATAGAAAACTAAAGAATAAACAACACAAACCCCTCCAAAAACTAGGGGTGGTCTCAGGTGCTCCGGAAGGGTAAGCAGATCCTGCTCCACATGTGGCACCCTTCGTATTGCTTATGAGATAACAAATTGTCCTTTAAAAGCAAGCATTACAAGTACATTCATACTTGTTTTAATTTCTTTGTCAGAGTGTGTGTGTATTAAGGTGGCATGTGTGTCTAGAATATATATAATGTAATGCATAATTATAAACAACATTGTTTTGAACAGAATCATCAACCTGTAGCTGCAAGAAGATTGTAATTGCTTTCACTGCTTCATTGTCAACTCAAAAAACCATTGGCTCTCATGAAGTTGTTAAGTTTGATAAAGTTTGGACTAATGAGGGAAAGGGATATGACCCAAATTCTGGAATTTTTACTGCACCAAGGAAAGGATTCTATCAAATAACTGCAACAATAATGTCAGCGAATGGGAAAAATTTACATGTTAGTCTTTGGAAAAATAATGAAAAAACTGTAGGGGTGTACCCTGGAAGGGGGCATTATACAGGATCAGCCAACATTGTACTCAAATTAAAGAAAGGAGACCGTGTGTACATAAAACATCGTAGCGGTACAGAGGAAATCTTCAGTAATGGTGATCATTGGACAATGTTTTCTGGCTTTCTTATATCTGAATAAAATATGAAACAAGAATTTTGTTACATTATATCTTAGATATCCTTGTTGTCTTGTGAGCTGTTCTGTTGCACACACAATATTTCCTAATTAAATTCTTACATAAGTAAATTTGTCTTTCCTTTTTTTCGATTAAGTGGTATGCCTTACATTACTTATATGGCTATCATTTGTTAAAATTTGATAAATTTAATGACCTATAAAGGCCTTTGAAATAAGTTTACACAAAATGTTTTATAGCAATTGAAAATAGTTGTTTATAGTGAACATTTAAAAACATGACAATATAAAATATAAAAAAGGACAAACATAAAGCTTTACAACTCAATTCTATAATAGGATATGTATATATATACAAATATATATTCTAGTCTAAATTGAAAACAAAGCTCAACCGTATGATTGCGTTGAATGAAACCCGCAATGTTTATACGTGTGCGTGTAAAACAAATTTCGTTGTAGAGGGGTCTAAATACAGCACAGACAACATTTTTCAAAAGATCAAAAAAAGTGAAAAAGTATAATTTAACCAAACGCATTTGACTAACAGGTCTAACAACTGGTGTTCTTAAACCCTGCTGACTACCATTGACGATTGCCAAATACATTGATCACAAGATTTAACAAATGGATCTTTATATTAATTTAATACCAAACAAAAACAAAACTCTTATATATATAAAGCGTTATAGCTGACATTACCCATATATCGTTGTTAAAATTTAATCAATCTAAAGACATTTACATTTACTTTCAAACATTGTACTGTTAGCAACAGGTATGAATCATTGTGTTGATTATATCAATAAAACAGAACCATGGCAAAAACGTACCTATCTCTGAAATGAGAAGATGACACTAAATATTTCTTAAGCAACTGATAAAAGCTGTTTAAATTAAAAATTTAAATTCATGAAAATATAAATTGTAAATAAATGGGGAATGGGTTCCAATCTGTAGTATGATTTAATAAGACAAAATATGTATCAATTTTCCCAGTGAAAATACTTAAAGCAACAATAATGCGATAATGTAAGAGTGTCAATGAAACAATCAATCACCAGAGAGAAAACACCAAATCGCGTGAGGTAATTTAAAAAATAATCAATTAAATTATTATTGTAACTTTTAGTGATAGAAAAGCGTTGGAATCTACATTGAATGATTGGTTTGGAATTTTTTTTAATGCTTACAATTACAACGCATGTGATTTTTATATACAAAAAACCACTTTAGAAATAGTTACATTAGTCAAAGAAAACTGTGGAGATAGTTTTGAACATGTCATCACCATAGTTTATACGTCTAAGTCATCCCATTTTAGAACGATCATGCCTAAATATTTTCCACTAAAGCGCTCAACCTGGAATGTCGCGCTTGTTTGTGCATTTCTTTATTATGAATGTTCTTGCGTGTTTGTGTTGTATATCTGTCACTACATGAAGTGTTTTAGTGTTATTTTTTAACATTGTCATAAATAAACTCATCATAGATCCAGGATTAAAATTTCATATATAAGCCAGACGCGCGTTTAGTCTACTAAAAACTCATCAGTGACGCTCGAATAAAAAAATGTTGAATAGGCCAAATAAAGTACGAAGTGGAAGAGAATAAAGCGGGAGGTTTATCCTGGCATTACACCAGATTTAATCCTTCATTTTTTCTTACAATGTCCTGAACCAAGTCAAGAATAGGGCAGTTATCAAACAGTTCGTCTCTATGTGTGTTAGCGTTTGTTTTGTTGCACTTCCTGTTGATTCTTTGTTTTTCCTCTAGCAGTTGATGTGTTCCCTCGGTTTGGTTTGTAACCCGGATTTGTTTTCTCTCAATTGATTTATGAATTTTTAACACCAGTATACTTCTGGTGCTTTTATTTGTATAGTTTGTCTATAAGCAATAGGTCTAGTATAATTGGTGTATGGAAGAATTGTAAGGTGAACATGTCCAACTGTCAGGTGTCATCTGACCTTGACCTCATTTTCATGGTTCAGTGGTCTTTTGATTTTTCGTTGTTTTTCTAATACTTTATGCAATGAGTGAACTATATTTGGTGTATGGAAATATTTAAGGATGTTCATGTCAGTCTTGCAGGTTTTGTTTGACCTTGGTCTCATTTTCACCGTCCATTGCTCAGTGTTAAGTTTTTGTGTTTTGGTCCATTTTTCTTAAACTATAGGCAATAGTTCAACTATATTTGTTGTATGGAAGATTGTAAGCTGTACATGTCTGCCTGGCATGGTTCATGTGACCTAGACCTCATTTTCATAGTTCATTGGTCAAAGTTAATTTTCTTGGTTAAGTCTGTTTCTTAGAAACTTAATGCAATTGGTCAACTATATTAAGAGTATTAAATGATTGTAAGTTGTACATGGATTTCTCATTAGGTTTATATGACCTTGACCTCATTTTCTTTGATCATGTTATGTTTATGTGATAGTTGTAGTAAAGCTTTATATTTAGGACTATCAACATAATATTAATGGTTATTAAAGAAGGCAAGACATTTCAGCGTGTGCACTCTTGTATTTTATCTTGAAATTTCGGGAAGTATTTTAGAGATAACTTTGCAAGATATAATTCATATTTGTTTTAAATTACCAAGCAGCTGTGTTTTTCTATCAAAAAGTTCCAAGAGCCATCTTAAAACTTATAAAGAGGTGAGAGTTTTTACTGCATGTTGAAGACCTCAATGTGACATAGAAGGCCAGTAATTAAAGAAATGGATGGTTTGCTTTTGTTCTTACTTGAATAATGATTTGCCGTCATGATTTGATACATCACTGTCTTCCTACTCCATGAATTAGGAATACCCAGATAATAAGACATGTTAAAGACTGTACAGGAAAATGAAAATGAATCCAGAAAATTCCAGCCACAGCTTTTTTAATATAAATTCTGAATTGACTTTTGGTTGATGTCTCATAGAAGAGCATATCTGCATTGATGGTTTCGTTGAATATGAGTGTTGGTGCTGGTTGGTTCCATTGAATCAGCCCATACAAAGGATTCAAATTAGTAGTTGATACTTCAATGCTAAGCACAAATCATTAAAGAGCAAGTGTAAAGACTGTCTGGCTCAAAAGCAAAATAATATGTCCAGACACAATGTGTCTTCCTGTAGACTGTTACCTTGTTACTAGCACCATAAAACCTGACTCTAAATATTAGCTTAAAATATACCATATTGCATTAACATGTTCTCCTCATGAATATGCATTTAATTTGCCACTAGATGTTAGCTATCTACCATCATCATAAAAGCTCTTTGGAAATTGTTTGTGATCTCAGATTTTATTTAAAATACATGTGGAATGTGTTCATCAGACAAAGATGATGCTCCTGCTAGCATATCATATAAAGTTAAAAAGGGACATAACTGAAGAACAGTAAAGTGACGCTATCCAAATTTTTGGTAATGAGTATTGTGTATAAGTTTCATAACATTTTGATGAGGCAAACTTGTCAGAGAACAGAAACTTGATGAGGCAAACTTAAGTTAGAGAACAGAAACGAAAGTTTCAGCAATTTTTCAATTTCTAAAGAGGCATAAAACGGTAAAAGTGACACCACCAAAATTCAACTTGATCTGTATTTTGAGGTAATAAGCATTGTGTACAAGTTTCATTACCTTTGGTTGAAAATAATTTAAGTAAGAGAACAGAAATTAAAAATTCAGCAATTTTTACATCAGTAAAGGGGCATAACTCTAGAACTATCAAAGTGACGACACCAAAATTCAAACAAATTTGGTCTGTGTTTAGTGAAAATAAGCATTGTGTAAAAGTTTCATAACATTTAGTTGTGGCAAACTAAAGTTAGAGAATGGAAACCAACTTTGGGACGTGTGAACAGATGTATGTACAGACAGACAAGGGTACCGTGGGGGCATAAAAACAGATTAATTATACCATTTGCCTTCAAGCATTATGAGAGTAAACAAAGGAAAGTTTTTTTTTATTCTTTTATTTAAATTTTCATGTAATAAAAAGTTCTTTTCCCAAAAGAAATTGATAGACAAAACACAACTATTTCAACATAATGAAAGACAAGTAAAACTCTTGAACATACTTGTATGTCAATTTTGATCTTTAAACAAAATATTATCATTTAACAAAAAAATCCATACATATTTTCCTTGATATGTATGTTAAAAAAAAGACAAAATTTAACTATACTCTCAAAATGACATAAACAGAAGTCAGAAAATTCATTTTAAATACCATACAATTTCCCACACAGTAGAAATCATAATTTTTTGGCAGAATTAAAATGAAAGTGAAAATTGATAAACCCATATATCAAAAGTTCCCTCAAAATGTTTTCAATTGAGTAACGAAAATGAGTATTATCTTATATATGAAACATCCGTCATCAAGTGTTAAACATACATCTATATGTATGGCAATAAAGATCATATACAGATGTCTTTTTTATGACTAGAGTAATAAAATTAGAATATAAACATATTAAAATGAGATCTAACAACTATCTAAGAGCTCGATAAAGCCTTTAATGGAAAAGAGTGTACTTTATAGTAGTTTTTTTCAACTATCTGTTGGATTGTCTTTTGACTTCGGCTCCTATAACTCTATATGGTTACAATTATGAATGAAAAGTTAACTAAAATTATTTCTTTCCCTCCATTACAATAATGTTAAACAAAAAGCCCCTCTGCTACAGTGAATTTAAAATTTTCAACAGTTAATTGGTGTTTCGTCATTGATTGACCAATTCCTCTCACACAACAGAACCTTTAAATTCAACAAGTTTCTATATCACAATCTGAACATTTCTGTACTCCAAAATAAGATCATCCCTTCCACAAGGTCACTGAGACCTTGGACTGAACATAATCATTGAAGCAAAGCAGGAATGTTGGTACTTTTTATATCATCATAGTGATTTCTGTTCGTGGAACATTACAGAACTTGAGAATATTGTTCAGTAATCTTCTTTCTGGTACAAAGCCGCCACTTTTTCTTGATGTCTGCGTGTCTCTATGTGTATTGCTAACAGCTGTGGTGTGTGCCATGTCATTTCACAGATCTCACACGTGATAGGTTCTCTCTTTGTGAAGCTGAAAATAAATAGCATGGTTAGGTTCAAATTATCCATTTCATTGTTAATTTAAAAAGTTGATTACCGTAGTTGATGTTTGCTTAACTTCCAGTGGCAAATATTTCAGGAATTTTCAGAATATAAATACATAAAAAAGTAACTATATGTTCAGTAAAATGTAATGAAAGAACAGACTGAAATGAAAACTGTTATTTGTTTTATAAGACCTGCTTCAATAAAATGGTAATGTATATATATGCTGTTGTTTTTGTTGATCTTTTCCACAATGCTCAGAAAACACACAGATCCAAACTATTTTAATAAACAAATTTTTTTCTGCTGTTTTGTTGAGTGTTCCACTGATTTTTTGCTTGAAATTACAGTGGTTTGTTAATTTTCATGGATTCAGGTAAAATTGATTTTTTTTGCAAATATTTAACTTCATGGTTTGGTCAAATTTTGCAAACAAGCTTATTTTGACTTCCTTGAACATCTGAATTAGTGGTTTTTCTAAAAACTATTTATTGCTTATAATTAAACACAAGAAATCAACTCACTCTTTTGAAGCCTTTTTCAACCATTGTGCATGTTCTTTCAAATACTCAGGACTTGCTTTATCCACATAGACCTCTTCTTCTAACATTTGGGCTTTGTGTAGGTTAAGGAGATGTGGGGCATCAGCAGGTGTTCCTTCTAATGACGTCTCTATCAAATCATCAGGATCCACCTACAAATATTTATAGATTGATTAATTCTGTACATCACTTCAGATCCAACAGCAATATCTAGTAAAGAGCACAATAGTTATGGCAAACAAATTCAATTTTCATGTCAAACCAAAGGGCCAAGATTTGTCTATAATATTTTTTTTATATATTTTGACAAAAGCTGAACACTCCTCTATCTTTTGGTGGTACTAAATGCATTACTGCATACATAAAACACTTGAATAACTTAATTTAAGATAACTTCATGTAAATTTTCTAATTAAAATATGAAAACTATAAACTTCAATTTTTAGTGAGGTGTAAATGTTTGCTTAGTGTTGAAGGCTTCCCTGAGACTTTGGTATGATAAGCAGCACAAAAGGGTGCTCTTGGCTTTGTAAGATGCAATTAGGGATTTTGTTGCAAGAAGTGGTGATAGTTCAATACGGTATCCCAATCAAACTAAATAAATGCAATAATATGTTTCACTTCATTCTGTGGAGTATTATCATAAGGGGTCTTTTTTCCGTAATTCTAAATAATGTATCCTTTCTTTTTCTATTATGAATTTTGTAACTAAAATCTAAAAAAAACGACTTTCATTTATTGATTTACAGCAGAGTGCTCTAAACAGCTGCCTTACTAACAAATGCCCAATACTGTACTTTTAATTGTATTTTGAAGCCAATAGAGACATGTACTATAAACATAAGACTTATTTATTGGGTGTAAAGCTTTAAAATATAACAACAACAATTTTTATTTGCCAATCAAGACGCCCCGAGGAGCAGTACAATTACAGTTTAAATTAAAGTGAACAAATAATTGTGGTGATTTTTTTTCTTTCATTGAACTATTTGAAATTACAATACATGACAATAAAACTATTTAATAGAAGTGAGACAACAAACATAGTATATATTCTCAAAGATAATATATATGGTTCATTGTAAATATTGTTAGGTTGCCTCAAAGAAACTAGATAACAGACATAAAAGTCTTCATGTAGAAAATAAAATAATTACTGTTAAGTATTTACTTCAAGTGAACAACTTTCTAACTTTTATCACAAATGAACACAAATCTATGTTTTGCAAACAACTTGCAATATTAACTGAAATTTATTCAATGAAATGTGATCATGTATAACTAAAATGACTGCAAGATGAATGAATTATCAACCTTGACTTTTACTCAGTACCTGAATACTATATCATATCATTTATGATTAAGTGTGGTTTGGATAAAATGTATTTAAAATGGACTGGTCTCTCTGGAACATACCATTCCCAGTGTAGTTCAACTAATCAAAATAGAATGAGCTGTTTGGAATAGTCCAATTTTGCAGAAATATACCTGTTTTTTGAAAATGAACTTGACTTCTCTTATAGGGTTAACTATTTGAACCCCAATTTTACCTATTTCAAAATGAGATTTCCCAGTTTTATATAAAGTTATAGGGATATATATATATGACCAAAATCCAGGGCGAAATAATGAGATATGTTTATGTTTCTGAAAGCAAGAATAGTGCATTTTGTGATTGTGTTAATTGATGAAATGTTACAGGAAATATTAATCATGCAACAAATTTGTTCAAATCTACTTTAAAATTAACAAAAAAAAGCATATTCATTAAAAAATCTGTACAATGTTATCAAAACTTGTTGATTTAAATTATTGGACAAACTTTAATTAAAATCTTATAAAATAATATTTTCATTATAGATCCTGATGTATGTATAGCACTCTTAACTAATAATTATAAGTAAGTTTAATTTGAGACCATTTTTTCTTATTTGTAAATATATGCAGTTGATACTTAACGTTATCTTACACTCCAGCACATATGAATTTTTGATTTATTTTTTAAAACTTTATGATGACAAACCTATGAATTAATTATGATATTTATTATTTAGTGATTATTATAACCAAATTCAGTCATCTGTATGTAATTAAATGTTTCATTATGTTTTAAGGAGTACATTGTTGCTAAAACTATACCCTTTGGGTAGTGCTCCACAATTAATGGAGGAATATACAAGAAACAACTGAAACTGATTAACAACGGGTTTGCACATGGGGATCAGTAAATTTATAGTCTACATTATAAGCACTGTAATGCAGTCCTTTTTTTATTTGAACAAGTAAGCTAAAATGTTAGTACTTATTATGACCAAGTGTAAGATACACCTCACAATAATAATGTGACTTTGTAAATGATTGACAACATCTGATATAAAACTTGTGATAAGAATCATAAAACGCAGGTAAAAATGAATCCTTTGAAGCAACTTTTAAACAACATTACACAAGGAGCACAGTTGCATCCTTTTGGAAACAAGATATATAGGTTATAACCAGGTGCTCCGCAGGGCCCAGCTTTATACGACCCCAGTGGTCGAACCCTGAACAGTTGGGGCAAATTTGGTCACAATATTCAAGTTTGATACCGTCTGAATTTTGATTGTGATCAAATTTTTGACATAATATAGGTTTTTGCCACAAAATTAATGTGGTTCAAGATCTAACACATCTATTGCACAATCCTGTGCAATTGAATATTTCTTATTGAAACTTTTCAAAATTTGAAATTTGAAAAATGTTGAAAAAAAAAAAAAAATCCCTTACAAAAAATGGTAAACTGAGATCCCCCCCAATTTATTGAAACCCCCCCTTGGAGCAATAACCCTTAAACTAAATTCCATGCTTTCCTTTGTAATATTGAACCTTGTAGTACGATTTCAGAGAGATCCATACACTTAAACACAAGTTATTGTCATGATTGTTTGGAAACTAGAAACATGCTTCTTTTTGGCCCTGAATTCCTAAATATTTTGGGCAATTAACCCAAAACTTAATCCCAGCCTCCCCTTTGTTATATGGTACATTGTGGTACAATTTCAGAGCGATCCATGCAATTACACACAAGGTATTGTCTGGAAACTAGAAAAATGCTTGTTTTGGCCCCTTTTTGGCCCTTAATTCCTAAACTTTGGCCCCATAACCCCTAAAATGAATCCAAACCTTCTACTTGTGATTTTAAACATTGCAGTATACTTTCAGAGCAATTGAAATACTGGTAAACAAGTTATTATCCTGAAACTAGAAAAATGCTCGTTTTGGCCCCTTTTGGGCCCCTAATTCCTAAACGGTTTGGACCATCATCCCCAAAATAAATCCCAACCTTCCTTTAGTGGTATTGAACCTTCTGAAAAAATTTCATTAAGATCTATTCACTTAAACTAAAGTTATTATCCGGAAACCAAAGTGTCTTCGGACGACGACGCAGACGATGACATCATACCATTATACGAACCCAAAAATTTTTTGGGGTCGTATAAAAACAATTCACTACCAGTAACATACCTGATTCCAGGAATATGGGTTGTTGTAATTTACAGGATCAACACGCTCTCGTTTCTTGTATACAACTCTAAAAAATAATAATAATATAAGTTATATAACACCTTTAAGCTCTAATTGCTACATATATCGTACTTGATGGAGAAACATTTAGGGTCAGTTTGACTTGGCTTATGGGGGATGTCATGGATTTTTATTACACAGTTTTCTTTCAACATATGTAACCAAAAAAAAAACCACTGAGTCTTAAAGGAACACTGGTAGCATATGTAAGTATAAATCTTTAGAAATAAGTAAAGAAAGACAAATAAAGAAAATTTGACTTACTCCAAAAGTTTTTTCCTTGCTGCTTCCTGTATTTTATAGATAGCATCAGGTCCCCATGCTGATACCTTCTCTTCATTACCAATAGCCAGGTTTATGGCTGATCTTACACCATTTATCTGAAATTGTACATAATCATTTTTTTTTTAATTTTTACTAAAATGTTTTTTCTTGTGTTTCTATAAATGTTGAAAAAGAAAAACATATAACAAATAAGCAGAATGATAAGAAAGCCAAGTTTGACTGCTCCTGTGATCGTTTCTTATTTTAAAAGCTTTTTAAAAATGACATACCAGTACCTGAAAATACTATGTAAAGGCATGTACCTGTAAAATGTTTTTATCATCTCAATTCAGATCACTGATAATCATGACTTTGTGTTCACAACATATGTGGTAAGGTTGGATTAAGATACCAACAATCAATCAACAAATTATATATTAAGGTGGTACCTAATACTACAGGGAGATAACTCTGTAAAATCAGCAGAACGTTTTAATGATGTTGTGTTCTTAAGGGAATATTAAGCTTTTCAATGATCAAAATAAGTGTTTGTCAAACTGCTATATAACCAGTGTAATTTTTCTGATTAAATGGTTGGTTCAATTTTTTTGATTTTTTTATATTTTTGTCAAAGGGTCAAAGTAAATACTTTGTCAAAATTTTAAGAAAATTAAACGAGCCAAATTAATTTTAGTTAAGGTGTTGGGTACCACCTTTAGATGCCAACAATCAATGAACAAATTATATATTAATATCTATTTTATCTATTATGGATTCATATATTTTCATGGGTACCAATTTTCGTGGATTGTGTAAAATTTGCCTTTTAGTGGATATTTAATTTCTTGGTTTTGTCAAAGTCTGCATTCGACCTGATAGAAAATTTTACATTTAAAAACAAGGTTCACCTATACCAACAAAAACCACAAAAATTTGTATCTAACGAATAATTATAATTCCATAGTATTTTCGCATCCTAATTGCCTACATAGTTATACTACTTATTCTTCCAGTTTACCTGTGAGATGTCTTTGTTATCTATTTCAACATCAAATGTGATTTCCATGTCATGTTCAGGAAATAGTGAATGTCTCTGATCTCTGTCCACACCAAGTCCACAAATAGATCCAATATACCTTTTGTTTTCTCTGTCCCTCCTAAACAAAATAAATAAAGTTGACAAATCACCTGCTTCAGGTGAGCTCAATATGAAATTATACATTTTAAACATTATATCTCATGAACTTGTTGAAGGCTACATGCATACCAAAAATTTCTACAGCAATTTCTTGTACTACACTTTGTCTATTTGAGTCTAATGTACAGCAATTACAGACAAAAATCCTGATATTTACATACACACAACTCAACATCAAGTATAATTGTAAGCTTTTAAAGTATAAAATTTTTGAGGGAGAAGTGTTTTTACAATGTTCACATGATAAAGTAAAATCCTTTGTATTTGTATAATCAAAGCGAAACCAAGGACACTTATTGTGTACTGTAGATTCTTTATTTTTCATGGGTTAGAATTTTCATGGATTGAGGAACAATTGCATTTTCTTGGTTATTTGATTTGTGGTTTTGTCAAGTTTAAAAGCACCCAAAACCATAGAGACTGTGTTTTTTTAGAACATTTTAATTTGTGGGTTACCATCCATGAAATATACAAGAATTGGTATCTATGAGTATTTATGAATCCACCATTCATTAAAAGGAAATCAAGCATGAATCACACCAACAACTATCATTGCACCAAAATATTGGCCCTTACAGGTATAGGTTTAATCCACCATTTTCTACATATGAAAATGTCTGTACCAAGTCAGGAATATGACAATTCCTATGCATTTGTTTAATGTGTTTGAACTTTTGATTTTGCCATTTGATTAGGGACTTTCTGTTTGGAATTTTCATAGTTCAGTATTTTTTGAGATTTTACTTTTTCCTAAGCTGCTGATCTTTTACCTTAGTTCGGCAACAGGACAGAACAACAGTGATATTATAGATGGCAGACCAGAAATGGCTGGCATTATTGTAGTATCCCTGGCCATCATTGTAGATCCTGCAGGATTCAGACCTACAAATCCTGATACCATTAATCTGTCATAACGATCCTGAGGTTCATTGTCAATAGCAACAGAGTTCACACTATCTGGGTCAGTCTTAACAGATCTGAAATAAGAAAGTGGTAGAATGTGCATTGTTTTCAGATTAATTCAGAAAAAATCATCAAATCTAACGTATGAGGGGAAAAAAACTTTAAAATTAAACAGTAAGTACAGTTTTCAATTTAAATCTTTCAATCCACCTTTTTCTACATATATACTAAGTCAAGAATATGACAGTAGTTATCCATTCATTATGTATTTGAGCTTTTAGTTTTGCCATTTGAGAAGGATTTTTCCTTTTAGAATTTTCCTCGGAGTTTAGTATTTTTGTGATTTTACTTTTTACAGTGAAATATTGAATATATTTCTGCTTGCTGTGATTAAGGCATCTCTATGCACCACTGATACAATACTTGTAACGGGAGTTATTCATTTCAGTTTGGTGTACTGGTCTAATACCAGTTACCCTTATAGATTCACAATATTTTTTCTTTAATATTGTCTTATAGGAATATTCTTGATGTGTTAAAAAGTCAACAAAAGTCAGCATTTTCTTATTGGATAAAATAAATCAGAGATTTACAAATGAAGTAACACTATTTGTGTCAAGTTTACAGCAGTATGTCTTAATTACACCAAGCTTTCTTTTTTCAATAAATGCTAGGTGACGGTTACTGGTCAAGGACAAGTGTAACATATCAAAAAAACAAGAATGTGTCCATAGTACATGGATGCCCCACGCACACTATCATTTTACATGTTCAGTGGACCATGAAATTGGGGTCAATACTTTAATTTGGCATTAAAATTAGAAAGATCATATCACAGGGAACGTGTGTACTAAGTTTCAAGTTGATTGGAATTCAACTTCATCAAAATCTACCTTGACCAAAAACTTTAACCTGAAGCAGGACGAACGGACACACAGACGGATGAATGAACTGAGGCTAAGACCAGAAGACGTAGGTGGGGCATAAAAATATATATTACCTTAATCTTCCAACATTTGTCAAACTGTTGAACATCATTTCATAAGGATTATGTGGTCCATTCAACTTTTGCTGAAATACAATTATAGAATGATTATCTGATTAAATCAACATGAACTTCACAGAAAAATATAGAAATAATTACTAGAACGTATCTTACTATTGAATATTCATAAAATATTTTAATATATAAAGTTGAATATAAAATGTATTAATCTACCCCTGAAATATTTAAAAAACAAGAATGTGTCCATAGTACACGGGGATGCCCCACTCCCACTATCATTTTCTATGTTCAGTGGACCGTGAAATTGGGGTCAAAACTTTAATTTGGAATTAAAATTAGAAAGATCATATCATAGGGAACATGTGTACTAAGTTTCAAGTTGATGTAACTTTAACTTCATCAAAAACTACCTTGACCAAAAACTTTAACCTGAACTTTGCACTATCATTTTCTATGTTCAGTGGACCATGAAATTGGGGTCAAAACTATAATTTGGCATTAAAATTAGAAAGATCATATCATGGGGAACATGTGTATTACAGTGAGTTGACTGTTAGTGTTGCTCTCCACCAATTGCAACTCATTCAAAATTTTGACCAAATTGCAATTTGTTTTTTAAAATCAAATTGTTCAACTGGTCAGAAATTTGAACCAACTGCTGTAGAAAACCACAGTCAAGTCGTGAAAGTGCAAGGTGATAAAATAAAACATACTTACAATCCTATAAGACTTTAACTCCACTTTACAGCTTTTACATTAATGCTAGCAAGACAAATCTTTGTTTGGTTTGCTTGCTTTGTTTGTATCAATGTTTGCTCAAGCATGGTAATTAAGATAGGCGGGGCTTCAGCTTGTATACATCATACTTAAATTTTATTGGATGTTATGTTGGAGGTTAAGGACACTAAATTTTAAAACATCACATGATACATATTCTCACATGTTTCCTTACCTGTAAATATACAATACAGGCAGGATTCTACTTCGTCGAAATTATCTTCCTATTACGCCAGTTCATTTTCACAATCGTAGAAACGGAAGACAATTTTTTTTCAGAGATCCAACTTAAAGACTGTCGTCAAGCACTTTTAGTAAAATAGCTATTCGAACACACCTACTCTGATTTTGTGATCCACTGGATAGGTATTTCACTTGACCCCTATATTTCATCTTTTAGTACTGTGATTTTTTTTATGTTATAAAGTCAACCTGTAGCTTTGCTATTTAAAATGAAAGAGTCGGAAGCGAGATGGTGTATCAAATACTCTTGTTTTGTACATTTTCAAGACAAAATATTCATCTCAAACACACCCTAACATAAAAAAAAGTGCACTCGATTTTCTCTTTTCGATACAATTGTTTCCCATTTTTTGGAATATTTTCTTGAGTTGCATAATCGAAGGACAGACATAGAAATAACTGACTGAACTAATAGATTGATATGTTATAAAAACAATATTAGGTCAATTAATGTTGAAGGCTAGTTTCTCAGCCTCATACAAGAAAAAAGTTTATATTTTTCTTTCATTGACAAATTATTGTATTTTTACAGGTGAGAAAACATGTGAGAATATTTGTCATGTGATGGTATAAAATTAAGTGTCCTTAACCTCCGACATAACGTCCAATACAATCTAAGTATGATGTATACAAGCTGAAGCCCCGCCTATCTTAATTACCATGCTTGAGCAAACACTGATACAAACTAAGCAAGCAAGCCAAACTAACATTTGTCTTGCTAGCATTAATGTAAAAGCTGTAATGATATTTTGACAAAACTAGTTTATCAGTTTGTATAGTTATATTATATTCATTTCCATGCTGAAGGGGAACTGTTTATTTTGAATTGCTATTAAATTGTCCAAACTAAGCTTTCATATAGTTTTTCTTTCTAAAAGTATTCTATATTTATAAGAATCAGATATCATTTTAAATAAAACATCATATATTCAGTAAAATATGTGTGAAATAACAATATGCTATTGATAAATTTTCAGGGGAGATAACCTAAAATATTATTCTTTTGAATAAAGACTTTTTGAAAGAAAAGTTATTATCTCCCCCATGGAAACTTCCTACAAACATATATTGCAATTTTATACATATTTTACTGAACATGAAATGTTTTAATTCACATAATGTCTGATTCTTATAAATACTAGAACACACCCGTGTATCGCAGGTCTGCGACTGAATTAAAGTATATAACTATGCGCAAGCCTTATTTTAGTATTAGTATTGTCATTTGATAAAGTCATGCCAATTATAAGATACACAGTTTTCTCCGCTTTCAAATCTTTCTGTTTGAACCCGTCGAACTGGAACTTATCAATTATTGATAATATTAATTATTTGGAAAACAAAAGGTCCTGGAATGGAGTACTTTTTAATCAACAGCATTGTCCTATATTAGTCATAAATAAAGTTGAATTCTTTGATTCGCTGTTTTACGTCATGCCCGCTAACAAATTGAAAACTGTACCTATACGCCTTATTTTAGTCCAGATTTTTAGTATTCGTATTGTTATCTTAGAAAGTCTAACTGATTAAAATACTACAATAGGTAACAATTTGACAATTAAGTAGTGTCAACCCTGTGATTATGACCCGTGTAATACTATATAACATATTAATCCTGAATACACCGTTTGGTGGTGCGCCTGTCAGATGCGGAACGTACAGATAAGGTAATCGGTAACAGGTGAATATACTATTGGTATCGGTATCGGACTCGACCCGGAACTTCTTAATTATTGGCAATATTAATTACATGGAAAACAAAAGGGCCTGGAGTGGTGTAATTTTTAATCTACACCTTTGTACTATATTAGTTATATATAAAGTTGAATTTTTTTATTCATCGTTTTTTTAGAATACTTTTAGAAAGAAAAACTATATGAAAGCTTAGTTTGGACAATTTAATAGCAATTCAAAAAAGTATTCTATATTTATAAGAATCAGACATTATGTGAATTAAAACATTTCATATTCAGTAAAATATGTGTAAAATTGCAATATATGTTTGTAGGAAGTTTCCATGGGGGAGATAATAACTTTTCTTTCAAAAAGTCTTTATTCAAAAGAATAATATTTTAGGTTATCTCCCCTGAAAATTTATCAATAGCATATTGTTATTTCACACATATTTTACTGAATATATGATGTTTTATTTAAAATGATATCTGATTCTTATAAATATAGAATACTTTTAGAAAGAAAAACTATATGAAAGCTTAGTTTGGACAATTTAATAGCAATTCAAAATAAACAGTTCCCCTTCAGCATGGAAATGAATATAATATAACTATACAAACTGATAAACTAATTTTTGTCACAACATCATAAAAGTGGAGTTAAAGTCTTATAGGATTGTAAGTATATTTTATTTTATCACTTTGCACTTTCACATTTTGACTGAACAATTTGTTCAAATTTCTGACCAGTTGAACAATTTGGTTTAATAAAACAAATTGCAATTTGGTCAAAATTTTGAATGAGTTGCAATTGGTGGAGGAACACTAACAGTCAACTCACTGTAAGTTTCAAGTTGATTGGACTACAGCTTCATCAAAAACTACCTCGACCAAAAACTTTAACCAGACGGACGAACGACCAAAAACTTTAACCAGACGGACGAACGGAGGCACAGACGGACGGATGGACAAACTGAGGCACACACTAGAAAAGATAATGCCCCTCTACTATCGTAGGTGGGGCATAAGGACAGACGAACAGAGGCACAGACCAGAAAACATAATGCCCCTCTACTATCGTAGGTGGGGCATAAAAATCTTTTTCTGGTACTGCCCAAACCACTGTCATTTTCCTAATATGAATTTGTGTTTCGGATGTACTGTTGCAATGTACTGCACAGTGTTTTTAGTGAAATGTTTTCAAATTTAATAGGACATGAACAAACTTGTCATTGACAGCACAGATGACACATAATATAGTGGTATTGGCATAAAAATATCTATTGCTTATTATCCAAATATGACAGTCTTTTACCTTGGTTAATACAAAATTAAGTATTAGTGAGCCTAAATAGATATTTTGTCTCATGACTGTGATGGTGGCCATATTGGATGACTTGCCAGGTTCTATTTATATACTGTGGATTCATTATTATTTGTTAGATACCAATTTTTGTGGGTTTTGTGGGTAGAGGTAAACCACAAATATAAATGTTTGACGAAATACAAATTTCTATAAAGTTGTATCCAGACTTTGGCAGAACCAAGAAATCAAATATCCACTAAAATGCAAAGTTTCTGCAATCAAAGAAAAATTAGAACCCATGAAAATGACTGAATCCAAGGTATAATTGTGAAAGAAAGTTAAAAAATAAAAAGTTTGTTCAAGTTTTACCTTCACCGTTCTTCTTCCTTTAGAAGATGCTGGCCTGTTGTTTCCTAAAGATACTGAGAACCAATCACTCTGTCTATCCTGAAATGTTGGTCTCTCATCTTGCAGAAGTTTTCTACTAGGACTCACAACAGAGTTACTAATAGCTTCCATTTCTCGCTGTTCATGATTTTGCTACAGAAAATAAATAAAAATAAACACTTTTCTTATCCAATTGATTTTTTGTTATAACTTGATCAGGTATCCTAACATTAATGAAAATAAAGTCAAGGTCATCTTTCATTGCAGATAAGAAAATTGTATTAGATTGTACATATATCAAGAAAATTAAAATACAAACACCTGAAATGTAGAAACATTTATTTCTGAAATCGAAATTTAGAGAATTCTAATTATATAAACAAAAGTGAATACAATACATTTTACTGGTATACAAGTATTTTTTTTTATTGTAACTTAAGATTATTTTCATATTTTGTGCACTTCCAAACTGAGCATTGGTACGACTTGTAATTTTAAAGCAAACTATATTGAAAATTTTAAACTGATTAAGGGTATATCAGAAAATACATCTTTAAATATCTTATCAACACACAACACACACACACACACATAATTATTTTGTGTATTTACTAACCAAATATCTATTACTTACTCTTGATAAGTATGTCTCTTCAGCTTCATCAGCAAACCCTTTCTTTATAAGTTCTTTATTGATAGAAAGTTGTATTCCTCTGTCTGGAGACTCCATTAATTCCAATCTCAATATACCTCCAACAATTGAATATAACTACAAAAGAAGTGTTTAAAGTTGAGAATGGAAATTGGGAATATGTCGAAGAGACAACAACCTGACCAAAGAGCAGAAAACAGTTGAAGGCCACCAAGGGGTCTCCAATGCAATGAGAACATCCAGCCCCCAGAGTTGGGCCTCAGCTGGCCCCTAAATAAAAATGTGAACTAGACTAAGTTATGTCTTTTTCACAAAAATAAACTATTTTTAAATTAAAAGCAACACAGTTTAAATGTTTGAATGGTCCCGACAATAGGTATTTTTTGCTGCATATTGTACACTGAATGATAAGGTGCAAGCATCAGTTTGTCTGTAACACATCACATTTAGAGGGACAACTTTAAGCCACGTTTTTAGATGTAGTTTGGGTTAAAAAGACTAAAACGAGAAATCACTTGAATCAGAACTTTTGTTAAGTTTACAATTAAATAAAAATATGCCCTTTTTTTGGCATAATCAAATATTTTAACCTGAAAAAAAACTCATATAAAGACAAAGAAGTGGTTCCATAGGACACCAAGCCCTTGAACTATGTTATTATCATGTTTAATGAATCATGAAATTATCTTGGTCAAAACCCTAATTTGGCATCTATATAGTGTGATACCAAGTTTAAGTTGATGTGAAAAGAAATTATTCTAAACCCTTCTCTAATCTACTGTGAACAATACTATGATTGTAATTTTATATTGTATTGTGGAGAAGACTTTACAAGTCAAGTATGATTTACTAATTTCTAAACAATTTTGCTTTAATTCAGCAAATAAAATATCTTTAAACTAAATGTGAAAACTTGACATCAGGTTATTTGTTTACCAATGAATGCACTATACATGCACATCTAAACAATCATATAAATCAATGAAATTTAAGATTTTTACTGGTATTTTGAACAAGTCTTATTCAAGAGTATAATAGCTTTCTCTGGAAAGAAATACAGAAGATACATAGTATGAAATTCAAAACAGTGTAGCTGTGGCCATTGATTGACACATTAAAATCATTCATTGACTGGGACAATTTAGGTGAACGTTTGTATGTAATGACCAATGCTCACTATGTACTTTTTAAAGACACTTAAACTATGGGGTCACCAAAGGTTCTCAACACCTAAATAAAGTAATTCGAAAAATTAATCAGAAATAACACGATATTTTGATTTATATCAATTATATAAATCAAAACACAAAGGTTATTCCTGATTAATTTTTCGAATTATTTTATAATTAAAGGCGTTAAGAAACCTTTGTTGAACCCACAGTTTAAATGTCTATCGTAGGTACGTCATGAACAGTGGTTGTTACAGACAAACGTTCACGTAAATTGTCCCAGTCAATGGATGATTTTGATGGGTCAATCAATGGCCACAGCTACACTGTTTTGAATTTCATACTATAAGTTTTTTTTCCAATTTATCTCTATACAAAAACAAAGAGTTGTCTTCCCTTATACAAAGGTTTCTTTCCAAAAAGTTTTAAATCATTCCGATAAGTTTAGTTTATAATCATGATCATGTTTAAATGCAAACTTAATATTTCTTACTACCAAATGCAAACAAAAACATGTCAATTTCTCCCCAGATATGTAAATTAACATTAAATTTCAAGTTCATTACAACTTTTGTTGTTGAAAAGCCTTCAAGACTATAATGTCATTTCTCAATGGTCTATTCTGACTGGATTAGTACAAATTTAATCTCTAGTTATGATAATATGAAATTTGCATAATGTTCATAACTAAATATCATAAAGTTTCAATGCAATGCAGTTTGCATTTTGAGTTTTAACCTCTTCAAATCATGTGCTCATTGGAATGTATGGTTTTATGTTTAGGAGTGACTAATCGTTCTAGAGAAACAATTTTACCAAATTCTTGGGACTAGTTAGGTTGCATGTAGTATTTTTTCATAAGAATCATATTTCATTTTAATGAGAGACACATGGAACAGCTTGTTAGAATTCAGTTAAGTATAAAACAAGTTGAAATGCAAAACAAACATCAAAAGTATTTATGCAATACAACAGGTTACTTCCCTTGGACACAATGTTTAGGACAACTGTGACAGTTTTCATGTTAGGAATTCTGGTGGGTAAAGTGAAGTCTGTCTGTGATTCTGAACTTCGTAAGTATTTACTGTAAATTCAGAAATGAATTGGTGCATTCATTATTTGATTTTTGAAGAAATTGCAAAATTTATTATTTTTATTTCGAAATAAAAGTTGCCTGCACATGTATGTATCAAATATCAGAATACATGTATAAGGTTTTCACACAGATGCATTATTCCAAATAATTTCTGAATTTCAATTATTTAAGCAAATTACAGATTACTTCAGCATTTCAAGAAAGAAAAATAACTGAAGGACCTCTTTTATACATGTATGACTTAGTATATTCTGTAATAACTAGTACATTTAAGTAAATTTTTTTATTTGCAGAGAATGGCCTTTTTCAAGATCTCCTTAATATGATGATGAAGATAAAAGGTTCCAGTCCTGGTAAGTTCTTTTAACAACTTTTGATAAACTAGTTTTGAACTTTCAATAGCAGCAATCAATCTCCATGGAAATACCAATGTAAATATATTTGTTTTAATAGCTGGATCCGCCCCTGTAGTATGTATACATACTACAGGGGCGGATCCAGCTATTAAAAAAAAAGGGGGCGTGGGGGTGGTCCGAACCCAGGAAAAAGGGGGGTTCCAACTATAGTTCCCATTCAAATGCTTTGATCGGCACAAATAAGCGGGGTCCAACCCCCAAACCCCCCTGGATCTGCCAGTGTACTAAATGTCATTAACCTGCCACTTGTGGTTCCCCATTAATTGACCTAATCAAAAGCTAATACATGTAAACTAAGCAAAAGTTTTAAAGTCAATAGACCATAAATGAGTGGGTGTGGCCAAAAATCTCCAAAGAAATTACATGTGCCAATGCTTGTACAACTGCATTCCAAATATCATTAACCTTCCACTGGTGGTTTCCCATAAACTGACCTAATCACAAAGTTGTTCATGTAAACTGAGCAGAAGTTTGAAAGACTATTCTGAGGGTCCATCATTTCCATGGAAACAAGACATGCAAATTCTGATACAACTATATTCCCAATTTCATTAACCTACCACTAGTGGTTCTCAAAAAACTGACCTAATCATAACTTAATATGTTATTGACATCACCACTTTTTTTTAAATTGATGAGTGATGAATGAGAAAAAGCATTAGAGAGTATAGCATGCCCAATGCCATTGAAGCTTGATATCAAATTTCCAGAAGATCAGATTTGTAGAAAATGTGATAAAAATGGGATTGTAGGATGGAATACAGTTTTTTTTTTATCAACAATTATAATGTACTGATGTATATCACATAATATTTTAGATCCTGCATTGAAGTTGACTCAGACTTCTTTTAAACTGTTTTTTTTTATCAACCAATTATAATATACTGATGTATATCACATACTATTTTAGATCCTGCATTGAAGTTGACTCAGACTTCTTTTAAACTGAGTTTTAATGTGTGTTTGTTTATTCCAATTTGGCTTAGAGGTATAGGGGGAGGGTTGAGAACTTACAAAACATGTTTAACCTCACCACATTTTTGCACCTGTCCCAAGTCAGGAGCCTCTGGCTTCTGTTAGTCTTGTATGTTTTTTAATTTTAGTTCATTTATGTGTTTTGGAGTTTAGTATGATGTTCATTTTCACTGAACTGGGACAGATTTTTATTCAGTGGCCAACTGAGGCCTGCCTCTGAGTGCAGGATTTTCCTCGCTTCATTGAAGACCGATTGGTTGCCTTCAGCTGTTATCTGCTCTTTGTTTGAGTAAATGTCTCTTTGATATATTCCCCATTTCCATTCTTAATTTTATTAAACACTTGATTTTGTCTTGTCCCAGTTTTATGACAATAAAGATAATTTTTCTTTGCAGAACTTTCCACATGTAAATGCCAGAAGAGTGTCCCTGCAATTGCTTTCACAGCTTCTTTATCAGCTACTAAATCCATTGGGCCTCTAGAAACAGTTAAGTTTGATAAAGTTTCGACCAATGCTGGTAAAGGATATAACCCATATTCTGGAATATTTACTACACCAAAGAATGGGTACTATCAATTAATTGCAACAGCAACATCTTATCAAGGCAATAAATTTTATGCAAATCTATGGAAAAATAATGAAAAAACTGTAGGGTTGTATGCTGGACCAGGCCAGATTACAGATTCTGCTAGCATAGTTCTCAAATTAAAGAAAGGAGATCATGTGTTCCTTAAACATCATAACAGCAGTGAGAAAATCTACAGCGATGCCCAACATTGGAGCATGTTTCCTGGCTTCCTCATTTCTGAATAAATATCAAGCAAATATAACCTTTTATCTTTTAAACACGCCATAATGTCAGGTGACCCCATCTGCTAAATGAACTGTTTATTTTCAATTTTTAAATCATATACATGTTTTTTCTTCAAATAAAGTTTTATTGAATAAAATAATGTGTTTGGTATATTTTCATAACCCAGCAACTATTTCAGTTCAACAAATGATGATAAACAAGTGTCTTTATAACATGTCTTTCTGTAAATCGAGCAAATGTGGAAAAGAATTGAATAAATATGACAGTGATTATCAATGATTTGCTATCAACAACAAAAATTTCCCAAAACTATACCTTACTTTAAAGCCAACGTTATAACATCGGAAGGTAAAACAAATCATCTAATTAAAGGCCTATAAATCTATAACTTTCATTCCACTGTCAATGACTGTAAACAATTTCTTGGATAAACACCTCACTCACAATTGAATTGATTTGTGCAGGACTTTACCACTTCATCTTTAAATACAAAACATTGCACAGTATATATTACCCTTTTTCAGACCTCTTCTAATATGAAGTGCTTCTTTTTGCTTTATGAATAAATCCATGCTCTAAATCCAATAAAATTTGTTTGGACATACATATATTGACTAAGTAGACTGCAGAATAATTAATTTTGTCAAATTGGCATGCATTCAATGTATTTTATTATTTTAAAACACTTCCAAACACTTAAATGATGCACATGTTGTTACAAATTCATTTATAATGATTGACTGTAATGAGTTGCCATTTGAAATTGACATATTTGACCTTGTTTAAAGTTGAGAATGAAAATTGGGAATATGTCAAAGAGACAACAACCTTACCAAAGGGCAGAAACAGCCGAAGGCCACCAATGCCGGCACCAATGGGTCTCCAATGCAGGGAGAAAATCCAAAAATACAATTCAGTTGAAGGGAAACAAATGCAGAGTTCTTATGTAAAATGAAATATAGATAATGGTGTATATTGTCGCTGGGCTTCTAAAATATTGTAAATTACAAATTTTTCAAGAGAAAAATATCTCGAAAACAGGCTTTGAAAATTTTGGCAAAATGCATGCTTCCAAAATGTCGTATGTGAACTTGAACATTTTTGTCAATAGCAGTGAAAAAAAAACTTTGACATTTCTGGATTATTCAAGAACTTGAATCATTTTCACAGAAATAAAGAAATGTACAATTATTCTTTTCCCAAAGCCATTCTACAACGATTTTCAAGTTTTCATACAACATTTTGGAAGCAAATTTTACAAACAACTGACATTGGCAATTTTGTAATAGGTCTTATTTCACACATTTTGATTGGTCTAACTGTATGCTATTTTGTAATACCAAAGATTTCCTCCCGCCCAGACCATTGGTGTCAAAAAGTATTTTTAGCCAAAAAAGTCATATACGACATTTTAGAAGCCCAGCGACGATATATTCATGTATAATAAAATTTTAATCAAAATATAAAAAAAATCAGTATGACAATATATTTTTACAAGAAGTGACTAAAATTGTATTACCACACTTAGGAATACATATTATTTTCTAAAAATAAATTGTTCTCATTACCAAACAGCGAGTTAATTGACATTATACTTGCTAGCTAGAGTAGCTAAAACAATTTAGTTTTCAATTTTTTCCGGTGCATTATGTTTTGCGCGCATTACCATTACATTTGCACGCAAAAATCATTACGTTTGCGTGCAGCTTTTCATTACAATTGCACGCATTTATTTGATAGGTAAACTCAGGTAAGCTTAGGTAAAAACTCTTATCTATCTATGAATTCATTCAATTATTTTAAGTAAAAGTACCCTTTCCGTTAGACTAAGTCACCTATTCACCCAAGAGGATGTGGAAGTGGGATACAAGCAGGATAAGTGGGTTGCATTATATTCTATCAATCCTGAAATTTTAATACTGATCTCATACTAATGATTTTCTCCCCCGATTTGGCAAAAAAAAAAACCTTCAAATGTTCGTTACGTGACAAAACATTACAATCTAACTTACAATAGATTATTTACGAATTTTAAAGAGATCACTATTCGGGGTACTTGATCACCCTGAAAAATCGCAATGAAGGGCACACTTTATAGTTTGTCTTAGAATATAATATGAAAGATATATGATTAAAATATATTATGAAAATAAGTTTATGAAATTTTATATTATTCATATTTCATTATATACCCTTTTTTACTTAAGTTTACCTGTAAGATAAATGCGCGCAAATGTAATCAAAAGCTGCACGCAAACGTAGTGCGCCCATTTTTTCCTATTTTAAAAAACAAGAGTTGTTTCCCCTTATACAAAGTTTATTTATTTTGATTTTCAAATTCATTCTGATCTTTAATCATGTTTTAATTTAATGTAAACTTATTACTTCTTACTACCAAATGTAAAATAAAACATGATAATTATCAGTTGATATGTCAATAAACAGGGAATTTGTTTCATTGCTATTTTTATTCTGCGAATAAACTTTAACTAATACTTACACACAAAATTGATTGTCCCCTCAAGATTGTCCCCCCCTTATGAAAAGTTCTGGATCCGCCACTGATATTTTCATATTTTGCTTTTCCTTTAACTCATCTTTCACAATGATTCATATCAACATTCACTATTTAAGAGCCAAACATATATGGACAGTAAATCATTTATACTGGCAATGTTATGCAACTCCAGAAATTTAGGAGTGACTAATTGTTCCAGAAAAATATTTTGTACCAAATTCTTGGAACTAGTTAAGTTGCATGTCATATATAATCAATAAGAATCATATTTCATTTAATGAGAGAAACATATAACAGCTTGTAAGGTTTCAATTAAGTATAAATATGAGTTGAGATGAGATGCAAAACAAACATCCAAAGCACTTATCTAATAAAACAGGTTACTTCCCTTGAACACAATGTTTAGGACAACTGTGACAGTTTTCATGTTATTGATGATGATGGTTAAAGTAATACTGAACTTCGTAAGTACTTAATTAAGACATATTTCAATTTACCTTGATCATTATTAGAAAGAAAATAAGTTCAGGTATGTTTTTTTAAAAGCATTTAATAGACATGTACTGTACTATTTTTGAACTTTCAATAGCAGTTTTGCATTTTAATATCATTATTTAGGCACTTTCAGAAATTCAGACCATGCCATGACAGAGGGGTTTTACCTCTATCCTTTTCTAAGTGAGTGCATCACCCCATCCCATGAAATTATTAATGTCACATTTTTCTCAGTAAATGTAGAAGGATCACATATACAAAATACAGTTATCCCTTTACGCATCAAAAGTTAGTGCATAATTCACTTGCCGAACACTGAATTTTTTTCAAGAAGTCACTGAATCATGAAAATAAGGTCAAGGACAATTGCAAAGAACATATGACAGATGGAAACTTCATAAGATTCTGCAACTTTACTTACAGGAAAATGAATAACTCATCACAGTGTAAAACATGCTCAACTGAAGCTTTATACTAAATTGCCAGAAGCTCTGATTTTTCCATTTTCTAAGATGGATGGAATACAGATTTTTGTTAAATAATTCTTATGAAGTGCAGTATATCCTGTAAAAAAAATCTAATGCAAAAAGATACAACCTCAGTGACTAAGTATGGCAACGGTTATATTTCATATACCAATTTGAAATAATTTTTGTTGTTGTTTTAGTTCAATGTTCAGTAAAGAGTTTAAAAACTCCCATCACCTGACACTGAAAACTTTACTTTGCCATTGATCCACTTTTCAAACAATAATAATTACATTAGATGTATGTTTCATTATAATATATTATTCTGGTTGGCTACACTGCAATCTCACATTATTCCTTAAGCAATTTCTTTACACAATAGAATTTATCATTCATGATGACACAAGGTCCCACAATATAGTGCACAGGTAAATCAAATAAAAACTTGATAAAAATCGTGTTTTCATAATCATAAAATTTTATCACTACATTGCAGCTGCTTTATTCTAACAACATTTATCTAGCAATCAACTACACAAATTACTAATTGATTAGTACATAAAAATTATTTTGAGTTAAATCTCAAGTAAGTGATTGGTTTTATTATCAATGCATGAGGACAAAGTCTCTTGAATAAGCACACATAATAAGAATGTGTCCCAAGGAAATAGATGCCCAATATGTACTATCATTTTCTGTGTTCAGATGACCGTAAAACTGGGATAAAATCTCTAATTTGGCATTAAAATTAGAAAGATCATATCATAAGGAACAGGTTTACTAACTTTCAAGTTTGTTTGGACTTCACCTTATCAAGAACTACCTTGACCAAAAACTTTAACCTGAAGCGGACACACGGATGACATAACAGAAGGACAAACGGACAGATGAATACACAGACCAGAAAACATAATGCCCATAAATGGGGCATAAAAAATATGTTTCCTGACCAATTAATACAGTTATTTAACTTTAACCTGATATTCAAATGGTTCCAAAGTATTTTCATCAACTTACCTGACCAATGAAATTCTTGTTTTATAACTAGGTGTTTAAACTGGTCTTTAGCTTCCACTGTCCAGGTTCCATCAGGACATTTAATTTGTTTCAAAGTATTTTCATCAACTTACCTGACCAATGAAATTCTTGTTTATAACTAGGTGTTTAAACTGGTCTTTAGCTTCCACTGTCCAGGTTCCATCAGGACATTTAATTGGTTTTATAGTATTTTCATCAACTTACCTGGCCAATGAAATTCTTGTTTATAACTAGGTGTTTAAACTGGTCTTTAGCTTCCACTGTCCAGGTTCCATCAGGACATTTAATTGGTTTCAAAGTATTTTCATCAACTTACCTGACCAATGAAATTCTTGTTTTATAACTAGGTGTTTAAACTGGTCTTTAGCTTCCACTGTCCAGGTTCCATCAGGACATTTAATTGGTTTCATAGTATTTTCATCAACTTACCTGACCAATGAAATTCTTGTTTATAACTAGGTGTTTAAACCGTTCCTTAGCTCCCACTGTCCAGGTTCCATCAGGACATTTAATTGGTTTCAAAGTATTTTCATCAACTTACCTGACCAATGAAATTCTTGTTTTATAACTAGGTGTTTAAACTGGTCTTTAGCTTCCACTGTCCAGGTTCCATCAGGACATTTAATTGGTTTCAAAGTATTTTCATCAACTTACCTGGCCAATGAAATTCTTGTTTATAACTAGGTGTTTAAACTGTTCCTTAGCTTCCACTGTCCAGGTTCCATCAGGACATTTAATTGGTGAAGGACGGATTTCACAAAGCTTACATTCAACAGCCTGAAAGAATACAAAGATACATTATTTTTGTTTCTGAATCTTTAACATAATATTTCCAGAGAAATTCATAAATTATTTTCATGTGTATTATTATTGCTATTGTTAAACAATGAAGAAACATACCAGATTTATCATTGTAATTTCATGAAATTTTGTATACAAATAATGCCATCAAAATTTCAATTTCAACTTTTTTGTTGTTTCTTAACCTATCCTGTCACAATTTTCCCATAACACAAACATTTGAAAAATTGAGGAAAAATTAATTTCGTGGTTTTGCCAAAATCTGTATAAAAGCTGAAGCCAATTGAAAATTTCCAATTTGTTGAACATTTAAATTTGTGGCTCTCCTGTACCCACGAAATCCACAAAAATAAGTATCTAACCAAAATTAATGAATCCACAGTAATTAATTTATATCTGTTGGTACTGGGTCTCTTTAACAGTAAATTGTCTTCCAAGTGGTGTGTGTGATGAAATAATTACAACAAACCCGTGAACAAGACGATATCTCTATTTGACATACCTGGAATGGTATTGACAAGAATTCACTTGGCATTTCTCTCAAAGCTTCTTTTCTCATCTTTTCAGTGTTCCCATAATCCACAAAGAAAACCTGGTAATAAAAATGTAATTTTTTATGTTGCCCTATGCAGTACATGTACATGGAGACTTCAAATTTGTTTTACCTATTATGTCTGTTTGTTTTGTTCACATATCATTGTCAATATAATGGAATTTTATGCGATTGTCATACAAGGGAGAGGTTTAGAGAGCTATAACACCTGGTTTAATCCACTATTATCTGCATAATAAAATACCTGTACCAAGTCAGGAGTATGACAGTTGTTATCCATTTGTTAGATGTGTTTGAGCTTTTAGTTTTACCATTTAATTACAGACTTTCTGTTTTGAATTTTCCTCAGAGTTTGGTATTTTTGTTATTATACTTTTCGTTATTTTTTGGAATTACTATTTTATTTTTGTCTAATTTTTGTATGTTAAACCCTACCTCTACAATTTCCATCCACTGGTTACTACGACTATCCCTCTCTCTTTCCACACTTTCTACTCTGGCTCTGTAAAGTTCTCCTTCAAAAGGTGCAGCACAGAACATTCCCCGACGTAGATATGGGTCAGGCTTAATTTGCTAAAAAAAAATAAGTTTCCATGTATACAAGTTAGATGACTTAGGTTGATATATATTGTTGTTCATTCACATTGGGAAATTTAAAAAATAAACTCTATTAATGATATGGCATTAGCAGATTTCATACTTTGTACTTTTTACATACCTGTCAACTGACCCGTATTCTGCGGGTGTGACCCGAGATTTTCACAATTCTGAGGGATCACCCGGAACACCCGCCGGGTCATTGAAATAACCCGAAAATGACCCGATTTCACCCGTATTTCTTAGCCTTGAGATTGATTTCATAAGTAATATTCCTTTGAAATACCGGCAAATTCGTAATTCTTCCATGAACAGGAAGTTCATCTAGCTATGAAAACTGTCAAATTAAGTGACCCATTAAGTACATGGCTTCACTTGACAGCTTTGGTGTCAAACACACTGTTAATTAACACCAATTACCTTAGCTTTAGGTCGTAAATAAATTGCACCATTGAACAAACTGAACTAGAGTTACTTCCCCTTATTTGTCACCATTCAAAATTATTCCTTATATTTACCTTTTATGGGTGAAAAAGATTAAATCATAAAAATATAAAATTCAAATACATATTGAAAAATAACTTTTCATTATTTTTATACCTTTATACATTTTTTTTTTAAAAGTTGAAAATTATTTTTTACATTTATACTTCCCTTAACTGTATTACTATATTTTATCATAGTCTAATTTCCTAGTTAAATGAAAAATAATAATGGATAATAGCTACATAGTCAATAGCCTCAATCATTTAAGAATTACATTAAATTCTAGTGTTTGATGATTGTAGTATTTTTTCTCAAAAAGTAATAAAAATCTTTAAAAGTGCAATGAAATAAGATTTAAAATGACTTAACAAAGTGAACATGCATTGATGTTTTGGTATCTTTGATATACATTATAAGAAAATGTACCATAAATACTGAAGTTCAGCTCGAAAAAGTTCGTACGCGTTATGACCTGAGATTTGATTCTTCAATGCAGGTCATGACCTGCATTTTCATCGTCACAGGTTGACAGGTATGTTTTTAGCCACTGACATCTTGATTCCATCTCTGTATAAGTGAAATAGTCAGTAAACACAGATAAAAAAAATATCAGATTGAACAAAAAATCCAAATAAACAACTGTCAATTTATAAGTACTAATTAACTTACGACCTTTGTACTAATATAATGAACAGCAAGACCATAGAAAAATCATGAGACAAGTCAAATATATAGAGAAAGAACTTAAAAATAAAAGTGGTATTAAATATCTTCTGGTTAAAAATGTATGGAGCATTTGAAAAACAGCAGTAAGAACAGACAACTGAGAGATAATCAGTCAATAATTTTCACTTGTACTCACTGGTAAAACATTTTCATTGTTCAGGGCATTTTGTACACAAAACAAATCATGTTGTGTCTTTTCTTCAGCATACTGTGCCCAAAAATGTCCACAATCAACAACCTATAATTATAAAGTAATATTATTTATAACTAGATCAAATAATCTAAACTTATTGCACTGCTGGTAAATATTTGTCGCATTTACCACTGGCAACAGCCCTGAATAAAATTGTTTAAGGAAAAAGATCTTAAATTATTATGAATGACTTGGCAAGACCATTCTATTAAAAAAGGAGTCCAACTTGAAAACAGGATGGTCAAGTATTTTCTGACATACTCTATCTATATGTTTTATTAGCTATAAATTTGGTTATTTCTTCTTCTTCACAAGAAAATTAGGAAATTCAAATTTTTATACTTTTAAAAGAGTTTCAATAACTTTTAACACATTACTATGAATTCGTTACTATTCTTAGGGTAGTGATTTAAATATGATTTCATCATATAAAGTATTAGTGAACCAATGTTCAACACAATTTTTCAATAGGCTTGCAAGCAGAATTTGGGAAAATGTAAAAATAAATTGAACCTTTTATAATAAATGAATCCACAGTACACGTCAATTAGATAGCCAGAACAAGTACATCTGAACTAGGTATAATGAATCATACAACTTTTTATGTTATAAATTCAGTTTTAGTCAACAATCTTTTATTCTAATTTCAAAAGGGCTCTTCAGGGTTAGTTTAGCCATATTGGATAGGGGGCAAATTTTTTAGAAAGAGGTGGAAATAGTATGAAAGTATGGGAAATCCTATGCATGTTTCCAAGCAACTGCTCTGTTTTAATGATGTTTTCACATATTTTTTACACCATTTTCACCTCCATTATGAAAATCTGCCCCCTATCCAATATGGCCGAACTAACTGTGAAGAGCCCTATTAAACCCGTTAACTCTGAAACTGAAAAAAAAACACAAATGTATCACTGAACTGAGCTTTGACATGACTCACCTTACAGTTCAAAACTGAAATGGCTTGTTATCTGCAAACTATTTCAAGACAACACATTTGATTTTTTCTAAATTAAAAAAAATTGAGAATCCACTCATTTGAACTGAAACACTAACCATATATGAATAATCAAAGAGCTGAATAGCTCTGAGGGGAAAGACGGCCCTTGTTTCTATTTCATTTTTTTGGGGTGGGGGTTGGGGGGGCGGGGGGTTATCTTTTGATAGTCTTCATATAAAGAATGAAAAAAAGAACAGCTAGAACATGTGGAAGGTTGACACTATTGGAATCAATTGTTGTTTAATGTAATTTCGTTTCTTTAGTTTAGGATTCAATTTAGACCAATGGAAGAGATCTGCATCTTCTAAATCTAAACATTCAATTAAAGTTGATAGTTAATTATCTAAAATTCAACTAGTTGAATTCTGCCATTTAACAAAAACTACAATTATTTTTGAAATCTTAATAGTGTACGACTGAACTGTAGGCTAGGGCCATTTTCCATTTTTTGTGACAGTACTCTTAAAATTTTAAATTTTTTTCTTAAGAAAGTTAGGACTGAAAAATCTATTCAGTTTTAAATTTCCATTGATAAAGTTCCCAGTTATATATCTCATCACAGGGATACAGGTAGTAATAAAAATAACAATATGATTGATGTAAACTGTGTGAAGCTTGTTTTCAAATCCTACATTTTGAAATATTTGTAAAATTTCATGAATAAATAGGTTTAAACTACAAAATGCAACATTTGCAATTTTTTTGTAACTATTAAAATGATTATGTTGGTACACAAAATTTAGTTTTAATGAAAGACTACTTATCATATACTAAATGTCACATTTTAAGTGTTTATTTTAGTGGATAATTAGCTCATAAATTGAGGTGCTCCTGAATTGGAAAAAGATTCTCAAAACAGAGTTTTACAGAAAAAAATGGAAAAGATCGTTTCTCTCCCCGATCTCATGTTAAGGTGAAAACTCCATATATATTTGGAGGTGCTCCTAATTAAAGGAGGCTTATACCAAGAAGAAGAAGTAGCCCCTCAGACTTCCTGTTTACTTTGAAAGTTGTTGACCTACAAACTAAAGTATTGCATGTTGATGTTTAAATCATCTACAGCAAACATCATTATGTTTAAATTCAACAAATACTATTTTTTAATAAGTGCACAATCTTTGAGAATGATTTAAATAACCAGTGAAGGATATCCCTGCTTATGCGTAGTGTGGCATTCCAACAATGACGTCACTATAAAATATAATGTAGGTTGGATATATTTAGAATATCTCGTCATACTGATTTTTCCGGATTGTAAAAGAAACGTAAATAGTGTAAAGGAGAGCTCGATATACGATAATTTCGAGAGAAACTGAAGGGAAATGTGTAAAAAAAGTGTTTAAAGTCAATTTATTCATTTGTGTCTCATCATTCTTAGTAAGATTTGTTGGGGGATTTTCCACACTATAAAAACAAAATGAATGATGTGAGGGAATGTCACTCTGGTCAACCCCATTGGGGATTGACAGCTTGAAGCCTTCTTCCCCAAAAACGAATATAACCTTCTATAATGCATGCAAACATAATTACCTCAGTAACATGGAGTACAACCATAGTAGTTTCTGCAGGTGGTGGCTCCCTCTGTAGTTTTTGTTCTGAAAAACCAACATCCCCTACAGTAAACCTGAAATAAAGAGAGATATAGAATTTATGTCCTAAGCAACCATACTGACCAACTGCATCCATTCAATATCATAACACAATTCTAAAATCCACAAAGTGACAATCAGTGGTAAAGAATACAAACTTTACTTTTTAAGAAGTATTTTCTTTTTTTCTTTTTTTTCTCTAAGGTCAGTGAAAATATTTCAGAAAATTTAAATAAAGTTAATGTCAAACAGGTAGGTTTTCGCAAAATGGGTTGACCTAATTCTACCTCATTAGGTCACTTATGCCCTGTATTAAAATGGGAAATGCAAAAATTTGAGGTTGGACAGCACACCCCTCTTTCAAATAATAAGTTTTTTAAAAGATTGTAGATAAGATAAGTAGATTTGATAACCTGGTATTTCGTAAACCAACTGATTTGACAGACATATTTGTGGACATTTAGTCCTTTCTAAACAATTCATGGTAATTAAGTTGTGACTTTCTAATTTACATGAAGTTTTCAAATAAGGGAAGAACTAATATTCACATTATTCTTCTGCCCGTGAAGGTCACAAAAATACAATACTTGCAAAAATTAGTTGGTTTACAGAAGTAACAGAATGATGATTTTCCTACATGAATATTCATACCTATTACTTCTGAGTCTTCCCTTGGCATTCTCTTGTTGCTTCCTTATTTCATCCATTTTTTCACCTGCCTCCTCTGGAGAATACAATGTAATTTCTATCTTCTGGTTAAGTAGTCTGCAAAAGCAATATTAAATATTATAGTCCGATTGATAAAGCTCTATGGGAAAAAGAAACTTACAAAATTTTAAAAGCAGCAGTTTTCAGTGGAGTACACCTTTCCAATATATTGATATAGAGAGTACACCTTATGTTTGACCTGAACCTATTACATTCATGACACACTGAAATGATTGCTCAGCTGGATGTAAATTATTTACTGTAAATTGAGAAAAATTGTGAGGAGATTCTTTTTGCTGATTTTGTGACGAATAAAACCGTGAAAATATTCCCTTTGGTAAATTTGATCTTCAAGGAAGAGACTAATGAGACGTAAAGCAATAAACAATCAAATCAATACTACCTATCACTTCTAAGGTGAGGCCAACATTAAAAATATCTTTGTTTCCCCTCCCCAACTGAGGTTATCAGGGTATGGGTAGGTAGGTAGGCAAATTATTTTATTTTATTTCTTGATACAATTTTTTCTATATTGATTTTTTACAAAATTCAACAGGTGAGATAAATCAAGAAAAGTGGGGTATTCCCTGATTTCAGTGTACATCCCAGTTTTCTGGTGTTAAAAACTGTATACAGGGACCTCCTTTTTTTTCCTATTTAATTTTATTTTATGGTATGAAATCTACAAAAGCACACATTCTCATGAGATAACAATGTTTAATGAAAGCAAGTGTTTAATTAGTTAAAAATCAAGCTTATTTCAAGTCTAATTTGATGCATAACTCACAACAAAACAATTCCTGTGTTCACCAATTCATACCTTGATCATCAATTATGAGATGACAAAAAGATATGTTAATGATTTGGGAATTAAAATTCAATGAATAAAATTTTTCAATAGAAGTGAATATAATTCAGTTACGTTCAGTTACACCTGGATCATGCAGCTTTGTCAATTAATTCCTAAACAAAAGATTTGTATGTTTTTTCGAGTTCTAGAAAAAACAAGGCTTCACTTATTCATGTTTTGTTGTTCCTAGAATACTATGAGTATTTACAAATTCAACTGATGCAGTTATAACGTAAAACGTGCCCTTTTGTAAATTTCATGCCATAAATTGAAAAATAAAAACACATTTAAACTGGTCTTGTTTACACCAGAGATCAGGGAGGTTCCTGAAAGCAGGACTTATCCAACATTTTCTGACATGTGCCCAACCTGTTCGAAGTGAAGACAAAGTAGATTGATTTCAAAGCACGATTCAAACCATTTTTACTCAAAGATTTTATCCCTTAAACAGGAACAGAGGTAAAAGACAAAGCCAATCAAGGTGCACTCAGTGGGTTGAAAGATTCTTCAGATTTTTTATTTTCAAATAATCACCCTTGCACACAACACAAATCGTGTGTGCCAATGCTTGATTCCGTATCATATAGACGCTTCAATGCAAAAATGCCTTGATTTAAAACGCTTGTTGACTACAGCATCGGAAAGGCATTGTAACCGGAGAGCACAAATTTCATTACAAAATTGCTTTTTCGAAGGGAAGCAATCCCATCACAGTATGACAAAAAACCAACACAAGTTTTCTACAGCATCGGATAGATATCACCAAAACCCAACATAGCAACAAAAAAAATTTTTGGACAAGAATGGCCAATAAAATTTTTCGAGTCGCGGCGATTTTACCGGGTAGGTGGTGGGAGGGGAAACAAACAATATTTTATTTTTGGCCCGAGAAAAAACAGATGTTAACAAAAATGTTATGAATTTTAGAGTGAGCTTTTCGTTTGGTTAAATCATATATTTCATATGTGAACTTTGGTATACTGATCTATCATTGCCAACAAAGTTATCCTACCTGTGCTTCACAGAAAGATAAACGCCAGGATGTACAGTCTGTCGGTTTTCCTGCTTTCGTGGGAATTTTATGTAAGCTCTGAAATACACAAAAAAAATCACAAATAAATAGATTTATACATAAGACTCAATATCAGATATTCAAATTCAATGATTACTTGTTTGTTGAATCAATATTAGCTAGAGGTATAAAGGAGGGTTGAGATCTCACTAAAAATATCTAACACCACCGAATATTTGCACCTGTCCAAAGCCTCTGGCCTTTGTTTGTTTTGTATGGTTTTCAATTTTAGTTCATTCATATAATGAGGAATTTAGTATGATGTCCATTTTCATTTAACTAGTACACATTTATGTTTAGGGACCAGATAAAGTTCACATCCGGATGCAGGTTTTTTCTTGCGGCGTTGAAGACCATTAGCTGCCTTTGACTTTTTTTTCTCTCTTTGGTCAAGTTGTTGTCTCTTTGACATATACTCCATTTCCATTCTCGCTTTTATTACATCAGGATCGATAAAACAAGTTGTTATATGCTGACAAATGTTTATTATAATTACTATAAATGTATCATTAAATTTTGGGATATTTACAGATTTTAATCAAATTGAGGTTAGTTATGTTAAACCATTTATCTGAACAAATAATTTTCAAATTCCTAGTTACTACATATATATGTATAAACTGTTTCAGTAAAACTTAACAGTTCAGGTCAACAACATTTTTTTTTTATAGATATGGTGAAAAAGTTCATGATGTCATGATCAATCTATCTTACAAGCAAGATTAAACTGTTCAGAAATTGCATATCTGTTGTTCAACAGTATCAATATGTCTTAAACTTGATAATCTCAACATACTGACTAAATATTTTACCTGGTTTCCTCAAAATAAGCAGTAGGATGAGGAGAAATAGATCTGAACTGATCTTCCAAAGCTTGCTTGTAAAGACTTCCTTGGTTAGCTGGCAAACCTTTAACCTGTAAATAAACAAAACATAGTACATAGATCTATACTGATCTTCAAAAGCTTGCTCATATAGACTACCCTGCTTAGCTGGTAAATCTTTTACCTGTAAATAAACAAATGTTTAACCCTGCCACAAAAAGTCAGGAGCCTCTGGCCTTAGTTGTCTTGTATGTTTTTTTCCATTTTAGTTCATTTATATGTTTTAGAGTTTAGTGTGACGTCCATTTTATACTGAACTAGTACCTAATTTTATTTAGGGGCCACCCCCAGATTTGTCGCTGTGTTTAAGACCCATTGGTGGCCTTCGGCTGTTGTCCGCTCTCTGGTCAGGTTGTTGTCTCTTTGACATATTCCCAATTTCCGTTCTCAATTTCAAATGTTTTGTAAAGAGATCAAAACTGAATGCCAAAAGCTTGTTTACTCCAATGTCAGCCAAAAATACATTCACATAAAATATACATGTGCAATTATGCATGATACATAAATCATTTATAGCTTTATTTTATTACTTATATAAAAGTCATTCAGGTGATTTCAGATGATATTAGTTATATTTTCTAATCAATAGTGGTTCCTCTAAAACTAAATCATTCTTTTGCAACTTTTGAGACAAAATAAGATCTTTTATATTTTCAAAATAAGTCTGCAAGATAGGTGTAATTTCTGTTTTGCTATGATACTGTGATGTAAGCATTACCATTACTGTTTCCAATGGATCGTGACCAGACATCATACGAACAGCATCCTCTTCATCTATTTCTCCTTTCAAGAAATAATTAGGATAAAAGGCTCCACACATTACCAGCTATAAAACAAAAGGATATTTGTAACAACAGGTAACACATGGATTGTGGAACATTTGGAGCTTGGGATATGATTTGCAAATTTGTTCATCGTTAAAAGCCTTAGGATGACATACTAAGGTCTGTTTTAGTAATTCTAATGTGAAATGTCTTCACCTTACATTCACATCAGATTATCAAAGAATATTATCTATAACACATAAAGTAAGTACAAGATATCTGATACAAGGTTAAGAAGATGTTGTCTTTAATTGTTCATTTTTATCTTTTACAAGTTTTCAGTAGTGTTTGGTAAAATTAACAAGCTTTACTCTCTTCGTTTTTAAATTGCTAAACGTTGTTATGACACTTTGTTTAAGTTTTAACAACTAAATATTCAATGAAAAGCACTTTTCCAAATGACCATCTTTGATGAATATTAATGACCCCACAAAATAGTACCTTTAACAATAGTCTCTCCTGGTCTGGTTTGTACTTTTTCTTATAATTAGGAGTTGTCCTGTGTTTCTGTATGTTGAAATTATTCAGCCTCATTTCAAGGTCCTTTATCAACTCCCTTGTCTGTAAGTTAATATATGAAGCTGATTCAGAATTCATTAATAAGTGACTGAGAAAAGTTACAAACATTCAAGTATAGTAAGTATAGTAAGAATCAATAATTACAGTTCTTCTATAAAAGCATGCAAAACAAGCCATTGATCAACTTGCTTGCTATGTTTGTTTGGATGTTTGTAAACAACAGGTAGGTAGTCTGTTTACTATATACTGGAATTCGATTGGACAATAAACATGAACTTCAATTCATGTCAGTTTTTATTGTTTCAAATCCTAGTATATATTGAAACTCCGCCTACCTATTGTTTGCAAACATCCAAGCAAACATAGCAAGCAAGTCGATCAAAGTTTTGTTTTGCATGCATTTATAGAAGAACTGTAAACTCAAAATGTGTAGCTGCCTAACATGCACAATTAACATGATGATTACATTTTTCAAGAATTAATATTTCAAAATAAAAGATAAGTATTTTTTTGCCAAATGGAAATTTCACTGCTATAATGATTATCATATTAGCATATCATTATGAGCAATATTTACATACTTTATTTTCAGAATTTTTTTTTACTGATATATTTATAGGTTTACAGTCATATACTTAGTAAGTAATCTCACATCTTTGAGACGTCTGACCTGTAGGTAATGCATTTTACCCCATTTAACTTCATTCTGTCCAGATCTAAATCCATTCATGTTGGTAAGTCTTTCCCATTCCTGCATTTATAAAGTATTACTGTGTAAACATGTGTTTAATGTCGGCAGGAAAAACTGAAGAGTAATAGTCTAACTAAAAAAAGTTTTCCAAATAACAAATAACATTAAACAGTATGAATTCTAAAGGTGTTCACTTGTTGGTCATAGTTACAATTGTACTCTGACCTTCTGATGATAGCATGATTGTTTTTTGGTTTTTGATATAACAAAGTCTCTGCTAATTTCATTATGGTACTTTTTATATTAAACACTTTTAAAAGCTCTTTTCAGAACAACTTATTGTACATATTCCCTCATCTTCAGACCAATATAACAACATTTTATGATATACACTAAATCTATTAATTCTATAATATCAAATCGCTTACATACTGGAATGCATCTATTTGGTATGTAGAAATAAAACTGTTCATTATATCTACTTCTCAAACAGCATTCTGTAAAATGGTATATTTTAGGTGAGGTTAAAATTTGATATTGGATAAGCCAGTTCCCGGTTTTACTTTTATGTTTTACTGGTCCCCATTTCTAGATTAACTTTAATAAGATCAAATTTGTAAGAGAAGATAATTTACAATTTTAATGTATAAATTGTAACTTCCAAAACTAGCAAAAATAAGCGTCTTTCCAAAAAGAATTTACCACCTTTGAGGGGGAACGTACCTGGTAAGCATTGAGTATGGTCAGCTGATCACTGAGTGAACCATGGGACCAATCTAGTTTATGTCTGAAAAAAAATCGTTAACTTATTGTCATTTCTATGTAAAAATGAAAATGTAAGAGTCAAAATATACCAGACAGCAAACTAACGATAACAAAAATAATAATATACACACTGTTAAACAGAAAATGTAAGAGTCAAATATACCAGACAGCAAACTAACAACAACAAAAATCAAAATATACACATTATTCTATAGAGTTTTTAAGCATTTAAATGACCTTGAAAGATTGTAAAATAGAATATTACTTCATGTTTAAACCAAGAAAGAACTGCAAACGGATACATGGATTACATTCTAACTAATTAAACAAACGATTTAGACATTTTATATCATGTTTACTATTTTTTCACTATTTGATAAACTTGCAGATCATGAAAGAAGACATTCTTATGCTTCTCTGAAATGATGAATGGAATTGTGAACTTACTTGAAAGAATTCAGATGTTCCCTGAATGGCTTGGAAAACAAAGACTTTAGAGACAGAGCTGCACCTACAAAGGAATAACTGTTTATAAAATGATGGTCAATTTATCCAGACACAAGTTGTTTGTGCTGATGTGCATATTTTACCTTTACTTGCTTTAATGATCACTAACTTTATTCTTTTGGTGTTTTATTAAAACTCAAAGTATCATGACAGTCTGGCAAATCTGAAAATTGATAACTCAGTTCAATTTTATCAAATCATTGATCCTTCTTTATGAATACAAAAGCAGCTTAGAGATATGTAACAAAGTCAAAGATGAATAAAGTGTCATATTGAACAACAAGGTGATTACATTATACCGCCTATTCTGTGACATGTGGTATAATTATGATCAAAATAACAAAATTCTTATTCAAGATCTTTGCATTTTATTTCTTGTAAAAATTTAAGCCGTTAGAATATTTACTATTGACTCTGGTGACTGAGTGTGGAATATCAAATATATTCTTGATACATAAACTAACCAATGATCAAGCATTCTTCCAGTAGTCCGAACACATGACCTAACATCAAGAGTTTACCAATTCGTATGTCAACAGGAAGTTCTGCTAAGACACGCCCTACAAATGTCAGCTGACCATCATATGGGTTCTTAACACCTGTAGATGGGGCGGATAATGCACCAACCTAAATACAGATTAAATTCATTTAAATTATAAAAATATAACATAGGTTTGTGTGTTAATATAATATAATATCTCAATAATGTCATCTGAATGTGAAAATGGACAACAAAATTATTCAAATTCTACTTTAAATAATTGTGATTATAAAAGTCCCTCTCCAACTGGCCATGAACTATAAGTAAAATTCTGCTGAATTTTAAGTAATTCTTTTTTTTATCAAACTATGAATCTATTCTAGAGTATGCATGCCCGCTATCTCTTTTTAACTTCTTTTGGAAATCAAAGGTTCTGACACGATTTATCACTAAACTATAGAATGATTCTTTATCCATCTATTTTTGAAGAAATTCTTCAGGTAATTCAAAACTACTTACCTCTTTCAATAGAAGTATGGTTTTCTCAATGTCATTGAGGTTTGGTGGTGTCAGAGCTAAAGCCAATATAGCCTTAGGCTGACCAAGATCCAACAGCTTCACTTGTAATATCAACTGCTCCAAAGGACATCTCTGAAGTAAAAGAAAGCATTACTTAGTCAAATGGGGTATAGAATAATATATTTTGTTTAATACTTTGTGTCCAAAATAAACAGTTATTTTCAGTAAATCTTTTAAAATAGTTGGATCAAGTTAATTGTTTTTGTGCTATACTGCAGTTGTTCACATCATCAGGATCTGGTTGATAATAGTCTCATTGGAAATCATGCCACAACTCCTTATGTTCAGTTGCAAATATTTCAGGCATTTATAAAATAATCTTTATAATTAAGTACATTAAACCTTTTCTCAAAACTTATTACAGATTCTGTATAATGTTGTTGGTGGCTTAATGCCTAGATTTATCTATATTATCATCAATGTTAGATCCATATCAATTTTTAAAATTCTTGGTCATTTAATAGAAATTTTTGAGTACCTGCATCTCTGGTATTCCATAATCTGGTATGTAAGTCTCCCAGAAAAATCTTGTTATCATTCTGTATACTCTACCATCTGACACTCGACCAGCTCTTCCTGAAAATAATATATTATTATAAGTGCAAAAAAAATCGCTGTAAAATTATTTTCCTAGAGTCTCTTTGGTTCTCTCTATTAATTAAATTTAAAAAAATGTTTTTTGTTTTATTGGTATTCCGTTAATAAAACTTGGCTACATATTAGTTAAAAGATAATAAAAAAAAAAAAGTTCTGACCATCAGCTGGTTTCCATATGTCTCCAGCAATACATTGGGTTGGGGACTAAAATATGTGTATCAAATAATTGGTACAAAAAACTGGTGTCTTATGATGTGGCTCAAGTTTATATTTTATATTTAAAACAGGAAACCAAGGACGCTTTTACCATTCTAGCAATGAAAATGTCTACTTTTAACATTAATCTTACATTAAAGAAACAATCTGTTCAAATCAGAAAGAAATACATCCCTGTTCAAAATAGGCTATTTTGACTATGATACATATTCAACATGGAGTTTTTGTGATAGACTTGTTACCGGTTTACCTTTTCTCTGGGTACAGTTAGCTCTAGAAGCCCATTCCAATTGTAGACTGGTATAGTTTGTATCTGGATCACTTACTAAGCTCTTTGTCAGACAAAAGTCAATCACTGAAAAACATGTAAAACTGTTAATCAAGTGACAAGATAATACAATAGACTGGATTCATTTTTTTTTCGTGGGTACCAATTTTACTGGATTTTTATGGATGTTAATTTATGGCTTTAGCAAAGTCTGCATACATTCCTTTAGAGCATTTGTAATTCAATGAACATTTAAATTTGTTGTTCTCTGTTCCCACAAAATCTGCAAAAATTAGTATCCAACAAATAATAAAGAATGCATAGTTTCATACATGTATTTTATTTTTCAAAGAACTACACTGTAAATCTTTAGAAATTTTTGACTGTGGTCATATTAACAAAATATTCAAATTACACTACCACAAAATGATATGGCTTTACAACTGAAAGTAACTTTAAAACTTGTTTGGTGAAAAAGACTACCAAATAAAGATTATCAAATATTAATGTTATTCAAACCTTTCTACCTTAAAACGGGATATCAACCTTCATACTGTTAATGTATTTAACTATGTCATGTAAGTGTAAAGCATAAAATATCATATTTCTTTAAATTTCATCATGTGATGTATATCTATAATTTTCATTAGCTACTTACCATATTTAATATCAGGAACTGTGATGGAACTTTCCGCAATGTTTGTAGATAAAATAATCTGAAATGGAAAACATAAAAACATTATGTCAGTTACTTATTTGGACAAAGTATATTCTACCGTCCATTTTTACAGAATATTTGGTAACTAATCATTTTATCATTTAAAATTGATTTATTGATTTTTGGTGTTTTAACACCACTTTTAAACAATGCGTCCAGTTTTTATTGGTGGAGAAAGCCACTGGAGAAAACCACCGGAGAAAACCACTGACCTTTGATAGGAAAACTGACAATCCTAGTCAATTAAGATTGGAGTAGAGTGCACCAGTACGAGGGGGATTCGAACTCACAAACTCAGTGTTTACTGACTAGTTATTACAGTAGTAACTACTTAGACCACTCGGCCACCGAGGCCCCTATCATTTAAGAATACAAAAACTTAAAATGACAATGTGACTGCAACGACAAGAATCTATGCACAATTCTAAAAGAACTTGGAATCCCACTGGCAATTTCCTGTCTTAAGACTCTATTAAAAGCATAAAACTGATGTATCTCAAAAGGAAGGAGGGTATCTATATATGAATCTTACTTGTTGCATCAAAGATTTATAATAAAATGTTCTAATCCCTTTTATAATATATCAATTCCTACAATAATTTCTTAGACAACATCTTTATACCTTTCTTTCTCCTTCTTCTGGCATTCTGAATACTCTAGACTGTTCCTCTAAAGTAATTGACGAATGCAGTGGGTATATGACAAGACTGAAAATACAAAAGTAATATTATTTATGTGTGATTTGTATAATTGCTATAGAACTATATTTCAATATGTATGCATAAAAGGCTGAATAGGAGTACCCATCTAAAATCACAGAACTTTTTCCACAGATATAGTTTCTAAGATGTAAGCTTAGTTATATAAATATATTTCTCTAATTTTTACTCGATTTATACATTTCTGACCTGTTGATTATCTTTATTTATAAAAAGTAGTGGTTCAGTTGATCTCAGATTGCTATTGGTCAAAATTCGACTATAACGTCTCATTTTCCTAGTTTCCTCTGTAAGCCTCTAGTTTAAAATTTGAAAGTTTAACTCTCAACAGTGCAAAATTATCGTATCACACTTGATGCAATGATAGAATATATCTGTCTATGCTAATCAAGGTAGATAAACTTACTTATGGATATCTTCAACCTGTTTCAGTAGTTTCTGCATATTTTCTATTTCAGCATAACCTGAGATAAACAATATCACAAAAAAATGTAAATGAATGGACTTATAGGTACTGAACTTAATAGATGTAAAATGTCTGTTTTATATGCAATTTTTATGATTTTCCAAAACACTTAAGATACATTATAATTATCAACTTACAAACACTGATATATATCGTAAATCTGAAAAATCCTTAATTCATTAAAATTGTAAGCATAGCTTTTGTTTCTAGTAACAGCATTCTATTACTGTGTTTGTACTAATAATTGTGGGTTTTTTTCGCTATGAAACTGGTAGGTTTTATTTTTAACTGTTATCAAAATTTCAAATTCACTGTCTCCAGAAAATGTCCAGAGTATTTCAGAAGGCCTAAACAGATATATATTGTGGAACAAACAGTAGGAGAGTATTTTTTCTCTTCAGAAAAATCTACAGACTATGTAATCATAATTCCAATAGGTTGAAGTTTGTAAATACAGCTATTACACAAACCACACCTCTTTTGGGGAGATCTAAAATATTCATAGATATTTTGTTTTGTTTATACATACTGGTTCCCAAATATGATTTCTATGTGTCATTTCATAGACACAACTTGGGAATGTTAACAGTATAATAAGACATGGTAGCGCCGAAAATTGAATTCCAAGGAAGACTCAAAGTGAAGGGACAGAGTAGTACAGAATTTCAGTATCAGTTTAAACTCTTAAAAGTCAGGGCATATAAATGTAGAAAATATGCCACACAGCCCTATGTTTTGACCTTTGAATAAAATAGTAGTGTATATTAAATTTAATTTCCAGCCTAGGATATAAATTTATTATGAAACTTCATAGTTAAAGTGGCACAGTTTTAGCCCTAAAGGATGTTCCTATTAGAAATTGAATTGTCTATATTTACAGAAGTGCAAGCTATATATCACATTATTATCCTATTAATTCTACTTACCAGGTAAGAACACTAACACTGTACCTCTGTAGGGAGCAAACTTATTTCCTTTAACTATTCTGAAAGGAAAATATAGCAATAGAAAATAACAATCAAGATTAAATCGATGCAGACATGAAAAATTATATATTATACAGGGAAATATATTTGTTTACGACTCTTCTATTCTTATAAAATTAAGGCTCAATCAAGAAAATACCATCATATTGGCAATTTTCAAACAGTCACATACAAAAACAAGAAAAAATGTATTGCAGTTTTACATAGACATGTTGACCTCTAAATCACAAATGACCTTGTGTGCCTGTCCAAAGTCCATATCTAGTTCAGTGGTCCTGGTTGGTTCACTTTTATCATTTCTGTTCTTTTATAATGTTTTGTTAAGAATTAGGCTGTTAGTTTTCTCAAGTGAATAGTTTCAAATTTTCATGTTGGGGCCTTTTATAGGTGTCTATATGGTATGAAGTTTCTCATCGTTGAAGGCTGTATGGTTACCTTTAAATGCTTACATCTACTTTATTTAAACCTTGGTGGACAGTTGTCTAAATGGCAATCATACAAAATCTCCATATTTTTATATTGTAATCACAAACTCATAGAGATGTCTCATTTTAAATATGTATCTTCTATCAGTTGTCATACATGAGGTCATCAAAAACCTACCATGAAAGTTTTGACCTACCCTTGCTTTTTAATGTCCAGATTATCGAACTCCTGTATAAGTCTGCATGCCAGAATGTATGCCAGCTCTGATATTTCTGGTCTTGTTTCATCTAATGGGGGTATCTAAGGTAAAAAATTGAATGATAAATTTCATAAACATATGAAATATGAAGCTTACAATGTTTAATAACTGTCCTCTATGCATGAGCTACAAGAGAGTTCAATACAAATTTCTCAATATATTAAAAATTCTTGTTTAACATAGTTTTCTTGTAGAATTTTGATTATGTATGCTGGACATTTTTCTTCACAAATTTCTAATTTGATTTTTTTTGGTTTAAATTCTTAGCGTAGTTTTTTTGTTTTTTGTTTTGAGAAATCCTTGTCTAGTTTTGATGGTCTATAATAGCAATGCAGAAAAAAAGGGGTTAGTAATTCCCAAATGATATAAATATACCCTCTTATTGAGCCTTAGGCCAACTAAAATTAATTAGTAGATTTTCATCCAAAGTTTTGAAAAAAAATGGGGCGGGTGGGAGGATTTAATTTTTTAAATTTTATTCAATTTGAAGCCTTCTTGTGGCATGAACTTCATATATATGCAAGTGTTATTATTACAAAATTTAGCTTATACCATGTAAATGTTTAAACATGTATAAAGAATCGTACATAATTCTTGAATAAACATCTCTGATTTGCAACGCGGACTGTTCTACATGCAATTGTTACTTTAGAAACATATTTTCAGCAAACAGTAAAACCATGAAGAAATTCTCTATTCATTTGACTATCAACTCCAAATTTATTTTGCTCTCTAAGCGATGGTTTGTAGTCCCCATAAACTTATGCAAATGCAATGGTATGCAGCACAAGCATTATGAATGAAATGAACACTCAAACAAGTGTTGCCAGGAATAGTAAAATTGGCGCTTTTAAGATTCTCAAGTTATGCAAGAAGTGATGCATATATAATTACATTGTAAATGGTATTTTGTGTTTTTAAACAAAAACAATAGCCATAGGTAAATCTAAGGGTTTTCTAGTACACAATGTGTATGTTTGCCGACTTTTTGAACTCTTTTTTTTCTACCAATTTGTTCCACGATTCTTGCACTTTGGACATCATTCACACCCCAATTTGCTTACACAAAGTCAATGTATTATTTAATAAATCCACAATTTTCTGATGAAAGAAATTTCCAATTTGTGACATACCGCGATTTGCGTTGGACACAGCGTATTTAATACTCGTAACCCGAATATGTCATGCCCTTCTGGTAATCTTTCTATATTCTCCGTAGATGACACTGTCATCATTGAGCAGCAGATTTTGTCAACATAATCGTTTTAAAGTACTCGAAACAAGAAATATGAAAACCGAAATTTTATAAACAGGAAGTTCGAATGAAACGAAATTATTGACGGTTACCGTTAACGGAAATGAACAAAATCCGGAAATCGTAAATTTTGCAAAATAAAAAAAATCGGGGCGGGACGATATCAGAGGGGCGGGCGGGGATGAAAATCTATCAATTAATTTTAATTGGCCTTATCTGTGGTATTATAATGAACCATAATTACATCATCTTTGTTTCTGGGAATTTACCTTTTTTTTCGAATCTCATTGTTCATACACCAAAAGGAAAACAATGTTAAATCATCAGTAGAATTTCCATTGTTTATGTTGTTTTTAACCAATCACAACATTTTGATGATATTACTCAAAATGCATTAGATTCAGAAATGGTGAATTAAAGCCAGACCTACCTCTCCCAGCTGAGTAAGATCATCAGCGTAATATTCTGATACATTGTAAGCCTTTCCTTCAACGCAGACAACAGGTGCTGGTTCTAACCTATCTCTTATGGGTACTGCAAAGTACTGGCCAAACATGTCAGAGTCAAATGTAGCAGACATCATCACAACCTTGACATGACGAGAATTTGACCTCAATAACTTTCTGACAATCAACAATGAGAAGTCTGTTTCTTGATCTCGCTCGTGAACCTAAGAGAATAACAGAAAAATTACAGAAACCTATACTACTAAAGGAAGAGAACATTTCATTAAGACAAAACTCTTCTTAATCCTTACAAAGTTAGAATTATTTGGGCCCGCAAAATTTAACTCTTGCCCAATTGTACTGCAATTTCGCTACCAATATCTAGTTTAACATTAACAATAACATAATTTGATTATATCATTTATTATCTAACTCTTTCATGCATGGATGACTTTCACATTTTGTAAACTTCCCAGCAATTTCTTTTGCGGCAATGCCAATATTATTATATCATAGATAAAATCTGTTGTTCAATATCTATTCATTAAAAGATTTTGAAATTGATCTTATACTTTTCCAAGCACTAATATCTTCATCTTTAAATTCATTGTCTTAAATTTCATTCATATGGTACCAAACACCTTGACAAAAATTAATTTGGCTAGTTTTATTTTCATAAAACTTTGAACTTTCGACAATAATATAAAAATTTCCAAAAATTTAACAATTAAGGAATGACTGTAATATTTTTTCTGTCTATGAAGAAATAACATAAAAAATGTGGTGCACACTGAATAACCTACGTGGGTTATTTAAAGTGTGCACCACATTCTTTATGTTATTTTGAATAGGCAGAAAAAATATTATAGTTATTTCTTATAATTTAATTCTTCATTCCATTTTAACCTGAGTAAATCATGAAAAAATGTTGATGACGTCATGGTCACCTGACAAAATTATGTCTATGGGATGATAAACAAAACGACGTCAGTCAATCAGAAGATGTGTTACATCCAAAATTAAATTATCAAACTATATCGGAAAAATTTTGCTGGATATATAGCAGTTTGACTTACACTAATTTTGATCACTGAGGAGCTTAATATTTCTTTAACAATAGAACATGATTAAACGTACAGCTGATTTTTACAGAGTTATCTCCCTGTAATGTTATGTACCACCTTAAAACCTGCATGCTTACCTCATCTAGTACGACATGTGTAAACTGTAAAATAAGAGTTATCTCCCTGTAATGTTATGTACCACCTTAAAACCTGCATGCTTACCTCATCTAGTATGACATGTGTAAACTGTAACATAAGAGTTATCTCCCTGTAATGTTATGTACCACCTTAAAACCTGCATGCTTACCTCATCTAGTATGACATGTGTAAACTGTAACATAAGAGTTATCTCCCTGTAATGTTATGTACCACCTTAAAACCTGCATGCTTACCTCATCTAGTATGACATGTGTAAACTGTAACATAAGAGTTATCTCCCTGTAATGTTATGTACCACCTTAAAACCTGCATGCTTACCTCATCTAGTATGACATGTGTAAACTGTAACATAAGAGTTATCTCCCTGTAATGTTATGTACCACCTTAAAACCTGCATGCTTACCTCATCTAGTATGACATGTGTAAACTGTAACATAAGAGTTATCTCCCTGTAATGTTATGTACCACCTTAAAACCTGCATGCTTACCTCATCTAGTACGACATGTGTAAACTGTAACATAAGAGTTATCTCCCTGTAATGTTATGTACCACCTTAAAACCTGCATGCTTACCTCATCTAGTATGACATGTGTAAACTGTAACATAAGAGTTATCTCCCTGTAATGTTATGTACCAACTTAAAACCTGCATGCTTACCTCATCTAGTATGACATGTGTAAACTGTAACATATTTTTTGTTTTGATAAGTTTACGTAAAAGAACTCCAGTTGTCACATACAGTAAACGTGTATCTTCATTAGCAGTCCTGTCCATACCAACCTAAAATAACAGTTAAGAAATAATTTTTACAACTTACACCAAGCTTATGATTATTGTTAAAAAAAATATATCACACATATCACAATAAAAATAGACCTGAAATGGAAGAAAAATGTGTCATGGGACGCAGATGCCCTGCCCCCCCCCCCCCCCCCCCCCCCACACTTGTAAATATATGGCAGGTTCAGCAGTTTTTCCATTTATAAAGGGGCTGCAGAAGAGTGGAAATGACACTACCAGTCTGCACGGTTAGCCACTAGTCCGATGCCCCAGACTTGTAAAATTTCATTCGGACTAGTAAGTTATTGCAAAATTTTGTCTGGCCAGATAAGAAAAATGTCAGAATATTGGTCTTCGGACTAGTAGTTGAAAAAGTTTTTGGTGAAGACTGCGCTACCTTAATTCAAACGGGATCTGATTTAGGTAGTGAAAATCAAATTTCATAACATTTGGTTTAGAAGAAGTAATGTTAGAGTGGAAATCACAAATTCTGACAGTAAATTATCCATTTATAAAAGTACATAACTCAAAAACAGAAAGTTACGTCACCTAAATTTGAACTTCTAATGGTATTAAGTATTGTGTATAAGTTTCGAAAAATTTGGTTGAGGCAAAGTTAAGTGAGGAAACCACAAATTCAGCAATTTTCCCATTTGTTAAAGGACATAACTCAAAAACAATGAAAGTGACACAACCCAACATTTGTTCATTTGATTCTGCAGAACTAAATAATTAATACTTCATCAAATGTTTTCTCTTTTTCAATTATAAATTATAAAATGCAGTGGCGGATCCAGGGGGAATTCAGGGGTTGGAACCCCCCTTTTTATTTGAAGATCAATGCTTTTGAATAAGAACATACAGTTATAACCCCCACCCCCTTTAATAAACAGCTGCGCCATAAGTGCATAATACACCCTTTGTCTTGTGTGAGAAGTTTTATGCAATAATCATAAATAGTTTCTGAGATACGGCACGACATGTGAATTATTTTTTTTACAAAAAACACAATAACTCTAAAATAAAATTTTGAATTATCACCAAAAAGTATACAGATCTTAAGATTCATATAACTAAGAAGAGTGTAAAGTTTTAAGCAATAGTCATTAATGGTTTTTAAGATACCATGCAACATGTGAACAACCCCACCCCCCTTTTTACAAAGCCCTCAATAACATCAAAATAAAATTTTGAATCATCACCAAAAAGTATACAGATCTTCAGATCAATATGACTATGAAGTGTGTAAAGTTTTAAGCGATAATCATAAATAGTTTATGAGATATGGTGCGACATGTGAACCCCCCCTTTTTTTTTTTACAAAGAACTCAATAACTCTAAAATAAAATTTTCAATCATCATCATCATCATCATTTTCAATTTTTAACCAAAAAGTATACAAATCTCTGGATTAATATAATTAAGAAGTGTGTGAAGTTTAAAGCAATAATCAGAAACAATTTTTGAGATACAGCGCAATATGTGAAAAATACACCCGCCTGTTTTAGTTTTTAAGTCCCGTAACTCAAAAAGTTTAAATCCTATTTTCACCAAAAAGTATACAGATCGTTTGACTACCATAAGGAACAACTATTTTAAGTTTCATGAAATTTGGATAAACGGTTCTCAAGTTACGTTGCGACATGTGGACGCCGGACAGATGGACAGATAGAAAGACAGACAGAAGGACGCCTGTCATTTGTATACCATAATACGTCCCATCAAAATTTTTACGGGCGTATAAAAATGGCTGGATCTGCCCCAATTTGTATAACATAATTAAGCAGTTTCTTATAAAAGCCAAGTTCTACATACTTGATAACCACATATGGTTCCAACATCCCAGTTCCTCTCACTACAAACTCTCCTGGCAATACTCATAGCAGCTATTCTACGAGGCTGGGTGACTATAATATTACAGTATTTCCCCATGCTAGCATAGTGGTCTAGTATATACTGTGGGACCTGAGTTGTCTTTCCTGATCCTGTTGACCCCTGAATAACTGTCACTTGGTTACTTTCAATTGTGGCCAACACCTATAAGAAAATAAAATAGATGTAGAAGTCAACATTATTTTTAACTTACATTGTGTCTATAAAATCAGTTACATACTTTAACCTTTGTGCTCAACATCTTATGAGAAATATAATTGACTTCTAGCTGGATTAATCTTTTCAAAAGTTTGTGTAATTAGTTCAAGTCCTTTTTACATGGTTCATTTATGCATTGTGGGCAACTTCTGATCAACAGAAACAAAGCCTTACTTATCTGGTCTCTCTACTTTGTAATCAGCAACTTTTAAGTAAACATGCCACATTCAAATGGTCCCTATACTATGTACCAGACAACTCAACAATAGCAATGTCCTACTTACCTGTTCTCTTACTCTGTATGAATGTTGTTTTTTCCTTCTGATTATTGGTTACCAAGTATTACACAACCTGGCCCCTGTATTGTGCTTAGGGTAAATTTAGAAATCATTGCTATGCATTTTTATTTAAGCCAAAATATGACAGTACCAGATTACCAAAATAATAACTTTCATTCGTTATTTCAGCTATATTTTCCCTCCCAGAATTCTTGCAATCGCATTATTAAGTCTCATAGTTTTACTAGTAATCAATGATTTACAAAAATACATGTAAATATACACATCTATTTCTGAATTGTGTATTAGTACCTTTTGGTGTTTGTGTTAAAGACAATGTTTGATTAACAGTAGCCATTTTACACTTACCTGATCCCTGTACTGTGTAATTGGTAGCTTCTGATCATATCTATGGTCAAAGTTGTAACTGTTATAGACATCTGTGGCATTTTCTGGGACTAAATCATCAGGCACTGCCACAGATCCTGATACTATGGACTCAAGGTCAAGATGCTCCATTTTACCACTAAGTCCAGCAAAATCATTATTTGTCTACAATCATGACAATACAAAGATGAAAACATACTTAAAATATAAAACATGACCTTAGACCACAAATATTTTGGTTTACTAAAACCCTATCCAAAGATGGAGACAGTGGGAAGGTACTTTTAGGTAGGCATTTTATTTTTTCTTCATGCCTATCTGCTATCTGATTTAAAAAAAAATCACATCAGGACAGTAAAAGATTTTGAGTAGACAGATACTTTGTGGGTAAGTAGGGATATGGCATCTCAAGTCAATATATAAAATTGAGAATGGAAATGGGGAATGTGTCAAAAGAGACAACAACCTGACCATGGAACAGACAACAACCCGACCATGGAACAGACAACAGCAGAAGGCCACCAATAGGTCTTCAATGCAGCGAGAAATTCCCACAATAGCAATGTCTTGTTTTAATTAATGATATGTGGGTTTGAATGAGTCGATGCTTTTAAATCTTGACCAATAGAGTAGTATATACTGTAAGCTCACTTGTGACTGGCTATTAAATAGGTCCTGCTCTTCTTCAATCTTGTAAGCTTCTGCGTAGGCTGTAGCATTGTAACTTGGTCTGAAAATATAATCATAGAAATAAACTGTAGATAAAAGACATGTCATGCTTTTTGTAATATTGACAGTAAAATGCAAATGATGAAAGTTAACAAGTAATCTATGCTAACACATTCAAAGTCAATGAACAATAACTTAAGTGGCAGGGTCAAATAACCTCCACAGGATTGCTAATACTTACAAAAATGTATATAACTTCATACCAAATATCATTGACTTATCATAAGTGGTTCTACTAAAATCCAAATAAGAATTAGTTTTTTTTTTGTGTACCCTAACTACAAATGTAGTTGAAATGCAACAAATTTGTGTTGGCAACTCAAGATTCCCTATTGCTTATAAGATCCTTTGGAAAAGGAAGATTTTTACAGGGATACAAAACCTAGAAAATTTCTGGAGAAGTCAATAACCACATTCCTCATTACACAATATACATATATATGTTACAGTGAATTTACATAATCCCTGAAAATTTTAGTGATTATATAGAATCTCTAAACTAGTCAGTGATTCTACATAATCCCTGATTATACAAATTCACTGTAACATATATTTATATATATTCATGTGACAAAAGCTTTATTATCACCCTATAGCTAGCATTCATGATTTTGTTTAAAATAAGTGTAAAAAAATAATTTCACACAATTTTCTGTGAATTTAATCAATGCTGCCTTGTGATTTTTGTGATGCCTAGCTGATAAAATTATTACTGGAAGTCACAATTTCATATTTTTTTAACATTGTTCTTGCCTGCACATTCTTAATCTTGTTTTTCATTTTATGATCACTTTTGAGTATATTGTTTAAATTAAGTTTGAAACAGTTTCTTCTTATTTAATTTATTAATTAGTTTTCTCTCAATAACATGATATGCAGATATGTTTCCCATGTTACATGTAATATTAGGCCTGCAGCTCATAAATATGTCTAACAGCTGGTACATTTTTGTACATGTAGTATTGTTATAACATGACCAAGTGTGTTAATTAAGGATTGGATTTCAAACTTTGTTCAACGATTACAGTCTGAGCGAATTTAAATAACAATGACTATACAACCCATGTACATTTGTACCATACAAAATTGCACTGAACACCCCACAATGTCTATACTAATAAACTTTCAAATTCCATTGGATGTTGTACAATGTTATATGTACACTCATAATTTGGTTTTTCTATGATTTGCTTTCTGGTTAAAGATGACAGGACATTATATACATGTATATGAATGAACTTTTTAAACATTAAAATCGAACTTTTATCAATGATAAAAAAGTGTTTACTTTAATTCTTATATTTTCACTTGGGTCAGACAAATAATTCATAAAGGGACTCTCTACTTCTTATAACAGGCCTCGACAATAACGCTTGTCCGATTGTCCGGTACCAGAGGGAAAAAAGGTCGGACAAGTAAAAGCTGTATCAAGCTTGTCCATCGGGACAAGTTCAATTATTTTGCAGAAAATAAATTTTAATAATCCAACTTTAATGAACAAAGTAATATAAACAAAAAAATACAAGAAAACAAATATTAATTTGATATGTGTCTGTATTCTGTTTATTCAAATACAAAACCGTTTCTTCTTCTTTTCCTACTTGCAATCAATAATTTTTAACTGGTTCTTTGTCAGGTACATTTTAAAAGGTAAAAGGTATACTAAAAAGTATTCTCGGAAACCAATCTAACTGATCCGAATCAATGATGCGCTTTGTAGATAAGGTAACTTTACAGGACAGTTCGTTGTTTAATAGACAGTTTAGCACCGTAGGAGACATATTTAGTAGACATGAGTCATAGACAGTTTGGCAAGGCAGGAGACATTTCGGGACCAAAACAAATCAGTACCTCATTTTGCTACCTTATTCTGTTCCTTATAATACATACCATACCAGTAATTTTTTCACAATTTTTTTTATTTACCATAAAAATTCACAAAATCATATTTGATCATAAGTATAAAAAAACAATACTTGCAATATAGTGACCTATAGTTGTAAATTTCTGTGCCATTTGGTCTCTTGCTGCGAGTTGTCTCATTGGCAATCTGACCTTATCTTCTTTTTATTGAATGATTGTATTGGATTACACTTTTTTCAACTTAGAAAAATATAGGATACAAATTTCAAATGAGTGAACAGGCCTATCAGATGGTGCCTCATGTGTCTGATGAGACTAGCATTGATAAAAACTAGAACCCAAGTCCTGTGACATGACTAGATTCAGTTGTTCTTGACTCATATTTGTGAAAAGTATTTCAAAAGAAAAACATCAAATTCTGTTCTATTGTTTAAATTCGTTTTATTCCTTTAATCAACTTAAGACAATGTAAATGTAAAAAGGTTATTTTTAGTAAAAAAAACATTTGGACAAGTAACAATTTCATTCGGACAGGTAAGTTTTGGTATGTACTTGTCCTACTGGACAAGTTGAAAAAAAAGTTATTGTAGAGGCCTGTATAATATTACAGTAACCATTGAAGTCAATAATTGACGTTTGCATTTACATTGTAGTCTTTTTTTATATTTATATATACAATGTATACCAAAAATCAGTATTGCCACACAGAGGACTGACCATAAGCAAGAAATTAAAGAAAAACTTGATATTGCGAGGTTTGTTTACGTTCCCTTGTTTTGCTTATTTTACTTTCCCCTATTCTTTATTTTTGAATGTGCAAAGGACTTCCTTTTAATTTTCCAAACTTATAATTTACCTTATCCATATTAATATGCAATTTGAATTCAAAATCCAATATAAACTGATAAATATTGAAATCAAATGCTTCATTACAAGTTACTCATCACTTTTGAGGGTGGGGGGTGAGACCATTTTCAGGACGTCGGGATTGGCCGATTTTAGCAACGGGAAATTGGGATTGCCTTGTTTAAAGATCGGGAATTCAGGATAGAAAAACATTGGGATACGGGAAACCCACGTTTTTAGCCATGGGAAATCGTGATTTTTATGTTGAAATATAACGGGATTGCCAAAAAACTGTACCTTGGACAGATAAAAGTGCCATTTTCATTATACTTTAATCAGAATTGCATCTAGAAACAGAGTAGATCCAGATCTTATTGTAATTTTCTGCTCGTTTTTTGAAGTAACCGTAGCCAGTGCCATATTTAATATCCACTGTACGCGAATGAAATGCTAACCAAAATTCATGTTAATAGTCTAAGCTCCTTGGTATTAGTGTCGCTCTGATTTAGAGTATCAGTATACCCAAAGACAGTGGTAAAGGTTTTTTCCGTCTTTACAACCCTTCCCAAAAGTTAGACTTGATCTGGATATTTTCAATAAGAGTAAGATCATGTAAGACCTAAAAGAAAACACATGTGTTTCCGGTACCCTTATATATCTACCCTAATTTTAAGTACCTATAAACTAACTCTACTCTTAAAATGGACAAGCACTTGTAAAGTCAAAATTTTTCTCCCGTATGAACCAGTCAAAAACATTTGAAAAAAACTATTTTGCTTTCCTACCTATCCTAATTTTTTAGGGGATGTTACCTGAAACACATGTATTTTTTTCTTGGCCTTACTACACATATAATTTCACAGACAAAGTCTTCTCTATAATCGAATATCATATAAAAATATTTCTGGCATTCTGCAATTTTGAAGAAAACAAATACCCCAACTTGACGTGTTTAAAATGTACGTACTAAATATATTGGTCAAAATGCACAAATTGAAAGCAAATGATTAAAAACAACATTATACTCAGAGGGTTTAATTTTCAAAGTTTACCAGGACGGCCTCCTTTAAAAGTTGTGTCAGATGTGTCTATTCGTTACCTAAAATAGTGGAGGACGTCTTTATTTATAAATAAATGGTGATTTCTTGTTTATCGGGATCAGGATTTTTAACAAAATATGTCCAGGATTTCTGGATTTTCTGATATTAAAGCCGGGAAATCGGGATGAGACCCCCTCTAGCCCCCCCCCCTCACTTTTCATAGCATTGCATAGCATGAACTGGAATCTATCTGATACATGTATTTACTACTTTACCAGTTTGAAAAAAGTAAATAAATCAGCTGGTCAGCTTATGCATTACAATGTATGAACTACAAAAGGTAATCAATTTGTCATTCTGAATATAGGATTGCTATTTTATGCTTTGTCCAAGTTTGGTAAAAATCCAGGTTATTTCGAGAAAGTTTTAAAAAAATTAATTAAATCAGTAACCACAGAGTGAATGTAATGTTGACTGGCAGAAAAACTAAGTCCATTTATAAAATGTACATTTTGTATAAGTAAAATAGAGATAAACAGGATTTTTTTTACAAAATTTACTTCTGAACAGTATCTTATGATGATAAATATGATAAACATTTATAAACAAGCTTCTGTCTAAATTTGGTAGAAATCCAGGATACATGTAGTTTAAGAAAGTTATTAAAATTTTGAATTCACAAAATGAATATTAGGGGACGACGATGACGATACATGTATAAACGTCGGAAAAAAGAATGGATTTGCTCATTGTTGAAGGCCGTACGGTGACCTATAGTTGTTAATGTCTGTGTCATTTTGGTCTTTTGTGGATAGTTGTCTCATTGGCAATCATACCACATCTTCTTTTTTATATGGATCGCTTTTGCAACAAAAGTTGAACGAAAAACAAATATTATACACAGCAACAAACGACAACCAATGAATCACGGGTTCCTGACTTGGGACAGGCACATACAAACAGAATGTGGCAGAGATAAACATGTTAGACAGATCCCAACTATCCACCTTTTGGTAAAAAGGAAATACAACTTTCTCAATTATTTATTTGTGATTTTGACTTGTTTATAACACTTGAGGAGTGTTCTAGAATCATTCACAAGCATTTCAAATTCTTCTTCATAAATGAAAACATTTTATAATATTCAATGAAAAGGCCGCATACGATCACACACAATTCTTACCTTGAAAAGGTGGCAGTGCAGACAATTACCAGTCTTCCAGTGCTAACATTACAAGCCTGATTAGGGTATTAATAAATACATATTTTTATTCCTTAATTATGGCTGGAATAACCATGAACAGGCCTCATATTTTGGGGGTCTCATTGAGGGTTCTGATCCCAGATCCTGCTTACTGTTTTGTCAGGTTCCCATATCCTGCTTACACTATGTACAAATGTACGTAAGCAATTCTCATTGTTTTGTAATTTCCCATGTCCCGCTAGACTTCATTTCCCATTTTCACGGCACAATAATTTGACTTTCACATGTCATGCTTAGACCCCAATGAGACCCACTGTTCCGTTTAGACTAAATTTAAATGGTGAATACAAACTGGGGTAAATCTGAGATTCTGGTAATTAGAAAATCATACTATCCTGAACACACGGTTTAGTCACAGCCTATTTCAAATTCAACATTATATATAAGCAACATACTGATTATATGATGGAACATAGACTTTTTCTTGTGGAACACGTGCACTCTGTGTTTCTGTATTGAAAAATCTTCCTCCTGTTGCTGTTCTGGGAACCGATTTTGTGTTCTTTACGGACTTGGCACCTATCGCAAACCAATCGTCTATTTCCTCAATAGTTATTTCGCCCCTTAAACGACTCATGCTGACTTTGATTTATAATTCAAACAGAAAAGTTCAGTTTAATAGGTTTGTTTTGATGCATTCACATCTTGTTCTTCTTTCACTTTCAGCGCGCCATCTATGGGTGTATCTAAAGAAAACAAAGCGTTGACTCAATGAGAACGGCAACAACGGACAACGTACTAACCAACTATTAGTGGTTTGCAACAGTCCAATAACATCATATAATTATGTCGCACCAGAGACATACAATACTTTGTACCATATGTCACTGATCACACCAATTGATCACACTAACAAAACTGATAAAAGATAATGTAGTAGTGTAAAGCAAAATTATATCCGGGAGAAATTTGATCCGGTGGAAAAAATGTCACAGTAGATGTTGTAATTTTTTATCCGGAGGAAAATATTTCCCTATTGATATTTTTTCCTTTGTCGTGAAATTCTATCTGGGTAGTTAAACTATTGAATCACCATGGAAAGGACCGATGTACACACAGTCATGTTTTTTTGTAGGTAAATATGGTCGACACTTAGTCCAAATTAAAATAGCCTTGCCAGACGTCATAATTATTTGGACTAGTCGACACTCTGCATCGTCACAGAAGCTACAAACCTAACACAAACTAGACTACTTGCAATGAATGTATGTTCTCAAGTAATGCCCGCGATTTATTGGGATGTGAAAAAAAATATGAAATTGGGCGGTTATAATTGGATTTATTATAATCTATTTGATCCAGTGTAACGGGTTCGTTTCCTTTGATCTTTAGACCATTCATCGCTAAAATGTTATCATAAGCAAAGAAACTCGCCAGTTGAATATGTAAATGAAGTAACAGAAAGTATGATCAGTCAAAAGAAATAAGGGGTTGGCACACTCTATATCTATGTCAGATGGTTTATTTTTACATTTACAAAACCATTGTAATGCACATTTGCACTTTTAGAGTGTACCATTTTCATGGAAGTGTAGTATTCAAAATTTAATGAATTGCTCAGTATGGCCAGAAATGAGATTATGTATATATTTTACTTCATGGCGAATTTGCTAGTTGACTTTAATTTACCCCGACATCCATCATTTTTTACGTTAGAAGATGTTTTTATATACAGCGGCAAAGTTATATTTCTATATAAAAAAATCTATATTTGTATTCCCCAAATGTAGTTCTGATTATGACTACACTGTAAAAACTTTATTGAAAAGCGAAGTGGCATTTTTCCTATAAATTGCATTTTATTGTTTCAAAACATCACGGTAAAATGAAATGATTACAAAATAACAAATTTATTTAGTTAACGTAGAATTGGTACCTTTCAACTTCTCAATCTAAGCGCAATTATATATCAATATGTCGACCAAAATAAATCTTTTTCACACTCTTTTTGGCAATTTAGTGTAATCAGAGACATATATACATTTTCTTGTATTCTCGAGATTGCCGTATAATATCATATCTCTGATGAAATGTCTTACTGTAACATTATATTCTTAAAGCAGTCTGTACATGTCGAAAGTATGTTAAAGACACATTACGGACTAACATACCTTTTCACGCCGATCATCACACCACAGTCTGAATCTGAGATCTGAATATTCTGCAGTTCAAATTTTACATTATATAAACCGTTCTTAAAATTTGAAGAATTAATTGCGAAGACTTGTCTCTTGGCAATCAGACCAAATCTTTTACATCTTTAATTAGATCGTCTTTAAATTGTCTAATCTACGAAATTAATGCAAAGTTTTTCTTTCCAGTTTAAAATTGATACGAGTGTTGATACATCAATTATGAACTATGTCGGAACGCTTTTGAAATATCAGGAAACCGGAGATTAAAAATAGCCTTTTGATGATATGATACACCGCGTATTTGAGATTATTCCGTTCGGAATATCACAAGATTTACGGTTGTTGCCAGAATTTGGATTTTACCAATTATTTTATTGAAAAGCCAGATAAAATTCACTTTAAATTAAAATTAGCAAAATTAATTGTTTTAGCAGGGAAACTAGAGTTCATATATATTTAATGGGGGAAAAAAAAAGAGGTTTCACTTTCACATATAATTATATTCTTTTTGTACTTCCTTAGATTTCAAACTTTCACCTAAAATTTCAATTTCCTCCATAAATGGTTTGATCTGTATACCCATGTTAAGTACCCTGCCATGTCCACTCTGGGGTTTTTTTTTTTAGATATATCTCTGCTTTGTATCGATCTGACGACTGATACTTTTAGTTTTTTCTCATGTTGTATTGTTACACCACTGTCCCAGGTTAGAGAAGGGTTGGCTCGGCTTCAACTTGAATGTTTAACCCCACCATATTCCATATGTGTATGTCACAAATCAGGAGCCTGTAATTCAGCGGATTTCGTTTGTTGCTGTATATCATATTTGTTTTTCGTTAATTGTTTTGTATATACATTATGCGGTTAGTTTTCTCGATTAAATATTGTGTTACATTTGTCATTTTGGAAGCCTTTTATACGGCTGATTATGCGGTATGGGTTTTGCTCATTGTCGTAGGCCGTACGGTGACCAATAGTTGGTGTCAATTGGTATCTTATGGAGAGTTGTCTCATTGACATATGTTATCTTTATAAACTAGTATATCATCATATTGTTGGTTTTTTTTTTATATACAATCCGGTTTACCAGCATATATATTAGTACAAAGCAAATGTCCATGAATAATACCCGTCATCTTCAATAGCCAAGGGTTACGAGGAGGGGACTGGATTTTAACCCTTGGCTATTGAAGATGAATACCATTTATGCAGCCTAACATTATCGTTCGAATTATTTAGGTCAACCTGTAATGTTGCAATGAAGCAACATTCGAGCTTAAATATAGGTAAAATGAGAACTTAAATCCAAAAGCAAATACATTTTGTAGTTAAAAGTATTTGATATGTTCCTCGGTTTGTCCAATGAAGACAATTATACCTTGAAAAAAATATTTGGCTCGTGTTAATGCGTTAACAATGGACATTCTAGCAGATAATGAAATTCGTCTCCAATGCTACCAGTATTACAAAGATGACAGTTTCTAACTGACCGAAACTAATTCTAAAGGATTATAACCAATAAACTTTTACCATAAAAGGTAGGATTTTCTTCTCTCGAATTTATTGAACGCCGCGGCCATATTTTTTGAAATCATTAAACTTTTACAATATGCCTTATATTATCACAGTTTCATTTGTGTACTCTGTTTTTTTAATGCCCCACCTACGGGCATTATGTTTTCGGTCTTTGCGTCCGTTTGTTTCTTTGTCCGTCTGTCCCGCTTCAGGTTTAAGTTTTTGGTCAAGGTAGTTTTTAATGAGGTTAAAGTCCAATCAACCTATGTTCACTATGCTATGATCTTTTTTATTTTAATGTCAAAATATATGTTTTACTCCAATTTCACGGTCCATTGAACTTAGAAAATGAAAGTGCAAGTGGGGCATCCGTGTCATGACTATGGACACATTCTTGTTTTTTTTTTAAATAACATATATATGGCAAGTGAACATATTTTTGAACAATTTACCAATTAATAAACGTCTTTAAAGATAGTAAAAAAACTACATTCAATTTGATGTCTTTTGATATTTTGAATATTATCCATGAAATCCAAATAGGAAAAGTATTCTTTTAACATGAACCATTAGAAAATTAATAAAAATGCCGAATATTTATAAAAAAATCAGGGTATATATAAAGTCATTGTGATCTAGGACTAATACGTACATGACTTGGTCCTATTTATGGGTCGTAGGTGCGATGCTCTGGTACTGTGGATAATTTCACTTTTGAGTGTTATGAATGTAATTTAAGATTTAAATTTGTCTTTGCCTATTCTACTATGTGTTACATGTACTGTAGTTCAATTTGAATATTTTTATTTTAATTAAGCCTCATAACTTTTCGCCTTGTTACAATATGCTAATGCGGCGTAAAGCAACCAACAATCAATCATAACTTTTCGTATTTGAAATATTCTGATTTTTTTAAAAATAAATTTGAAAAATAAAGTACATTTCTAGAAAAAAAAAAATACTCTGAAATCCATGTTTTTATCTTAATCATCATAAATCTTCACAGATAAGTAAAAGAGTGTATTTTTGCACTAATTTAAAATATAAATCGCAAAAGCAACAAATTAAATTATAACAACGACTATTGTACTTTGTATGTAGGAATAGAAGAAAAAAACTGTTTTTAAATTGGAAGAGCAGGAAGATAACTTACAAACAAGTGTTTTGTTATTTTTATTTATAGTAATCTTTAATATCTTTGACTATTTAAAACAATAAAAAAAAAATGCTTTCTTTTGTAACAGGGAAGTACGCGTTATTGTGTCATATTGTGAATCAATATACATGTACTTTCTTTCCATTTATAAAATAAAATATTTTATTAACTTCCTTCTTACAAGACTTGTCATTTTTTAGTTGGTTTTTTTTCGAGTTTCAAATTGATTTTAATTTTTTATAATGGAAAAACAGTTATGTTCAAGCATTCGTTTAATCTAAATTAAACAATTTACCAGAATGTTCTACCACAAAGCAGGCAGGTAATCTGTTGAAAAACTATACATATCTAGATGTGTAGATGCAATTGTAAACGCCAATTTACAGCATAGGATAAATAATACATCTCGATATTTTCGCTTTTTTTTTGTCTTGTTTCATATTCTGGATATGGTCAGTTCATTATAACTTACCACGACTTCTTTTGATATAACCATTCATATGTTTGTCATTTTTTCTATTCTCCTTTCGGCACCTCATCTATAGCTCTTTAGCGAAACATCATTTTAGAAAGAAAAAAAAAACAATTTAGAAAAGTCGATACACTACACTAGAGATGCATAAACCAAACACAGAGGTCCGACTAATTAAAAAAAAAACGGTGACAATTAATAAGTGAATATCAAAGTATTTTTAAAGCAATGAGTTAAAACATTCATACATTAATGCAGAATTATAGAAAGAACAAATTGCAAGGCAAGACAAATACAGTTATTGTGTTAAGGAAAAGTAATTTAAACTTACAGGGCTAAGCCACCTTTAAAACCATTGTGTATTAAACCTGTGTATCAAAAATGCGATTGTCACTACGACTTAAAAATGCCGCTATGCACCTTGCTACATTAAACCTTTGCCAGAGATTAGAACAGATAATGAGACGGTAAATCTGCAAAAGAGACAACAACCCGACCAAAAACATGAAGCAGTGAGGAAATTCTGCATCCGGAGGTGGGCTTTAGTTGATTCAGTACAAAATTACCATAGAAGCAGTGGTATGTCATCATCACTAATTAAGCCCAATTTTGGTTCGAGTGTTTCATATACATAATCGCACATCCATTGCTACAAAACCTGCAGTGGGTGTTCCAGGTTTACCGAAGAAGAGTTTAAACACAGACTGTAATTAAGTTTTGAACAGGTACACATCTGTATATCTGTATGTGCACGTGTTTGTTGTTGTACAAGAAATATCTAATTGCACAATATTGCGCAATAGCAAGAAATTTTCAATTGCACAGTATTGCCAATAGCCAGAAATATTCAATTGCACAGGATTGTCCCGTTTTCAAATTGGTCTTCATTAAGATCCAAAGGGCCAAAAATTGAACTTTGTTTCATTTCAACAAAAATTGAATTCTTAGGATTCAAACGCATTGATCTCAGCAATTTCTTCACTGTCGTTCCCTCAATAACTGCATTAAACAGTTTCTAATCATTATTCATTCAAAACCATTTTATTATACCAATGCCTCACACACAACATATTATAGTATACTGTTGTCTATCAGTCCATCATCCACACTTCAGACAATAACTAGAAAACACTTCCCCCTACTCTCAAGAAACTTTGTTGAAATGTTTATATCTATTGACATTAGCTCCACATCGATTTTATAAATTTTAGAATTTTCATTTCCATGTTATGAAGAGAGATTTTATCCTTAAAAAAGAGAGAATTTTCCAATTTTGACAATAACACAAAAATGCATCCATCACCTTTAATTAAACTTTGGGGAATTGTTTACACTATTGACCTAAGGTCCCTTTTGATTGTAATAAATTTCAGATTATACATTTCTGTGTTATGAATTTTTATATATGCTAAAAAAAAATAAGGGATTTTATAGTTTTTTGACACCTATAAGTGCAGGAGTTTCTGGCTACATTGAAAACCCATTGGAGGCCTTCAGCTGTTGTCTACTCTATGGTTGGGTTGTTGTCACTTTGACACTTTCCTTATTTCCCATCTTAATTATTCACATAAACACTTCCACATCATTTTATAAAACTTGGGTGAATTGTCTATGTCTGTTGACTTCAGCTACATTCCAAAATTTAAAACAAGATTAACAACTACAGGTCCCCAAATAGCCTTCAACAATGACAAAAGCTCATACAGCACAGTCAGCTATAAAAGACCTTAAAATGACAAATATAAAACAAATGAAATGAGAAAACAAATAGACTAATAATTGTACAAAACAAAATAGTTCAACCTTTAAGCAAGCTTTAAAGGAATCAAGACATATCATGCGCTTAGAGTGTAGCTATTTATTAACAAACTCCATATTCAAACACTCAAACAACTAATTCATAGAGAGGGGTGGAAGTTGAAGCCCCCTTTTTTATCAGTCAATGCATTTGAATGAAGACATGTACACATCAACTCAATTTGTTAATACACATTTCCAGTCTAGCTTTCAATACGTTTGTAACGACCTTTAACCCCACTGACAATTTGCGTCTGTGTCCATACTTGTTGTTGTTGTAATATATTAAATAAAAAGGTGGCAATTTTAGTAAGTGATGAATCACTTATCTTTTTCAAAAAAAGGAGAATCGGAAACCATTTCTACAGTCCTAAGATGAGGATTTCACACTATATCTGTGTACCGAAGTTTTCAGATTTAGCGATGGATTAAGCACCATCATATTGACATAAATGTCTTACAACCCGAAATAATACATCTCGAAAATTTTCGCTGTTTTTAGTCTTGTTATATTGTTTGGATATGACCAGTTCATTATAACTTACCACGATATCTTATGACATAACTATTCATATGTTTGTCATTTTTTTCTATGCTGCTTTCGGCACCTTATTTATAGCTATTTAGCGAAACATCATTTTAGAAAAAAAACAATTTAGAAAAGTCGATATTCTACACTCTACATAAACCAAACACAGAGGTCCGACTAATTAAAAAAACAAACCCGGTGACAATTAATAAGTGAATATCAGAATATTTAAGCAAGGAGTTAAAACATTCATACATTAATGCAGAATTATAGAAAGAACAAATTGCAAGGCAAGACAAATACAGTTATTGTGTTAAGGAAAAGTAATTTAAACTTACAGGGCTAAGCCACCTTTAAAACCATTGTGTATTAAACCTGTGTATTAAAAATGCAATTGTCACTATGACTTAAAAATGCCGCTATGCACCTGGTACATTAAAACTTTGGCAGATATTATAACAGAGAATAAGACGGGAAATCTGCAAAAGAGACAACAACCCGACCAAAAACGTGCAGCAGTGATGAAATTCTGCATCCAGAGGCGGGCTTTCGTTGGTTCAGTACAAAATTACCATAGAAGCAGTGGTATGTCATACCTCACTAATCAAGCCCAAGTTCGATTTGTGTGTTTCATATACATAATCTCACATCAATTGCTACAAAACCTGCAGTGGGTGTTCAAGATTTACCGACGAAGAGTTTAAATACAGATTGTCGCCTTGATAATTGTGAAATATGACCATGAAATCCTCGTAAAAGGTATAAATAAAGGCAACAGAAGTATACCGCTGTCCAAACTCAAATCCATGGACAAAAAACAAAATCGGGGTAACAAACTAAAACTGAGGGAAACGCATTAAATATAAGAGGAGAACAACGACACAACACTACAATGTAACACACACAGAAACGGACCAAGCATCAGACAAAATCCCACGAGAATAACAAATATAACATCAACAAGTTTTTATCAGGTACAGATCTGTATGTGCACGTGTTCGTTGGTGTCATGCATTAAATAAACCGGTGCCAAATTTGCTAAGTGATGAGTCACGAATCTTTCTAAAAAAAAAAAGGAGAATCAGAAACCGCTTCTACTGTTCCGAGATGAGGGTTTCACACCGTCTGTGTACGGAAGCTTTCAGATTTAGCTATGGATTGATAATAATACTTTATATCCGTAAGCAAATACAGCTTATTGGACAGCATTATCTAACAACCGCAAAATAATTTTAGTGCATACCAAATAAACACAACAGTAGTATACCGCTGTTAAAAAGTCTTAAATCGATTGAGAGAAAACAAATCCAGGTTACAAACTAAAACCGAAAGAAACACATCAACTATAAGAGGAAAACAACAAAAACAACAGAGAAGAAATTAACGGTTCAACTTTATGGAAACAATCTTAAAGAAGCAAATGTTTTGGCAGGACAACGCAAGCATACTACTAACATACAAAAACAAACGAAATTTTATACAATTTATGCCAAAGAGATGCGGAATAGTGTTAGCCGCACGTGGTGGTTACAATCGATGTTAACGGAAATTGACACAATTTATCGTTTGTGACTGTTTTTATTAGTGTTGTCAAATCGTACACTTTTGCCTAACCGGTTACTCGGATAATCGTTCGACCGATTAACCGGTTAACCGGTAGTTTAAGTTGGTGCTTGTAAGCCTTATCAATAGTACCCTACACATAGATATAACATGTGGTATGAGTGTCAATTTAACAATCTTTCATCCAAGTCATAAATTTACGTTTTTAGAATTGAAGTTTGTCCTCTTTGTCATAAGGCTTGTCTTTGAGGATTCCTGGCGAAGTTTGACTTTTAATAATCAACAACACCGTATCAACTATAGCGTTTGTACCAACTTCAGATTGAAAAATAGAAAAACCTTCTTGATCTCGTAAAATTGAATATGTCTGAAACTGATTATTCTTTCCTTTTCACTTGTTGACTCCGAAAATGATGTGGAGTATTTCAATTTAAATGATTAAGTATAAAAAAGAAGATGATTGCCAATTAGACAATTCTCCACACGAGATCAAAATGACACAGAAATTCACAACTATAGGTCACCGTTTCTTAACTTTGTTTGCATGTTACTCGTACTATCAAGTATACATTGAGTACATTCACATTGGTTTGCATTTCACAAATTTTTAGTTAGTATTTCGTTTAAATTAAGACTAAGTCTTGCGCGACGGAGGTTGTACATTTAGGTGAGAGACAAGTTCTAATTAATTTTATGTGTATAGGATTAACAATAGCAATCAATTTACTGGACAATTGATCTGTCAAATTAATTACCAAGACGACAATTTTTAAATAAAACCTAACTATTTAATGATTTCAATACAAATTTATATTAAATCTGTCAAAATTGAAAAAAGTCCGGTTAACCGGTTAACGTTTTTGGTATTCGGTTTTTCGGTCGTTCGACCGATTAACCGGTTAACCGGTTAACCGTTGACAACACTAGTTTTTATCAAATCATTGTCCAGTATCCTGTAATTACTTTCATGTGTGAATTTTTTCTGTGAAAAATAGGTTTAAAGGATACAGAATATCATTTTGGAATACAATTATTATGCGTTTCTTTCTTTTTTTACAGAGAATTCACCGATATTCCATGACATTTATTATTTTTTCTTTCACTTATCATATTATTTATTTTCAAATGAGTGGAGTCAATTGATATTCTTTGTCGAAAGCCTCAATTTAATATTTTTCAATTCTTTGATCAATACATGTATCCATTACGGTGAATTTAGCCGAAGCGTTCACCTGGATATTTTTTTGTGTATTCCTATCAAAATGTATATGTAAAATTCATTAGTAATAGAATTCAACACATTCAAAAACAGTGATTGAACCCTTATGAATGTAAATATATGTTAAGGGGCACTTCAAGTCAAGATTTTATTTCAATTCCCAGTCTTAAAAGGGAAGGATGTAAAGCAAAGTTTAACGATCACTTTTTAATGTTATAACATCTTATTGTATATATATTATATTTAATTCAAGTGGAGATTTATAAAATTATAAATCATTATCATTTGTTCCCAGTGATCCACCCTTTGCCTAAACCTTTCAAGAGGACACTTCCTTGTCGTCAAACAAATTGAAATTTTTAATTAGAGCAAGTGAAAATAGAAAAAGTTTCTTCCGCAAAGTACATATGTTTCCGTGTTAGAATAAAAAATGATGGCTACAAATGACTGTGCTAATTGTCGGGAGTTAAAAGAGATTAAAGCTATTGCAAGACAGGTATTGAAAAAGTACGATGAACTGCTGGAAAAATATAAGCAGAACGAACAGCAGTACGATGAAGTTGTCAAGACACTCAAAGAAAGGGAGGCCATGTTGGATGACATGAAAGGTCTGATCGAACCTGCCGTTTCTGAACATGAACGACTGATGGTAAAATATGACATTGAAGTAAACTGCAGAAATGAGGCTGAAAATATTGCCCGAAAAGTGACCTCACAAAACATTACGTTAAAACGTCAATCGCAGGCTTTACTTTGCCATTTGGAAAAGATTGATATAACACAAATACCAGAAGAAATTCTCGAGGAACCAGAAGAGGAAGAGGAGACCGCAGGGTACAAGGAATATACGGACAAGCTTAACAACACAATCAAAGATCTAGAAGAAAAAGTTTCTTTCTATGTCACCTCTCTCACTACAGCTACAGAGGAGTTGTCTACAGAACGTGAAAACAACTTTCGACTTCAACAGAAAAATGAACATTTAAAACAAAGCCTCAATCAAACTGAGAACACTTTAACGCAGTACCAAAATGCTATGACGGAGTTATCTACAATGTCAGAATCAGCGTATGAAGAATATGAACATTTGAAAAGCAAGTATGAGATCGAAGCTCAACAGAGGACTGAAGCAGAGAATAAAATGCAAAAGATCAAAGCACAAAATGAAGCAATGAAAACACAGAGTACAATTTTAATGTCAAAAGTTGCGAACGACCAACATCTGATTCTTGCTCTTTGTAAAATTGAGGAGTTGGAGGAGGACAAAACCAATTTAGAAAAGGATGTGGGCGATTTAAAAGAACAGATGTCTAATGAAACAAATGAAGAAGCTCTGACACAACTTGAGGAGGAAAGGGATAAACTGTCTGTCGAGATTGAGGATTTGACAAAGAAAGTGTCAAACTATGAACAACTTTATTCTAACCTAGAAAGACAGTATAAAGAGCTGGAAAAGAAACTCGAAGAGGCGTTAAGTCCACCTATACCGCCACCGCCACCTCTGCCACCACCGCCATCGACTTCGACGTCAAAGGGATTCTTAGCAAGAATAAGGGGAAACAAAAAGAAGAAACCGGCACCTGGTCAACAGGCAGGTGTAGATGAAAAGGGGTACGGCAAAGCACTGGAAGAAATGATGAAGAGGATCAACTCTGGAAAGCCAATACTGAAGGAAAATTCGCGCATAATTAAAGAAAAGCCAGAATCAAAAGACGGTGAAAACCCCGGTGCCATGCTAGAGCTACACAGTGTACTCAATCGGTTTAAAAATACGCAAAGAAAAAGTGGAACTTTGTCGTCACGTCCTGTAAATAGTATAGAACCGGAATCAGAACTTGCCAAAGCATTTGTCCTGAAGAAATCCAAAACAAAAAGTGGACCTCTAACGTCAAACCCTGTAAATAGCGTTGAACCTCAATCTGAACTTGCCAAAGCGTTCCGACGAGTTAAATGGGAAGACAGTCAGACGAATGAATAATATACAATGATATTATGAATGCAAATTGCATACAATTTTATTATTTACACACGTTAGTGAAATTTCGAAGTTTTGACCAGAAAGTTTGTTTTTATCTGTTATCTAATAGCAAACTATCATTGTGAACATACTATTGACGGGAATATGTTGCTATCAGGCAAGGATTTGTGATCATATAAGTTATGCTGTCTGTTTTGTTTCGCTTGTAAATGTTCGTTAAATGACTTCTTTCTTAATTTTAGATCACATCATTTCAATAATATTTATTGAAATTAAATGTGTTAAACATAAAACAACGAGAAATTTGAATTGTATCTCCCGGAAATAACAATTGAAATAGTGATAAATGGTAAGATATGATTATTTATATGTTGTTTTAGAGACTGATTCATTTTCTAAACTTGTTTCCAAATCCCATATTTGACTGCTTTGTGAGTTTGTACTATAATATTACTATAATTTTTCAATGAAACATACTGTTTAAATCAATTAAATGAAAGAAAAAAAATATTATAAGTATAGTCTCACATCTTTTTTTATGAATTTGAAATAGAGAATGATAAAATACGATGCTTAATTCATATATTAAAAAAGCATATAGAATTTCCTTTTTTATAGAATGATCAACTTGTTTATATCCTACCAATGGCTTTCATGAAGATATAAAAGTATCTTACATTGTTGTAGCATACAAATAATAGTGGTTTCTGATGGATTTTCATAATGTTGCCAATACTTGTATTTTGGACAAATATACCCGTATCCCCAAAATTAACGTTTGTGTCTCTTTGGTATCTTTCGTCCCTGTTTTTTTAACACACAAAACATATGGATTAGCCAGACTACTTTTCATGGTGGAATAAGAGATAAGGATATTAGAGAGGGAGAACAACAATAGATATGCTGTTAATTTGATGAAAAAAGGATTTAACAATAAAATTAAACATAACGATAAAACAAAATGCTCGAGTACATCAGTCTTCAGAACGTCTGGTAAACAAATGTCAAATTGTTGACTTGGTACAGGAATTTCCCGAAGAAAATGGTTGGTTTAAACTAATTATATAGCTAGCCCCCTACTTATATTTATTGAATAGTTTCGTTGTATTAACATAACTGTGTGAGAAATCCAGACACATATCTGTTGAACGGGACAATAGTTTGGATACATCAGCCAAAATTTGTGTAAAAATATATCATAGATATATAACATACATGACTTGAAATATCAAAATAAACAACAGAACAAACATACACTAAAATGTAACAAAAGAAAAAAAGAAAAAAAAAGAAGTAAAAGATAACGAGATATACTGATAATGTACAAATTATGTTATATTTAAAGGCAACAGTAGTATACCGCTGTCAAATAGTCGTAAATCGATTACGCGAAATCAAATCCAGGTCGCAAAAACCAAACCCGAGGAAAAAATATAAACTCTATTAATGAGAATTACGAAGGTACAACAGAAGCACTGAACTGCTACAAATTTTGAAACAAACGCCAACATATATATGCACGGTCTATTTGACAGTAATTTCGAGACATACTAGGACATAAAGAGGGACGACATATAGCAAAGGGACAGTCAAACTCATAAATCGAAAGTAAACTGACAACGCCATGGCTAAAAATGAAAAAAGACAAACAGTCAAACAATAGTACACATGACACAACATAGAAAACTAAAGAATAAACAACACGTACCCCACCAAAAACTAGGGGTGCTCTCAGGTACTCCGCAAGGGTAAGCAGATCCTGCTTCACATGTGGCACCTGTCGTGTTGCTTATGGGATAACAAATACTGTAAATAGTCTAATTCGGTAGGTCACATTTATGAAAGGGAAGGGGATTGTAGTTACGACGTAAGGTACATATTCGATATCATTTGTGAAACGGTTATTCCATAACGGTCAACCAACTCATGATGGCGTCAATAAAATTTACGAAGAGATGATTTCAACTTCACCATTTGGAACTCTCGGTTTAATAGCTTCCTTGTGAGCAACAACCCTCTATCAAGAAAATCATTATAGGAAATGCAAGCACGGGAATATCGTATCAATTGGGAGATATATACACCGGTGCTGCTGGAATGTTGCTACTTAGAAATGGAAAGTTCACAATCGGAAAGCTGAAATCATCTCTTTTGTCGTAAAGTTTTGTTATCAATCGACCCTCATTGTCAATTTCTAGATGTAAGTCAAGATATGAGGCCGACTTGACTGTATCTGCTGTATCCTTTATTTCTAGTTCCATGGGATAAGTGCGTTCCACATAGTCACCAAATTTTTAATTATTTAGTGAAAGAACATCATCTGTATAGCGGAAAGTAGAGTTAAAGGATATTGCTAACTTTTTATCTTTCTTCCTAAGAAGTTCCTGTATGAAGTCAACCTCATAATAATACAGAAACAAGTCGGCAAGAAGAGGGGCACAATTCGTTCCCATTGGAATGCCGATAGTCTCTTGAAAAACATAACAGTAACAACACCGAAAATTTAAAAAAAAGGAGCAAATCGATAAATTGTTTTGGATTCGTTTTCTTCTTGAAAATTTTCACAACACACCTACATCTATACAGATTCAAGTCTTCGTGTAATTTTCGTGACTACCACAGAAAAAAAATAAAATAAAAACAGTACGACAGTTTTCTCATTCTGTTTCTATGTAATATAATCAATAAACGGACGTTTGACATTATTGCTCCAACATATACGATCAAAATCCTACGTTCTTACACCAGACACAAACAAAGATGACGTCAATACGAAGACAGACATTATAATTGTCAGAGAGATACCGTTAAATCTTCAGTATGTATTCTTATATGGTAAACAAATATTTATTAAAACAACTAACTATTCGATGAAATCAAATCTTCGTCAAATACTTGTTTGGTGGATAGTAAAATGTCTCATTGGCAATCATTTCATATCTTCTTATTTTCATATAACCTGTAAAACAACTACATTTGTAGCATATTTCTTTCGATTGCAGCATTCATTTGAATTTTTTTTTTGTGAGCAATTTCAAAGAAATATTAAATAAAAGTACCACTCTGGTGAAAACTAAATTTTTATCTTGAAATATCTTCAAAAATATCCTTTTCATCAAATGACACTGTATCAATAGTTCTCTACATTTAGGATGTGACTTCTATATTAGATAATATTTTAATTTTATTTTACCACGAATTGAAGAAAGTGAAAAAAATTTTGACATACACAATCGTATTGATACAAAAAAAGTAAAATCACAACAATAACAAAAAAAAAACGAACTCCGAGGAAAATTCAAAACGGAAATCCCTTATCAAATGGCATAATTAAAAAAATGGCATAATTAAAAGATCAAACACATCAAACGAAGGCCGAATGGATAACTGTCAATATTTCTCCGTACAGACATTTTCTCGTGTAATAAATGGTGAATTAAACCTGGGGCTTTTTGCTAGCTAAACCTCTCAATTGTGCTCACCAAATCTACATACTTCATTGTATAATTTTAAAAAAAATCACCAAAAAAAAAAAAGAACTCCGAGGAAATTTTTAAACAGAAAGTCCCTTAACGTCCATTTTGGCTTCGCCAATAGGTGACTAATAACATCAGCCATATTCTCACTAAATCGATTGGTCCTCTCTGACACAGCCATGTAACAGCCGAAGGGAAACATAAGGCAAACAATTCAGTATCTACAAAAATGCTTTGTACGCCAGATACACTTTTCGTATACAGACTGCTACACTCGAATCAAAACAGTTGGAAGACCAAATCATATACGAAATGGAAGACCATTAAAAACTAAATATGCAACAGGTTGTTCTTAATAGGACTTTGGGATGAATAGCTGTGGCTAAAAAAATTTGTATTTAGAATAATACAAAATTCTATTAACAGTTAATCAAATTAATCAGTGCATTTCATGTCAACACAAAAGTTCAGACTACTGGACTGGTGATACCCAGGAATAGATTATCATTTATTAGCTAAATTGGCAAATTCTTTCGGATGTTTTGTTACCCTAGATGACTTCTTCTTCGGAGTTTATATTGCCTTTCTTACCTTGTTGATGCCAGCGTTATTGACGAGTCTTTTGTAGACGAAACGCGCGACTGAGGTACAAAATATTAAGCCTGGTATCTATGATGCGTAACACTTAATAAAACTGTGAAGGGAGAGAATTATAAGATTTCACTGGATTTCAAAACAACCCAGTTTGGTTACGAATAAAACACTTCAACATCGAAGCAGTAAAGATTGCTCGTAAAAAGAAAAATGTTCGGTCCGAGGGAATTATTTTAGAAAGCGTAATAAGAGTTCGAAATCCTATAATAGTTTTCTTATTGACAGCGCAAGAAAATGCTTAGTCATATGAAGAAGAAAAAATACGAGGTTTAACATCTGATTACATCCATCAGTTCTCCAACTTGAGATAAAGAATACAACAGATACAGTTAGGTCTGTCTCATATCTTGGATTACATCTTGAAATTTTCAATGAGCGTCAGTTGAAACAAAACTTTATGACAAAAGATATAATTTCAGCTTCCCTATTGTGAACTTTGCATATTCCAGCAGCGCGTGCATACGGAGTATATATCTCCAAGTTGATATGATACTCCACGGCTTGTATTTCCCATCATGATTCTTTGATAGAGGATTGCTGCTCACAAGGAAACTATTAGAACAAGAGTTCCAAATGGTGAAGTTGAAATCATCCCTTCGTAAATTTTACGGCCGCCATCAGGAATTGGTTGACCGTTACGGAATTTCCGTTTTACAAATGATAGCGAACATGTTCCTACTATCGTGGTTACAATCCCGTCCCCTTTTCCCGAATGTGACCTACCGAATTATACTTGTATACTGGTTTGTTCTAACATGAGCAACACGACGGATGTCACATGTGGAGCACTTGAATAACCTTCCGAAGCACCTGAGATCACCCCTCATCAGTTTTTGGTAGGGTTCGTATTGGCCAGTCTTTAGTTTTCTATAATGTGTTATGGGTACTGTTGTTTGTCTGTTTATCTTTTTCGTTTTTAGCCATTGCATTGTCAGTTTATTTTCGTCTGATGAATTGGAATTTCCCTTTGGTATCTTTCGCCTCTCTTTTTCTTCCCCAGTCTTTAGTACGTCAGAAATGTGTCAATATCTATTTGTTCCCATCAAGTACTATGTTACTTCAGTGTTTAAACGTTTACCAGATGGTTGGTTTGAACTACACCCTTTTACATTTTCTTTCAACAAGGACTTGGAAAGACATAGGAAAGACACATGTATGTTAAACCCTGATAATGGATGGCCACATAGATGTAGGTCTTCGCTTTCTAAAGTTTGCATACGGTAAAATAAGGATTTACGCCAGCATTTAGTTTCTGAACAATTTTTTTGGGGAAATAGGTATATAAATAAATGCATGTCATTTTATATGTACCGTTGGCTACAAGTATTGAAATTTCATCATGATTGGATAAGACTTGAAATGTAAAAAAAAAATGGTATTTACGGTTTTAAAACAATTTGAAATTACAAAGAAAACAGTAGTGTTCAAAGGACAAATAAACATTAAATCATTTAAACTTAAAATTCTTGAAAGAAAACAACATCAATCCCGTATAATTTTTAAAACAATTGTCAAATAAGTATTGGATTTTGTTTGTTTTCAATGTTTTTATTTCTTAAATATTCCATAACAACTAAGTTAATGAAGATGAAAATGGAGATGCACCTAGCTGCACTAAGTTGATACTAGCATTCAAAGAGCAAGCACCAAGATAATATTGGCTTTGGCCTATTAATGAAATGACATTTATGAAGTTGGTGATTCATATGTATTACCTATATAAATTTATATAGCTAATTAAATAAATGAACATCCCATTTAACCTCATATTTGAAATGAAATTCACCGTTGTTAAAGTAAACTTCGAGATGTATGTATCTGTAAAATGTGCTTTAATACTGCTATATCAATTGTCATTTTCATATGGAAATTCTTTCGTATCATTTGAAATTGAAGATTACGTTGCTGATAGATTCGTTATGAAAAGAGATTCAGCTAATGGACAAAAATCAGCTCACTTCAAAGATGGGGATTATTTCAACATCAACTTTTGTCTACAAAACTTGACAAAGGTGAAACTACGGAGTGTTGTATATTCTAACGACGGGACAGATGACGATGTAGAGTTTCGTTTAGATGGCATAATGTTTAGCAAGTTAACGACAACGTATCATAGAAATTATGGTCATGGATGGGACGAGTTCATGCACTACTATCCTAAGGGCCAAAGTTTAACCTTATCACCTGGTAAACATCTTATTTATGTAAATGTGAGTCACACAGATTATTACGGAATTGAACTGGACCAGCTTAACATCTTAACGGATACAAATTTTATGGAAAAACTTTGAGATGTTAAATTTCGATGCAGCAATACTGTTTTCTAAATGGGAAAGACTGTGGAGATATATGTAATATTTACATCTGAGAAGAAAGCAGTTGATGAACAGTTCCGTTGAATAGAAGATGTATTTTTTTTTCTGTGCTTATCAGCAATACATTTGATAAAATAGATCCTCATATATAATTCTCATTACCGTCAGCATTTAGTGTAGATTTTAAAAAGGTGTAGACGTATAATTTGTGATTTGTTCAAGAAAATATATCATGTCGTTTAAGAGTAATAAACAAGTAACAGACTACGTGTTCCGTGTTCAAAGTGTTTGTAGTTTGGTACATAAATCAGGCTGTTGGTTTCCTGTTTTATATACCGTTAATTGTGCTCGACTGAAAGAAACATACGAGTATGCATGATTCTAGTGTCAGTTCCTTCACAAGATATGGAATTGAAGGGCGTTACAAATGGTCACCAAGCAGAAATTTAATAACATGAATAAGGTCAGGACAATGTTTTTAGAAAACATTTTTTCCTACAAATTCTCCCTTACCTTTACACTTTTTAAAAAAGCAAATGAATCTCATTCTCCTTCATATAGATCCAAATACTGTGGATTCATTTATTTACGTGGGTATCAATTTTAATATATATTGAGCAAAACTTGAAATTTCGTGGATATTTGATTTCGTGGTTTTGCTGACAATTTCATAAAGACCAGCGAAATCAGCGAAAAACGGTATCCAACGAATAATTATGTATCCATAGTATAGAAAGAAAAATAGTAGTATACTTCCTCAACTAATATTTCAACAGAAAAAAAACCAATTAACTTTCTGAACATGATTTTTGATGGTATAAATTATGGCTACCTTTTCTGTAAGAGTTGCTGTTGGGCGAAATCATTTATATCTCAATTGTTATTCGTTGTTTTACCGTAAAGAAACAACAAGAAAGAAACCAAATCTTCTCGGCCTTAAATTGAAATTTTATATATACCACTCAATGAATCATTTACTTCATTTTTTACAGAAAAATATTCACCTGTATTTTATCAATAAAACATTACTTTTGATCAGGTAATATTGAATTATTTAGTCAATTATAAATATCTGTGGAGATGTATGTATTTGTAAGTATCTCTTTGATATTGGTTCAACAGTTGTATTATTTATGTGAAGGTTCACATTTCACATTTGAAATTGAAAATTTCGTTGTGAATAAGTTTCTTATGAGCAGGAGCCGAGCATCTGCGTATAAATCGGCGCTCTTTAAAACAGGAGATTCTTTTCTCATATATTTTTGTCTACGCAACACAACTGAGGTGCGCCTACGGAATGTGAGATATTCTAACGACGGAGGACGGGACTCTGTGTCATTTAGCGTAGATGGGAAACCATTAGGACTTTTAACGACGAAATTGTATAGAAACGGTGGTCACGGATGGAACAATTTTATTTATACTGGACAAATCGGCCCAGCTTTGACCCTATCTTCTCGTAGACATGTTTTATCCGTTAATATCATTTACACTGATTATTACGGAATTGAATTAGACGAACTCACAATTAGTACGACGGACTATTATCTTATAGAAGAATCATTTAAATGTTCGTCTTACTGTGACAGAAATATCATGTATTCAAATGGAAAGAACCGTCACGATATCCCACCTGCAGTTATGAAAAGAAGAACATTAGTAGGGTGCCCAGTATCGAAAAAGACGTCTAGTTAACGAGTTTAAGTTAACGGAGAACATACGGCTAAATTTAGATGCAAACTGTTGAAAAATCATTATATTTTCCAATCATGAATGTCGTCGTATGCTGCCGTGGTCACGTTTTTCAAAACTTCGTTGTTTCTTATGGTACCCAAAGATACTGTACAGTACAGGTCATCTTCAACACAAAAAATAAAATTATTCCTCTTTGTTTTATTTGTTCAAATTGTACTTATCATTTAGCTTAAATATCAAATTATTCATATAAAGAAAGCTAAAAAATATTTATATAATTTAAGTATAAGTATTTCAGGATTTTAGTAGGTCTATTTTTATAGCTGAAATTAACAACATTTTCAACGAAAGCAATTTTATTACGTGTTACTTTCACGGGATTTTTACTCTGATTACATCAATAAGACATGGTTCATATGTGTGCCAAATATATTTCGTGTAATGTTAATCGGTGAAAAGAAAATAGCAATTAAAAACACAAATTTAGTGATAATTTTTTCTTGATTCAAACACGCCTTTTCTCGTGCCGTTAATCGTTTTGTAGTTTACACTATTAGGTCATTAACTAGGACAATTGTCACTAACTTCATTTCTTTTTTTTTGCTTGTTGTATGGCCAATTTGTTTGTTTTTGATAGTCCAGTTTGTTTGAAGATCGTTGTTTTGTAACTTGAAATATCATTTTGTTGGTTTTTATAACTTTAATTGTTTTCTTTTAATTGATAGTTTTGTTATAACTGTAATATACAAAACAAATCCTTCGGTCACGTTTCGGACACGGAATATGGCACACATTCACAGTCCTGTTAAACTATGCTAATCAAACCCTAAGCAAAGTAGGTCTGAAATACAATGGGATAAGTGTGTTATAACTTATATGTCATGGTTCTTCTACTGAATTGCCTATTAATATGCGAGGAATTAACACTAAAGCTTTATCGAGGCTATGGGAGGACGGAAAGATCCTGTATATTTTAGTATACTGCACGATGCTTCAGACCTAGACTATCTTCGTACTGATGATTACAAAATGTTGTACCATCATTCTTGCTATAAATCTTACACTAGCAGACACAACTGCAGTTATTTTAAAGCTTAATAAAGTTCTTGTTCGTCTGTAAAGTGTTTCAGGGCATATATAGAAGGTCGTAAATTCCTGACTGTATAAAATTTCTTTGGGTCAGTGAAAACCAGCAGGCCTTAATCAGATTTCTTGGTGAATTGATTGTTCGGCATCATGGTATATCAACAGTTACTATAACACATGAAGAAGTCATATTCTATTTAACACTTCCAAGGACCCTAAATTAGCTCAGACGGAGTATTCAGGTTTAAAGAATTATTTTGTACGCCCGATGAAGTAGATACTCGCATGATTGTACATGCTATACATGTAGACAAAGAGTTCGGTGTGAAAGGAATCAAGAGTAGGCTATTAGTAAAAATGTCACAAGATACAGATGTTCTTTTCTTATGGGTTCATAAGTACAAGTGAGAGGTTTAGCGCTATGAAACCAGGTTCAATTCACCATATTTGAAAATGTCTGTACCATGTCAGGAATATGACAGTTGTTGTCCATTCGTTTTTGATGAGTTTTGTAATTTGATTTTGCCATGTGATTAGGGACTGCCCGATTGAATTTTCCTCGGAGTTCAGTATTTTGTGATTTGCATGAGCTATGGTTTCAAACTGGCAATATAGCTTGCACACATGATTTGCTCCGCTATTTACCTGTCCATGACACATGTAAAAGTATCGGGTTTGCCACCTGTAACATGGTACCAGCCGCACATGATGTTACATGATGCGATACAATGTAATCGGTCCTGTTTAGGATCGATAGACGCACTGTTTATAAGTCGGACAACCCAGATGATTTCACCGATTTGTCAAACCTTTCTTGTTGTGACATCGATGAATCGATTAATGCAGCTCGAGATCTTGTTGTTAGGTTGGATGATCTCAAGTCAAAACTAAAAATAGATCATTGTGCTTAAACAAATTGAGCGTAAAATTGGCTACAATTTTAAATTTCTCCCTTGTCAAATTTCCTACTTGTGAATCTACTTTTAAACAATATGAAATAAGCGCTTCACTCCAGACGTAAAGATATCTTCCAAAATAGCAAAACTAACCTAGCATTCTCCTCTTCAGTTCGAATGGGAAAAGAAAAATGACTTGTCTATCTCGAAGGTCAGATGTCATCCGAATTTCTGCAAGATTAGTTTGTACTTGTGAGGGGGAATCTGTGTTTTCAAAGGGTTGCATTTGCTTCGACAAAATATATCCTGTACAGATGTATGCCCATGTCAGGCAAATGACATATGTCAAAATGTAAATACTCATCTGGTTGCAGTAAGAAACATTGATGACGACGAAGATGACGATGCATAAGATTTCATTTTTCTGTATGTACCTTATAAATCATTGTTAGTTATCGAATGAAAATTAAGAAGTCCATAATATTTTCTAAACAATAAATAAAACATATAATCAATTTTGATATCGTTGGAAATATAGTAATAATCTTTCTAATGGGGATTCCGAAAGATATGTAAATTAAAAAAAAACAAAAAAAAACCTGCCATATGTTCTCTGACCTTTGCATGGTTGATGGGCTAAAACTACAGGAGACCAAAGAACGTAGTAGGTAATACTAGCCTCGATCATAATTTTCTATTTGCATTTGGTCTTTTTTGTGTGTGTGTTTTAGCAATACTGTTGTCTGCTTGTTTTCATTTTATAAGTTTTTAATGTTCCTTTGGTTTCTTACGCCTTTTTTGTTTGCATTTGTTTGTAAAAACATCGGTGCTGTACATAACCCTCTCCCTTATTACATTTTTGGAATACTTACAAACATTATAGCCAATTGTTGCTCATTTAGTATATGTACATGTAAGAAGGGGTGTTTTACCTGTTCTAATAGACGTTTTGTTTTCATAACTTTTGCCCCCCCCCCTCTTTTTCTCTGTTTGCAGTAATTTTTACTTCTTCAAAGCAAAGTTATACACAGAGCTTTAAATTCAATCAAGTTCGACGTTAATTTCGGAACAAATCAATTATATATACTATTTCGCACCCAATAACAAAAATTTGATATTTACCTTGAAATTGACGAACACCTTACTATCAAAAGACGTGAAAAACACATTTTGTTTTCAACAAAAGATTAAAGTTAAGATCTAAAAAACGTCTTTAGATATTACTTGTAACGAATTGAATACAAAAATAACAAATTTAGAAATTGAAATAGGTCAAGGTCACTGTTATTTAACAGCTGTTTGAAAATTTGAAATTTGCACCCTACATGCAAAAAAGTCAATCTAAAGTCATTTTTTGGGGAAAAAATATAAAATAAGTTCTAAATGTAGACACAAAAGATATTTTTCTATAAATTAATTGTTTTTATTTTGCTCCAAACGCATAGATCTAGGTGAATCAAGCTATCTAAATGTGACTGTGCATTTTTCTTTAATTTTTGCTCTGACCTTTGACCCTGATTTAAAAAAATCATGACCACGGTAGACAGTGACGACAACGCTATTTCGATGAGGATTGTTCTCCTCTTTCCAATGATATAAAATATAGTCGTATGTTATTCAGTTAAGGCAAATCGATAATATTTGTTGATTGGGCACCCTACTACATTGCGATCGTCATGTCAGAGTACCAAAAATGTATTCCTACCAATCTACCATAAAAGTGTGCGCATGTTTGTTGTCACTGCAATGAACCCAAAGTACAAATCTTTTGAAAATAATTTTCACAATGAAGAGATATTTTGCAATAAAGGCAATATGACAGTATGGAAATTATCAAATATCAAACTCAAATCACAAAATAACACTTCGACTAACGATATGTACTCTGGTGTTTGTATTAAACACGGCCGATCAAGTACACCCAGGTCTCATTTCATTATCGTATCATTTAACAATATAAAGGATTATAATGTTAACTACAGACTTGTCCTCAAATTTTTAAGAGTGGTGGACATATTTCTTGTATCAGGTTCCTATAATGCTAAAGGAGTATTGTTGGCACTGGACAGTACATACTTAAGTCGACAAAAAACTAAGCATGAATGGATAATACCAAAACAGAGTTGGTCGGTTCAGAATGAAATTTTGTTTTATATTTTTACTTATCCTTCTGAAATAAAATCTATAACAATCGAATATATAAAGTTGGAATATCAAGCGATAGAAACAAAGCACCGCGAGGTTCTATTTATAGATCCTGCAATGAAAGTTGAAGTTTTCACGGACGTATTCGAAAGGACGGATATAAAACAAAAAACAATGACAGTCAGAAATGTAGATACTAGTCAGGAAATTCTAAATGTTTCGGAAATAGTAATATCACATATATCTCCATGGACCAACATCTATAGCCCAATTGTCAAACTGTCAAGGCAAGGAGAAATGCACATTTTGCCGATTCCTCCGCACCGTCTAACTGAAATTCCATACGGTTCATCAATAATAATTGGTCAAAATGATCCAAGTAAAAACTTTCCAATGGCTTCAATATCAAAGATAGACATTGCACCTCAGGCAAAAAAGTTATTCGTCACATTTAAAGATAATGGTTCAAGTACTATTATAATAAAGTTTATATGGCAACAAACTGAAGTTATTTTTAAAGACATTATAACTACAAGGAACCCTAATGAATATCCGTTTGCCACTCTTGTGACCACGTGGAAATACGATGGAAACGCGGACGTAGATCACGTGAGCACCAATGGGGATACAGTTCATCATATTGTTCAAGGATGGGACGAGCTTTACGGTACCAGTTTTACATTTTTCAGACAATGTTTGTCAATGCTTAATACACAAAGTCCAGATTTACGTGTGCAACTTATTAACGAACAAGAATGTGTCCTCAGTACACGAATGCCCCACTCGCACTATAATTTTCTATGTTCAGTGGACCGTGAAATTGGGGGTAAACCCTCTAATTTGGCATTAAAATTAAAAAGATCATATCATAGGGAACATGTATACTAAGTTTGAAGTCGATTGGACTTCAACTTCATCAAAAACTACCTTGACCAAAAACTTTAACCTGAAGCGGGACAGACGGACGAACGGACGAACGAACGGTACGACGAACGAACGGACGCACAGAGCAGAAAACATAATGCCCCTCTACTATCGTAGGTGGGGCATAAAAAGATTTACATTATTATTTTCGTCGTGTTTGTAATTTAAACACTAATATGCATGTGCTTTTTTGTTTAAAATTTTGTATACATTGGCAGAAGAATCCAATGTAAACCTATATCTTCCTATATCTATATATGTTGATTTTTAGCAGAATAGACGATGATTAAAACTATGGAGAATGATTTTTGAATAATAACATTAAATGTATGATACATTATGATACGTCATTTTTATTGGGTAACAGCAATCTTCTAAAATTAACCTTCGTTTCGAAATGATTACATTAGATGTATGTTATTTTGCTTGGCTAACAGCAATATCGCGTCATTCTTCAATTCGAAATGAATAGACCACTTTCGAGTTTGTCCATCACCGGAAAAAAAAACTCGTCAATTGTGCGCGCCTTTATGGCGTCATTTACCATATAGAGGGTATTGCCTGTATCCTTGCACTATAAACGTTCATCAAGCGTCCTACTGATCGTCATTGTGCAGGATAAAATATATATAGTATTTGTTCTGTAGGTACTTAATCACCATTCCCTTATGACAGCAGTGCTGAAAGACTATTATGAGAATTCATTTTGCCGAATAATTCGTGCAATATATCCTTAATATATATAAAGTTTTCCAACCACTCGGTTGATATTATGAATTTTACATTTATGATATTCTTGGTTAATTGTTTAGATATACTTAAAGAATTAACCCAATGAAACTGTCTTAAGATAAACCCAATTATAAGCTATATTCCAAGAGAAAGAAACCCTTAAGGGCATACGATACAGTTTTGATCCCGTATTTACAGTTTGATGAAAATTTCCATATAGGCTATTTTTTTGCCTGATTAAATCAAATATGTAATAAAAATATACCTTCATGTGCTACTTTTTGAGTTAATTAGGTCGAAATTTTGTATATTTGCTCAAAATTCGAAATTGTGACCGTATTTTTGCTTTCGAAAGAACGCCATAACTTTTTTGTTTTAAAAGATAAACACAATTTGGTTTTTGTTAAATAATTTGTAAATTCTGTATTTTATAAGTATCATAAAAATGTATGCATTTTTTTTATTCAAAAATAAGTCATATTTATCAAATGGTAATGAATTGAGAAATAAACGTAGTTTTTCAAATTAAATCAGTTTGAATGTAAAAATCAGTCGGAAAATGCATCTTTTCCCGATATGTCACAGTTTGACGTCGCGAAAATAACATTTTACGTAAGCAACGTCATTACCTCCCCTGTAACTGTATCGTATGCCCTTAACCAATCACGTCTAAGTCACGGAATATTTTAATTGTCAGGATTTGGAGGATCTTAACCATCAAGCGTCAAACGTTCTTGTTTATCTTTGATTAGCACCAGCTGAGCGAGCAGTAACAATTTATTTCCGTCATTTATCTGCATTGCCAGTTACTGTAAGTGAAGTAAATGACAGGATGATATTTTGGGGTACTTTTAAATTTGACATATTGCTATATTTTGCCGCATTTCTTTCACTAATATATTGTCTTCAATTGTTAATATTCCTGTTTTTGGTCGGTGATGTTCATTTGAACCATCTAACGGCGTTTATATATATTTCACAACTCGCCAAACTCATGTTATTGTTAACATATGCATATACATATGCACATTCACGGTTCTACGATCTGTCGATACCTGTATTTTGACATTGAATAAGGTCATGTTCTTTCTCATGTCTACACTAAATCCATTGGATGTAAGATGTGATAATTTAGTCTTAGGTGAATTTTTTTTTATTAGTTGTTAGTGGCTTTAAACTAACTGTCAGTAATTCAGTGCGGTTCTCTCATATCGAAGTTAGTCATCTTTTTGCTGTTGGGATTTACAAGTACCCGGTCACGTCCACTCTGTGTTTCTGTTACTTTTTTTTGCCTTATATCGATCTGATGAGTCAATAGTTCAACTTGTCGTTCGGTAGGTTGCAATGTTGGCATTTTTTTTATAAAGTATACGGGACAATCTCGTGAAGTTCCTGTGTTAAGTTGTCCGTTTAAATGTATCATCATAATCAATCAGCAGTTTTTCTCCTTAGTATTACGGGCCTGACTTGTCTAAACTATACACAAGCCAACAAAGATTTTTTGAACAAAGACGTTATTGGGCGATCGTTGGATATTTATGTCTTATTATTTATTGAGAAAAATTAGAATTACAAAAAAACGTTGTCTTGGATCCTAGCCACATTTCTGATTCATATAGTCGAAGAGGGAGGATAAAATAAACTAAAGAACATCCTGCCGATTGATTGCAAAATTTAAGCGTCTGGTTAACCTAGACAACTAGTTCCCGGAAATTAATTACTACAGTTCCACCTCAATGCAGACGAAAATATGGTATTGCCAATAGTTAAATTAGTTATTTTACTAGCCAGACAAATTACACGACCAGTTATACATAGACTTAGTGCATTGGCAAAGCGGAATCGAACGTTTCGTTCAGTTATTGTACCAATTGGTCAAGGTGAGAATTATATATAATTAACCATACACGCAAGCTTTCAAAATATTTTTTAAGGTTTAACCCTTTGTCTAAAATGGCTGCGTTTTCACCTCAAAATTAAGTCTGAGTAGAGACTAACCTATGTATATGGGAAAGTTTTAGGACATATACAATTCAAATTCAAATTTTATGCTTTAAACATATTAAAACTAACCTGCAGTGTTTATTTTCGTTCCTACAAACGATGATAAAATTACAGTTGAGTTTTACATGATGAGATCCACTCAGTGAAACAGTTTCAATCTTCAATTATTGTTAGGTATCTTTTGTCCCTCTGTTGCCAACACTTTAAATCAATACAGTTCATTTCAATTATTACCTTTTTGTATTTTGACACCTTCTGTAGAAAAAAAAACCAAAAAAAGTGCACCAACTCATAAGTCGAAAATAAAATGACAAAGACAAACAACAGTATAAAGAAAAATAAAATAAAAAAAATAAACAAATAAACAGAAAACTTAAGGCTGGGCTAGCCAACCCACCAAAAATTAGAAGTGAGGTCAGAAAAGTTATCTGATATTGTAGAAAAAGTCGAACCGACTTCTGTATGTTTTTCTCTCGGACATTTGGACTTGTTCTTATATAATTTACAGATTCTTTTTAATCATTTTAGATGATTTCATTCTAAAATACAACAGACAATGTGTTTTGATTTGCAGTCTAAAATGTCATTTATGTATGTTAATTTTTAATCTAAAATTGTGCGAAAAACTCAACAAAGGATTATTTTAATTTATGCTACACAACTATTTCATTTCATTATTTTTTAATCCATTAATTTTTATAGCGTACATATATAATTATTTTCTGTTAATTCTTGTTCTGTGCATTTAATATGATTGTTTTTGACTAATAAGCTATTTTTCTAGTGTATGTATAGTTTAAAGGGTTTGGATTTTCATGCAGCAAACATTTATACAAACAAACCAAGCAAGCCAACCAAACCTTTATGCTACTAGAACACACAGTAGGAAAATAGCTCTAATCCGTTTTTCAATTACTGTCTATTGTAACTTTTTAGTATTTTTAAGTGTTAACAGTGGCGGATCCAGGATTTTGGAAAGGGGGCGAAGTTTTGAAAGATCGGCGAGCGGAGCGAGGCGAAAAATTTATGGGACCTTTTTGGGCTAAAAACATAAAATAAGTGTCATATGCACGTTTCAAACGGTTTCTGGCGTGGGGCATGTATATTTTGTAGTTGCTGTAAAGTGTAAGGGTTGGATATTTTCGATGCTGTATTCTCTCTATTAATTGTCTTTCATAAAATGATATAAAGCTATGAACTGATAAATTTAATGTGGGACTTGTCAATAGAAAATAGACATGGAAAATTCTCGCTGTTTTGTTGTAAGTTAAGTTATTATAACTTCACAGATTTCTTGTTGTAAACAAGATATACGCCGGGGTATTCAATGAAATTTACAATACGGCCGGCACAAGTTAAAAAAGACAAACAAGCAATTTCTTATCCAAATGTTTGGTTGATATGTTTCACCCAACAAAATTAAGGGAAGTGAGGGGTTCCAAATCAACCAAAGGCTGAGTCTGAAATGACAACGAATTTATGAATGACGGTCGACAAATGGAGAAATAAAGGCCACACCAATCAGGCAGGTTGCAGTCTGGTCTTGAAAAAAGTATTTAATATATCAGTTCGCCGAAACAGACATTCCGTTCAGACATGCAAACCCCTGCCACCAAAAAAATGCCCGTTTTTATTCATCATGTTCATTTACTGCTAAATAATTCTGTTGTAAATTTTTGTTTCTAATAGCAAAAACAGTGGACATGATTATTGTTGTCAATCCAGATACAGCCAGAATTTTGTTTAAGGCAAAAATCAGAGTTATTTTTTTCTCTCAAATATCTCAGACTGTCTCCTCAAATCAAATGGTTCGTACCTTAGACTTTAAATATATCTAGAGCTTATACTGACTGGGGATCATTATTCAGCTATGTTATTTTAAAATTGGCTGGGGCGTTTGGGGTTAAACATGTTTTCGTAGGTAAATAATATTGCCGTGGAACTTTTTTTCATGTGAGTGTAATAGTCTATAGATTGTTTGGTGGAATCGTGAAATAGAAGTTAATACGTTCTTGCTCAATCCTTTGTCGCTTTGAAGGTGTCATGATTGTCATCCTCAGCCTAAGCAATGTGTACGGTAATTTGAATTTGAAAATGACTAAGCGTCGTTTTTTTCGACGAACTGTTCAACTCCACCATAAAGAATGACATGACTTTGACAATCTGTAAATTCCAGCGAAAAATATCTTTATAAGTAAAGAATTGTCGCATAAAAATTAAATATTACAGTACACGGGAAATAGCAAAGTTCACGAAGTCTAGTCTGATTAATCATTTTACCAAAAAAAAAAGAAAAAAAGCCCGAACAAAGGGGGGGGGGGGGGGGGGGCGTACGCCCTCTACGCCCCCTCTGGATCCGCCACTGGCTAATATTGTATGCTTTTGCAATTTGCCAATAAAAATTATGTAATCTTAATTCTTTGGCAACCTGTAAACATTGTCTATCTTTATAATTTGTCTCCCGAAGTTGTATTCATTCGGAGTCAGCCTTCTTAACTGACACCGTCCGTTCATTAAAGTTAGAGAAAAAATGCATACTTAAAGTCAACGATTGTATTCGGTCTACCAGTTTGTAATCTAGTTTCGCCAGTGTGTTTATGTTTAAAAGTTAGGGAAGCAGTCGTCGTAACTGTCTTTCGTTTTGGCATTTCGCTAGTTTTTGCAACAAAACCTGTTGCACTGTATCAAACATTCCAGTAACAACATCGTTGTCACAAACACCTTAAATGCATTTTAAATATCATATTACTATGGCATATGCACAGGTTTGTCAGATCTCAGAGATAAATTAAGATGAAAACACAGCCGTTTTAGCCAAACTATGCACACTCTGTAACCTATAGTATCAAAGCTGTCTTTCGGTTAGTTTCTTATCGAGAAAAACGATCATGAAAGAATAAGTAACGGTGGTAAAGCATAGTAATTGGATCGTGAAAGGTCTGGTATCGGTTCGTGAAATCAGTTTCGTACAATTCAACTGTAAAATCTGTGAAAACCACCGTTGTATTAACAGCCTGCAGAAAACACCAGAAAAACGAATTATGTCTGTAAAAATTGTTGAACATCCTTTATAATAATATGCCCTTAGATAAAGAAAAAATGCAGTACAGTAAAACGGAACTGCTTTTTTCCTTGAAAATGTATTTAGATCATTATTTGAGGATTTTGTTGATTTTTTTTATTCAAAATTGATCATGAAAGATAAGGCAACGCTTTATTGTGATCGTGAAAGAAGTGCGTGACCAGGCAAGACTGTACAAGACTTTCTAAAAAATCGAAGGCCGTACGCTGACCCATAAATCCTTGCATTTACGTGCTTTGGTCTCTAGTGGGTACGTATAGGACATATTGGCAATCATACCACATCTTCTATTTTCTATATTTATCATTAGAAAATTCAATTTCGTTAATCATTGATGTACTTTAAGTGATTGAAATATATGACATCTTTATATATATGAACCTTTTTTGAAGTTAACACATGACAGAGGCAAATCCCTTTGATCTTACTGTGGCATAATCTGGATAATGCACAGGTCAGGTGTGCATTAACTACTCCATTTATTGCACAGGTCACGTGTACTTCACGTCCTTGACAGATTCTAATTGTACAGTAATTTACGTTTGTTGATTTCATTGCTACTACAATTATTTGTCTTTCTCCATTTTGTAAGAAATATCAAATGGATACATGTATCTATACTCGGACATAAAAATCAGTCACTTGATAAAACATCAGAATAGAAAACATACAAACCAAATGTAGTAGCATTACAATCAACAAAATAAAAATCTAAATAAGAAAAAAAACAAAAACAAAAACAAAAACCACAGGTTGTTATTATACTCAAATTATTTTTCCATCAATAGAAAATAATTGTCATTAAAAAAAATGAAAAATCCGCAGGTCTTTTGTAGGTACGAACAGCCTTTTCACTCCTGTTACCTGTTCTTTCCATTATCATCAGCTCACTGACTCCTGCTTAGTACAATCTAGTTGCAAGTGTTCTTTTTCCCGATTGGTTACTAAAATTCCCCTTTAGTTCTCCCTTTTGGCATATTGTCTTCATGACTGACCTTAATCTATTAGCACCCAGTATTTGGTGAACCATCTGATAAAACAGGTTTACGATAAAAGGAACTGCTAACAGATTTTATAAATTTCATATATTGTATTCATATACATCTGATACGAGTCAAGTATCTGAAATCCTTCTCTAAATATTGTCGGACAGATTTTGGTGCAATAAAGCGATGGCGTAGCCCTCCCATTGTAAGTTTTATTATCCTATTTCCGGAATTCAATATAGTTTTCGTTATCATCTTCTCCTAACTGTATTTGTGAAATTTGCAGATTACGGTGCTCGTCGCGACCTCGTAGACCAAAATATCTACAGTTGTAGAAAAACAGTATGCAATACACTTTCAGATGAATGACCACCAAACACAGACTTGTCCCAAAATATTTCTTCCTGTTCAACTGAAATCGGATCTGCTTGTTTAACATTTATACCATACCAATCTGATGTAATTTTTTTCATCTGTGCGTCAAGTATTTGTCTAAACCTCAGAAATCTGTCATCAGACTCGTTCAAAAAGTTAAGATTAGAAACACCTTGTGACCGCATTCCTCTTAGAAGTCCAGTTACAAGAAGATAAAGTGTTTTTGCGGGATATTTCTGTCCCTTCTTTTTTTGCGAACTTCTATTTCCCTAAAATGCTGTAAATATCTTGAATAGACAAATAATTCAGGTTTGGTATAATTAAACCACTACCAATTTTAGAATTCTTCCAGTCTTCATAGACATTAACTGCCCATTTTGTGGCTTTCTTGGTGTTTTTGTTCTCAGCGTATCTTCAATAAGTGTATCAATTTCATGGTCTGTCATTTCTGCAAACCTTGATTCGACTCCTAATCCCTGTTCTTCAGGTTTTTCATCCTGAAAAAAAAAGATAATATCACACAATTTAACACATGGAAGAGGCCAAATCCGGCAGTGGCAAGTATTTCATGAATATTCCGGATGAGAATAATTAAACAATAAATCTAGTCGGAAGTTTCCGCAAATAATTATATCAAGGGTCCAAGTAGCGGATCCAGAATTTTTTATCAAAGGTGGAGGGCTGACTGACCTTAAATGAGGGGGGCGCTCGTCATGCTTAAAAAACAGTGATTCTCTATATAATTAACCAAATTTTCCCCACCATAGGGGGACTTGGGATCCCTACCTTGGGTCCGTCTATGGGTCCACACCTCAAATAATGCAATAATGGGTCTGCGCGTGGCAGATAATTCTAAAAAAAAAACACGTACCTGGAAGTTTTGGATCTTTCCGTTTTCCAAAGGAACTTGCAACCATAGATCTAAGTCCAGTCCTAGGTCAAATGACACAGCTGAGGTGTCGATTAAATCTCCAGATGCATTCTCATCCATCACACTACTAGGAAACTCTCCAAAAAAGTCTTCTATATTTACATTTCTCAGTTCAATATCATCCTCCAATGTTTCTAATACTTGTGATAAATTCATATCGTTCTGCAAAATTCATGATGAAATCCATCCATTTCAGCTTCTTGTTAGGCAGATGTCATTCTAGGTTGGTCCCCTCCGTAAAACATTCAGTATGCCTTCGGAATATACAAATATTATCAAGAATTTCAATAACGGCCGGGAAACAGACTAATGTGATTAATGCGGGAACATTGTTGACGTCATGTGTTAAAACAGTTATTGGCCAATCAAATCGGTATATGTAATTTAATTTGCACAGCACGAGATGACCCAATAACCCGAACTCCTACGTCTTTTGGGTTAAACAGGATCACTGGACAGCTGTGCAAATTAAATGACATATACCGACTTGCTTGGTCAATAACTATAACATATGGAAATAACGTGCACATGCTTTTAACCTAATTTTATTTTAAAGATACACATATCAACTCATATTGTTATCAGTTTTCACTGAAGAGACAAGAATGACAACCAAGATGATAAAGCCAATATGAGTCTAACTTGCAAAAATAAGTATCTTTGTTTCTACATATAATGTTAAATGCATTTCCGAATGTGAAAAGCAAAAGAGGGTCTCGTAGAAAGGTGGTCTTCCCTGGAAATACATTGGATGTGTGCAAATTGATATACGTCACAGTACTAAAACCAGATGATGAAAATTTCAACGTGGTACGTACTTCGAGTGTTGTGGGATCAATTGTAAATTTATCATCTTTTGAATTTAGTTCTATTCCCGATTGTAAAATATCTTGATTCGCTTGCCTGATGATGTATAACAGAAGACTCTTATCTTGTAGACAAAAACGGTATCGCTAAGTTGGAGATAATTATTAACCATATTTTGTTTTTGCAGTTTTCATGGTATGTATCTTCACAAATATTTTTCCTCTAAAGGGATTGTCACTTTTACGCTAACGACGCAATACCTAGTAATAATGGCTAACTATGATGGTCGGTTATTGCCATTTCGAGTTTTCGCGATTTCGACTCTTTTTCTTTCGTATTCCATAGAGCGGAAACACGAAAACGGAAAGTCGAAAATGAGAAAACGCGAACGTCCAAACGCGATATATTATCACTTCTTGTTTTTGCGTTTTCAAGATTTTGTGTTTTCGTGTTTTCGTGTACTAGTAATTTTTACAACGGGTACTTATGTGAAATGATACAATAAATATAAATCAATTTCTTAACAAAACCCCATTGTAAACAGTTTATTCCCTTCAAAACATGACTGGTTGTTACGTTTGTTTCATGGTATGTTTGTTTGTTTTGTTTTTGCCATTTTCCTGCTCATTTTGCTCGTTTGGTTTATTTGTTCAATGAATGTCTTAATGTCTACCGGAAAATTGTTTATATGACAAGGAGAAAAAAAAAACAGTCTTGGAAACAATTTATGAATTAGTCTTTTAAATGGCTGTGTCCCAGCATTCAGTATAACTGCGATATATGTAACTCTTATATTAGTAGTGTGTGTCCTTAGTATCTCTGTTTTTTTTTTGTTTTTTTTTTAATTACATCGATTTGATGAATCAATAGAAATAAGAAGATGTGGTATGAGTGCCAATGGGACAACTCGCCATCCAATCCAGCTGTCAGTTACCGTCTGCTCTTATCTTGTACTGTCACACCACTTTCCCAGCCTAATGGAGGGTTGGGCGCTCGCAATAAGACATATAATCCAGCTTCATATATGCCTGTCTGAAGTCAGTAGCCTAATACTCAGTGATCCAGATCTTAACTGTGAAGACAAGGATGCATTATCCTAATAAAAAGCATAAAATTTTACAGGACTTTTGCATGCCAATATTAAGGTACTGAATTCTGAAGTACAAATAGATCATATGGATATGATGTTTGATAATATTTTCTTTGTTTTCTGACAAAAGCGTTTTCTGTGACTTTTTCCCTATAGTGTTCTATACACATGGAAAAAAGTATTGCAACACCTTGATTTTTTAAAATTTGAAAAATCAGCCTCTTTTTTTTGATGGAATATAATAAAATATGTGTATAATATCATTGAAACATAGTTCACGATAACATTGGCATTGCAACGAAAAAAAAAATGTTTAAAAAAAAATGATTAATATAACCACAATTTCAATAACAAAATGAAGTGTTTTTTGTACAAAAAAACGCATTTGACAAGTTTCACTGTAGTCGAACTTTACAATGTCAGACATTTCAAAATTAATCTTCAGATGACTGTTCACATCATGGTTGATCGTTATACGCCAAAGAATTAGTACTTTGTGCGCAGCCTCCATTCAAACGGATAACCGCATCTTAACGTCTTCTGATTCCTGCCATAAATCGACTAATTTGTTGCTAAGGTAGCAGCAACCATTTCTGATGAAGGGAATTGTTTATTTCATGTTGTGTTTGAACTGGGGTGTCCTTTCGCTCACTTTCCGCCCAATAGTGTCCCATATAAGCTCAATATGGTTCAAAGCCGGGCTACGATCGGGCCAAGCAAGATGAACCAAATTCCATTTGAACATTGGATCTTCCTCCACGATGCTAATTTCCAACTTTAACGAGCTCTGCACTACATTGGATACGGAAAACTGTAAGTCTGCTCGTTAGCAAAGGTCTCCGAAATGGTATTATCGCACGGTAACCAGTAGCGATGAGTTGATCTCGAACAGTTCTTGTTAAAAGGCTTTTGTATGGCCACCACTCTTATTTTAGGATTGTCTTGTAGGCAATGGGTTTCCTTCTGACCAACCTTCATTATGCTTGATTTTCTCTAGCAAATGGTATAGGGGGTCTTCATTATCTCGGAAGGTCTTTCACAGCGTTTATTGCCTGATTTTTATTCTCAAAACGACTTCAGTGGAATGGTGATGACCAACAATGCGTGCAGTTGTTACAGCGACATCCCTGCTTCTCTTATGCTGATAATCTGCCATCTTGCTGCAGTTAAGAGTTGTCAAGGACCCATTATAAGGTGTCAATCACATAATTTTAAAAACTTGGTTATTTAAAGTGCTGAAAACAATGAGGATCAAAACATCTTTTTTGCTGTTTACGGGTACAGTAGCTGCATGTGCAGATAAAAACTTATCGAGTCGATATTTATTGATTAAACTCAGGTGATACTTAAATAATGTTTAACTAGTTCTATTTTACCAAATTATATCACAAAAAAATAATGAGTGTTTTTTTTTAATTCAATTTCAATTTGGTGTTTGGTGTTGCAATACTTTTTTCCAGGTGTATATGTTAAAGTAAAATTATGTCTTTAAAATTTATGATACACGAACATTGCTTTCTGTTGCAAATGTTTCTCCACCAATTACGCATTACTACAATTGACATCATCGTCGAGACCGTACCGCCTTTAGAAATGAGATGTAAATTCTTTTGAATGGTTTTACACTAGTAATGTTTGAGGCATGTTATAGCTTGCTGTTCAGTGTAAACCAAAGCTCTGTGTTGAAGGCCGCACTTTGACATACAATGGTTTACTTTAACAAATTGTGACATGGGTGGAGAGTTGCCTTATTGGAACTCATACCATCTTCTAATATTAATATAATAAATATAGGTTCCTTGTAGCCTCCGTTTTAAACTGGTCAATATTTAATTTAGATAAAACTCTTAATCAGTTTTCAATTTGCTTTTTATTGTTTTTCCCCAGGGTATCACTTAATGGATTTGACATCACAAAGTAAATTATTTGGTTTTGATACACAAACACAAGTAGAACCATTATCAACAGATGAAGCGATGAATTTAGGGTCCAAACTACTTGGAGAAGTATTAGTTTATGGAGTCTCGGCATCATTTCTACTTTATGAATACCACAAGTCGTCACGAAAAGAAAAGATCAAGGCAGAAAACAGACAGAATGAAAATGTAGAGCTCCAAGGAAAGATACAGGAGTATTGGGAGATAACAGAAGCAGAAATTGAACAACTGAGAAGAAAAATATTTGAATTAGAGGCCAAACATCGCAGTTAACAAAATATACTGACCTCCCAAAACCAAGATAATGTTTGGTACAAGAAACTATTCTTATATATTTTGGTGCTTATAATCTTTTTCGTGTATGCTTTTTGGAAACTATATAACAAAACGTTTAAACTAGTGCCAACATTTTTTACCGAAGCAAGGAGTAGTCATCAATGTTGTTAAGATCGACTGTTTTTTGTAACAATGTTCCATCATATTAATTATAGACAGAGACACAGAGCAGTATTTGTAACAAACTATGACCATTTTTATAAATTAACTGTTAACAAAAGTATAAATTGTTCGAAATACTTAGGATTTTCTTATCCCATGCATATATGAGGTTAGTCGTATTCAGCACAACGTTTTGAAATTTTGGGTCATTAGTGCTCTCAAACTTTATACCTGGTTGGCTTTCTGAACTATCGGAACGTCACCGGTGAGCTTTATGCAGACGAAACGCGCGTCTGGTGTATCAAACTCAAATTCTTGTACCTGTGATAACTATTAACAATTAGCCTTTTTATTATACCCTCCTGAAACATTTTTTTGTGGGGAATATATAGAAATCACAATGTCTGTTTGTTTATATTATTGTACTTTTATCGGTCCAATGCATTGAAATTGGAACTCGTTATTAACGACTTGTCTGGCATTTATAAAAAAATGAAAAAAAAACTACCCCAGGATAAACATACAGGAAAAATTATACTAGATCCTATTCCTAGCTTTTGCTCGAATACTGTTTGTTACTATAAACTATTCATGTCTGCCAAATTTAACAGGTACTTTTATTTGTTATAACTGTGAAATTTCAGCCTCATCAAATGATTAGATAATCTTACTGTATACGATTTACTATATACGATTTGAATATTAATTTATACAATTTCATTCAGTCTTATTGTACTTTTTTTCTCGTAATATCAGATATATCAGTGTTTCGGATTTTTTTATAACATTATTGAACTAAACTGAACCTGCACAAATCCTTTTTTATGGCAAAGTTAAAATGTGAATGGTTAGCCCGTATCACATAACATTCTAACAGGTTAGACGTTACCTTGATCTCATTTTAAAGAATTATTGGTCCATTTTATAATCTTATGATTTGGTTAATTTCTCATATATAATGAACAAAAGCAACAGTAGTATTCTGTTGTTCAAAAGTCATAAATCGATTGAGAGAAATCAAATCCGGGTTACAAACTATTATCGAGGGAAACACATCAACTATAAGAGAATAACAAACAACAGGAACACTGAAGTGCAACATAAACGTCAACATACATCGAAACTAACTATTTGAGATATTTTATAAGATGTTGGCAAACTATATTTGGTGTATACTTGGATAATTATAAGGTATACATGTCTATCTGTTTGAATAACTCTGACCTTAAGTGCATTTTCAAGGTTCAAATGACTGTGTTAAGTTTTTGTGGTTTGGTCCGTTTTTCAGATACCATAATAGTTATCAGAGGTTCCAGGATTATAATTTCGTACGCCAGACGTTAGAGGTCAACATGGATTGTGCTGTTTAAAGACTTTGCCTGAAGTTTTCTGAGATTTTTTTGAATGTACAAAGCTAATGAACTTGTGCTAACAAAAAAGCAAGAATCATAATATATCAAGAGATCATTTTTGTCGAGCCTGCAACTTTTGTTGCAGAAAGCTCGACATAGGGATAGTGATCTGTCGGCGGCGGCGGTGTTAGCTCACTTCTTAAAAGCTTTATATTTTAGAAGGTGGAAGACCTGGATGCTTCATACTTTGTATATAGATGCTTCATGTTACGAAGTTTCCGTCAGTTACATGTCCAATGTCCTTGACCTCTTTTTCATGGTTCAGTGACCACTTGAAAAAAAGTTCAAATTTTTTGTAATGTTGAATTCTCTCTTATTATAAGTAATAGGATAACTATATTTGATATGTGCGTACCTTTCAAGGTCCTCATGTCTGTCAGACAGTTTTCACTTGACCTCGACCTCATTTCATGGATCAGTGAACAAGGTTAAGTTTTGGTGGTCAAGTCCATATCTCAGATACTATAAGCAATAGGGCTAGCATATTCGGTGTATGGAAGGACTGTAAGGTGTACATGTCCATCTGGCAGGTGTCATCTGACCTTGACCTCATTTTCATGGTTTAGTGGTTATATTTAAATTTTTGTGTTTTGGTCTGTTTTTCTCATACTAAATGCAATAGGTCTACTATATTTGTTGTATGGAATGATTGTAAGGTGTACATGTCTAGCGGGCAGATGTCATGTGACCTTGACCTCATTTTCATGGTTCAGTGGTCAAAGTTAAGTTTTTGAGTTTTGGTCTTTTTATCTAATACTATATGCCATAGGTCAACTATATTTGGTGTATGGAAATATTTTATGATCTTTATGTCAGTCGCGCAGGTTTTATTTGACCGTGACCTCATTTTCATGGTTCATTGCACAGTGTTAAGTTTTTGTGTTTTGGTCTATTTTTCTTAAACTATAAGTAATGGGTCAACTTCATATGTTGTATAGACGCATTGTTAGCTGTACATGTCTGCCTGGCATGGTTCATCTGACCTTGACCTCATTTTCAAGGTTCATTGGTCTTTGTTTAGTTATCTTGGTTAATGTTAAGTTTATGTGACAGTTGTAATAAAGCTTAGCTTTATACTTAGGATTATCAACATGATATCAATGATTAGTATAGAAGGCGAGACATTTCGGTGTGTGCACTCTTGTTTAAAACTATATAACTGTGTGCAGAATGCATCCTGTAAGACACGCATAAGGAAAACAGCTTATTCAAAGTGCATTTATTATGCTATTAGGTAGGCAGAGAACATTATGTAGTGGCCCTCACTGCTGTAAAGATAAGAACGATTACCACCGCCTCTTACTGTTACTTTGTCCCCTTCCTTTAAATGTAAAACAATATTAGCGGTAGCTTCATTATAGCCGATACCAGGATACATTCCAACTGTCCTGGTCTCGTTTTGCCATATATGAGCATAAACTGTTTTTCCTTTTACTGACACGACTGTAGTAGAAACATGATACAGTCCTTCTCTTGGAGCTTGGAATATACCCGTGTTAGGATCATAGTGATTTCCATTGTTTGTCCAAACTTTATCGAACTTCAAAATTTCCTTGGCATTAATTGTCTTGATATATGATAAGGATGCAGTAAAGGCAGGAATATATCTCCAATTTCTGGTGTTTATAATATCTGTTGGAATATAAAAATCAAGATTTAACCCCAATTTTTTTTTATACACGGCTGTTCTGAATTTTACATTCACATAAGCATGTATTAAAAAGACCTTAGTCCATGAGCGTGCATATAAGCGACAGTAGTATTACGATGTTCAAATCTAATAAACCGATATGGAATAGTTGCGACATACCATGCAAAGAAGGTTAATGGATAAGATAATATCCATTTCATTATTTCTTATTTTCTACTAAAAAGACGAATTTATTATCTCTGCCATTGTAGTAAAATTGAAAATTTCTGATTAAACTGTAATCTTTCCTCTATATTAGGCATCAGGGTCTAAATTAGTTAATTTCTAGTAATAATCGAGTTATATTGATTTGCTATTAATTATTAATCTAAGAAATAAACCTTCCAGACTGTTGGTAAAAATGCTAAACAGCATTTACTCCAAAATAAACCCTTAAAATTTCTCAAACTCAGACTGATGGTATTAAATCAACAACACAAGAGAACCACCAGTATATATAATTTCCCTTTGTCTCAAGGGGCCTTAGGGAATTCTCAGACATATTGTACAGACAAAATTCTTCATTCAAAGCATGTTTTAAATATTCATATATAAACAATACAATTTAAATTGTTTTCTTTTCAAGTATATGAAATAAATGAAAATGAAATATCACAAAAATCGTTCTTGTTTCCGATTTTTTTTTAATTTTTCAAATATCAATTCTTTTCTTTAAGACCAACTCATGTAAAAATAATCGTTTTTACGACTTACCATGTCCTCCTTTATATCTAACTAGCATTGTTAAAAGGTCTTCAACCACTGCATTATCTACATAATAAAGTTTTCAATAAGAATAATTATTGTTCATTGACAATCATAAAACGAAAATGCGAATAACTTTTAATTTTGTAAATACTAAGGTTTTTCTACTCAAGGAATAGATTACCTCAGCTCATTTGACAAATGTTTTAGCTTTTTTTGGTCATATGCTCTTCATCTTCGTACTTTGTTTGGCTGATTTAACATTTTTTTTATTCGAGCGTCATTGGTGAGTCTTTTGTAGACGAAACACGCGACTAGGGCAAATTAATTTCAATTCTGGTATATTTATTCTTTCAAAAAGCAAAGTTAAATGTACCAATACAACCCTAAGACGTAATGCTAGTATACTCATTAAAACATGCTTTCTATATAAAAGACTTATTTATACTGCAACTAGTTTCGGACGTAGTATTAATGATAACAGGAAGCATTATGAGGACTACAGTCGTGAGACAGTAAAATGGAGGTAAATAATCTAACACCTAAGATACAGCCCTCGGACGTCAGTCGGAATAACACACCCCATACATAATGGTTTTTTTTTAATGTATGTTGCCGCGGGTATTTACACTGATAAAGCCGAACTTAAACTGTACAGAGTTGGATTAATTTCTGTCATAGAAAGTAGTAAGTCGTTGATCAATCTATCAGTAAACCCTCATCGTAGATAGCACGTCTGTTCAGCTGTTATAAATGAAACGTGACTGTGGATTGAAGTAACGGTAAATGAGTTTAAAAGGTGCAGGGTTTACTTCTCAAACAAGTCACTTAAAAACCAACCATCCCGTCAAATAGAAGTTACATGATTCCTTAACGCATAGAGATCATGACATCATCTGAAGCATAGATATTTAAAACATATATGAATTATTTGAACAAGGGTTTCTGTCTTAAAATACAATATTTTAAAATAAACTTACCAAGTTTTGGACTGCAGTCGGCTGTAGCCATTATCATCAGTTTTAATAAAAGCAAGTCCAAAAGTAAACATCATCTTTTTTTTATTTACAGGGTTAGTAACACTGTTCAAATATGAAAACTCACAACTCCTTTTATGTACGAATTCTTGAAAATGCTGACACTACCTTTTTTTCATTTTGGTTGCATGACTTCAAGTCATTTGTAATTCAATATGATTAATTGTTTTTTTATCCTGATGCTTATGAAACAGATATTTTAGAATCTTAGCTAAGTTTCAAACATTATTCTAGTCAGCAGTATGTTACAATACACAGTATTTTTTAGCGTTATAACATCAACGGTATCTTTTATTACTGCACCAGGTCCACCTTTAGACAATTTCTTTTTCACATTATTTCATATCATTGCAGTACCAACTAACTGGCTAAAATGCTTGGAATCAACTCAATGGTTTAAATCTATCAATTACGTTGAAGGTACCAATTTTACTGCACTTGACGAACCACTCGACATTCAAGATCTGTTAGGCTAAGCTCTACGCCAAAATATTTGAAATAATCATAACTTATTAAAAATTGAAGAGTTGACAATAAACTCATCATAGATACTTTGATCAAATTAGAATTGAACAAAGGTAAAACCAAAGCTGGTCCAGGAATCGGATCTTTGCATGATTGAGTTAAGTGATTATTTGTAAAATGTATAAACTAGTGGTAGTGCCAGCAGTTAAATTAAGGTTTTTAATGTATGTTGAAGTATCACAATAACTTTAAGATGAAGAACAGTAATGCCAACTGTGTTCCTTTGTGTTTGCTTTTTTCGTGAGTGCGAAGTATATTTTGTGTTATGAGTTGATACAAGAGCGGCTGAAAATGCCAAATGGACATTCAAACTCCTTAGTTGAATACAAACTGACAACACCATGACATAACCATATCCTCTCCTATTATTGTAGTCATGAAGGTTGCAAAATTACATTCTTTTTTTCACCGTTTTCCATGAATTAGCATGTATAGTTGACACCCACAATTGAACATATTATAGCTTTTAAGCAAATCATATCCTTCCTTTTATTTTGCCATCCTCATTTTCAAAGTTATATGAATAAAAAAACCCGTTATAGGTTCACTTCAAGTGAACTAAAAGCAACAAGTAAAAATGAAACCAAATCATTTAGATATTTGTTTGAATTTTTTAGTCATTTGTGTATGTATGCCTACACAATTTTGACTGCTGGTTTCAATTATTGGGAAAGTGTTTATGAAATGATGATGATAATACTGTATGTACTATCAACTACACATTTTTGTGTGTTTTTGTGTGTTTTGGATATTTGTTTGTTTTAATTTTTAAATCAGTTGTGTTTGAATGTCTGTTTGAATTTATAAATCAGTTAGCTTTGTATGTTTGTTTGTTTGAATTTTGAAACCAGTTGTATTTGTATGTCTGTGATATATGTTTACAAAGTTTTGACTGCTGGATCTCAATGATTGTCATCTTTATCAATTATATCTGATTAAGTTGCTTATCCAACTTGTTAATATAGCTATTAACAGCCCTCATGGAATTTGGAGGTTTAGCTAAATGCAAAACATAATTTAAACCCACTATTGTCTTCCGAAAATAACTGTTCCACATCAGGAATATGATAGTCTAATTTAATTCTTTCCGTTGGTTGATATAGAAAAGAGTTTGATTATGCCAGGTGTTATGAACATTCCCGCTTGAAAATACTTTTGAGTTCGGTATTTATATTATTACTTTATTAGACTCAAAGAGGATTCGAGTTTAATCTAAATAAATAATAGATCAGGAAAAACAGATAATTTTGAAAAATAAGGTCAAGCTCTTTATCGTGATTCTTTTCGATGCAATATTGTGTGAAGCTGGCAAATAAACTCATCATAGATATCAGGACAACATTTTGCGCGTTTCGTCTTCAAAAGACTCATCAGTGACCCTCGGATCCCAAAAAGTTAAATTGGCCAAAAAAAAAGTACGAAGTTGAAGAGCATTGAGGACCAAAATTCCTAAAAGTGTTGTCAATCCAGCTAAAGTAATCTATGCCTGAGGAAGAAAAGCCTTCGCATTTCAAAAAATTCAAATTTCTATAACAACCATACATGAATGCTTTCAAAATTTGTATTACGGGTAAGCAGTACCCTCTGACTAAACTGGATGTATTTTCGCCTCAATATTAAATCTGTGGCTATGGGAAAGTTAGAGGACAAGTATAACCTTTACAAAAACAATTCAAATATTATGCTTTAAAAAAAACTTACCCGGCTTTTTTCACATCTTCTTATATTTATTGAGTCATCAAATCGGTACAATTCATAAAATAAAAACCTAACAGAGACACTTAACACACTACAAATCTAAGAGTTCCATAACATTCAGTTATATTGAATATTAAGACACAGCCATTCACGACTAATTTATTAAGAAACTAAGGTTTCAACTCCCTCAGGCAAAGTTGGCTTTAGATGAATTTGGCTATTTATTTTAGGTATTTTTGACATACAGCTCTTCAACGGTTTCGGTACTTATACATCTTCGGATTTCAAATGTTTGGCTTTGAGCGTTCCTGATGAAGGTAAATCCAGAAAAGCGCTTCGGACGCAAGAAATTAATAACGTGTTGTTTTCAATATTTTATAAATTGTTTCCATGACTGTTTTTCTTTTTCTCTCCTTGTAAAGAAACCCAGTCTTACTGGTACACATTAAGACATTCATTGAAAAAATGAAACAAATAAACAAAATGACCAAGCAAGCAAATACAAAATAAGCAAACAAACAAACATACAAACAAACAAACGTAGCAACCAGCCATGTTTCTAAGGGAATTGACCATTTACAATTGGTAGTTTTTAAGCAATTGATTTATACTTAGATCCCCTATTGCTTTTGAAAATTCGGAAATCCATGTAATTGTATAAATAGGAACAAAGATTCTTATTTTTGCAAGTTGAGCTCATGGAGGTTTTATCATCTTGGATGACAAGTTGTTTTTACCTTTTAAAGGAAAACCGATATTAAATGCGGTTATATATTCAAATTCAAACTTTTTCTTAAGGTATATTCAGAAAGAGCACATACTTTAAATCTAAATGTTTTTAGGGTTTCTCTGTCAATTATTTTTGAAGTACTACGCGTTTATAAACTATTTAAAAAGAAATTCAATAACTACTTAGAATTATTTTTTTTTATTGAATTTTGTCTAAATATGTCGTAAAAAAGTGGAGAAAGTCAATTACACCGACAAGACAAAATGGACTTAAGATAAATCAAATGGGTATTGAATGTGTACTGCTTGATATTCTGGTCCTACATGCATGATTTTTTTCATAGTTGTTTAAAGGCCTTGAACTAGCTTTAAGTAACTGTGGATGCTCTCAAATCTGTAATTAGTGGCTCTCTGTTGTTTTGTTGTACAAGTCCCTGTCCACGTCCAAACTGGTTTTTTTTGTTGGAAAAAAAAATTGTAAATGGTCTATTTCCTTCGAAACATGGTTGCTGGTTGTTACTTTGAATTTATTGGTTTTATTTGTTTGTTTTTGCTTACTTGCTCACTTTATTTGTTTGTTTCATTCGTGTAATGAATGTTTTAACGTCTGACAGTATAATTGTTCATATAACAAGGAGAAAACAAAAAGTCTTTGAAAAAATTTATGAAATGTCAGCTTTATATTGGACCTGATTCTCCCCCAATTACAAATATCTAAAATTGACCTCATTTCTGATCGTTGATTGTCAACACCTTAACAAACGGCATAACAAAACGTTCAAGAGAAAATACAACAAAAAGAACCATAGATATAGCCAACTAAGGTAGAAGAGTTTTGAAAATGAGGTATGCATTCTTTTGAATGGTTTTACACTAGTAATTTTTTGGGCCCTTTATAGCTTGCTGTTCAGTGTTAGCCAAGGCTCCTATTAAAGCCGTGATTTGGCATAACATGGTTTACTTTAATAAATTGTGACTTGGACGGAAGGTTCATTCATTGGCACTCATATCATATCTTTTTATATTCATGAAATAATTAATATTGGTTCCTTGGAGCCTTACATTTTCAACTCGTGACTTCTTAATTTAGATAAAACTCTTTGGAAGTTTTCATTAGCTTTTTTCCAATGGTATTATTGTAACAAAAGATAATGATGTTAGTATCTGCGTACTATAGCATATTCTATCCTTTTTCCTTTCTCTCACTCTCAGTAGAAAAGCGACTTTGTTGAGAGCTTAAACATGTTGGGGAAACTAGCCATGAACAATGCTTGTGATTTTCTGTCGCTGTATAAGAGACAGGCCGGAATCAAATGACACCTATTAAGGAGAGGTTCGCATTTGTTATTAAAAAAAAAAAAAAAAGAAACACCAACAATACAAGATAAAATACAATCTGACTAAGAAAAAAATAATTAAGGAACAATAATGAAATTAACTTTTAAATATTAAACATCAAATACTTTTCAAAAGCAAAAATAATTTTAGATTAATGTATATTAAGAATATCTATTATCCAAGTTTTATTTCAACTTTAAAAAGTTGATGCAATAAACGGGACACTTAATCTTAAGATTTTTGGACTAATATTATCAATACCAGATGCTTTATTTATATCCAGTTTTGCTAATTCATATTCACTGGTGGTATAGAAATGTTTTCATGTTTATGTAATTTATTTTTAACAAATTTACCAAGATTACTAAAATCTGCTTTGTTAACAGGTGTATAACTTCCTTGTTCTCTTAGTTTTTCAGCACAGGAGGTGAAAAAGTTATTAAAAGTATCTGCTATACATTTTTTTTTGTATTGTTATCTTCTGTGGCTAACTCATATGGTGTATTTTTAACTTTTGGGTTCAGACTGTGAAAACGTTTCCATAAGGTTTTAGGGTCATTTGAGTCTTTTAGCATATTTTTACAATAATTCTTTTTTGAATTATCTACAATTTGTTTAGTTTTATTTCTCCAAAATATATACTCACTCCACAAACCAAGTGCATTATATTTATCTCTCATATTCCTAGCGTAAATGATTTCACTATTATACCATTTAGGCTGTCTGTCTCTTTTAAGAAACGCGCGTCTGGCGTATAAAATTATAATCCTGGTACTTTTGATAACTATTTACACCACTGGGTCGATGCCACTGCTGGTGGACGTTTCGTCCCCGAGGGTGTCACCAGCCCAGTAGTCAGCACTTCGGTGTTGGCATGAATATCAATTATATGGTCATTTTTATAAATTTTCTGTTTACAAAACTTTGAATTTTTCGAAAAACTAAGGATTTTCTTAACCCAGGAGTAGATTACCTTAGCTGTATTTGGCACAACTTTTTGGAATTTTAGGTCCTGAATGCTCTTCAACTTTGTATTTATTTGGCTTTTTAACTATTTTGAAATGAGCGTCACTGATGAGTCTTATGTAGACGAAACGCGCGTCTGGCGTATAAAATTATAATCCTGGTACTTTTGATAACTATTAACTATTTAACTATTTAACAACAGTAGCATGTTTATCTAAAGCCTTGTTCAACATATCCTAAATCAATTGTAGACAGTCAGAGCGGTTTTCTTCAAATTAAATTTCACGAAAAGGCGTAGACTGCAGAACTTATAAAAAATTGTTTTGGCTGAAATTTTTGAAATTTCTATATGAAATTGTACTGTGTATATTCTTTTTGTATATGTTGACTTCTTACCTTGTTAAACAGATAGGATATTGGTCACTAATTGCATATCTCCACACATGTGATTCCTCTAACATATTTGGATTATTGACATACATATGATCAATCAGTGTACTAGTATCTTTTGTTACCCTTGTGGCTTCTTCAATCAGTTGTTGAAACTTATATGATTCTAAAATATTCAGCCATTTTTGAGGAGGTTTGTTTGGTGCTTTAAAATTGAAATTAAAATCACCCATAATTGTTATACATGAATTCATGGTCATTGCCACTCTTATTTCTTTTTTAAAATCATCAACCCAATCTATCAGTGACTTTGGTGGCCTATACACAAAACATAATAAAATAGTTTTTTTTTGTAATCTGGTTTTATTTCAAACAGCATTGTTTCCGTACCCCCTATTTCTATGTTGTTTTTTCTTAAAAATTTAATAGTTTCAGAAAAGTAAACAATCAGACCACCCCCACCATGTGATGTTCTGTCCTTTCTTTCAAATATATAACCAGGTACTTGTTATTCATTATCAGGAGGGTGTTTTGTTTAAAATGTTTCACACAATCCTAATACATCAGGTTGGTTATCAGAAAACATAAGGTTATGTTTAATTTCTTCATATTTACTTTCAATCCTATAAACATCATGAGAACAAAACCTATACCTTTTGATTTACTAAAACCATTAACACGAATAATTCAGTCGTTATATTCCGCTGATCTACGAAGGCTACATTAACGCCTGAACGTCTTCCTCGATCAAGACCGTCAACCGGAATATTCACACCGCTATGCAATATGGGAATTTTGATTTAAATTGGCAGCTAAGGAAGGAGGAGTTTCAGATGTTAATTGATGTTAAATGATGTTAACTGATGTTAATTGATATTAATTAATTATTATCGGATTTGTGTTAATTGAACACACGTGTTTGGTAAGACAACTACAAGGCAGTTGCGCAGACTCACTATCCTGATCGCCGCCGATTGGCTCTCTCTCACAGAGAGCAGGCGACGCGGCCAATGATTATAAGGAGTTCAAGCCCTCGTGTGGGAGAAAATCGGACACGGAAAGGGCTTGAATTTATCGAGTTACTAAAACCATAAGAATTAAAAATCTTATCGTTAGCTGTCAATGGATAGTTTTCTAAATTGATTATATAATATATACAAACACTAATTGCTAAAATAAACACAGGGACATAGGATAATTTCACATCAATTATTAAACTGACCTGAGGGAGAGGTAATAATAAATTATCTACATTAGACTCATTATCAAACATTACACAGTTTGTATCATTCTTTTTAATACCAAGTAATGTATCCTGTCCATATGTCTGAGATTCAGTGTTAGAATTATTAGAATTAATCAACCCATCATTAGTACTATAAAGTTTGACAGTAGACATTTCATGGGTTGTGTAAGTGAGAAATTACTCTCATTCTTTTCTGTAATTGTTTTTCTAGTGTTTTTCGTTTTCGCCATCTCAGAAATCTGAAGCCCTTGTGACAAAGAAAATAATTTACACATGCAGGGAAATAAATTGCATTTAGAACATAATATTGTCAGAACATCAAATTTGTTTGAAACAGGTATTAAATGGTTATCATTCTATCAATGTATGCCCTTCTGAATGTTCTTATGTTGGTCTTTGATAGGCCAGAAGTTCTAATCCCTTTAAGAATTGATGATCCATTGATTAATTTTTTGTCACCTGATTTTTTAACCTTCTCTGGACTATGGTTGTTGATAGTTTTTGGATATGGACTTGAGTTTTCATGTTGGGATTTTGGCTCAAGGACAGGTCGGCATTGATCTTCTGTGAGTTTTTACTTGGAAAGTCTTGGAGCTGGAATTGGTCTTGTATGGGTTGATGCATATTGAGCTATTGATAAAGTCTTGAATAAACTCAACTGGTGTTGATGATCTTTGATGAGATGAAATTATTTCCTTTTCAAGTAATTCACACTTAACAACAAAAGTATCAATCCAAGTAAAAACATTGCGATCTTGCACATTTATGGTACCCGTACTTACGTATAGTGTTACTGTCACTGAATTATCCACAGTTTTACATATATTTCCATATTGAAAGTGACTCCTTATGAAATTTAAATCATTATCCAAAACTTCTTGAACATCCCGTATCATATGTGATGAGACATGAATTGTTACACTATTCTTCTCAGGCGAAATTTGCAAAAATTCTGTTATATTCTCAGCTGATAAATTCAATGAAATACTTTCATCTTCTAAAATTTGATCAGTTAATTCACGAATTTCACTACTATTATTAAAAAGTACAGTTGCATTAAAGGAATTAAACAGTGATTTAACAACAGTAAAACTGTTAAGTAAAGCCATGGTAATTATCAATCAGGAGCTCACAGTAACGCATCCTTTCAGTTCAAAAATCTTATCTCCAAAATCTTATCTATAAGATAACAAGTATGAGTAACTTTGCGCAAAAGTAGAATATGTCATATGCATCTTCACAACAAATGGAAGTTTTTAACGACATTGACTGGCTATACAGCCCTTGCACGGTCGGCCCTTGCTTGCGTCTTTTTGGGCATATATATATGCATCTTTGTCATCTTTTATAAGATATAAAGAAATAATATAATTCTGTATATTGGTATATATTTATTTTAAACATTTCAAAACAAATACAAGAAATTATAGATATACATAAATGTCTTTGATAAACTAATGAAAAATACGAGTATCTAGTTTATTTACAAATTTTTAACGATTTTGAATTCAATACAAAAAACTATATGTAAAAGATAAAATTATAACCCTGTTCAAGGTAGACAATCAACACATTGACTTTATGAAATTGAACATAGTTCAAAGGAATATAGCTCTTGTATACAAATGACACATTAACCGAATTAGTTAGCTACGCATTTGTGCGCATCCTTCAAAGAAGATTCTAAATTATCAATATAACCAAAAGTGTTAATCTATAGGATATTGACAACTAAGGAATGCTAACCCACATTTAAGAATATTTGTTTGAAAATTTTTAACACTTACTCAGAAAAATCTCGAACTACTTGAATTCTAAAGCTCATAATAAACGTGTTTACCCACTTAAAACATTACAAAACTGTAATCGTAAGACACTTTACACCTCGTGTGCTTGCATTAACTTATCCAAAAATATATTTATATAAAGCCTAAACATTTCGACATATCGTTTACATTTTTTAAATTTTGGAATTCTAATTGAATCACAAATTCCGGTTAAGATTTGACTAAATACCAATATCCTGATATCGTCAGGTAAATGCTTATCCATAGTTTTAAAGGTTGTCAATTTAACACAGTAGTAAAGTCATTGAGTATTTTTTTTTAAATCTAAACTAACATTGATTTTGTTGTTAAAAATAAAAAAAATAAAAATATATATATTACTATGAATGAACAGTTATGAATTCTAAGGACTTTATGCCTTTAGTATGTTGTGTATCTATATTTTGGCATGGCATGATGCCAAGCTTTTCTCAGACTGTTTAACGCATCTTTTAATAATCCGTTGTGATGTGTATTTATTGATAATCGTTTTTAAAGGTTGTCAATTTAACACAGTAGTAAAGTCATTGAATTTTTTTTTAATCGAAATAAACATTGATTTTGTTGTTAAAAATATAAAAACACAAATAAATATTAATTACTATAAATGAACAGTTATGAATTTTAAGGACCCTATGCCATTCGTATGTTGTTTATTTATTCCTCGGCATGGCATCATGCCAAGCTTTTCTCAGACTGTTGATTGCGTCTCTTAATAATCCGTTGTGATGTGTATTTATTGATAATCGTTTTTAAAGGTTGTCAATTTAACACAGTAGTAAAGTCATTGAATTTTTTTTTTAATCGAAATAAACATTGATTTTGTTGTTAAAAATATAAAAATACAAATAAATATTTATTACTATAAATGAACAGTTATGAATTCTAAGGACCCTATGCCATTCGTATGTTGTTTATTTATTCCTCGGCATGGCATCATGCCAAGCTTTTCTCAGACTGTTGATTGCGTCTCTTAATAATCCGTTGTGATGTGTATATACTGATAATTATTTCTGGGAGTACATGATATATTTGGTATCTGTAATTGGATTCGAACTTACTTACAGCTCCCGTTAGTGCCATGTGCATTTGCAAATTGTCATTTTAGTGTTTCTACTTCATTGGGTTGATGTCCGACCATATTTTCCCTAGCTATTAGTATGCTGCACTTGCTTTTTAATTCTATTCCTTATATCGGCTTTTGAATTGTAGTTGTGTTATCTTTGACCGACCCAATGTATGTAAAGCTGTCTACTATCTCTATTTCTTCGTTGTCCAATGTAATATGCTGGATGATGTTTGCCTTTTCACTCATTATTTTACTCTTTTTCTTGTTTCTTTCTAAGCCTGTTGTTTCAGCTGTCTTTTGTATATAGTCTGTTTTGGCATGCAGTTGTGTTCTTGGTGCTGACTGCAGAGCAATATCATCTGCAAAATCAAGATCTTCTAATACTTCTAGTCTTACCAAGTTGATACCAATCTTTTTCTGTGCTGTTTGCTTCATTGTCTAGTCTATAAAAAGTAAGAAAAGGAATCCAGACATTACAAATCTTTGTCTGACTCCGGATTAAATGTTGAACCATTCCGATTGTTTACCCTCATGTTCGACTATACAACTGAAGTGATCATAAAATGCTTGTACCATCATGATTATCTTACTTGAGACTTCATAGTTTGTCATGACCTTTTTTTAAGGTTTCTCACGGATCGATGGATAGTGCCAAAGACCCTTCTGAATTCAATGAAGTTGATAAATAGTGGGCTGTTCCATTTAATACATTGTTCTACTATATTTCTCAGGATAAATAAAGGTTGATACAGTCTCGAACTCTTCGGAACCCAGATTGTTATTTACGTAGTATGTTGTCAATAGAATCTTTAACTCTGTTGATGATAATTCTGCAGAGAACCTTCCCAGGTACAAATAGTAAGGTTGTTCCTCTCCAGTTGTCACACTCTTCTAAAAAAAATTTCTGCAAGTCTATGGATATTTCTTTCCTGTTCCAAATCTTTGTTAATAGATGGCAAAAGACTTTTTCTATCGTCCATACATCAGTTTTCAATAGTTTAGCTGGTATTTTGTCAATGCTTGGAGCCTTACCATTACTGAGTGCCCTTCTACTCTTTATTTTTTCTTCTATGGTTGGTGGTTAAATTTTCATTTCTACAACATCTACAGGTTGAATATCGGTTAGTACTATTGGATCTTTCGAGTTTAAAATCTCTTTGAAGTATACTTTTCATCTCTCTAATTGTTCCTTCTCGTTGGTTATTACATGTCCCTCTTTTGACTTTTCAGGTCTGTTTCCTCTGATGCCGCTGTTGGGAATGTTCTTACTCAGCATATATAGCTTGTTTTGCTCTCCCTTATTTGCTACCTCTTCTTATCTTTTTGTTATATTATCAATATGTTTTCATTTATCATCTCTTGTACTAAATTTTACCTCTTTATTCTTTTCTTTATGATAGGCCGGTGACCAAAGTCGGATTTATAAAATTTTAATCGTCAAAAATGGAACACGGCTATATCATATATCATTGGATTCGGAAATATGTGTTCTTTGAGATTCGTCTGGTCGTCAAATGAAAATATGGTGCAGTTTTTCAGAAATCTTGATCAAAGGTCATATGTCGTTTTCAAGGGGAAAAAAATTGAATATCTAACTCTTATTTAAATACCCTTTTTACAGTAGAATGATTGAAAACTTAAATCTATTTTCTTCCTTATTCTATTTTTCATCTAAAAAATGGAAATCCATCATTCTATGAGATTTCCAAACACACGTATGCGACTGTACAAAAAGGGGGTAGTTTTGACTTTTAAACGATGTATTTTTTTCAAATAATGAGAAAAACGTCTTTCAAAACTTAACAAAATTTACAGAAAATTATAAAAAAAATATGTATTTATTCATATAAAATATTTAGTATACATCAATAAAAGTGAAAACTTTTAAGTTTTAGCCATATACGTTGCATACGCTACATGCAAAACAGACAACATAAATTATCAAAACATACTTATAGTTGAGTTAACAATGTCATGACGATTTTTATGAAATAAATTTGTATCAATAAGAAAATAAATCATATTGAGATAAACTTAAAACTTTAAAAATGTATGTTTTATGAAAGAATAGCCTTTTATTTGTTTGAAAATGAAGAACGTTTCGGTTATTCAATCCCAAAATATACTGACACAGCACTAAATATACCTAACTTTAATCAGTAATTGGCAAGAATACGTATGTTCGCAAGTGGAGGTTTTAGCAAATCTCGAATGTCAGTTTTGGTCCGTAGTGTTTAAAGAACACGACAAAATTCTTAAGCCACGAATCCTATAATGATATTGCGAATATCAATGTTAAACTTCGGACATTTTACGTGTTGTGCCTTGCAATAGAGTGGTGGTCAAATGTTTGCGTACCACATATAGCGAGCTTTTACCCATCAGTCACCATTGGACATCATCGTCATTACAACAAACACTTTGGCCATGTCAATCTATTTTATGGGGGACATAAAAACAACTGAAACATCACTGCACCTCTATGACAAATGTAAAAAAAAACTGTATTGAAAGAAACGTCTTGTCCTGCTGCTTGGAACTCAAAATATCTCTTAACAAAAGCCAAGAAAAAACCCATCTGTCATCCTCATCAACAGTATGCACTAGCTATGATCACATGACTGTAGTCTGTGCAATGTTTCCGATTGCCGTGGCGTTATGCCCTACATTCTGGTCTGTATAAGTGATTTGATATCTGGACTAGGGATAGCATTTATATCACACTGCTGATGGTAAAAAAACTTTCTTATGTGAATGTTCTTGTAATTTAGAATACAACAGTTTGAATCCCAGTAAAGGTTTATAGTGGCTATATGACAAATAAGCATTAAACAGCCTTTACTTAAGTGTTGTGTTTAAGAGAATGAAATTCTTCCTCTTGGTTGTAGGTTTCTTTACAATAGATGCACGCATATGAAAGAGAGACGACAGATATCAAAGGGACATTTAAAGTCCTCAGTCGAAAATAAGCTGACAACGCCATGGCCAAAAAATGAAAAAACCCACAGACAAACAAAAGTACACATCGCACAACCTTTGATAGCCACGACTTCGGTTTCTTGACTTGAGCCGGCTGCCATTTTGTCTGTTTGTCTCAAAGAAACATTACAGGCAACAGTACGTAAGTAACCGATGTTTATGTTTTACACAAAGCTAGGGGAATTCCAGGAAGCACAAAAAATAGTTCAGATTGGTTGTGTCAACAAGATGTTACCCGTGTCATGCGAATCAAAAGTATCAATATATTACAAACAGGAATGGAACACAAATTAATTGCAAATTTTCAGACCTGATTTGACACTTATAGTATTTAAAAATTGTAAACCACAAAAAGACATGCTAGTGAGTTCGGCCACGACAGAGCTTAAAGGTATCATTATTCGTGATACTGTAATATAAAAATCTTGTTTGTGTCTATTTCAGTCGCAAGTTCTTCATAATTAAGTACATGACACCAAAATTAAATTTCCACGTTCGACACTCCGGTGTTACAATTGAAACAGAATCTTCTGAACGTTTCGGGAGCAAACGAGATGGCCAGCCCCTTGTTTTCAGTATGTTTCGGGTTTATCTTTGGTGGTCTATGTAGAGTTTTGCAGAATTTTGTTTGTCATTTACGTCGTTCTTCGACTTTTACCATGCCGTTTTGATATTATCGTCCACTAATATCCCTTAAAATTTTGCGGCCTGTTTTAAGTAGTCAGGGTACACCCGTGTCCAAGAAGACTGTATTGACTCAACAAGCACCAGCATAAGGTATCATTTGAGATATGTGCACATTATACGATGGCGCAAAGGAGTGTAGTACATTGAGACCTAGCTGGGGAATTAACATTTGGAAAGTTAAATCGCCCTCCAAAGTTTGTCATAGATATTTGTTTGTAGTCGTCAATCCGTCTCAATATCAAAGAAAAAGGTCAAAATATGAAGCGAACATTCTAATTTCTTTAGTATCCTTTATCACCAGCTAACTGGGAAAGCTAACTGATGATAGATGTACATTTATGAATTAAAGTCACAATTATATGCGCAATCTTGGGTATATTTCATAATAACATCAATCAACTGTGTCAAAATTACCTCAATTTACTGTACGTTTGTAAAAATAAATCAATTATTCTACTTCTGCATTTAATAAAATAACACTATTTAAGGGATTAAAATGAATGTTTACTTCTTTAAAATGATAACGCAAATTTTCAACGGACTTTCTAGTTTTGTTATCTTTTTGGGATTTTGTCGAATTCCTTTATCTTAAATAAACCATTTGAAAACTTATTTCGCCTTTTACATAAATAAAACCAAAACAACTCAACCTTAAAAAGGAATTACGGACACCTAAATAATTCAACGAAACAATAAAATATCAACAAAAACAAGTAATATTATCAAGTCCAAATATTACAGGAAAACTATGTCCCAGACCAATCATGGACGGGACACAACTATCCGGAATGTTTTTAAGTAAATGATTGATAAGAAGAGATTTTTGAAATTGAGAAAAATATCGTTTTAAACAATATGATCTCATAAAAACATGTGTACATGAAAAGAAAACTTGCTGTTTTATTACTTTATAGTAGATACGATATAATCCATTCATCAGCGCTTTGTTGTATGATGTTGGAATCGGGTAAAACACAAAATTTCCCCGTTAATAGTAGTTTTTAGCTTCATAATTTGTCATCAAAAGGCTTTGAGGATTCCCCCTTTTGCCTAATGCACAAAACATTATGTTTCACGTTTAAATAAAACAAAAAAGAAAGATATTTAATGTCAGCTTTTGATTAAAAAGCCAAATTGCATGCCACCTATGATCTGCATTTGATGTCAAATTTGCTGACTAAAAGCTGAAATTACGACTTTTTGACGACCAATCTTAAATTCAAGTAATATCATTTTTCTAGGACTGTGCCAACTTTTAGCCGTGTACCATAAAGTGAAATTAAACTCCTTTAATAATCGACTATTCTGTCACTGCACTATAATCTTTTCCAAGCTTTTCTTTCTGGCTTTGTCATCTTGTAGCATTAATTTTTGTCTTTAAGGAGACGAATATCGAGACATAGGTTTGCTGGTTCCGGTGTCGGCGACGGCGACAGCGGCGTCAACAATGTTTGTGAATAGGTCTAGTTCATGGTGAACCACTAGTGGTAGGTCAATGATATTTGGTATGCAGTTGTTTTGGCATTGACACATCTCATTACCATGGAGTTTATTCCTCACACCCTTATTTTGCTTAGTTTATATGTATTAGTTTGTGTTAAGATCAGTTTACGGGGAACCACTAGGTCAATGATATATGGTATGCAGTTGTATAGTCATTGGTATATCTAAATTCCATGGAGATTATTTGGCATCGCCTCCTCAGTCATGTTTTTTTACTTTGAAACTTTTGATTAATTTTCATGTATTCGTTTGTGTTTAAGTCATTTAAGGGCAACAGTTAGTTGTAGATCTATAATGATGGAAAATTGTATGTTGGAAAATGAAAATAAAATAAAGTAAACTTAGACAAATAAACTAATAAATAAATAAAATTGAATTATATTGCATTGCTAAAGCTCCAAGACGAAGTATGTGACGTAGGATTAAGTTATAAATAGTTTCGTCTTTTTGTAAATAATTATAGTTAATATCATTCTTAGAGGTCTTTTGATCATAGCTATTAATCTGACGTTGAGAAATAAATTAGATAAACTGTCATCTTTTAAAAGAATAAAAATGTTTGTAATTTGCCGTAGGAAAATAACCCTAATAGTATTTCTATTGTCCACTTAATAATTCTATAAAGTAAGTAAAGATGTTGATAATCCTTTAATTGTTTTTACGTAACTAAATGAAATATATATCAATCATATAAATCTATAACATAAAAAGAGAATAGTTGACCAATAAAAAGTAACTTTAGAAAATTCAAAATTGACGCTTAAATTTCATAGGTTAATAAAATTATCCCAATTAGCACGTGATGTTGGCGTTAAAAAGGGGAGACCGTAAACTTCCCAACAACACATATCACACTTCAATGAAGATAGCTGTTTGGAATAAATAATTGAAACATTATTGTATTTATTCACCAGGTATGTAAATTGTAAAAGTATAAACTATTTTCAAATGAATTTTAAAGTAAGAATTTAGCTTCTGATTTAATAACTTAGTTTCGTATTTAAAACTTAACTCAAATTTATAAAAGATTTTCATTAACAGAAATAAGTTAAAACAAAGTTAACTATTAGATCACATATCACACTTCAATGTAGATAGCTGTTTATCACAAGCCCAGTAGTCAACACTGAATATCAATAACGTGGTCATTTTTATAAATTTCCTGTAAACAAAACTTTGAACTTTTTGCAAAACTAAGGATTTTCTTATCCCAGGCATAGATTACCGTAGCCGTATTTGGCACAACTTTTTGGAATTTTGGATCCTCAATACTCTTCAACTTTGTACTTGTTTGGGTTTATAAATATTTTTGATTTGAGCGTCACTGATGAGTCTTATGTAGACGAAACGCGCGTCTGGCGTACTAAATTATAATCCTGGTACCTTTGATAACTATTTAGAATAAATAATTGAAACATCATTGTATTTTATTCACCAGCGCCAGGCATCGAAAGGAGAAATTGTCCGAGATGAGGGACACGACAGAAGAAGGTATAACCTAGACCAGAGTGAGCTAGAGTATTTCCCAGATCACGTGCCCAGGTCCTCCACCAAAATATATTATGCGGGAACTTGGACCCGTTTTTGTAATTCGTGTTGTAGTCTTTATTTCATGGTTTTATCGATTCTTTTTGCGGGGAACTGCTCACATTGATTGTACATTATTTGGGAACTAGCTTGGACTCGGCATGACAACGGGACCTTTAAAAGACAATCCAGTCTGCTAACTACATTTTATTCTGGTTCACAGTCTAGAGAACCAAATAGTTTTGCACGACTTTATATAGCAGACTGGACTTAATTTGACACGTAACATTTTGTTACTCAAAACAATAGCTTTCTCTGATCTCTTTTAATAAACAACGGACTGTGTCGGTCAATGACAGAATTACTTAATCTTAATTGTTCAAGTCTATTAATTTCAAAAGTATATACAATTATCTTTATGCCTTCGAAGCTGACACATTTATCAATTAGCTGGGGGACATTTTTGAGACAACGTTATCAAATAAACTTTAAAGATTAAACACTTTACATCTACATTTTTAGGAAATTGTTCTAAAAACAAGTTAAACTTTCTTTAATTTGTTTTATTTACGTTTATTTTTCTGTCATTTAATTTTACAATTAAATGATAATTTAATTTTACAATTAAATGATAAATATTCTCTTGGACTTGTGTGCATTTTTCCATTATCCAACAAAACTATATTTGTAATTTCTTAATAAATATTATCTTTGAATATTACGCATTTTTTGCATCATTATAGATCAAAAATAATTGGTATGCAGTTGTATTGACATTACCATGGAGAATATTTAGTCCGTATCCCTCAGTCATGGTCTGTTGACTTTGAAAATTTGCTTACTGTACATGTATTAGTTTGTAATAAGGTCAGTTTAAAATGAACCATTAATGTTTAGTCAATGATATTCGATTTGCAAGTTTTATCTCCATTGAGAATTTATAACCCCATCCCCTAATTATGGTTCGTTGACTCTGAAACTTTTACATAGTTTACAAATTAATGTTTGTATTAAGGTTTGTTTAAAGGAAATACATTATGAAAAGTCAATGATATTAGGTTTGCAGTTGTATCAACATTGACACATCTCATTTCATTTGAGATTTTTTACCCCTATACCTTCAGTCATGGTTCATTGAGTTTGAATGTTTGCATAACTTACATGTTGAAGTATTGCTATTATAATTTCATCATTTCAATTATCAAAATAACAAATAGGTGAGACACATCTTGTATTCACAGTTTATTTGTTTTATTTGTTTAAGTTCTTGTATTTTGTGGAGACTATTTGCAGTAGTCCATTCTGGTTGTTTCCTGTTTTCTAAATCCCAGTATTTGCTCACCAACCTCACAAATTAATTGTTTGATATATATTCACTGTTCGTCTTTGCATTTGGTTCCTTAACTCAAGTTTGAACTGTCGTGCAACTTTTTTATCTTTAGATTATCTGTGTCACGTCTTTTTTTCTGTTCCTGTTTAATCTCTATTGACAAAGTTAAAGCATAACTCTAGATATAAGAAGTTCAGGGTCGATACCAATATCAGCACCTTTATATGACCGTACATCTTTCATAGATCTTTTGTAAATCGTGAGATGTGATCAATCTGATTCTTGATGTCTCCGTCTGGTGACGTCCATATATGTTTATGAATATCTTTATGTTGGAACATGTTTGCACAAACTACAATTGAACTATCTTTCTGTAACTGCAAGTACTCTTATATCGGTGCTTTGTTTGTAACCTCGTCAAATCATGTATGTTTCTGTCCAAAGTCATGAGCCGGTTATTTGATGGTTGTTGTTTGTCCATGTCTATTATATTTCTTTTTGTATATTATATTGATATTGATTTAGATTAGAAAAGTACAATAAAAAATACCGAACTTCTATGAGTATTCGAAACAGAAATTTCCTAAGCGAATGGGTCAATCAAAAGCTCAATAAAGTCAACAGTAGTATTCCGCTGGTAGTTATTGATAAATCGATTGAGGAAAAAACAAATCCGGCATACAAACTTAAACTGAGGGAAACACATCAAATATAAGAGGAGAACAACGACAAAACAGAAACACAACAATAAAATACAACATTCTCAGAAACGAACACTTATTTAAAAATGGTAATTTTCCTGACTTGGTACAGGACATTTTAAGAAAACCTCCCGCTTTTGTGGCAATGTTGAATATAACATTGAAATGACAACATTACATGACAGGACTACAATACAAATAAATGGGAAAACATACAGAAACTCACCACATATAATAGCTATAAAAAGGTACCAGGCTTATAATCTAATACGCCAGACGCGCGTGACCGTCCCATCCACACAAAAGCAACTAGCAGCACCAATTCTAAAAGGATGACCTTTGTGATATTGAGATGATAATCCAATAAAATTCAGTGATTTATTTAGTGTGTCAATGAACTGTGATCGAAATATTGGCCACCCATTTAAATGACAAAATAAATTGGCAATGCCAGGTTGAGTAATTCTGTAGTTCAAATATGACAGCAAATATTTAACTGGGAAAATAGATGCTTTTTGTTGTCCATTAATAAGAATGTTATGAATCTTGCCTAGGACTGAGTGCTTAAATCAACTGAAAGATATTATAAATTGTTGAAATTGAATTTCAATGTTATCCATCTTCAAACAGTGATTGTTAGTACATGTATTCACAGATCTTGAAGTCATTTCACAAACCCTCAAAAAAGCAAAAAATGCAACAGTGTAGATCGCTTTAAATAACATAATATTCAATCCCATGACTAGTCTCTGTAAAATGGAGATTGTTATGGGTAATCTGCCATCAAAAGTGCAACGTTTTTTCTTGGCACCATGGATTAACTTATAGATTAAAAAGGATGCAGTGGGATCGGATACATTATTGATTTTCTACATTGGCTAGAGGTATAGGGGGAGGATTGAGATCTCACAAACATGTTTAACCCGGCGCATTTTTGCGCCTGTCCCAAAGAGACAACAACCCGACCAAATAAAAAAAAACACAGCAGAAAGTCACCAACAGGTCTTCAATGATGCGAGAAATTCCCGCACCCGGAGGCTTCCTTCAGCTGGCCCCTAAACAAATATATACTAGTTCAGTGATAATAAACGCCATATTTATTTCCAAATTGTACACAAGCAACTAAAATTAAAATAATACAAGACTAACAAAGGCCAGAGGCTCCTGACTTGGGACAGGCGCAAACATGCAGCGGGGTTAAACATGTTTTTGAGATCTCAACCCTCCCCCTATACCTCTAACCAATGTAGAAAAGTAAACGCATAACAATACGCACATTAAAATTCAGTTCTAGAGAAGTCTGAGTCTGATGTCAGAAGATGTAACCAAAGAAAATAAACAAAATGACAATAATACATAAATAACAACAGACTACTAGCAGTTAACTGACATACCAGCTCCAGACTTCAATTAAACTGACTCAAAGATTATGATTCCATCATATGAACATCAGGCACAATCCTTCCCGTTAGGGTTTTAGTATCATACCATCATAACATATATGAGAAGAACATAACCCGTGTCATGCCAACAACTGTTTTTAGAATAAATGTGTTTAGTTCCGATGCAAAGACCTTATCAGTGATCAATATTAACGCCAAAATATGCAATCTTTAATGACTTGACAACAGTATCGTAATTATATCCCTTCTTAATAAGTCTATTCAAAGGTTTTGTAAGTTTCTGAGGTGAATACTGACACATTTGTGCTTTATAAAGAATATTTTCATAAAAAATTGGATGTGAAATACCTGAACGTATAAGAAGTCTGCATGTTGAGCTATATTTACGAATGATGTCTTTATACCGATGATAAAATTTAGTAAATGTTTTGACTAGCTTGTGATATCGAAAACTCTGGTGTAATAATTTTTCAGTAATACATAAATTTCTCTCGTTAAAATCTAAAACATTGTTACATACACGAGCGAATCGGACAAGTTGAGATATCTGAGACAGATGTTAAAAGATCTTTGAAGTCAGATACTGCCTTTGAAAGTGTATTTATAGAAGTTCTTATCTCATCATTACCATCGTTACTTGTCGTGCTTGTACTAATTTCTTCTAAATTTACATCTGGCGGTTATACTGCAATTTGAAGAATTTGATTTCTAGTATATAAAGGTGGATTGTTCTTTTTTGTGGGTCTTCTGGCTGTGATAGAATTCCTAGAAGGTTCCCTGTCTGGTCTTGTCTTCGTTCTCGGAACTAATACTCTCTCTTTTACCCTGACCGCCTCTCTGTTGCTTGCTTCATCCCTGCAGGCATCCTGAAATTAAAGTTTTACTAGCAGGTGTCATTGAAATATTTCAATTGTAGAAACAACTAAAATAATAGTATTGATTAAAATGTATTATAATATATACATATTCAGTGCCAAAAAAAGTCTATGCTGAGATGACTTTTTTATATTCTGGTAGTTCATATACACACGTATAATGTTCAAACATGACATATATGACTGTTATACCAGATTGCATAGACATTGGCTGAAAATATCAATACTCATAATATATGGTTTAGATAATTTAAGTATGTCAATTCAGGTTACACTTATTAATAAATAAATTATTCATTCATTACTTCATTCTTATTACTACCTTGCGTTATTGTAATCAGTGCATAATCGGTTCAATTATTAAAGTCCTTATGTACATTGTATCTATAATACATATACATTTGTATGGTAGCCTTTTATTTCTAAGTAACATATTATATATGTATCAATAAGTATGTCTGTATCTGATGACAGTATTTATAATTGGTGACCATGTTCAGCAAAGAGATTGTTACATGTGAAATAGGGTGCAATGTACATATTCAGAATGTACAATGAAAAAATTGACATTTTGTCCGTAATCAAACAGCAAAGAGCTGTATTAAATGTTTATATTGTACATATTTATATGTAACAGAATAGCAAAAAACTGTTCAATGTTTTCATGGAAGATGTTGTATATATGCGTCTAAATCTTTGTGTAAATGTAATCATACATGTATTTTATATATTATATATATATACATAACTATTTGACTACAGAAAAAAGTATATTCTAGTACGTTTACTAGAATATTAAAACACATTAAACGTTAATAGTGAAACAATGAGTTTCTTGTAGGCTAATAACCAACAAAGAGTTGAAATGTGAATTTAATTCATTAAATACAAAGTATCCGCTATATGAATTGCACTGATACGCACATGCGTGTACACGTACTTTTGTATTTTCTTATTTATTTCATTGTTTATATTTTTAAAGTTACCTTATTTTTTTCTGCATATATCAGGGCTCCTCTGATGCTCAACCTTAACCTTCTATTTCCTTCAGTATTTAAATGTACTCCATGCTTGTCTAGAATGTCATGTGTCGGGTACTGAAGCCCACGATGCACCCAAAATATCATTCTATTGCTGAAGACACTTTGTAAATGCTGCAGCTTGCAGTTCAAATCGATTACTCTGTCATAATACTGGGACACTGTGAGTCCACCTTTAGCCAAAACCTTATCCCGATTGAACAATAAGACAACCATAACTAAAGGAATGTTAACTGAAATTAATACTTCTATAAAATACTGACTGGCAATTCAAAATTCTGCAAATATCATTACTGCCGATCTGCATAAACACACCATCAGGGCTAACACAGCGTAATTGAAAGGAACAATGTGAGAGCTACCTATTATAAATGCCTTCATATTTAAAACGTAATATAAGTATGATGATTTACCTTAAATATATTGTTTAAACTTAAATTCAATCTTCGCCTTCAATAATTGTCAACTGAAACTGCTACTTCCGAGTTTTCCTAAAATTCATATAAACAGAAGAAATGTGTATTACACTTTCATGTATAGCATTTGTATTGTCAAGTGCGGAATGGCAATGCATCACAAACGATATGTAAATTTAACGTGAATCTTCGGTCAGCTTGACCTACGTCTACGACATTTTGTACCACTCTCAGCCTCAGTAAACAAATCAATAACTCACGATGTAATCGATCCCAATCAATAAAATTGTAGGGTTTTTGTTAGCCACTAATGTTCAGAACTATGGTTCACTCATAACACAATAATTGTCGATATATAAAATCAATAAAAGGATAGTTAATTGATTAATCCTTTGATCAACATTTTCAAATTGTTCAAGATCAGCAAGAAATGCATGCGCATCAAACTAATCAATATACATGATAAATTATTTTAGACAATACCCAAAACAAAATCGGGTTTGACATTACACAAATGCTCTGTTCTTCGCATAAATGTGTTATTTATTTATTCATAACCCTATTGTAATAGATAAACACGTTAACACCGAAGTGACTACAGAATAAAAATTAATGCGTAAAACAACCTAATTGTTATCGGCACATAAACAAGAATGTGTCCAAAGAACACGGATGCCCCACTCGCACTTTTTTTTGTCTATGTTCAGTAGACCATTAAATTGGGGTCAAAAATCTAATTTGGCATTAAAATTAGAAAGAACATCTCAAAGGGGACACATTTTCTACGTTTCAAGTTGATTGGACTCCAACTTCATCAAAAACTACCTTAACCAAAAACTTTAACCTGAAGCGGAACAGACGGTCCAACGGACGAAGAAACAGACGGATGCACAGACCAGAAAACATAATGGCTCTCTATTATCGCAGGTTTGGCATAAAAAGGAACAGCCGAACAACGAATTATATGTAAGCTTAAGAGTTCAACGCATACATGTACAAGTGACGTCACCTTTAAATTTCTATTTTTTTCCAAAAAAAGATTCAAGATTAGGTTTATGATATTGATATTACATGTATTAATAACAATGAAAATTACAAAACTTAATAATTAAACAGTATCAGTAATTAGATAATTGTTTGTATTATTTATCTATTTTGGTGTTTCTTCTAAATCAAACTGTAAACAAAATACATCGTATAAATTTAGTTGACCCAAACTAAAATCTTATAATGAAATGAGTGATTATTAGAACAGAAAAATAAGATTAACAACTACAAACGATAAGACATTTGACAAAATCCGATGAGAATAACAAATATAATATCAAACTAAATACATGAGTTTTGCATAGAAAATTACCAATGACACGTCTTATAGATGACACGTCTTATAGTAATGCGAATTCACACTCAACAAAACAGTCACAATCGGGCACACGTCACGTTCAGTACTTAAAAGATCAGACGACGTTATGCAAACCCAAACTTTATACGTGGTAAAATATCTGTAGTTAGTTTAGACAAAAAAAACATCGAATGGAGCAACCAATTTGTGATGGTGTCCATAACATTTACTGAGTGTCATTTTAAATCTGTCCTCTTCATAACTTTGTTGTTGCAGTTTCTGCGTTAGGATTATACTCCTGTGTATGAAGACATCAAACGTGTGGATAACAACTTTTATATTCCTCACTCGGTAAAGACGATCTGTTCCAAGAAAACGACTCAACAGAGGGACGAAAGATACCAAAGGGACAGTCAAACTCATAAATCTAAAACAAACTGACTACACCATGGCTAAAAATGAAAAAGACAAACAGACAAACAATAGTACACAAGACACAACATAGATAATTTAAGAATACACAACATGAACCCCACCAAAAACTAGGGGTGATCTCAGGTCAAACACTCAAGATGGATAAAGGCTTGCTTACAAAAACCTACCTTCTTGTAAAATTCACTCCATAAAAAGGCCAAAAAGATCGCTAAGAACGTGTAAAAAACTAAATTGTCAACAAGTTCCAATCATTTTAAAACGTTTTCTTATGCATTTCTAGATATAAAGTGACATCTAGACAACTCTGAAAATATCTTCTCTATATTACCTATTGTGTCAGTATCGAATAGTGTTATTATACAACTAATTAGATTCAAACAAAATCCAATATAAAGAAATACCTGACCACAATTGATATGCATTTGAAATGTCTTTTAAAGTATATGAAAATGTAGTTAAGAGTTTAAAACCATAAACAAACCACCCAAAACACGAAATGAATCAACATAATGCACAAGAAATAAACTTGTATTCTTTTAATCAAAAAGTATCACAATTTTAGACGATAAAATGTTCAGTTGCTGAAATTGCAAATTCTGTCGTTTAAGTCATTCTTTTTTCTTTATCTAGTGAAGGTATTGATTTCTTCAGCTTGTTAAGAAGGCTGTTTGGGTCCTTGTCTGTGTCCATTTCGAAATTAATACAACCGCGATCCGATCGGTAAATGAACACGGTATTATTCGTACTTTTTAAGTTTGCTTCCATAATTTTAAATTCACATTTATTTTCTAATACATTAAATGCCTCGTCAAGCTGTTTTTTCCTCTTTTGTTCCTCTCTTACTGTAATCACGTAGTATTCATATAAACACAGTATTGCAGCGATTCCAAAAACTAATATTTCTACAAGTAGGTTTGCAACTGCATTAATTGCATTCTCTTCTGACTCTGATAGACGTTTCACTTGTCTTGAAATATCATCATTTCTGGGTGGAGGTTGTGCTTGTTTTGAGTTGGCCTCATCATCTGATATAGGTATAAAGGGTCTTGAGTAAGTATTCTCTGCGGATACAGGTTTCACATTTGTTGAGCAAGCATTATCTCCGGATGAAGTTTTCACTTTTCCTAAACCATACGCTAGTTTTTGTAGGTTCGAGTATTTTGAATCAAGGCCTGAAAAAATACAATTAATACTGCCAGTGTTTGTCGTTTGTTTATGTGTTCCATATTTGGTTTTCATTATTTTTTTTTATATAAATAAGGCCGTCAGTTTTTTCGTTTGAATTGTTTTACATTGTCATTTCGAGACCTTTTAGAGATGACTATGCGGTATGGGATCTGCTAATTGTTGAAGGTCGTACCTATATTGTCACCTATAATGTTAATTTCTGTGTCATTTTGGTCTCTTGTTGAGAGTTTTCTCATTGGCAATCATACCACATATTTTTTTTACACAATATAATCTCTTTGATATATTAAATCAGTAGGCAAACTGTGTGGTTCCTTAGTTTCTACGGATTCAAGTATGCAAGTAATGAATGAATTTGAAGTTCTTCCAAATAAACTTCATACCTCAGAGAATGTTTTGACATGTAGATTTCCAAAACAAAATTTGAAAAATGAAAAAATAAAATGGCCAATACGGGGGATTATCGTACATTGTGCTTTCACACGACTTAATCCAGTAGCTTTTTTCTAATTATCAAATAACGAGCATGACACGTCAGAAGTATATTTTGTTTATATGTTTTGAATTCGCACAACTTTTGAAAGTGGATCATGCATTCGTTCTAAAATATTTTCTTTAGACCAGATCAAAGTTAAAAAATGAAAAAGATGACATAATTCGACAACTGCAATTGATAAATCGCTTTGATTTCCGAAAAAAAGATAATAATCAACACATGCATGGTAAGTAATGAAAGAGCGCGCGGTATCATATTATGAAAATTGATAGTTAAAACATAACAAAACACAAGTAAAGAAAGTTTAAGTTTTCAATATAAATCAAAACACAAAGGTGATTCCTAATTAGTTTTTTGAATGATTTTATTTAGACATAGAAAACCTTTGGTGATCCACAGTTCAAATGCCTATTATAAGTACGTCGTGAACAGTGGGTGTATTTGTATAATATATATATATATATAGTGCATAATTTGTTCTTCTATCTGATTATATTCTTTCTTTTATGTAACAGTTATGATCTTTCTCATCGGTTCTCTTTATTTCTAGATGAACACTACAGTCAGTTCTTTTTTCTGTTTTGCCAACCATTGTTAGTTGTAGTCTGTTTTATGTTTTGAGCAAACTGTTTTGGTAGGATGAATTTTTATAATGGTGCTCTTTATAATATCTGTCCATTACATTCAGAATCTGTATACTATGGATCTTTCATTTATGCATCCCAAATAATATCCTACTGAGTTCTTTTCTAGGTCCATCAATAAATATCTTATATAAATGTGTGGGAGGTTTTCTCTCCTAGTCTTACTCCTTGCTTAATATTGAATGGTTCACTTAACTCATCCATTAGTTTTACTTTTGAATCAAGTCCTTCACAAAGCTCTGTTGGAATGTTCCAATAAATTGGATGTATATTTTGATCAAGCGCCTTATTAATGGTGGTTGTATATAAAGAACCGATACAAAAAAAATCAGTTGATTTGATTTGTTGTTCCAAAAAAGGCATATTTCCAATAGTATGTGTATCTTATATAACCTGGTAATTACTCATAATAGTTGGATCTTTTTTGTAAGAATTTCAGTAAGTAATCTTAATCTAAACGATGTTGGTACTGTTCTTTTTAATACTATAAAAAAGAAGATGTGGTATGATTGCCAATGAGACAACTATCAAAAACTATCAAAAGACCAGAATGACACAAACATTAACAACTATATGTCACCGTACGGCCTTCAACAATGAGCAAAGCCCATACCGCATAGTCAGCTATAAAAGGCCCCGATAAGACAATGTAAAACAATTCAAACGAGAAAACTAACGGCCTTATTTAAGTAAAACAAGAATGTGTCCATAGTACACGGATGCCCCACTCGCACTATCATTTTCTATGTTTAGTGGACAATGAAATTGGGGTCAAACTTATAATTTGGAATTATAATTACAAAGATCATATCATAGGGAACATGTGTACTAAGTTTTAAGTTGATGTAACTTTAACTTTATCAAAAACTACCTTTACCAAAAACTTTAACCTGAAGCGAACGGACGCACAGACGAACGCACAGACGAACGAACGAACGAACGAACGAACGGAGGCACAGACCAGAAAACATAATGGCCCTTTACTACCGTAGGTGGGGTATAAAAAATGAATTGTTTAAAACATATTGAAGTTAGCACAGGAGCGACGGTTGTTTTGGGTTTCTGTAAATATTCAGCTTATGCCAGATTCATCTGCACTTTTTTTATACATTGAATTGGTCAACTGCTTTCATTAGTTCAGACTTGTTGGTCTACAAACAAGTCAAAAATCTGGGTTGTCCATTATCTGCTGGCATAGACTTTTCTGAGTAACAGCTTGTTCCATTCTCTTTTTCTATGCAAATTTCATTTCTCCATTTTAAGTACATTGTCAGGGTATGATCATTCTGTAAAAATGGCTTCTTGCCATTGCTTGTATCATATGTATATATGTATGATCTAAACAGTATTTATACCATCGAGTTTGATTCCTTCAGTTGCAGAAGTTGTTTTTTTTCAATTGTAGTATACCCTTCTTTTATGAGGCTGTATGATTCATATCCATCGGTGTTTTCACATTATTTTCTACATGATTGTTGTAGCACCCTGTTGAATGAGGTGGTTGTATTGTTTTTTGTCTATATGACCCCATAGGAGTTTCTATTTTTTTTCTTATTTACAGGTTTTTTTCTTGCTGGTTACTCATTTTACTGTCACACAAATAGTACTGACAGTTCTTATCTATTCGTTTTTTTTATGTGTTTTGTCATTTGATTTTGCCATGTGATTAAAGACTTTCCGAATTTATTTTCCACTAAGTTCAGTTTTTTTTGTGATTTCACTTTTTATTGATACTTGATATCTCGTCTATAACATATTTGAAGACAAGATCTTTGTCATTAACTAGTACATAATCAATTTGTGGGGAAGAAACTAAGCCTGTTGAAAAATGTATGTCTTCAATCTAACTATTCATCTGTAGATAGTACCATTTCGGAAACAAAGCTTTTAAGCAACTTATCATGTTTGTTATTTCTTGTAGCTAGTAGTGTTCCTTTCAAACCTCAAAGCAGAATTGTATGGTTTTCTTAATACTTTTGCAGAATAGCAAATAGTACGGCTAGATTTACTATATATTCAAATTGGAAGTCTGTGTTCATGTTTGTATACATTTATAATGCAAAGCGGTTATAAATATTGCAACTCCTCATTACATGCTATCCTTTAATTCTAAACACTATTTGTCCATGAATTGGAAGCCCCCTTTTCTTATTGCCAGTTTAATACTCTCACTTTCATCATTTGTATCTGACTTTTTTTGTAATAAATTTATAAATAAATAGGGACTTCCCTACATGGCTATTTTTAGTCGATGGTCAACTACAAATATCAAAGAATAAGTTTTAAACTTAATTGATAGTTTATTTCAAAGCTGATTTTTACAATCAAATACAAAAGCTAGTAAGTTATCTTTCATGTAAGACAGGTGAAAATAATTTTGAAAATTAAATTAAGCATACATGACTTTCAGTGAGACAACACTGTTTGTATTATTTACCTGACGATATCTGGATATTGGTATATAGTCAAATCTTCGGATATTGTGATAATATTAAGATTTCAAAATGGAAACAATGGGAACAACGTCAAAATGTTTAGGATTTAGATTATTATAAACATCTATTTGGGTTAGTCAAAGCAAGCGTATGAGGTATATTGTTCCTTATACTGTTAGAGGTTTCTAATGCCTCACAACCATATTATATCAATGTGTAAACGCGTTGATTGTGAACTATAAAAATCACGTAATTCGTGCATTTTAGGTTAAAATAATTTAAAGCAAACATATTTCACTGTGGATTAGCATTCATTAGCTGTCACTATCTTATTGATTTACAACTGTTTGTTACATTGATTATTTATAATCGTCGTTTTAACCTTTGGATGTGTCATTTGTATGCAAGAGTTACATTCCTTTGTATTTTGTTCAATTCTTTTGTAAGACTTGTAATTTGAACATAGAAAATTATATATTTTATCATGTTTAAAGGCTGTATTTTCTTTATAACAAATACCCATATTTTTTTATTGATTGTTTTTTTCCCCATTTTTGCCAAATAAGGGCATGTAACTTAGATAGAAAGGGAGATAAATAAAAATATTAACAATAGAAAACGTAGTGAATTAACCTATTGTTACGAAATGGGGGTCCCTTAAAATGGAACTTGTTTTCCCTAAAATTGTGTGATGATGTTGTTTAAACCTTACCGTTTATTGGCTGTTCTTATTATATATTTCTTGTATAACCATGTTTGTTAACTTTTTTTTTATTCTTGTCTATGTTTTTACAATTGGAACACCTGTGAATTGTTTACTTCAAATGAGGTACAACACAATGACGTCATAACCTATTTTTTTTATGACGTCGGATTTGGATTTGGTAATTTCGGTGAATGGCAAGCCGAAATGGTAAAAGGTAAACCAAAGGGTTTACCTAAGTATAAATACGTTTGAGAAAACGGATAAGACTTCAGTACGACATTACCCTGTGCAAGTAACACACGCTAATTCCAAGCCGACGTACCGAAACCATTTACCAGTATAAAATAGTAACCAAACTATTTCCGAATAATGTGGGCTTGCTAATTCCTTAACAAGTTGCATTTAGAGAATAGCTTCTCGGGAGAAACTTTATCTTTTGACACTAGAATTTGATTTGCCATTTTAATTTGCCGATTACCACACTGTTATAGCTAGTAAACTTTCGGGGTAAATATATATTTATATTTTTTGAATTTTTTTTAATTCACGATATTCTTACGTTAATATAGTAAGGTATTTATTTGTAAGACTAGAATACTGTTAAGTTATTTAATATTGGAACGAATTGTTGACATTTAATGCATTTTAAAGTAAATACAAGTTGATTTTTTTAACGAGTCTGTTATTCTTACCAAAACATAAACAGAACCAAACTTAGATCTACCAAAATACCACAAAGTTCCACAAAACCTATACAGAACCAACCTTAGATAAACCGGAATATCACAAAGTACCACGATACCAGAGTACCACGCTACTAAAGGAGGGTTGCCAGTTATAACTTGAGTTCATATATACTTAAACATTGTTATAAAACACATTCTTATAGCGACACACTAAGGGTAACACATTTATAGTTTAACACCAATGCCTGGTCGCTCGGTTTTCGGTGCACTATTTTAGTTTGTAGCTAGAAAAAAAGTCCGGCGACCCCATGTTTTTCTTTTTCTTATTTAAGGGCATGTTATAAGAGCAATCTTCTAACATTTGATCTTAAATTCTATGATGCATAATCTATACAAAATCTGACCATTTTACACAACCTCCAACGTGAAAATTGTCCAGTGACCCATACATTATTGTATTTAAAAAAGCAACATGATAAACACTTCATTTTGACAAATTATTAAAATAGTCCGTGGATTTTATAAAAGTATAAACACAAATGTTTTTTAGATCATAATTAAGTTTCATGCAGTTTTACTTTAAAAGCAATTTAATATTTCTGATTTATGAAATTGGGTTATCTTTGAAACAAATGTCAATTATACCGTTATTTAATTAAAGAATCAAGTTTAAGACAAAGCATAACAAACAAGCAATTTATGTGGAATTAACGGCCACAGTTCACTTTGAATGACGAGGTCTGACATGATAACATAATGCCGACATGATTGATTTAACTGACAAATCTGTGCACCATTGGTAGCAATGGATGCTCAAGTTCCTCCAGGTTAAATTCTAAAGAGAACGAGGGCCATGATCCCCAAATACGTCGGGTCTTATTCTCATCACCCCCTAGTTTCAGGGGAGTAAAGATTACCAATTCAACAATTTCTAGATCATAAAACAGTTAATCTCGAACTGGTACCAATTCAGAACCGGCCAATCAGGGTAGAAATGAGATGGTCTCAACAGAACTTCCTGCGGTAACGCAGGAAAATAAAAAAAACTAATATGATCCGACGTACAATACAGGAACGGATCATGACCCCTTAATCTTGCCAGACCCCGCCAAACAACCTTTTACTGTGACATATATTTTATTATCATATGATGAACAATTATACTATTATTGGAGATATAAACTCTGAAAGTTCATAACAAAAATTTAAAGTTCTATATGTGTTCCAGGTGGATAAACTAAAATCATACTGATTGTTCCAATCGCATTGCTGGTGGCTGATTGTCCTGGTAAAACTGTATAACACTCACTCCAATAATTTAGAATACGATAGTTCTCAAAAGTTTGTTCAGCAAGCAATTCCATCGGCTTAGTCTAGTCATCTTTATTTTGTCCAACAACGTATTAAGTATCAGGCTTCTCTCTGAACAGCCTGAAAAATGAATAAAACAGCACAAGTAATTGTTGGTAGAGTGTGAGGGGAGGTGGGTGGATTTTGAAACTTTCCCTTATCCAGAGCGGCTAGTTCAACTGTGAGGCTGAAGTCACGTGATGTTTATAAACCAAAAGCGAGATGCTGATCCAAATGATGAAATATATCATTTAAGGAAAATAAATATATTAATCAAGTCTCTTTCATTAAATTGGTTTATCTTACAAGTGATAAACCTTATTAATTAAAGAATCAAGTTTAAGGCAAAGCATAACAAACAAGCAATTTATGTGGAATTAGTTTAAACATATTTATTTATAGTGGATTGGGAAACAAGTTTTGCAACTTATATTAATCCCTTTCCACTTTGCGGGTGCGAGTGCTACCTTGTAGCGGCATTAGCCTACTCTTTTTCGAAATCTACAAGGGTGTCTTTAACGTGCAAGAGATATGGCTCTCTCTTAACACGGGTCAGCCATTTATCGTCCCCTTCCGACGGACTATCATCGATTCCTTAAGGCCATACTCGCAAATGGTGTCAAGAGAGAGCCGAAAATTGAGTTCCTGAAATTTTCATCCCAACGGGAATCGAACCAGGAACCTTTGTGTTAAGTGGAATTAACGGTCACAGTTCACTTTGAATGACGAGGTCTGGCACGATAACAGAATGCCGACATGATTGATTTAACTGACAAATCTGTACACCATTGGTAGCAATGGATGCTCAAGTTCCTCCAGGTTAAATCCTAAAGAGAACGAGGGCCATGATCCCCACATACGTCGGGTCTTATTCGCATCACCCCCTGGTTTCAGGTGAGTAAAGATAAACAATTTAACTATTTCTAGATCATAAAACAGTTAATCTCGAACTGGTACCAATTTAGAACCGGCCACTCAGGGTAGACATGAGATGGTCTCAACAGAACTTCCTGCGGTTACGCAGGAAAGTAAAAAAGCTAATATGATCCGACGTACAATACAGGAATGGATCATGACCCCTTAATCTTGCCACGTGAGTGAGTCTATACACACTCATTAAATACCCCCCTTTTTTTTCTTTTTCTTAACCCCTTGAAAACCATAAGAAATTCTATTCCAAATTATACTTCCGGGAAACGCCGATTTTTTTTAGATGATAGGAAAGTTTCAATAACCCCTTGTATGTTGTTCAAGTATATATCATAAACAATATCGGATAAGTGAGTTCCGTCACATCTATACAAGTTCATCTCTCGAGCTCGGATATTAGGATGTTGAATTACACAGTGCCAATCATTCAAGGCATACTTGTTAATAGCCGAGTTTACTCGTTTTCGAGATCTATCGATAGCTTTTCCATCTGCAGCATCGTGCCAGTACCTTTCGCATTAGCATTTCGCTCCATACGATGCGAGTGTTAGGTAGAAGTAAATGCGGACGCAGAATATCCCTTTCAATATTTTGGATGAGTTCCAAAGTTTTAACTTTTACCAGATCATTGGAACCAAGCTGAATGATTATCAAGGCGGGAGGAGAAAATTTGTCAACTGCATGGGATACCTTGGCATTAAAATCATTCCACAACATACCCCTTTTTCCAAACCAGCGTATGTACACCAGGGATGGGGTAATTGAAAATGTAATGGTAATTTAGTGTAATGCATTACAATTTTCTATGTAATTGAATGTAATGTGTAATTGAGCATTTTTTTTAATTACATGTAATGGTAATTTAATTAATTACATTGAAAAAAAGCATGTAATGTTCAATTACTTTTGAATTACATTTCAATTACATAAACTTTTATGGTGTTGAAGATAAGAATTTGTGTTTTATAATATAAATTGTAAAATAATACTTGTTTTTCAAATATTGATATCACATTATTTAATATATATATGAAGTCTAAAAATTTATACTGAAGTTACAATGTATATTAATGTTTATTTGACCTACAGATGTTTTTTTTTAATAATTATTTTTTAATTATAAATTAAAAAAATGTGAGAATCATATATTAGTGTTCAGTTTTTAAGAAAGATCTTTTAACTAAATAGATTGATAAGTAATTAATCACCTTGTTAAACAAAAAAAAAACAAAAAACAAAAGTGTCACTGTGAAAAATCTTTCTTAGACGGTTTATTTAGAATTTAAAATCACTGCACACAATCATTTTGTCAAATTAGTATACACAAAAGGATTATAGAAATAAAAATTAACAGCTGTGAAAACAAACAGCAATTAATCAGATTAAAATGTCCAGGGGTAATGTCACTGTTACATGTGGGTTTTTTTTTTATCTAATTAGCAAAATATTACTAATATTTAGACATTATACATACATTATTTGTACTAAAAGTATTTTCAATATTGTGACAGGCACACTTTTTGATATTTTTTAATGTAAAAAAAAATATTGATGATTTATGAATAATATCTTTATTTATATTAAGTTTTATTTAAATGACTTTATTTCTCAGATATCAAAATACCACTTGATGTATTGGCAAGTTAATAGGAACCAATTCCCCCTCCTTTCAATATGATGATCTTCTGATCATAGAACTTCCATGTTCTGATCAAGCAATATCTGCCACATAAGCTCCTGTCGAAAAGCCATTTAAAATTGATGTCAAAGTGTTCCGACCAGAGAGATTCACACTAAATGACAAAACATTAAAATAGTAATGATTATCAAATGCAACCCTTAACTATGCTTACATGAATATTTTACACATGCATTATTTATACATGTATAATATTGTTAAAAAGTACTGTAATGAAATGTAATGTGTAATTTAATTAATTACTTTAGTAAATTAATTGTAATTTAATTAATTACTTTAGTAAAGTAATTGTAATTTAATTAATTACATTTCAAAAACAGTGTAATGTGTAATTGATGTAATTGATAATTTTGCAATGTAATGTGTAATTTAATTAATTACATTCCAATGTAATTGACCCCAAGTCTGATGTACACCACTCTACTTTGAAGACCAATGTTTGGGCCCCCGTATCTCGTTTTTGCATTTGGCTGTGCCCAATATACAATTGAAGATCCGACGAACCAAATAGCTTTTGAACCTAAAAGGAGGTAATATGTATTATAATATTAAAAACCCTTCGTTTTAGCTGTAATGAAAGTTAAATTTAAGACTCAGATACGAATATAGCGTAAATATGCAACGGAAGAGCATCGGCCGCACTGCTTGATAATATCGTCGTTAACACCATTTTTTGCCATATCAGTAGCTCGTCCTATCCGAAAAGAATGAGAACGAATGTGGAACGGTAGTTCACAGAAACTCAAACATTTTTGAAGCAGGGAACAAAATTGATATTTTGTTAAGGCCAAACCATTAAAACGTGTATATAATTTATTTGATCCATTTACGCCGGAGTAGCGAACCTGCAAGTAAGATTGTAATAGCGTAATTGGACAGATATTCGAACCTGCATGGCTTTGAATGATCAGGGTTATGGAAGTATGCTTTTGATCGGTTTTTGAGCTGCATATTTTTACATGTATTCGATTTGACCCTTACTCCTATATCAAAAATGATATCTTCACATTTCAATGCATGTCCGCTTTCGGCAGTACGACTGTTTATAGCCAACTCACTTACCCGTAGCATGGCGAAATACGCAAGAGAAAAAGCAGAAGAAAACAATATAGTTTCATATTGAGAATTGCAGACGCTACGTAGACTGTGAATTAAACGTTTTAACAAGTCGAACGATATCGGCGTTCGAACATCTGCTTTCTGCGGATTTTTTCTACGCAATCCTTCAATCATTTTGTAGATGATGAATGATTTCGTATTATCTGTTACATTGTTAATCTTGTGTGTGTGTGCCAAACCGGAGATGTAGGAAGAAACAGTAGACGCAGAGAAAACTTTTTACGACAGGTATGCTATGAATTGAGCTATTTCGTCGATAGGTACCGGCCAAATATCGCGATTGTTATAAATAATGCGAAACTTTTTTTAAACATTCTACTGCTGTTTTCCCAGGAGTGCGGAGCCATTGAACATTTAAGTAATAGGTCTGCCTCGTATTTTAAACATTCCAGAGATGGGCCGGATTCGAGTATGGGTTTGCATCTGCTGTGGGGCATAGTTTCCGGAACTTCTGAAAATCACAACGAGAGAGGGAGTCAGCAAGAGAATTCAAATGACCTGGGATATGTTCGGCTTTAATCAATATGTTGCATTCCAAGCAGGCCAATACAAGTTTTCTGATTAGGGACATAACACTTGTCGACTTTGAAGACTTTTTATTGATTATAGAAACTACGCTCTGGTTATCTATGTGAAATAAATTTTTCTTGTTTTTTAACATGCCTCCCCAAATGTCCAAAGCAACGACTACAGGGAACAGTTCTAGAAAGGTAATATCGGTTAAAATTCCAGAAATTATCCAATTGTGGGGCCAACTTGCCTGGGCCCATTTCCCTTCAAAATAAATACCAAAGCCTTTTCCGACCCCACCTGCACTGTCAGTGAACAATTCGAGATCTGAGTTAGATGACCAGAATTTATCCAGAATTACGGTAGTACCGTTGTAGTTTGATAGAAATAGTAACCAAATATTAAGGTCTTCTTTCATAGCCTTAGTTATTCTGGTTCTGTGATGGGGCCTACCCAAATTGCAAGTGGCGTCAATCAAACGACGACAAAAGGCTCGACCCGGGACAATTGCTTGACATGCAAAATTAAGAATACCAATCAAAGATTGTAAATCCCGAAGGGTGATTTTGGATCTACCTAAACAATAAGATATACTGGCTTTTAACTCAATAAGTTAGTCTTCGGGGAGACGCATTAACATGTTGATGGTGTCAAATTCTATACCAAGGAATATCAACACTTCCGTTTGCTCAACCGTTGTTTCCTCTGCTAACGGAACCCCTCAAAGTTTACAAGAATCTTGAAAGCACTTTAGAGTGTCGTGGCATTGAGAAGTTTGTGCCTCGCCTCCAAACAGAAAATCGTCCAAATAATGTAAAATATTGTCGTTTTTTTACTGTTGCTGTACAACCCAATGCAAGGCGGTGGAAAAGGATTCAAATAGCGCCGGGCTAATACTGGTCCCCATCGGGAGGCATTCATCAAAGAAATATTGATTCTCAAATTTGAACCCCATCAGATCAAAATCAAGCTGAGAGAGTCTTAGCAAACGAAAAGCCGATTTTAAGTCGCACTTGGCCAAGAGCGTGTTCTTTTTCAATCTGTGAATCATATTGACAGCGTCGTCTATGCTTGAGGATTTTACAGAACAGTACTGCTTGTCAATAAAGTCATTAACGGAGTGATTTATAGGAAAGGACAAATTATGAATCAACTTGAATTATGAACTAGATTTTTTTAGGGATAACCGAGATCGGAGAAACCCGAAAGGTGGGGAACGGAGGTTCTGAAAAAGGACCAGCCACCCTACCCAGGTTAATTTCTTTAGAGATTTTGGCCCTGGCTATGGTGGCTTTCTTCCAATTCATTTCTTTAGAATCTATATCCATAGGAAGTCTCGGACCGGAGTATTTTAGTTTAAACCCAGCTTCGAGACCTTGTATCAGGTTTCGAGCAACCTCTTGATGTGGGTAATTTTTGAGAGCTTTCTTTACTTCTTTGACGTTTATTGGCGAATTACCAAGAAAATACAAATGCGTGTAACCTGTAAATTAAAAACAAAAACAAACAAAATTTTATTAACATGATAAAATATAGTAAATACATTTTTTCTAGTACAAAGAGAGATAACTCGACCATTTCTATGAAACAATTTCAATTGTACTGACAGATATCTAAATATAATTTCTAGGAAAAGAGGTGTTTACAAAACAAGGTAAACATAAACAAAGCGGAATTAATTTCTGCATTCTAAATAGGGATGACTACCATTACATTTCGAGCATTTGTGAGTAAATTTGCAATTCTTGCCAAATGTACAAGTAACCTTGGTATTGAATAATCTGCATGTATTAAAACACGCGTCGTTGTCCTACATTTTGACCCGACGCCCCACTTGTCGATGAATTCCGACTATGCGATTGATGGTTATTGCCATTTGAAATTCCTGTGTTAAAAGAAGGACTAACATTCGGAGTAGATACACATAGTAACCACAGCTCCATATCGACAACTCCCCATGAAGAAAAGGGGGAGAAAACTTTACGTAACATAAATTGCTCATCGTAATGATCCCAGCCTCCAGAGTAACCCCTTGAGGCTGCCATTCTGACTGTTTGCATGTATTTGAAAAACTCCAGACCTTTGTTGGGCCATTTTTCAAGCATGACACTTCCATAAATCATGAACGCGGAAGTCCAGACATAAATACTTTTTATGGGACTTTTCTTTTGGTTAACTAAGGCAGCAACCATTTGATTTTCTGGGGGGGGGGGGGGGGGGGGGGGGGGCTATGGTTTTTTTTGGAAAAAAAAGTTTGTTTCCACTTTTTGGAGAAAAAAATAATTTGTTTTTGATTCTGAAAAAAAAAATTTGTTTGTTTCACCCTCAGCTGCCACTATATGTAATGCTAAAATTGAAAGAAAAAAATTGTTTTCGACTTGTCGCGAAAAAAATAGATTGTTTTTCGCCACAGGCGAAAAAAAAAGTTTGTCCAGAAAAAAAAACCATAGCCCCCCCCCCCCAGAAAATCAAATGGTTGCTGCCTAAGGATAAAACCCCCCTTTAACTACCAGTTCACCCTCTAAATTTTGATCGTTTACAAGGTCCCGGGTGGATTTTAGAAGAACGTTCAGGTCAATAAATTCAACGTTCCATATTTTTTCTTTAATTTTGACCGGAATATGGGATGAAATGGGATCGAAACACTTGAAATGTATGAAGGGGATTGGTCCACTTGTAAACGAGTATCTAAAGACCCAGAACCCGACCCGTGAGAAACATTTGAGACAGTTAACATACCAAGGTTGTTGTTTGCTGCACTCATCACCCCGCTGGGGCCAGGTTGTGGAGTCAGTGGTAACAAATCTCCCCTTGGTCTGTCCAGTGCGTCTCCCTCGTTGTCATTTGGACTTTCTGTATCCATCTCATATTGAATCCTGAAAGGCACGAATGGGGGTTCCAGATGTGCGTCTGATACAATGTTAATAGCTGGACACCTAGCAATTGCCAAATTATAATATGTCGCTGCTCTAGACACTTGAACGGTTCTTTTCGTGTTCTGTGATTTTGAAAGTGCTACTCGTGTTGACGCCACTTTGCCTTTTCTAAATTTCTTTGCTGGACCTGCAGGCTGCTGTGAAACTTTTTTAAGAACATAACGAGGCCTTTTCAGTGGTTTCATATCTGATTAGAAATCTATAAGTTGCGGACGTCGAAGATTTTTTGACGATTGTCTTTTGAAACTTTTGAAACTTTCACTTATCCAGAGCGGCTAGTTCAACTGTGAGGCTGAAGTCACGTGATGTTTATAAGCCGGAAGCGAGATGCGGATCCGAATGATAAAATATGTCATTTAAGGAAAATAAATATATTAATCAATTCTCTTTCATTAAATTGGTTTATGTTACAAGTGATAAACCTTATTAAATTTCATTTTCTCTATAAACTTGGTAAACAAATTCAGAAATAATGCATACAGTTTAAGAAAAATTCAGGCATAAACTCATTTACATTTTATATTTAACACGAACTAGTTGATGAAGAAATTTTTCCATTTGTCTTTGCAATCTTACTAGGGAAGTCGGGGAACATTAATGCAACATTCTCAGTGATATTGTGTAAACACCGAATGTCAGATTCATCGGAACCCAACAACTTTCTTTATTCAAAACAAAGTTGCTGTCTAGAATTCTGCCAGATCAGCCTTTCCAAAAAATCACTATTGAAGGTTGTTTTGCCCAATATTCCCAGTGTCTTTGCAATAAAAAGCAGTTAATAGGAAGTGTCACCCATTATAAAGAAGAACAAGACTTCCATTAGAATTAAGAAGATGTGATATGATTTCTTGTGAGACAAATCTCCAAAAGAGATCAAAATGACACAGAAATTAACCACGATATGTCACCGTACGATCCTCAACAATTAGCAAAGCCCATACCGCATATCAAAACGATTCCCAATTCGCCGTTTCAGAATCTTATGCATCCCGGGTAATATTTTCAAAAGTGTACACCAAAACGTCCTGGTTGGTTAGAAATGCCATAAACAATGGAAGTTTTATCCAATCAGGTGACGTTATTTTCATTTTGGGGTACGAACAATGAAATTATCCATGTTTCAGAGTCTGAAACGGCCAATTGTCCCACATTTAAAATTCCCAATTGTCCCACTAACATATTCCCGATTGTCCCACAACATTTCATTACATTTTTACCTGTAATTTTCAAAACGTGGGACAATCATGACGACACCTTTATAGTCAACATTTCATAACAAATAAAAGAAAATATAGATACAATAAATGTCTTTGACAAACTAATGAAAAATACGAGTATCTAGTACATTTACAGATTTTATAACGATTTTAAATTCAATAAAAAAAATTATAACCCTGTTCAAGGTAGACAAACAACACATTGACCTTTTGAAATTGAACATGTTACAAAGGAACATAACTCTTGTATACAAATGACACATCAATCGAATTAATTAGCTGCGCATTTGTGCGCCCCTGCAAGAAATATTCTGAATTATCAATATAACCACAAGTTGTTAATCTATAGAATACTGACGACTATTGAATGCTAACCCACAGTAAAGAATATTTGCTTGAAATTTTTTAACACTTACTCAGAAAAATGCTCGAACTACTTGACTTTCAATGCTCATAATTAACGTGTTAACAAACGGATATTATATAGTTGGTAAACATTGCAAACCTGTAATCGTATAAGACACTATAAACTTCGTGTGCTTGCATTAACTAATCCAAAAAGATATTTATTTTAAGCCTAAACCATTTCGACAAATTGTTTACATTTTATAAATTTGGGAATTCTAATTGTGTCACAAATTCCGGTTAAGATTTGACTAAATACTTACATCCTGAAATCGTCAGGTAAATATGCTATATTTTTTTTCATTTTTTTTTTTCATAAATAAAGCCGTTCGTTTTCTCGTTTGAATTGTTTTACATTGTCTTATCGGGGTCTTTTATAGCTGACTATGCGGTTTGGGCTTTGCACATTGTTGAAGGCCGTACGGTGACCTATAAATGTTAATGTTTGTGTCATGTTGGTCTTTTGTCGATAGTTGTCTCATTGGCAATCATACCACATCTTCTTTTTTTTTTTATATATAAACTGATAACACAAATATTCATTACGAAACGACAAAACCCAGAGCAGCGTGCTACATTTGAATGTGTATAACAAAACAATCTCAGTCATATACATACTAAGTCATAGTTGCTGATAATCCTCACACAAAAAGACATTTGCGGAAACTATCCTACACATACGATTAGGATTACAATTACACTTACAGGTACCATTTAAATCTTGGGCTTTCTCAAAGTGTAAAATAAACTGTCGATCCAAAACAATGTAACGATAGTGGTGTTTTTCTGAGTTGAACAACGACTTTTTTCTAATATATTTGCAGCAATGTGTTAATATCAATTATTGTATACGGTTTTATCCAGGTTAAAAATGCTGTAATTGTACGAAGTACTAGAACACAGCCGTGATATCGCGGGTCCGTGACTGAATTAAAGTATATAACTATGCGTAGGACTTATTCAAGTATTGGTATTGTCATCTGATAAACTCATGCAGATTATAATATGCACAGTTTTCTCTGCTTTCAAATTCTCTCTGTTTGAACCCGTCGACCTGGAATTTATCAATTAGTGGTAATATCAATTATATGGAAAACAAAAATGCCTTGAATGGAGTATTTTATAATCAAAATGATTGTCCTTTATTAGTTATAAATAAGTTGAATTATTTGATTCGCTGTTTACGTCATATCGATTTGTCGTTTTAACCCGATGACGGCTGACAAATTGGACCTCGTTATTTTAGTATTATAGATGGTAAAATGAACTAACGTTATTATAAAAGAATAGATTTAACATGAGAGACGCAAGATATCACAATTGTCGTTGCAGTATCTAGATTGGGACGATTGCTGAAAATAGAGAAATCTTGGGCGGATTTTGTTCGATGTGTCGATAATCTTCCCCCATGAACCTACGTGGGACTGGTATGCTCAAAACACGAGCTTTAACCCCTGTTACACCCTGTGAACTCTCACTGCGTTGTATTTAATTGATTGTCAGGGATAACAAAAGCAAAAGTGCAGCGGGCGAGAAAAAAATGTTATAAAATCACAATCCATTTTAGTCGGCAAGGCAACAGTTGCGGATACAAAGATGTAATCGTGCATAACAAAAACGATACCAACATTTATATTTCAAATAAAACAGTTTGTAGAGTATCCTCTGATAATTTACATTTGATGATTTTCGTATACTAACCATTACATTAAAAGTATCCTGGTTCGCGGGGAAGTCTATTGCTCCTTCGGATAAATATAATTATGTCATGCATGTGCATGATGGCCACCTATCTACACCTTAGGTCCTTATAAATGCTTGTCTTCAAATATTAGGCTTTCTGTGGATTTACCATCAGAAAAGCACTTCAGACACATGAAATTTTAACGTGTTGATTACTTCTTTTTAATAGAAGACAATATTTTCTGTTTTGTATCTGTAATGTTGGTTTGTTTTTGTATTTTGAGAGGACCCCTTGCTTTTGTCACCTGTAATCGTAAGTCTAAAGTGTAATCCTAGGTATAGACCTAGTTTACACAAATATCTACTAGCATTCTTATTGTGACGACGGAATGTATTCGACAGTGCACGAATTGAAAGTCGTCTATTTGTGTATAAATTTTATTCCTGGATTTGTAAGAAATTGGTATTTACTGTCTCCCTGCTGATCAATTAATTTTCACGAAGATTTCAGGAACTAATAAACATAAGATTTCGTGTAATAACAAATACGGGATATGCGGCTATTGGTACTTTACGGAACGGAACGGAACGGAACGGAACGGAACGGAATTTCATTTAAGGTATCCAAAGGGGGCTTTTATCAAAATTTCGAAAAATCTTTAAAACAAAACAAACTTTAGAATTTCTGTGTTTTACGGTTTTCCATATACAAATAACACAAATGTATACTTAATCTCATCTTCACAGGTGAAATGTGTAATAATGTATAACATCGGGAAATATTCTGTAGATGAATATGTCGGATTGTCCTGATAAATTATCATGAAATTAACGCATTTGCAAGTCATGCATTATGATATCTAGACTGACCTCACGTCGTCCTTGATTAAACTTTTTAATTTATTTTTCCGTTCCGTTCCGTTCCGCAAAGTACCAATTGCTCTGAGGAATTGGTATTTAACGGAAAAAACGGAAACAGACATCTTTAATGTAATTAAAGCAGTATGATAAAAAAAAAAATTGTCTGACACCTCTTTTTGCACGAGTGGTATGTGTTTTAGATAGCATTTTCGACTTGATCAATAATAAAAAATTTAACACAAAGGCAGGTTACACAAAAAGTCTTTCTCCTTCCATCGGTAATTATATTTTAAAAAAGAGGCCTTCAACAGCCCGTTCCGACGATGATTAGAGACAGTGATCAAGTTGAATCTGATGTAAACTTTTTAATTTATTTTTCCGTTCCGTTCCGTTCCGCAAAGTACCAATTGCTCTGAGGAATTGGTATTTAACGGAAAAAACGGAAACAGACATCTTTAATGTAATTAAAGCAGTATGATAAAAAAAAATTGTCTGACACCTCTTTTTGCATGAGTGGTATGTGTTTTAGATAGCATTTTCGACTTGATCAATAATAAAAAATTTAACACAAAGGCAGGTTACACAAAAAGTCTTTCTCCTTCCATCGGTAATTATATTTAAAAAAAGGGGCCTTCAACAGCCCGTTCCGACGATGATTAGAGACAGTGATCCAGTTGAATCTGATGTAAACTTTTTAATTTATTTTTCCGTTCCGTTCCGTTCCGCAAAGTACCAATTGCTCTGAGGAATTGGTATTTAACGGAAAAAACGGAAACAGACATCTTTAATGTAATTAAAGCAGTATGATAAAAAAAATTGTCTGACACCTCTTTTTGCATGAGTGGTATGTGTTTTAGATAGCATTTTCGACTTGATCAATAATAAAAAATTTAAGGCAGGTTACACAAAAAGTCTTTCTCCTTCCATCGGTAATTATATTTTAAAAAAGGGGCCTTCAACAGCCCGTTCCGACGATGATTAGAGACAGTGATCCAGTTGAATCTGATGTAAACTTTTTAATTTATTTTTCCGTTCTGTTCCGTTCTGCAAAGTACCAATTGCTCTGAGGAATTGGTATTTAACGGAAAAAACGGAAACAGACATCTTTAATGTAATTAAAGCAGTATGATAAAAAAAAATTGTCTGACACCTCTTTTTGCATGAGTGGTATGTGTTTTAGATAGCATTTTCGACTTGATCAATAATAAAAAATTTAACACAAAGGCAGGTTACACAAAAAGTCTTTCTCCTTCCATCGGTAATTATATTTTAAAAAAGAGGCCTTCAACAACCCGTTCCGACGATGATTAGAGACAGTGATCAAGTTGAATCTGATGTAAACTTTTTAATTTATTTTTCCGTTCCGTTCCGTTCCGCAAAGTACCAATTGCTCTGAGGAATTGGTATTTAACGGAAAAAACGGAAACAGACATCTTTAATGTAATTAAAGCAGTATGATAACAAAAAATTGTCTGACACCTCTTTTTGCATGAGTGGTATGTGTTTTAGATAGCATTTTCGACTTGATCAATAATAAAAAATTTAACACAAAGGCAGGTTACACAAAAAGTCTTTCTCCTTCCATCGGTAATTATATTTTAAAAAAGAGGCCTTCAACAGCCCGTTCCGACGATGATTAGAGACAGTGATCAAGTTGAATCTGATTTAAACTTTTTAATTTATTTTTCCGTTCCGTTCCGTTCCGCAAAGTACCAATTGCTCTGAGGAATTGGTATTTAACGGAAAAAACGGAAACAGACATCTTTAATGTAATTAAAGCAGTATGATAAAAACAAGTCAGACCCTTCTTTTTTGAATGAGTGGTAAGTGTTTTAGATAGCATTTCGACTTGATCAATATTTAAACAAACAGCTGCGCCATGAGCGCATGATACGCCCGTCGTCTTGTGAAAAAACATAAATCTTTTTTGAATAACACAGGGTTGTACAGGATGTCATGCTTAGTATATCTTGACTCATTCCTTATTCCCGCTCAATAGGAAGATTGTACAAGATGTATTTGGAAACCCGACGCAACATTAGCCTGTTAAGTTTTAAGCAATAGAGATACAGCGCAACATGTGAAAAAAAACCTCTTTTTTTACAATAAACTCAATAACTCGAAAATATAAAAATGAATCATCACCAAAAAGTATACAGATCTTTAGATTAATATAACAAAGAAGTGTGTAAAGTTTTAAGCAATAATCATAAATCGTTTTTGAGATATGGTGCGACATGTAACCCCCCCCCCCTTTTTTTTTACAAAATACTCAATAACTCAAAAATATAATTTTTAATCATCACCAAAAAGTATACAGATATTAAGATTAATATAACTAAGAAGTATTTAAAGTTTTAAGCCATAATCAAGAATCGTTTTTGAGATACGGTGCGACATGTGAAAAAAACACACCCCTGTTTTAGTTACAAAGTGCCGTAACTCAAAAAGTTGTAATCTTATTTTCACAAAAAAGTATACAGATCATTTTACCATCATAAGAAACAACTATGTTAAGTTTCATGAAATTTGGATAAGTCGTTCTCAAGTTACGGTGCGACATGTTTACACCGGACAGACAGACGGACAGACGGACGGACGGACGGACGGACACTGGACATTTGTATACCATAATACGTCCCGTCAAAATTGACGAACGTATAAAAAATAACACAAAGACAGGTTAGACAAAAGGTCTTTCTACTTCCATTGGTAATTATAAATTAAAAAAGGGGCCTTCCGAAGATGATTAGAAACAGTGATCAAGTTGAATCTGATTTCCGTTCCGTTCCGCAAAATACCAATTGCTATCATTTTCTGTAAAATGGTCCACTTACACGTTTTCAATTTCCGGATGTACTCACTCATATTCGCGCTATGACAAAAGGGTTCAATCGTCCCAAGATACATAGTTTCGTCCCTGGATTTGTTCGCAACCTTTGTTAACAATATTTATAATTGTTGAATGGAAGATTTCTTAAAAAAATCCGGGAGCTCATCAGGTAACGCCTGCCTAATATCAATTACAAGATAGGCTGTGTCAATGTGCCATTTAGAGCCGTAGGCTGTGTCAATGTGCCATCTAGCACACATGTTGGGTCAAGTAGAATATATGGATTGTAGTTCAATTGGAAGAATAGAGTAGTAAATCAGTTAATGTGTACATAAGTCGGTTATGTTGACAGGTCGACAGATTGCAAATTTGACAGATTGACAAGTCGAAAGGATTACAGGTTGACAGGTCGACAATTTGAAAGCTCCATTGGTTTAATTTTACAGAATGTTTTTTTTCCCAACTGCCAGCTGATTGATATTAAGTTGACGTTAATTTCACCTCCAAAAGTCGCCATATGAACAATTCAACATTATGATATACAAAAACTGTTTAAACAGTTGCCATCTAGTGTCGAAGTCTGCGCCAACGTGCCATCTAGCGCCGTAGACTGTGTCAAAGATTGATCTAGCACTGTAGGCCGAGTCAATGAGTGACCTCGTGTGTCGTATGGTTAGGGTATGGGTAAGGTTAAGGGTTAGGGTGATTTGAAGAGTTAGGGACAGTGTTAGGGTTCGGGTATAATGCTATTTTTCTTCCTTTTAAATTGTCAACCATAGTAGTACATTTTGTAGTTTCAATTGCTAAAAAAGTAAGTAAATACTGTGAAAAATATATTTTTCCTGATTCAAAGTAAGTCGTTATACGCTATATTTGATAACACTTTTACCTATTCGAATTTACAACCAGATACGAATGATATTTAAAAAGTTATCCCTTAATATGTGCTATGACTAGTATTTTTGTCATACTTGTATCTGCATGGTGTGGTTTTCATTTCTACTATTATAATAATATTAATATTATTCCTAATCAACCACATTTTTATATTTCTAAAAACTATATTAGTTTAGAATATGCATAAGATATTTGCCACTGGAAGATAAGGCAGCAACCATTTGATTTTCGGGGGGGGGGGGGGGGGGCTATGGTTTTTTTTGGAAAAAAAAGTTTGTTTCCAGGTTTTGGTGAAAAAAATAATTTGTTTTGGTCCCTGAGAAAATAAAAATTGTTTGTTTCACCCTCAGCTGCCACTATATGTAATGCTAAAATTGAAAGAAAAAAAATGTTTTCGGTTTGTCGCTTAAAAAATAGATTGTTCTTCGCCGAAGGCGAAAAAAAAGTTTGCACAGAAAAAAAAAAATTGGACACTTTTGTGCGAAGGACAACATTGGACACGATACGGCGAAATGGACACGTTTTGGCGAATTGGACACGTTTGGGGGGATGGACACGTTTGAGAGAGTAACATATATATATATATATATACACAAGACTCAATATGAAAAGAATTTATTGTCATTGTTACAAGTGTGGACACAGATCTGTATGGATAGTATATTAGAATAATCAGTGAAATGGCATTTGACAGTGTTAACCCCTATCTGTTATTTCTTATTTTTTCTCAAAAGGAATGGTTAAACTTCAGTCAAAAGTGACAGAAATACCAGATTCAGTACAATAAAAAATCAAAATGTGTGTGCACTGTTAGAGGGTAGTGATGTAAGAGAACAACAATGGCTAATTAAAAATGTGCTAGCTTAGGCAAATATGAAAATGAATATTCCAGCTCCATATTTTAGCACCAAATAGGCAACAAACATGTAGATGTTAATTCTTGCAGTTGTATTTGAAATTTCAATGGCTAACTACCTTTATTATGCCTCATGAGGCCTAGGCATGCCCTTATTTGTTATTGTACCTTCATTAAATACCCAATCAATTATACAAAAAAATACATACCAGCATGTTTCAGCTAACCCTAATTTGTAGTGCATACCCAGTGATTCCAGAATTTCTAATTGGGGGTGGGGGGGGGGGGGGGGGGGCATTGGCTGCGTAAGAGGTAGCCAGATCTAGTCATGCTTCCGTGATTCCCTAAATAATCAATACATTTGTCTTAGATTCCCTTCAGCTCTATTAAAGTCAGACTGGTTCCCTATAGCTAGTAGTTATTAGCTAAAAATGTTTGTATATAAATAAAATGATATTACCCACAACTTACCCTATTTTTCAGCATACCAGCGGAAATACATGTATTATTTCTTTTTGTCTTTTGAAATTTGCTATAAGTTGTGCTAGTTTCAGTCTTAAACATGTACATGTAGCTACATGTATTAAAGGTATATTTTAGGTTGTTTTAAAGCATTATAGTTTATTGTGACTTTTAAATTAATTTAAAGAAAAGCAATAAAAACATGGGTTCTACGTTTTTTTTTTCTTTAAATGTTTTAAGTTGGTCCAAGGACATATATAGAGGGAGGATAACATCTTAACAATCCTTGATGTATTAAAAAAATATGTAGAGAATCATTGGAGAAACCACACTGTACACCTTAAACCTTTAAAACTTGTTGATGGATTTTAATGGAATAAATATTTTCTTAAACTTAAATGATCCCCACATTTGTATTTCAAATATACATTTGTATAATTTTGGGAAATTTCAGTCACTCAACAAATACTTGTTATCCTATATGTATATATATATATAAGTAAAAGGGTTATGGAGCGAAAAAGGTCCTTGACATGAGATATGTTTACCAAAAAAATAATTACCAATGGAAAAAGTAAGACTTTTTGTGTAACCTGTCTTTGTGTTAAATTTTTTATTATTGATCAAGTCGAAAATGCTATCTAAAACACATACCACTCATGCAAAAAGAGGTGTCAGACAATTTTTTTTTTATCATACTGCTTTAAATACATTAAAGATGTCTGTTTCCGTTTTTTCCGTTAAATACCAATTCCTCAGAGCAATTGGTACTTTGCGGAACGGAACGGAACGGAAAAATAAATTAAAAAGTTTACATCAGATTCAACTGGATCACTGTCTCTAATCATCGTCGGAACGGGCTGTTGAATGCCCCCTTTTTAAAATATAATTACCGATGGAAGGAGAAAGACTTTTTGTGTAACCTGCCTTTGTGTTAAATTTTTTATTATTGATCAAGTCGAAAATGCTATCTCAGTAAAACACATACCACTCATGCAAAAAGAGGTGTCAGACAATTTTTTTTATCATACTGCTTTAATTACATTAAAGATGTCTGTTTCCGTTTTTTTCCGTTAAATACCAATTCCTCAGAGCAATTGGTACTTTGCGGAACGGAACGGAACGGAAAAATAAATTAAAAAGTTTACATCAGATTCAACTTGATCACTGTCTCTAATCATCGTCGGAACGGGCTGTTGAAGGCCTCTTTTTTAAAATATAATTACCGATGGAAGGAGAAAGACTTTTTGTGTAACCTGCCTTTGTGTTAAATTTTTTATTATTGATCAAGTCGAAAATGCTATCTAAAACACATACCACTCATGCAAAAAGAGGTGTCAGACAATTTTTTTGTTATCATACTGCTTTAATTACATTAAAGATGTCTGTTTCCGTTTTTTCCGTTAAATACCAATTCCTCAGAGCAATTGGTACTTTGCGGAACGGAACGGAACGGAAAAATAAATTAAAAAGTTTAAATCAGATTCATTTTGATCACTGTCTCTAATCAAGGACGACGTGAGGTCAGTCTAGATATCATAATGCATGACTTGCAAATGCTTTAATTTCATGATAATTTATCAGGACAATCCGACATATTCATCTACAGAATATTTCCCGATGTTATACATTATTACACATTTCACCTGTGAAGATGAGATTAAGTATACATTTGTGTTATTTGTATATGGAAAACCGTAAAACACAGAAATTTTAAAGTTTGTTTTGTTTTAAAGATTTTTCGAAATTTTGATAAATGCCCCCTTTGGATACCTTAAATGAAATTCCGTTCCGTTCAAGGCCGTAGCTAGGCATCTTATTTTAGTGAGGCAAAATAATTGAGCCGAGCGAAGCGAGGCGAAATTTTTTTTTGGAGGGTATGAAATGAATGGTGCAAAATCCTGCATTCTATGCATTTTTAGAGAGTTTGATAATGTTTTGAATTTGGACACTTTTTATATAAATTTTTCATATTTTAAGACTTTTACTAACACCAAATTTTTAACAATTTTATTTAAATTTATATGCAAGATAAACATCCAAATATCACTGATTTGAGTCTGCTGCCAGAACATAGAACAAACATCGATTCAGTAGAGTTTGCCAACTTTTTCTATTGCCGGTTCAGTCAAATCGTTTGGGAATCATAATTTGGTCTGCTGATATCCTTATCGCGATGAACATGGAGCATGGCAAGACCACACAATCTCTCGCCACTCATGCATGCTCTTTTCTAAAGGTAGCACATTATCATCAATACAATGATCAATGTCTTCTTCCAATTCCTTCTCCATCAGCAATTCGTTAGCAGCATCGGTAGTAACAGTTTTGTTTGCAAAAAAGAATTAAGCTTTCATGTAAGCACCATCATACAGTCGCAGTTACAAAATATTAAACTCGCTTTTATGCTGACAAAGAGTAGACAAACTAGGGATAGAATGATTGATTGATTGATTGTTGGTTGCTTTACGCCGCATTAGCACAAAAAGGCTAAATCGCGGCGAGGGGATAGAATGAGATAAGATACAGGTATATGATTCTATCTATAGAGTAAGTATATCTGATATGGGTACAGGGGAAATTGGAATGGAGTTTTTGACGTTTACATGTAGGGCCGTAATTTACAATTATTTCTGGAATTAGTTGGTGGTATTTCAGTTCCAGAATCTATAAATTTAGGGGCTAGGGGTTAGGGGTGTCCGATTCCGAAACCCCGAATATAAAGAAACGAAATTCCGTAGTCCCGAATAAGTAAAGACGAAATCTTGTGTTAAAGGTTCTACCATTCCTGAATAATATCAAATTGGAATTTGGGATATTCTTTCAATTTTTAAGGTTAAAGAAACATGGATAAAAACTAATCCATGCATGTTTCATATTATTTATATTTTATTTATCTCTAAAGAGAAAGATTAAAGTTTGTGAAATGAATACGCAGACAGGACTGCCCCCTTGCGATGCCCAGTACTTGATTTGTCAAAAGTTGTTGAAACGGAGAAATGAATACGCAGACAGGACTGCCCCCTTCCGAAGACCAGTATACTTGATTTGTCAGTCTACTTATCGTTTTTGGACTGTACTAATGAAGTTATATGCAATACTCAGACTCTATTCACAAAAATAGTTTACTAGAATTATTCCTTCTTTACCTTCAGTGTCGCTTTTTCTTTTTCTGCAAGAGCCTGTTTTTAACTAGAGATCCATGATGATTATCGTTACTAGGTTAATGTAATTGAGAAACATCACCCGTTGAGATGCTGAGTTATATCCAGGAAGAATAGTTGAAAAGGAATGATAACAAGTTATAGAAATCAAGGTTGAGACAGAACAACAAATGACTATTATATTTATATATATGTATAAAAAAAAATAATCAGTGTCGAAATTTTAGTGAGGCAATTGCCTCACTTGCCTCAAGGGTAGCTACGGCCTTGCCGTTCCGTTCCGTTCCGTAAAGTACCAATAGCCGGATATGCGACTGAATTCTGTATGAACTAAAATTCCTGTCTGAATGACCACCTTAAAATTTGCGCAATAGCTTCACATAAAGTCTTGATTTAAGTGCAAATACTTACAACTTTAAATGCGATATTTCCTTTTATTTTGATGACTTAGATTAGTATTTTGAATTGAAACTTACGCTGTGCTAATCGTATAACAACTGAACAGAATTTTGGGTTTTTCTTTGCCCATTTACTGAGACCGTTCGCAACGGGTCTTGAAAAATGGTTGATAAGTAAACCTACAACTTTTGATGATACCATGATTTCCTTCTAATTTTACGATTTTTCAGTTTTGGTCGCCATTACAACGTAGCCAGTCACTAGTCTAACTTGATAACCCGGATACAAGATAACATATTTTCGTCTGGTTATCAAATTTTGACATGACTGATATGATATACTGAACGACTTAAAAAACACAACACTCATTTTGTTGATTTTTTTTTAAAATCTTGTTTGCTCTCTTGTAACTGCTTTTCATGCTTATCATACTTCTTTCTCCTTACAAAAAAATCAAAATCTGAGTTACCAGTGGTTATTGAACATTGAACCGAATTTTGAAGTCGCACGAATTTCCTAAAACGTTTTTTGGATCCATGAAATATTGTTTCCGTTTGGTTTTTTTTTTGGCTTTGTGAAACAGTTCTTTCAATCCTTTGCCTCACTTAATTCAGTTTTAAAATGTTGCATCTCCATTTTGCCAAGACTAAGAAATAAAAAAACTGAATTAGCCCTTAAGAATACTGCAAACATGAAAACATAAACGTGCTGTTACTGTACTTTATGACTTCAGAAACTCGTCTTTCTGTCCTTCCGACAACGATACAAGTAGATAAGATTTGTTGCTGGTCATCAATGAACAGATCAACGTGTAGTGACAATGAAACGTCAACAGAAATTGAATATGCAATGTCATTTGCAAGACTTATATTAGTTATAAATAAGTTGAATTATTTGATTCGCTGTTTACGTCATATCGGCTAACAAATTAAAAAAATGTACATAAACGCCTTATTTAAAGTCTACATTTTTAGAATTCGTATTTTCATCTTAGAAAGTCATATTGAATAAAATACTACAATAGGAAACAATGTGACAATGATTGAACTTATAAGGAGAATATACTATAATTCAATTGGTTTCGGTATCGAATTCGACCCGGAACTTGTTAATTATTGGCAAAATTAATAATGTGGAAAACAAAAGGGTCTGGAGTGGTGTAATTTTTTATAAACACCATTATCCTATATAAGCTATGTGGCGTTTCAGGACACAAATAGACAAAGATTTTAAATTCTTCAGTCGTATACATACACTTTCCAAAGGTCTTCATCCTGCTTGGACTTTTAGCCGAAAACATCCATTACTTATAGAACAGTGCCGTTTTATTGTCAATCTATGTACCTTAACCCGTCCATATGAAAAACCGTTTTTTCTGTGTGACAAGTGCGGAAGGTTTTTCGGTGATATAACTATTCACATCGTACTTTCTTGTGAACATTTCCAGTCAAAAAGGGACAATTTTTGGTGTGATTTAATAGATATAGGTCCAATCGAATTCAGTGCCTATCTACATAGCTTAACTGACGAAGACTTTTTAGCATGCATCTTATCATGTCATACAGACTTCGATCTAAACGAAGATGAACGGACTATGTTTCAAAGGGCCTGTATCACAAACATATACTGGATGTGTGCGACTTGAATTAGATGAAAAGACACAATTTCTACATATTAGACAATTAGTTATGTTAAAGATTTTACTGTGTGAACATTAATTGCTACTTTCTTAGGCTGATAAACATTTAATTTTATTCTCTTTACGCATTCTTCACATTTATATATTTGTGTAAAGGTTAATTTTGATATATTGTATGCACATATACTGTCCTATCTTCCAACTTTACTTCAACTATCGATCTAACTAATGCTCTTCATTATTGGAGGAAAGATATATATTGGCAAAATTAATAATGTGGAAAACAAAAGGGTATGGAGTGGTGAAATTTTTAATAAACACCATTATCCTACAAAGCTATATATAAAGTTAAATTTTATTATATAAATATATGGTTCATTGACGAAATGATTTTAAAATAACTACAGTTCTCAAGAATGGCCCTTGTGCATTTCCAGTAAGAGATTTGATTTCTCGGAAAGGAACGTTTAGAAATACAAACGAGGACTTAATATGAACTATAGCAGTTGTGTTATATTCGATTGATGTATATGGATTTTTTATTTTGACATTTGATAAAGGAATTTCCGTTTTAAATTTTCCTTGGAGTTTTATATTTTTTCTATTTTACTTCTTAATAGTTAGAAAATGAAATACATAATCTTTACAGGAAAAGGTCACTTACTTTTCAAGTCAATGGCCATGTAGTATTCGTTAGTGCAGTATTTATATTGAATTTTGATATATGCCTGATATACGACGTGTATTAATGCTGTAAGTTGTAACAAGGTCATGTATAATGCAGAGTTATACAGATATATACATATATACACCGTCAAGAAATGTTATTTTCTGCAAAAAAAATGCAGCCTTTCCTTCCAGTTTAACCGACCAAAGTGGGGTATTCTTTTCTGGTGCGTTTTCGTTTTAATACGCCCTACGACTCTCTTGTAAAGGGAAACAAAACTCACCATTTAATATAGATTAATGCTGTTGCAATTATTTTCTAGGTACAAAAGAAATATCACTGCAACTGCATGAAGAAAAACACAAGTTAATTAATACGGTGTATGAAAAATTCGAGTCAATTTGTTAGTAATTCCTTATCATTTTCATCGTGGAAAAACAGATGTTTTCCATAGCTTTAACGAGTGTTCAGAGTCATTGTTTTCCTTCACTTTTTAATGGTAATACATTTTTATTAAACTAAGATCTTAGTCAGAATTAAATATTATACTTCCACCCAAACCAACAGTGGCTGTTTTTCTATAAAAATTAAAATATTTTGTCATTTGGTCATTTGATAGAGTAAATGGTATGGATAAATATAAATGTAAAATATTCAGAACTGACACAAATAGAGCACGCAATCGTGATACATGTATATTAAGCAGGGGAAAAAACGAATATTCATAGTTCAATGTATGATTTACAATACAGTGTGACTCAAAAAGACTTTCAAAATCCTGCACACAGATATGTTAAATTTGGCTGGTTTTAAAAGTGTTATGAAGAGTTTAACATTATCAAATTGGTCTGAAATATTGTTCAAGCGATGATTGAACAAAAAATAACATTATTTGTATCGAAAGTTAAAATGTGTGTTCACTGCGATGTTTTTGTAATTTAATCTAAAAAAACCGAAAGAGATGATTATTTATGCTCATAATACAATAATTTTTAACGAATCAAATATTGAAGTATATTATAGGTTGCACTTAAATCGAGAAAAATAATGACCTTACACAGGTAATCATTTTAAACCTTTGGGCAAGTTTCATTGAAACATGGTATCGTCCGGTTTAATTTTTCAGAAGAAAAACATTTTCGTTCTGAAAGAAAATAAATCCACATAGATATATTAAAGTAAAACAATGCATACTTTATGTGTTTACTTGTCGTATAACACACCTTGGGGTGTCAGGATTGCCCAAACAAAGACCTCCTTGGTCTATCATAACACCCCTCTATGTGTTATACGACAGATACATACTCAAAATATGCATTATCTATTACACATATGTATTATGTCACTCAATGAACAAAATTTCAATGCTTGATCAATTTATCTATGTAATGAGATATCTTGAGACAAATGATACTACCGAAAGAAGAAGCTCTGCTTCATGTCTTGTTCCTTTACTCGATATTGCCACAACACAGATGGACTTCAGTTACGATATCTAAATATTGCTTTTATTTGTATATTTAATATCTGAATATTGCTTTTATTTGTATATTCTATATCTGAATATTGCTTTTATTTGTATATTCAATATCTGAATATTGCTTTTATTTGTATATTCTATATCTGAATATTGCTTTTATTTGTATATTCTAAATCTGAATATTGCTTTTGTTTGTATATTCAATATCTGAATATTGCTTTCATTTGTATACTAGTACGTATTGATTCGATTATCAGTAATTCAAAACCAGACTGACTTTTTTGGGTCTGCAGATTAACGGCACTACCTTCTGTCAATGCCGATTTTGTTTGCATTGCACAGGTATTTTTTTCCGTGACTGTTATTGACGTCTTTACACCAAATCAATTGGAGATCTCTCGATATCTGAGATTGGTATTTTTTCTAAGATACACGAATATTTATGAATTGTTGATAAATTGGAAACTGTAATCACTGACCAGTCAACACTGATGTAAAAATAAGTGATGTTGCGAGTTCGAACCTAGCTCGTGCGGGTACACTCGACTCCAATCTTTATTGACTGGAATTGTCAGTTTTCCTCGAAGGTTGTTGGTTTTCTCCGGGCACACCGGCTTCCTCAACCAAAAAAATTTGTTAAAAAATGGCCGCCACGAAAAAGCCCAAAAGCGCTCCTTAAAATTGGCGTTAAAAAAACAAAAATCAAATCAGTAACTGGGAGTTCTATTGAATGGTTACTTTTTTTCTACTTCGTTATGAAAGTACCACATCCGGTCTGTGTTTTGATAGATGTGTTTTTCTGCTTTGTATTGATCTGATAATGTAAGCCCTTTTCAACTGATTTTTGATGTATGGTTTTATGTTGTTATGTTATACCACTGCCCCAGATTAGGACGATGATTGACGCTTTAAAAGGGTTATGAATAAAATTTGTAATGAAAAACAAAATGTTTAATTTTCTGGCCGAAATTTTTGTACCCGCGAGCCCCCTTAAACGGTTATTTTGATCTTTAAATCAGCTGAAAATTCTAAACAATAAAGAATTTAGTCATTTTCCGTAATTCAGCTAAAATTTTCAACTTCGGTCAATTGAGTTAATTCCAGTAGCTGTTCAAGAAATTGAGTATGAAGAAGATGGTGAGGGCAAATGACAACTATTGAACAGTTCTTATATGAATTTGCCGCAGTAGATAAATCTAAAACTATACATTACTTTTATAGCTGACTATGCGGTACGCCTATTCTCAGTCAGGAATATTACAGTTATCCATTCGTTTGATGTTTGAGCTTGCTTTTGATTCTGTCATTTGCATCAGGAGCCTGTAGATTCAGTGGTTGTCGTTTGTTTATGTGTGACATATTTGTTTTCGTTCATTTGTTTTACATAAATAAGGCCGTTAGTTTTCTCGTTTGAATTATTTTACATTGTCTTATCGGGGCCTTTTATAGCTGACTATGCGGTATGGGCTTTGCTCGTTGTTGAAGGCCGTACGGTGACTTATATTTGTTAATGTCTGTGTCATTTTGGTCTCTAATGGACTCATTGGCAATCATACCACATCTTCTTTTTTTATATTTAAAAATAAGTTTACTAGTGAGTAAACGTGGTTGGTATGATGGCCAACGAGACATTTCAACTATCCACCAAACATTTTACCACGTAGTTTTACAGTGTGTTTTTATGTTGAGCTTTTAAATCAATGCCCCTTGTCAGTTTATTTTCAACATATGGGATTGACTGTTCCTCCGGTATCTTTCGTCCCTCTTTAACAAGATGGCCAAACGCTTGTAAAAATAAGTTAATCCCGCTCCATCGTTGTTATGTTTATATGATACATTAACAATACAGTCTGACTGGCATATAACTTATACTGACATTTAGGAGTAAATAATATGTTCTTGTTCGTCAATTAAGTATTATCGCTACTCTGTTTTAAAATAGAATTTAAAAAACATATAACTCAACACACGTCTCAGAAATGAGCTCTCTTTGTGGGATTTGCATTATTTTTATCCAATGTATCAAATAACTTGTCAAAAGTCAGTTAATATTTCTTTCAGTAAAATAACGGCTTATTCTTAGTCGTTACCAATGTATCGAAATAGTCATACAAGTAGCTCTATCACAGCCATCTAGTCAAAACATACAAATATACAACCTGCAAGAAATATAAGTAAATATAAGTCAATATAAAGCATTATATAGCATTATGAACACCATTACCTTTCTCACAAGAACAATAAACTTTTGATGTGAGGATGGAGGGTGTCTTGATAATGGCAATATAGTAGTTGTATTATGATAATATTAGTATACAGTTACTAAACTAAACTGTATAACTAATAAATAAAAAGTTATTGATACAAATGAGGTCGAAACCAGGGAAAGGATACATTTCTTGTGCCATGACACACCATGCAAAACACTGACGATTTAACTCTCCTTTACCTTTAAGTTACTGAGAAAACAAAAATTTACTTAATGCAATGTTTGAAGGTTTTTTTTGGAGTGAAACAGCATGAAGAGATATCGGATCAATTCAAATCTACAAATACATATAGGTAGTCAACCGTTGTTCAAAAGTTAAATCGATTGAGCAAAAACAAATCCGGGTTATAAACTTAAACCGAGGGAACTACTTAACTACACACAAATGAAAAATCACACGCCAGCATACATACACAAAAGTTAAATAACAAAAATACCGAACTACAAGGAAAATTCTATACGAAACTCCCTATGCCTTGGTACAGGACATTTTAAGACATAATGGTGGATTGTAGCTTGTTTTAATACTAGCCATACCTCCAACTTGTATGCCAATGTTTAAAATATCAATAAAATGACAATACTGCGTGACAGGAACACAAGAACACACAGGACAGATAAACGAGTAACTTGTAGTACTAACCAGAATCGTTTTTTTTCTTTTGTGGGAAGGAAAAATAGTTTTGAATTTCCTTTTGATATCAGAATCAAAATATGATAAAAAACTACATATACACAAATATTTTTTCAGTTAAATTTGTACTAGTTTACACAAAGCACCTTAAATCCTTCAGAAAGATCTTGTTATAAGAATACAGCTGGTTAAAAAATGATTGTAAAGCTTCAAAATCTTAAATACCAAAGACTCTTCACCGTTTAAATAATTAACTTACTTACTTTTTTAGAGGGAAAAATATCTGTTTTAAGGTAGCTCGGGTATCTTCCTACATAATTATGATTTTGGAATAGCAGATAACAATCGGTTTAAATTTTTATTAAAATCTGCATATTTCGAGAAAAGTATAAAATCTATGTGTAAGACTTTTCATGTCAAGGGGGCTCGCGGGTCGTAATCAATTTTTTTTATTCAATATAGGATTCCTCTTTATTTTTTTTTCTATAGATGAACTTTATCTTAAACTTAATAGAAAAATCAAATAAAAAAAAAATGTGTTCACCGTTCATTTACGCTCACAGTCTGCCTTCGAAAGAAGCATACATTTTTGTTAATGTCCTTTTTTTCTGTTGAACTTATAGGAGAAATCGCGATAATATCGAAATAAAAAAAGAACTAAATTACAGAAATCGCTTAAATTTTACAATTATTAAGTTAATGTACAGCTTATTCTAAAACAACAATAAAAAATATATGTCACCAATGAGTTAAAAAAGATATTTCAAATTTAATACCAAAGAAATGACATGTTTGCAACAAATGAAGTCACCTTGGGCCAACACAAATTGATTTTTTGGAATTATTTTTGTACAATATGATAAAGTAACAACTACTAAAGGTAATAAATAAAATTTGTAATGAAAAATTAAAGTTTGATTTTTTTTCTCTGAAAAACCTATACCCAAGAACCTCCTTAAACTCAACAATTTAAACTTGTTTTGCATAGATTGAAAATCTTTATCAAAATTTTGAGTGACTCATGAACAAAACAAATAAATTGCTAACATAAAAATAACCATTTACATAGATAACATTACTGTCAAGTTAAACCTGTAATCTTTCTTAAAATATGATTTTTTTCAAGTATTTTTTTATACGCATGAATAATCAGTGATGACACTTGATTTACACTGTATTTACAAGGACATACTTTAATCCTTAATAATAAAGCAGTGTACAAAAGGTAATGACTGCACCAAGTCAGGAATATGACAGGAGTTTTCAATTCGTTTGATTGTTTGAGCTTTTAATTTTTGCTAATTTTCAAAGAACATCCCGTTTTTGATTTCCATGCCAGTTCTGTAGTTTTGTTATTTTATTTTCACGGTGAAGTATATCAATGTCGTAAAAACTTAACCTCAAACTGAATGCTAGTGTTGCAGAGACTGACATGTAAAGTTATCACGTCTCCCTTCTTTTGCAGGTTCAGCAGAATTAGTCTTACGTGCTTAAACAAAAGTGATGCACAGATTTATAAAAAAGATGTGAAGTAAATAAAGGCAACAGTAGTATACCGCTGTTCAAAACTCATAAATCCATGGACAAAAAACAAAATAGGGGTAACAAACCAAAACCGAGGGAAACGCATTAAATATAAGAGGTGAAACAACGACACAACACTAAAATGTAAGACACACAGAAACGGACCAAGCATCAGACAAAATCCCACGACAATAACAAACATAGCATCAAAACCAAATACATGAATTTGGAATGGACAAGTACCGTGACACGTCTTATCGCAATGTAAATTTACACTAAACCAAATTAAAAAAAAACCGACGCAACTTTAAAATGTAACACACACAAAAACGAACAATAATATAACAATGGCCGTATTCCTGACTTGGTACAGGACGAAAAAATTGTGGGTTGAAACTGGTTTTGTGGCATGCCAAACCTCCCTCTTTTATGGCCATGTGAAATATAACATCAAAATGACAACACAACACCACAGAACTACAATATGAACAAACTGGAGAACGCAATTGACAAAGAAACACAGGAACAACAGCCAACAAAAGGCAACACGTTCAAAATTTTAATACGCCAGAAGTAGCACATAAACAAACAAAAAAAAAAAACAAAAAAAAAATCGCCATTAATAGTTCTAAGCACTTAGTTTACACTTGAAAAAAATGCTAACTTGTATCAAGGTTACATGACACAAAATATAGTCGCTTATAGCCAATCAATAAATAAATCTATGTAGTATTTTAGACTAAAAGAGAAGGCAGGTAATTTTATTAGTATGAAGAAGTTAATGAAACATTATATTAAAAAAGTGGTATTGATTCCACAGAACATGTGTCGTGCCTATAATAACTTATCAGTGCTGTCAGTGTAAAAGAATCATTTTGATTGACAAAAAATAAAGATTTCAGTAAAATAAATAAAATTGAATTTGATAAGAAGAGGAATTTTGTGCCAAAAGACAAGCTTTGTAGTAAGTTTGACAAAGTTATTGACGGCTTTATTTTTTTTTTCAAACTTGATCTAAGGATGAGATGGAAAAAAAAATTCATAAGAAAACAATTTTTTTTAAAATTCACTAGAAAATATTTACAATGCTGCTAATAGAAAAATGATCGCTTTGCATCACATTCTTCACTTTCCCTGCACTTTTATATAAAAGAACGAACTTATCTTATAGCGAATTATGATTAATGAATGTGTATGAGCGTTTCTATAAGACTAATAAAAGAAAAGAAATTCAGTGTAACCGAGTGTTATGTCCCTTTCCGTATCTAAAAACAAGGAATTAACACATTGACATTTCTCAATAGCAAAACGAGAAGTCAAAAAGGGTTTATTCAATTTCAGATTCAATATTACACACAAATAAAAAAAAATCGTGATCAAGAAAATATACGCAGGTTTAAGGTAACCCTTACAAAAGAAACAAAGGACTTTTCAAATTGTCAGAAAATATAAGAGGATTTCAATACTTGTAAATCCATCAAAAATAGCGATATACTATACAATATACTATACAAACACAGTTGTAACGCTCTGAGCTGAAATAAATTTGATTTCTCTTGCAGGTATAAAAATGTAGAAAATAAATGCGCATCAAATTTGTTAAGCAGTATTTTCTGAATCTAAACTACACACTTTTATTTTTAAATTACACAATAATATATCTCTGTCAATCTATTTTGAAAGAATTGTGATGTTAGTTTTTTTATTTCAATATCATTTAAAAACACATGCATGTAACATAATTATGTAAGGTAAAGTAAAGCTCCAAAAATATAAATGAGTCTCATTATAACACAGTAATTAACTTTTATCATGTTTACTGATGTTAAAATCTTATTTTTCAAACTGTAAGATATTTCTTTTAAATCAAACATTTGCATTCTAGATTTATTTTCCTTTCAGTTCACGGATTTGTCTTTTAAGCAGCGTTTTTTTCTTCAAAATATTTCTCTTTTACCTTGTTCATAATATCATAGTGGGCAGGCCTATTGTATTTAAAAAAATTAAAAAAAGCCTGCAAAGATTTTAAAACCGTTTGAGTATGTGATGGTGATATTTGAATCAGTTATCGTTATAGGCTGAGTTTCTGTAAATATCGACAATGCAATTTCCAATAAGAACTCTTTTTATGGTGTGAAAACTACCACTTTATTTTACTATAAAGTTTTGAGAACAAATAAATCCTAGAATGGAAAGTTCATATGCAATACTATTTTTGTCAAAGGTTAAAATAAAGAGACGTACGGTATAAATTCAAGGTTTATATGCCCCGAACTTTTAATCTAAGGATTACCATATAGTTCAATATAACAAATAGGCATATGTATATTTACTGATTACATTCCCAAGGTATGTCTTTATGAGATTAAACATAGAGATCATAATTGGGAACCAGAACGTACACCAAATTAATTATTTTTGAATACTATACATTTCCCCAAAAGAGGTATGGTTTGAGAAACAGCTGTATTTACAAAGTGAAACTTATAACTTGTGTATGCACATTTACTATCATTTTAGTATAAAGCAGTTTCTGACATTACACATTCTCCTGATTGAGGAGAGGAAAGTTATTTGCTTATTTAACTCTTATTTGATCTCTGAATCAACCACTTTTCCTTTTTAGTTCTTCGATTCCATAATCTTTTAAGATATTTGATTCCATAATCGATAAGACACACTAGAAAAATTCATAAGTACATTTAATTTTATGTCAAAATAAAATCAGTTTCTTACATAACCATAATTAAACATCATTATGATTTTAGAGAGGAAAACAGTTTGCTTCCTAAACTTGTATTTTTATCTTCTAATTGAAACATTTTTCTTCTCAATTCTTTAATCTCAGTTTCTTGCAGTTCATTTACAAGTCCATATGCATGTGTTTTTCTTTGAAGTTTAGCTATTTCAAACCTACTGTTTTCTTCCTTGATCTGTTCATTTCTGGAAGACTTGTTGTATTCATATAACATAAATGCTGCAGTGATTGCATAAATGAATGATTCTCCGAGTATTTTGTTTCCTAAACGCATAGCTTCATCTTCTGTTAGTGATTTCACTTCAATTGGTTTCCGAAAACCAAGTAATTTACTTTGTAATGTAATATTCAATAAATGATACCCTACAAAATTAAGATACAGTTAAAACCTTGCCTTAGATATTAATCTTAATTAAGAAGAAGTCAGTATAAAATAAACGTTTAAATGGAAAACATATTGATTATTATGTCAATAATTGTCAATGATATCTTTGAACATATAGTTCTTTTTTATGTTGTATTGTGTGACACCACTTCCCCATGTTAGGGGTATTGGAATCCTGCTAACATGTTTAACCCCGCCACAATCTTTATGTATGTGCCTATCCCAAGTCAGGAGCCTGTACTTTAGTGGTTGTTGTTTGTTTATGTGTTACATATTTGCTTTTTGTTTATTTTTTTAACATTAGTAAGACCGTTAGTTTTCTTTTGTGAATTGTTTTACTTTTGTCACTTTTGTCCTTTTATAGCTAACTATGTGCGATGTTCTTTGCTCATTGTTGAAGACTACATGCTGACCTTAAGTTGTTAATTTCTGTGTCATTTGGTCTCCTGTGAAGAGTTGTCTCATTGGCAATCATACCACATCTTCTTTTGTGTATCCAACTTTTTTAGTTTTAATCACTCATAATGAAGATAATTCAAAATCAGAAGAATAAAACACAGTGCAATACTTAACTAAAAGTATCGACATATGTAGCACGATAAGTTTAATTAATTGAACAGCTAGCATGTTTTGTTGTGTAATTGAAATAGTAATTGTACACATTTACTGACGGATAGTTATTGAACAAACTTATCTTTACGTATAATTCCCTTTAAAACAAAACAAAAAATCTTAATGTAACTCTTTCATTGAGTATATAATACATTTTCCAAAATCTGTTTTATTTTGTAAACGACCATAATGACGTGCATATAAACTCATTCCAACGTCATCTGGTTCATTATTGTTTTTATTTGTCTATCGATTATGAAATATTAATTATAATATGTTTATAAAATAAATGCAAATCACAGACAAACACCTTTCTTCTTCAATCTGCCCTGAAACTGTGGATGAGCAAAATGAAAGTAGATTTTTTATTCCTGTACTCTAAATTTGTTAATAATACTTTGTTTGCCAATTTTTAATTGTTATTCTATATTTCTTACTTTGACCAATCCATATAATAACGATACGATATTTGAGATTTCTCTTTGTCGTTTCACTAAGTCTATGTACAGCTGGTCCTGTAAACTGTTCTACGAATGAAGATGCCAACTGTACCTTTGCAATATCTTTGTCTGAATTACGATTTGGCGGTCTTCTGAATTTTCTTAAAGATTGTTTGATTAGTAATTTAGCCAATTGTCCTGCCAATTTCACTATTAGCAATACCATAATGTCGTCTGCATTGAGGTGGAACGGTTGTTTCCGTGAACTAGATATTCGTGATGACCCAGACGCTTGACATTAAATAAAACGTCTACGTTAAAGTATTGTTTAAATAGTAAGCAGAACAAATTTTTATGTTGTGTTTAACTCTTCAACAAATAGTTGCATTAAAGTAATCTGATCACAAAAACAAAAGCAAAATTGTGTATAAGCGAAAATCCATCAAATTGCTTCAGATTAAAGTGTCAGTTTCTTGAATCTGTTACAAATTTAATTTTTCGTAAAGTTCTGTATTTCTCCAAAAAGGTTTATGGTCTTGCTCCCCAAAAGCTGAAATTCAATAAAACATTTTTTAATTGAATTACTATTAATAGTTGGTATAAACATAGTTATGCATCTATGTGTTTTTGTATACATACACACTAACTTCCAGTGTTTTGCAAGCAATGAATGAACGTCCCAGTTCAAAGCCTAATTTATCAACATATCTACTTAGAATGCACATTTAATGAGACGATGCACACGTATATATGTTGTTAGAATGTTGTGTGAATTCAATATGCCATTATAATGCAATTCAAAAGATATATAAATAACAATATCCGTTTTAATAGAGCTCACTACCTTTTATACTTTTAGATAAGAATTGATTTGTTCATGGATGAATATAATTATCATGTGATCAGCTTCAGCCTAAGTCACGAATAGAACATACTTACCCCAGCTGATTAATGAATAGAGATGTTAAAAAAAAACACAAATGATGCTCTGATATTCTCAAAAAGTTTGAAAAACGTAAATTGTGTGACTGTTTTTTTACATTAGCAAAAGGTACTGCAAAAGATAATTTGCTCTGATTTTTAAAAGGGGCATTGACTGCCATATACAAGTTCACCGATTTGACTCAAACTCTCATATTTGATTTACTAGTATAATATACAAAACGTATATCACGTTATTAAAATCTGAAATAAACAATTTACATGGGCTCAATAATATATATCATCGTTAAGTGTGTATTTTAGTCAGGTCGAAATGTAATTAACTATCGAGTTGACCTCCGAAGACTGACGACCGTCATAAAAGCGATATGCACATTACTACAATCATAAGTTGATATCAAATTCGTGCAATTGTTTAATTTCATATTATAGTAGGAACATATCTGTTAATCATTGTTTTTGCCTGTATAAAAATTAGTTTTTGTGGTTCGAATCGTTCAATCGAATTATTTACACTTTACTCACTATAAATTATAACATTCTTTCACTTTTGATAACCGAACACGCATAGTTTATGCGTTTCCCATCTGTAGTTCAGGGGTTAAATTGAAGGTCAGACGAATAAGGATTCAATGAGGTCGAATTAGCGAGCAAAAAAACAAAGGAGAACAACGACATAACACCAAAACGTAACACACACAGAAACGGACCAAGCATCAGACAAAACACCACGAGAATAACAAATATAACATGAAAACCAAATACATGAATTTGGGATAGACAAGTACCGTGCCACGTCTTATCTCAATCTCTCAAAAATAAGAGAAAACACAAACGACAAAAGATACCAATATGGAATATCTAAGAGTCGAAAATAAAAGAATAACGCTATAGCTAAACAAAAAACAAGCAACAAACAACAGAACACAAAGACAACATAGAAAACAAGTATTGGAGCAAAAGTAACCCCACCAACAATGAGCATCCGTCGTGTCGCTCAAGCAAGTTTCAACCCGCTGACAACCCTTACTCGGTAGGTCAATTTCGGGGGAAATTGGACAGGATTATAATAATGACAACTGGAACATATATGATGTCATTTGTAAAACCGATGTCCCATAATGGTCAACAAACCCAAAACGGAGCCTGTAAAATTTATAAAGGGATGATTTCAAGGTCACCAATTTGTTCTCTTGGTTAAATAGCTTTCTTCTTAGTAGCAACTCTCTAACATAGAAATCATGATAGCAAAGACAATCTCAGGAGTATCGTATCAACTTGTTAATATGTATATATACTCCTTAGGCTAGCACTACTGGAATGTTGCTACATAGAAGTGGCGAGTTCATAATTGGGAAGAGTACATCATGTCTTTTGTTGAAAAGTTTTGTTTTCAATCAACCGTAATTGTCAATTCAAGGTGTAAGTCAAGATATGAAGCAGACTTAACTGTATCATTTAATAATATTTTTTGTAATCACCAATTTTCTGAATGTACAACCGGGAAACAATGATACTGTAAGACTGACTTTTTTTAAACGCAAACAAGTTAAATTACACAATAGCTAGCCAGGAGCGGATTAAGGTGGAAGCGTGGCGGGCGTGCGCCCCCCATATATTTGCAAAGCATGGGTTTTCTTCAGCTCAATAAAGTTTTTGAACAGACGAAAGTTCATGTCGTCCCGTTGCATCTGTTTTAACATTCAAAGAAGTATGTAAAACTGTATGTTTAACAGAATCAACGTGATTACTAATAAACTGACCTACGGTTTATTTATAAGTTCTAAAAATATTATGTACTTCAAAGAAAGGTATCAAACGCGGAACTGCTTTTGATGACATATATCATAGACTTTTAGCAGTTAAAGTAAAACAATTGTGAATAAACTTATCACAGATACCAGGACCAAATTTAGCATATACGCCAGACGCGCGTTTCGTCTACAAAAGATCAATCAGTAACACTCGAATCCAATTAGTTAATAAAGTACGAAGTTGAAGAGCATTGTGACAGTGTTGTAGTTTTATAAACAATTTCTTTAATAATCGAAGTTCAAAAACATCCCTACCGCACTTTCCCACGAAGTAGGTGAAAGTGCCCTACCCGCAGTTGGGTTGGTTATTTCATCATTTCACGGCCTAGAAAAAGTTCACGTTAGATTCTTTCTTAATGAAAGATAGAAATACTGGTTCAAGCGAAAAGGTTAGTTTATTAATTTGTATCATTATTTAATATATCTGTATCAATATATGTTTTCACTTACAACCTGTATGCCGAAGCATGCTTAAACGGTCAAGACCCGTACTTCTGTATTACGTAGGATCCCATGAAAATAAAAATATCTCCGTAAGGATCTCATTCCGATTTAAGTGGTTTGCGGTAAAAATAATGTATATAAATAGTTATCGAAAGTACCAGGATTATAATTTTATACGCCAGACGCAAATTTCGTCTTCATAAGACTCATCAGTGACGCTCAGATCAAAATCAAAGATAAAAAAAACAGAAAATTTATAAAAATGACCATATAATTGATATTCATGTCAACACCGAAGTGCTGACTACTGGGCTGGTGATACCCTCGGGGACGAAACGTCCACCAGCAGTGGCATCGACCCAGTGGTATAAATAGTTATCGAAAGTACCAGGATTCTAATTTCATACGCCAGACGCGCGTTTCGTCTACATAAGACTCATCAGTGACGCTCAGATCAAAATAGTTAAAAAGCCAAATAAATACAAAGTTGAAGAGCATTGAGGATCCAAAATTCCCAAAAGTTGTGCACGACCTCCGAAAACAGCAAAAAATAACATTAAAAAAAAAGTTATAAAGGCAATAAAAAATCGCTGCCAATTTTAAAGTAGATTTTTTTTTCAAAATCTAATATTTTTCAGGTGAACTATTGTTGAGTTAATGAATAGAAGATTACAGATTTCTTGTTAATTATGGTGGTTGTAGATTGACAGGGGGTATTTATGCGGTTTTAGCTTGAAACTTTAATTCTCGCTTCCTTTACCACAAAATATTTTTCGCCACGTTTTGCTTGGCAAGATATCTACATTAGACACTCTTTAGAAGAATATTTCAATAATTTCAATAATAATACCTGGATCCGCACCTGTTAACTATATGATTATCTCATATGCATACAACATGTACAATATGAAATTCACTGTCATTGATTGTGTGTTTGTTTTAAACTCGTGATACTATGTAATTCATAAATTAACCCAAATTTGTATTATTATTATTATTATTATTATGTGTATTTAAACAATTTAAGTTTGTGTATTAACAATATGAATCAGCTTATTTACTTGTACGCTCAACCTCTTTTGTATAATTTAAAAGACATGTGCAATATAGAAATGAATACTTATATTTTCACAACTTTGTATTTGCTTGGCTTTTTAACATTATTGATATAAACATCACTGATGAGTCTTATGTAGACGAAACACGCGTATTGTGTAGTAAATTGTAATCCTGGTATCTTTGGTTATTGTTTTATATTCTAAATTTGAAAAGGCCTGTACCAAGTCAGGAATATGACAGTTCTTGTCCATTCGTTTTTTATGTGTTTTGTCATTTGATTTTGCCATGTAATTTTGGACTTTCCCATTGGATTTTCCTCCGAGTTCAGTGTTTTTGTGATTTTCCTTTTTTATATATATATATATTATTTTCTGTGACTGTATCTTACATTAATTTGTAGGATCCTTTACTATAGATAATTTAGCTGATCTGTAGCAATAACATCTTCATGCCTTATATATCATGTACTGTAGTACGCCGCTAGATTAAAACTGACGTGGAAAGGTAACACATGCCCACTGAAAGCTCTTTCTTTGAGAGCCCAGGTGGTCGTGTGGTCTAGCGGGACGGCTGCAGTGCAGGCGATTTGGTGTCACGATATATATATATATATATATATATATATATATATATATATATATATATATATATATATATATAACGAGTCTAAATTGAAAACTACGTTCAAACCTATTATTGCGTTGGATAAAAACCGCAATTTTTATACGTGTGCATGTCAAACAAATTTCGTTGTAGAAGGGTCTAAAAACAGCACAAACAACATTTTCCAAAAAGACCAACAAGTGAAAACGTATATTTAAACAAAACGCATTTGACTAACAGGTCGAACAACTGATGTTCTTTAACCCTGCTGACTGCCATTCGCGACTGCCAAATAAAATTGATCACAAGATGTAACAAACTGGATCTTAATATAAATTTAATACGTCACAGAAAAAAAAAATTGTTAACTTGTGGCCACGATGTTGCGCCACAAACATTCGGTGTCAATATTTCTTTAGTACACCAGATCTAGATTTCGACAATATATGTCTCTTCAGTGATGTTAGGGATCGAAACGGTATTTGGAAGGCCATATAATTTACTCTCAATTTGAGATTGACTATTGAATTTAAGAGTCAATATAGGATGAACGGATCATATAAACCGGAGGGAAAATATGATACATGCCCAAACAAAAAATATATAAACGAGTCTAAATTGAAAACTACGTTCAAACCTATGATTGCGTTGGATAAAACTCGCAATTTTTATACGTGTGCATGTCAAACAAATTTCGTTGTAGAAGGGTCTAAAAACCGCACAAACAACATTTTTCAAAAGACCAACAAAGTGAAAAAGTATATTTAAACAAAACGCATTTGACTAACAGGTCGAACAACTGATGTTCTTTAACCCTGCTGACTGCCATTCGCGACTGCCAAATAAAATTGATCACAAGATGTAACAAACTGGATCTTAATATATATACAACTCGTCTAAACATCAACCCAACAATGTTAGATCTGTAAATTTGCTTTCGCAAATTTTTGGTTCTTCCCTCGCCGGGATTCGAACCCATGCTACTGTGATATCGTGACACCAAATCGCCTGCTCTGCAGCCGTCCCGCTAGACCACACGACCACCTGGGCTGTTTTCAAAAAATGAAAAATAATAAAAACAATTAAAAAAAAATATGATACTGTCTACTTTTTTTATTCTGTCGGAAGGTAAAATTTTGTTAGGGTAAATGTTAATGATCTTTTTTTTTATTTTTGAGCGCACAAGATTGAAAAAATAACTGTGACAGAAGTTATAGAGATCTTTTGAAAGTCTGTCTCTAATATTTTTAAAACATTGCTGTTTGGGCATAAACTAGCCTTCATAAGTCTGGTAATGGTGCCATTTATTATACGTATATTGAATCTAAAATTAAATTAAGTCATTTATTGTTTTAGTTCATGTGTTATATATCTTTTGCAAAGCATGTCTTTGTGGAATTGAACTGTTTTCCTGTCAATCACAAATATTAAACAACTGCCGCTTTATTCCGAATATCGAATCTTAACTACCACCAAAGGAAAATCATATAATTTTCATCAATGATTTCAAACTGTTCAATTTACTTAGTATTGTCAGAAATTATACTCATTATTTTATTCGCGTTTCAGATAAGAAAATGAGAATCAAAATCATCAGCTGATTCTCTCAGTAGTATTAAAACCTGATCTACCGAAAAATTGTCGAGGATTGCTTCTGATCGAGAGAGAAAATCATTTTCATTTTCATAACATAAGCGTCTGGTTAACCGAGAAGACAAAGTTCCCGGAAATTGATATTCCGTTTTACCTCAACGCAGACGAAAATATGGTATTGCCAATTGTAAAATTGGCAACGTTACTATTCAAACAGTTCCAAAGACCAGTTGTAAAAAGTTTGAGTGAATGGGCAAAGCATCATCCAAAATTTAGCTCAGGTATCGGACGTATGGCTCAAAGTAAGAATTATACGATAACCAGGTTTATAATTTCAAAGTGCATAAATAGTGCATGCACTTTCACTTTGTTGAACGACAATTTAAGATGAAATGTGTATAAAGTAATTATCATATTGGATTGTGAGAATTTTATAAAACGTAATAAGAGTCTTATTTATCTAGATGAAAAGACAAAATCCAGAATTGCTTGTTATTGTACGTCATAGTGTGTGGGTTTTCCCCTCAATAGTATGTATTGTCCATACATTTAAAGTGTTACATTTCTGAAAATGATGTGCAATTATAACATATATATTTTGTGCGGGAAAATATAAAAAATAAGCTTTTATCTTATCATAAATTTGTATGGAAAAAGAGACGAAATATACAAAAGGACTTTCAAACCCTTACTCCAACACAAACTGACAATGCCATGGCGAAATACGTTTTAAAAGAAACACAACAGTATATGAAACACAACATCGAATATCATAGACTAAAAAACACGAACTCAACAAAATGAACGTAGGGATGCTTCAGACGGGTACGCATATGTTTCTCCAAATGTGACACTCGTCGTGTTGATCTTGTCAAGCTTCTTTATACAAACTTGTAGACATGTATGTCCTTAATTAAGAAAATTCTGTTTTAGACACATGGTCTTGAATAAGCCTTAATGAAATAGTAGTTGAAGCTTGTATTTTGAAGATTTCTTTTTTCTGACCAAGTTTCTTTTTTTTTAAATTCTTTTTCTTGTATTGATGTTCCAACTCTGGTTCAGTTGCTTAAATTTCAATTGTATTGACTTCTTAAATGTATGACTACTTATCATTTTGGTGATGTTTATTTCAGAAAAAAAGAGGTGCGAAAGATACCAGAGGAAAATTCTAACTCATAGATAAAAAATAAACCGACAACGCCATGGCTAAATAAGAAACAGACAAACAGACAAATAATAACATTTAAAACACAAGATAGAAAACAAAAGACTAAGCAACACTAAGCAATATTTCTTCATATCTCATAACATAAATTCCAAGTGAAAACAAATTTCGTCTGTCTACATCTGTCAAAATTATCTCATCGAGAGGTTCCTATTTCTTGAAAGTTCGAGCCAGTGATCAATAAAATATCCTTGATATATTATACTTATTTCAAAGTGATGACTTTTTCTTTCAGGTAAAGCAGGAGGTCCGATAAGGGCCAATTTTGGCCTCAAATTTCAAGTTTACATAAAGTTTACATTTTAACAATTTTGTAAAACTGCTGTATTTTAGGGCCAAAAAGGAGTCTTACTGGACCTACTTCTTTTTATAGTACATTTGAAGCTTCATTCTATTATTTTTCAGTTTATCATTCAATGGATTTTACAGTACAAAGTAAATTACTTGGTTTTGGTAAACCAAAAAAAGTGAAATCCTTATCAGAAGATGAAGCTAGGAATTTGGGGACCAAATTAGTTGGAGAAACATTAGTTTATGGAATATCGGCATCATTTCTGTTATTTGAATATAGAAGGTCTTTAAAAAATGATAAGATTAAAGAAAGAAGGAGAAAGGATGAAATAGCAGAAATTCTAAGAAAAATACATGATAATGAAATGATGACAGAAGTTAAAATAAAAGAACTGAAAAAACAAATTAGTACATTAGAAGACAAACATCGGAGTTTAGAAAATACACTGTCAACTCTTAAATTTGAATAATGTTATATACTTCCTATGAAGTTTTTTTGTCACGTTGAATTTACAACATGCATGCTTCTCTGAATACTATGATATTCCAAATATCGAAAAAGTAATTATGGCATTTTCGAAAATAAAATAACTGATTATTGATATGTTTAAAGATGGAGAAAAGAGAAGCAATTGTTACTTCTGTTCTATTGCATTTTACCTAATGTTTTGTTTTTTATTATACTCCATGCAAAAAACTTTTGGTGCAGGTAAAAAGGAACTATTCTGTCCATCTGTCTGATAGTGTGTCTGTTTGTCTTCACATGTGTAATGAAAGTTCGAATTTTTCACAACAAGACGGTTAGTTTGTTAACAATACAATACAACACAATACAAATATGTTTATTATAGTGACATTGTGTATAACAAATTATGTACAATATTGAAATATTTCAATTAAATTACACCCGGCCCAATGGACCTATAAGTCACTTCAAATAGATACTATAGTTATAATTCAGATTGTCATCAGGAATTTTATGTACATGTTAATTATTTAAATTTAAGTGTTGTCTGCGTTTTGTAAATTCATGTTCTAAGTATCGAGCTGTTTTTTGAGGATATTCTGAAAATAATAAATTTAACTTTTCACTGTTATTTAAATTTAATTAGGTTTCACTAAGTCCAGAGAATAATTGATTACGTAGTACATTGTAAAACTGGCATTCAATCAGAAAGTGTAGTTCATTTTCAACTTGTCCGGAGTCGCTCATTTTACATATCTGTTGATATTCTGGCTCACCAACAAAACGTCCTGTTTCTAATCTTAGCGGAAGAATACCACATCTAAACTGGGCCAGTACTGATCTTTCTCTACGTTTTAAATTTTGTTTAACAAACGTTTCTGTTGAATATGTAGATTTAAAAGTTCTATATGTACGTAGTTTCGGAAAGTTAGATAAGTTTGTATGCCATTGTGTTGCACATATATCCATAAGACTGTTTATGACGCTTTTGACATCACATTTTAACATTTGTTGAAAGTTATCATCCATACCAACTAAAGACATTATTGTTCTTACACTAGATGACCAATTGTTCGTAGATAGTTCGTAGTCCCACATGAACACCCTTTTACAAAGTCTACTATTGTCCATATCCATCCATTGGTTCCAATATCTAACCATATTACACCAGCGACGTTCTATTGAAGGTAACCATCCAACATCTCCAATGATAGCCAGCTTTGGAGCAAACTTGTGAACTCCCAAAAAGTATCGTATGGCCTTGTTTTGAACATTATCTACACAATTTAGGTCTTTAATACCCCACAATGAAGAACAGTAGTCGAGTATTGGCACAATACAAGAGAGATACAGTTTTTCATAAGTCTTTATCCCAAATTCTTTTAAACTGTGTATCTTCGATATAACAGCTCCGAGTGCTCTTCCACCAGCTGCAGAAAGATTTTCAGCATTCGATGTATAATTTTTTCTCTCGTTGAAAATAACTCTAAGGTATTTCTGTTTGTCTGTAATTTGCAAGATGTTCCCTTCGATTCTGAACTGAAATTCACTCCTTTTTTGCGAGATGCTCTGAAGTGTACCTCTTTTGACTTGTCTGTAATTAAGACTCTCCATTTTTTACACCAATCATGTAATTTATCTAGTATCTTTTGCATATCACATTTATTCTCGGCCATCAATACAATATCGTCCGCATATAGAAGTAAAGACAATTTCGATTCTCCAATATTGAAGCCAAGTCCAAGTTGGTTGATTTCATCAACAAGATCATCAATGAAAACAGACAATAATGTCGGAGATAAGTTATCACCTTGTTTTACACCAGAGTTACATAAAAACCAATCAGACATTTCATTGTTTAATCGAATTCTTGCGGTTGTTTGCACATATAAACTTTTAATTGAGTTATATATTTTCCCATCCATATTATTAAGCAACAGTTTGTACAGCAACATATCACGATCTACGAAATCAAAAGCCTTTTTTAGATCAATAAATGTGGCAATAACATTAGGATTGTTTTTTATTATGCTGTTAAGGGTGAATATATGATCCTCACACGAACGATTTTTACGAAAGCCGTTTTGTTTCTCAGAAAGTAAATCATTATCCTCCAGATATGAAGACACTCTATTGTTTATAAATCCACTGTACAGCTTCGAAACACACGACAACAAACTGATTCCTCGATAGTGTAGTGGAATGAGTTTATCTGATGATTTGTCTTTAAGTATCGGACAGATAATAGCCTGGTGCCATAATGATGGTACCATGCTCGTGTCGAAAACTAGTTGAAACATAGAATATAGGACGGCGATAACGTTTTCTGTCTTCGGTACTTCATAAGGGTGGTACCATGCTCGTGTCGAAAACTAGTTGAAACATAGAATATAGGACGGCGATAACGTTTTCTGTCTTCGGTACTTCATAAGGGATATTATCAATTCCACATGATTTACCGTTTTTTGTTCTTGAGACAAGTCGCCTAATTTCATCTATAGTTATAGCTGAATTCAACTTTTCATTTTCAATAAACAAAGGATCAAGCATTCTTTCTTCTAATAAGACTTTATGACTAGAGGCATATTTTAACACAGCCTAAAATTGTACGTTATGGGAAAATCATCCCGTTCAACATGTTAAAAGGGAGATAATCGTATTTACTAACTGCAATTGCTTATAGCATTGGATGGTTTGGAATGGATATGATATTCTCGTGATATAAAGAAGTTTTATTTATTTTTGTTTCTTTACGATTTATAACTGGTCATAATTATATCAATTATGATTTTAAGAATACTTGAATAAAAAAGAAATGTTCATGATAAATTTCTATGCGTAGTTAACATTCATTTTAAATTTCTGTATGTTTTAACATCATAAATCCTGTTTAAATTATTGATACATTTTTATAAACGGTATACAGTTAATAATGATCAAAAAGCATAAACATTATATTACAAAAAACCAATAAGGTCTTTCCTTGCGTAGAGGAAAGACCTTAATAATAATTGTATCGTCTCCTTCGGGTTCCAGTTTTTGTTCATGATAGGGCTTAAATGTTTGTCAATAATCTTAATGTTAATTTTCATAGACAAAAGATTCCGAACGAATCTAGCCAAAGTTTAATATTTTTTATGAACTTACAAATTCCTACCTCTCGTCAACATCTTATAGGAAAGATGTCAATATGTATGTATAGATACTAGGTGATGGTAATTGGAACTGAAGTGTTGTTTTGGTGAATAAAAGGGGATATTTGTATACTTGAATGATGCGGCATCTTGATAATAATAATTTGAAACGATATTCAGGGTAAATAAACAGTATTGCAAATGAGCTACCAATTTATGATTTTTTAACGATGAGTTTTTTTTTCGTTTTGATTTTGTTTATTGTTTTATAAAAATTATACCGGTTTTCACGTTTTTATAAATTGTTTAATATCTTGCCCCATAAAGGCCTATAATAGATTTTTATACTAAACGGTTGTTACTTATAGTTGAAATCTAAACAGTGATCTGCATATTGGCCATGTTGCTCTCTGGAATAAAGTTTGAATATAACCACTGTGCACATCATTGGGATTACAAAACAAGAAATTATCACTTTAACTCTTGTATACTCGACAATGAAACCACTATATCATAACTTAAATGTTCTTCACAATTATTTGATTAAATGGATTTTGAGTGGAAAAATATCAGAGTAAAGACAAACACTAGTAGTTTCATGTTTCGGAGAATTTGTAAACGAAATAAATCATATACTAATATCTATAGAGGATTTTGATTGTCATTGCTAGGAATTATAATTATTTAGTTTCATATGATTTTGAACAAAAAAGTTCAATGAATAGAATGTATCGAATAATAGCTGTAGCTCTAACTGTTCTTAAATTAAAAAAATAATAGATGTTACAAAAAAAGAACTGAAAAGTTTTAGCCTCAAATTGCAGGTACATCTGATGACAGACTTTAGACATTTTATACACTAAAGTATCTACTTCAGTCGATTCAATTTGTTTTTGTGAATAAATGCATCATAGATACCAGGATTAAATTTTGTATTTACGTATTTTACTAGTCAGATATTTTTTGTCATAAATGAAAGTGGGCGCATTCGTGTTCACCCTCAACCTTTATATATGTTATGTATTATCATTAAGCGCAACTTACATTTAAATATTGAGAATGAACACAAATGCGGTCACTTATTGTGATATTATTTTTTTTTATAAAAAAGGCCACGTCATTATGTATCAAAGACAAAACAAAAAGTCATACAGACAAAGCACATTAGCAAAGATGGAAGTTAAGAATATAAAAATAAAAGAACAATGACACAATGACGGGATGATAAAGTACAGAATCGCGTCATATGGATATCACAAAATAGTTATCAATGGTACCAGGCTTATAATTTAAAACGCCAGAAGAGCGTTTCGTCTACATTAGACTCATCAGTCACACAAAGATTATGATAGTTAGACAGCCAAACAAAAACAGCCAAACAGTAAACGTAATATTAATAAAGACAAATAAAAGAATATTATAACATGTTATTAAAATGACCAACAACGTCAGTACGCAGAATCTATGCTTTAAGACCATCGTGTATTTTTTGTGAAGTTGATGCGGAATATTTATCAATAAGTTCTTGGTACCTTCCGATGAACTGTTTCTTTTTTAGAAAAAGGACGAAACGTTCTTTGACAGTATATACCACAGGTTTGTCAACTTTTTCTTCAGTCACTGGTGTAGTTTTACAATGTCTGAGTTGGAGTTGCAAGCTCTTGAATACCGATTAAGTTTTAAAATGTATATCCAATATGCAGGTGAAATTGGTATATTGCTGCTAAGATGGGGGAAATTGATAATTTGAAAATTAAAATTGTTTCGTTTGTCAGAGATTCTGGCCATGAGATGACTGTGTATATCAAATTCGATGTATAAGTCTAAAAATGAGGAGGAGGGAGTCGTGTCTGTTGTTATTTTTATTTCAAGTTCTGTTGTTTCTCTTATATAATAAACCAGTGATAGTGGTCATTTCGAATTTATAGTGAAGCAGGGGTTTTTGTTTCATGTTAAAGTATCGCTGTGACTTTAAGATGAAGAACAGTAATAAAAACCTTTTTCCTTTATGTTTGTTTTTTTCATGAGTGTGTTTGTTTCTTTAATTTTTAGTTCTGTTAGAAATGTGTTTTGCAATACTTTATGTACATGTTTTGTATGTCTCTTTGAATCTTGAAATAAGTTGTGTTTGTTTGTCTATTTGAACTTTGAAATCAGTCTATTTGAACTTTGAAATCAGTTGCGTTTGTTTATCTATTTGAACTTTAAAACCAGTTGTGTTTGTTTGTCTATTTGAACTTTAAAACCAGTTGTGTTTGTTTGTCTATTTGAACTTTAAAACCAGTTGTGTTTGTTTGTCTATTTGAACTTTGAAATCATTTGTGTTTGTTTGTCTATTTGAACTTTGAAATCAGTTGTGTTTGTTTGTCTATTTGAACTTTGAAACCATAAAATTGAGATTGGAAATGGGGAATGTGTCAAAGAGACAACAACCCGACCATAGAAAAAACAAAAGCGAGAAATTCCCGCACCCGGAGGCGTCCTTCAACTGGACCCTAAACGTATATATATGCTAGTTCAGTGATAATGAACGCCATACTAATTTCCAAATTGTACACAAGAAACTTAAATTAAAATAATACAAGACTAATAAAGGCCAGAGGCTCCTGACTTGGGACAGGCGCAAAAATGCGGCGGGGTTAAACAAGTTTATGAGATCTCACCCACCCCCCCCCCCCCCCACCCCCTTATACCTCTAGCCAATGTAGAAAAGTAACGCAATAACCATACGCACATTTAAAATTCAATTCAAGAGAAGTCCGAGTCTGAAGTCAGAAGATGTAAACAGAGAAAATAAACAAAATGACAATTATACATAAATAACAACAGACTACTAGCAGTTAACTGACATGCCAGCTCCAGACTTCAATTAAACTGATTGAAAGATTATGATTTCATCATATGAATATCAGGCACAATACTTGTGTTTGTTTGTCTATTTGAACTTTGAAATCTGTTGTAATTCTCTAGTGGATAAGTAAAATCTTATTGTCGAACAAAATTTGCTATTGGTAATACCATGCGTATACCTGCATTGGGGTGGAACAGAAGTATTAACCTTTATAATCAAGTTATTTTCGGTTAGCCAAACGCTTGAATTATGCTCATAATTTGTGTATATTTTTTTTGCCTACAATTTTGGAATTAACAAATTGAAGAAATAAAAAATTAAACTTATTCATTATTATTATCACATTGACATGTAGCAGAAGTTACCTGTGAAAAAGTTCGGGGTCCGTAAACGTATCAATCTTAGGGAACACGAGAAAGGATAAGCATTACACTAAATAGATAATAAAAAAGACTGGATCCCATTATCCACCTTAATGCATTTACTTAAAAAGAGACATGCGAACATAAATGTACAGTAATGAAAATCGTATGTCCAAATAACCATACATTGTTACGACACAAAATGTGATGCGGATAAACACTTACTATAAATTGTTAGTTAGTAAGGAACTTTATTCAAAGACGGCTCATATGTAAACAATTCGAATTCTGAGCAATAAAGAACTTTTTTCATGGAGCTTCATACAAATACAAACAAAAAAAAAAAGACATGCAAATAAAATGAATGCGAAGAATTCTTGAATTCTGAACCTCCAGGGCCTTGTCCACGTACACTTAGTATGAAAACCAGCAATCACTGAAAATATGAAAAATGTTATAAAATCTAAAAAAAAAAATGAAATTATTTATTAATTAAACACTGGCATTTAAAGCAGCAGTTTATAATAACGCAAAAAAGCAGAGCAAAATGCAAGCAAAGGAGAAAAATTCAGCTATAAGGTAGCATTGGATAAAAACAACTTGAACCGTAATTACATTTTCCCCGCATACCAGGAATTTATTTACTTCCTAATTAAATCAAAAGAAGCCATAATTCGAATTCCATTGGGAAGGAAATTCCATATTTGTGCTGCCTCAATCAAATATATAAGATCTTTCTTGGTACCTCAACCGTGTTCACATACCTGATATTACATGCATTTTTTTATATTTAGTAAGCAGCACTTTTTACGTATTTTGTCATTTCTTTTAAGCATTTTAAAGACAACTGTGTGCATTCTTCGAGTCTTTAGTGATAGTCGAAATATTAAGTAGTTTTTCATAAGAACTTTATATAATTGTTAATGTTTGTGTTATTTTGGTCTTTTGTGGATAGTTGTCTCATTGGCAATCATACCACATCTTCTTTTTTATATTTGTTAGTTATCATAAGTAAATTATATTTGTCTTGTATGTTTTTCGTTCAGAAATGCTATGTTACATGATAATAACTGAAGTTAGACATTGAATGAATAATATATTGTAAGTTATCTCAGGCTTTTAAGGTTTTTTCCAATTATTTTCTTTTAATTACCTTAAATCCTTTTTACAATATTTGCAATTGAAATTTCATAAATAAGCTTGGACTCAAAGTAAATTAACCTTATGTTCACATTGTATAGAAACACAATTTAAAGCAAGTCGATTAAAAGCAAAACATTATATCCAACGAAATGATTTCCCAATTGTAAACATTCCCTTTTTATGTATTAACATTCTAGCAGTACCTGTATATGGAGTATATGTCTACTAATTGATACAATATGCTCGGGCTTGTATTTCCTATAATTTTTTCCTTGATAGAATGTTGCTGTTCCCATTGAAGCTATTAAACCAAGATGTCTGTATGGTGAATTTGAAATCATTCATTCATAAATTTTGCAAACGCCACTAATACGGGTGCCACATGTGGAGCAGGATCTGTTTACCATTCCAGAGCACACGACATCATTCCCAGTTATTGTTTGGGTTCTTGTTGCTTAGTTTTTTTGTTTTTGGTGTTGTGTCTTCTGTACAATTGTTTGTCTGTTTGTCTTTTTTATTATAGCCATGGCGTTGTCAGTTTATCTGTGATCTATGGGTTTGAATGTCCCTTAGGTAGCTTTCGCCCCTCTTTTAAAAAAACACAAAAAGAAAACTTATCGTATTAAAGGAGAGGAAATAATTGAGTATTTTTGTTAGTTTTTATGATAAGTGATAAAAAAAAACCCCATTGATATGGCGTAACCAACAATGATACAAAATCAGTAAATGGACAGTAAAAACCACAATAAGCAAAGGAACAGCACGTACTTTTGATGCTGGCCATTATGTATTTCAAAGTCACAATGAGGCTTTTAACATGGAGCAAAAAATATCCCTTATATCTGCAAGTTTATGGCGGTTTAAAAAGTCTTCTTGGCAAAAGATTTCAGATACATTGTTATATTATAGTTCGTTTCTGTGTGTGTTACATTTAAACGTTGTGTTTCTGTTGTGTCTTCTGTTTCCTCTTATATTTCAGTATGAATTCACATTACTATAAGACGTGTCACGGTACTTTTCTATCCCAAATTCATGTATTTAGTTGTGATGTTATATTTGATATTCTCATCGGATTTTGTCTAATGCTTAGCTCGTTTCTGTGTGTGTTAGACATAAACTCATGACATATAGCAGGACCAAATTTAGTATATACGCCAGACGTGCGTTTTGTCTACAAAAGACTCATCAGTGGCGCTCGAATCCAAAAAAGTTGAAAATGCCAAATAAAGTACAAAGTTGAAGAGCATTGAGGACCAAAATTCCTAAAACATTTCAATGTTGTGTCGTTGTTCTCCTCTTATATTTAATGCGTGTCCCTCAATTATAGTTTGTAACCCGGATCTGTTTTTTTTCTATCGATTTATGAGTTTCGTACAGCGGTATACTACTGTTCCTTTTATTTACATGCAACACCTACAAATCGGTCCCGGTCAAAAAGAACATACTGTAAAAAGAGGAAAAAGATACCAGAGGAAATAAAAACTCGAAAAGAAGCCAACAACGTCATGTCTAAAAAAGCAAAATTCAAACAGACATACAATAGAACACACAACACAACATATAAAATTAAAAAAAATAGGCAACAGAACCCCACCAAAAGCTGAAGTTTATTTCAGGCGCTACTTAAGTGTAAGCACACGTGTCACCATTGTGTTGATAGTGTAATTTTTTTCGATGAATAGTAAATATATAAAACAAACAGAAATGCCTACGCATGGTGCAAATATCAATCTCTATAGACTCGATTTTGGTAAGTTATGTAGCCAATAAAAGTTGAGGGAATGGTTATCCTTTGTAGAATACGTTTTGATTGATCATTTTGAATAATATGTAAATGTGTGAATGAATCCAAAGGACTATGTTTTTCATATTTCACATGTATATAGTTCCTAGATCCATATATCAAAAGTTCCGGTAACAAGTATGGTCGGATGTGTAAATAACGGTATATATTGATTCTGCCCTAAGGAATGTTTGAAAGTGAAACACAAAATTTTCGCACACAACCTGGTCTAAATGTAGAGAAAGGTGTGGCACGTATACGCGGTTATATCAAGAATAAATACACATTAACCTTAAAAATACAAAGGAAACACATCACAACTCTACAATATGCAAGTACATGATGGTTCAAAGTACTCAATGACATATAAATAGTAGATCTCTAACCATTTTTATAATTAGATAATTAGATAATTAGATATATTAGATTAATTGAATAAGCAGCGGAATGAAATACCAAGCAGTCATGTTTTACTACCTGCATTGCTTCATACTTATTTTAATCAAATTTTACAACACTCTCTTAATTATAAACTGGTAACAATTTTGCAGTCCTTTTCAAATTTTAATGTAACTAGATAAATTCCTTCAGCACTTCCGCGTGATCAATCGAAACTCCTTAAACTCATTTCATAGTAAAGCTTCCCATTGAAAATATTTTGATATGAGCGTCACTGATGAGTCTTATGTAGCTGAAACGCGCATTTGGCGTATTATAATTCTGATACTTTTGATAAATATTTACACCACTGGGTCGATGCCACTGTCGGTGTACGTTTCGTCCCCGAGGGTATCACCAGCCCAGTAGTCAACAATTCAGTGATGACATGAACATCAATAATGTAGTCATTTTTATAAATTTCCTGTATACAAAACTTAGAATTTTTCGAAAAACTAAGGATTTTCTTACCCCAGGCATAGATTAACTTAGTCGTATTTGGCACAACTTTGGGATTTTTGGTTCCTCGTTGCTCTTCAACTTTGTACTTGTTTGGCTTTATAAATATGTTGATATGAGCGTCACTGATGAATCTTATGTAGACGAAACGCGCGTCTGGCGTACTAAATTATAATCCTGGTACCTTTGATAACTATTGAATCTAATAAATGCAAACAAATCAACTATTTAAGATACAAAAAAAAAAATTCCTTGACAGAATCAAACCGTTTAAAGCTTAGCATATAAGGACACAATCTGGACGACTCAAGTACAAAAAGAGTTAAATTAAAATATTTAACAAACATTAAAGACGATTCTAAAAGCAGCACCTGAAAATATCTAATCTGGACAAACCAACACTCAAAACGTCCGATAAAAATGTCTGTAAACAAATCTTGTCACCACCCTTGTGCCCAATATCTACGACACTTGAATGCGAATTTGTTACCAAGCTAGTTAATCCGACTACAAATATTTTACCAAGTCAAACACAAGTTTATACTATAAAGCCTGAACCAAATATTAACTGTAATTCTAAACAAAAAATACATTTAGTTTATTGGAACTGCTTCCTTTTATTTGGAATCATCTGTTTCACAAATTTCTAGAAATGAACCCATTCTCTATGAGCTTCATAACCATTTCCACAATTGTGTGCTTCACAAACGTCGTCTTAGATCATCTCATCTTTGAAAACAGAGAGGTAACAGGTGGTGATTCTTTGACGAAGCTTTTCATCGAGAGCAAACGCTTTTCAAAAATGTTATTATCCCAACGAAAACGTGTTAAATATACACATGAAAAAAGTATTGAAATTAAAATAAAAAAACACTCTTTATTTTTTTTGTGATATAATTTGATAAAATAGAACTAGTTAAACATTATTTATATCAACTGAGTTTCATCAATAAATATCGACTCGATAGGTTTTTATCTGCACATGCAGCTACTGTACCCGAAAACAGCAAAACAGATGTTTTTATCCTCATTGTTTTCAACACTTTATATAACCAAGTTTTTAAAGTTATGTGATTGACATCTTATAATGGGTCATTGACAACTTTTAACTGCAGCAAGATGGCAGATTATCAGCATAAGAGAAGCAGGGATGTCGCTGTAACAACTGTACGTATTGTTGGTCATCACCATTCCACTATAAGTCGTTTTGAGAATAAAAATCAGGCAATAAATGCTGTTAAAGACCTTCTGAGATAATGAAAACCCCCATAAAACAGTTGCTTGGGAAAATCAAGCATAATGAAGGTTGGTCAGAAGGAAACCCATTGCATACAAAACAATCCTAAAAAGAGAGTGGTGGCCATACAGGAGCCTTATAACAAGATCTGTTCGAGATCGACTCATCGCTACTGGTTAATCGTAAGACCATTTGGGAGACCTTTGCTTACGAACAGACGCACAGTTTTCCGTATCCAATGTAGTGCAGAGCTCGCCAAACATGGAAATTAGCATTTTGGAGAAAGATCCAATGTTCAAATGATATTCGGTTCATCTTCCTTGGTCCGATCGTAGCCCGGATTTGAACCCAATCGAGCACATTTGGGACACTATTGGGCGGAAAGTGAGCGAAAGGACAACCCAGTTCAAACACATCATCAAATAAACAATGCCCTTTATCAGAAATGGTTGCTGCTACCTTAGCAACAAATTAGTCGATTTATGGCAGAAAACAGAAGCGGTTATCCGTTTGAATGAAGGCTGCGCACAAAGTGCTAATTCTTTGGCTAATAACGATCAACCATGATGTGAACAGTTATCTGAAGATTAATCTTGAAATGTCTGACATTGTAAAGTTTGACTACAGTTAAAGTTGTAAAATACATTTTTTTGTACAAAAACACTTCATTTTGTTATTAGAATTGCGGTTATATAAATCTTTTTTTTTCAAACATTTTGTGTTTGTTTCAATGCCAATTTTATCATAAACTATGTTTCAATAATATTATACACATATATTATACAAATATAGCCTTTGTATGAGGTCGATACAAGAATATATTGACCTGAAAGAAGTATATTGACTGAGGACGAAGTCCGAGGTCGATATACTTCTTTGGGTCGATATATCCTGTATTGACCTCATACAAAGCTAGGCTATATTTGTTATATTATTAATTTCCGACCATATTTGTATCAAAATCGTCATTAAGGTTTGTTGGAATTTTATAGATTTTACATTGTCTCCTTGACAATAACAACATATCAGTTGTTATTTCATTTACCTTTTTTTTTTTGACATCTTATGTAATTGAAGATTTTTTTCGTCAAATAATCGATCACAGATATCATGTGTTTCAAAACGTTAAACAATATCCTGAAATTCATTACATGACGTCACAAAGTATATCGGTTTTTAGATATTCTAAAAATAATCGTGCGATATGCTTTTTGCCGGTCAATATGCTTTTTGCTATCCGCCGTTTTCTCTCTACCTAGTATATATAGTTTAACATGTGACTATCCCTAAACGAATCAAATTTGTTAAAATATACGAATTAATAATATTATTATATATCATCCAAAAAAAGAGGCTGATTTTTCAAGTTTAAAAAAATCAAGGTGTTGCAATACTTTTTTTCCACGTGTATACATAGCACAATTATAAAATCGATTTTCAAAGGCGGCGCCGAAGATACGGAAGGAATATTTAAACTAAAAAAAGTCAGTGCTTCAGCCTGGAAATACTTTTTTTAAAATCTTCATAAGAAATTTAAGAAATGATTCAGTGGTTGATGTTTTAAATCTTTCATTCTAATTTCAACCATTTCTACATTTAAGACGAATTACAACCACATATAAGACATGTTTCGGTTAATGTTATGTAATATATCTACCAATCATAAGGAATTTCAATAGATGTTGTTGATGTAGTCATTTTTAATTTCCCGTGCATCATAGATATCCATCAAATCAACTATATTTTCAGTTACAATAACTTTGATATGGCTTTTTTTTCAGCTCGGTGGATATGATGTGAATATTTTCAATCTTGCACCTTGGTCTAGCACATCTCTTCATGTTGTTCCATCTATGAACAAGTCGTTGGATACTCATCACATCCATAAGAAGTCATATTTGTTATCCCTTTCGAAACTTCATTTTATGTAAAACTTATGTTTGGGATAAACTCATCATAGATACCAGGACTGGGCTACTGTTACAAATGTATATTAAAACTAATGCAAAACACATTATTTAACTATCATGTTGGATATTATTACATACTTTACAATTAAGCTGGTACAATGTATTGGGAAATGATTTACAATAAAATGATATTTTATTTATAATAGCTTTCATTTGCCATTAAGGTCGCAATGCCTTCAACCGAGGCAATTTTCTCATGATAAATTTGAAAAAATCAAAATTGCCTACCTTTTTAAAATATAGGAAGATGTAGTATGAGTGCCAATTAGACAACTCTCCATCGAAGTTACAATTCATAAAGGTAAACCATTATAGATCAAGGTAGGTCTTCAACACGGAGCATTGGCTCACAACAAACAGTAAGATAGTCAGAAACCCCCCCCCCCCCAAAAAAAAGCAACCCAAACACTATCGTAAATAATTCAAACGAAAAAAACCAACGGTCTGATGAATATAAGAAACAAAAAACGAGAAACAATTATGAACCACATAAACAAACGACAACTACCGAAAATCAGATTCCTTACCTAGGACAGGTGCAAACTATTGCAGCGGGACTAAACGTCCCGTTTTTATATTCTTTTTATACTTACTAGTATATGTTGTTATTTATTGTGCTAGAAGGTAAAATAAAAAATGTATTGATAAATTTTCTAAAGGATTGTTTGTAGATTCCATCAAAAACACGAAATTAAATGTCCACGGAACGCGAATTTTTCTTCATTCACGAAAATTGGTACCCACGAAAATAAATAAATCCACAGTATCACGATTTCGTGGTTTAGTACCCTGGTAATTGACGACTATGGTGATGGTGCATAAAATGTAAATGTATATAAAACGTCAACTGATGTGGTACTAATAGTTCAGACTTATGAGTTAAGAAATTTTGGTTACAAAAATATTCAACTCGTGCCAGTAATAACAATTATGGTACCATATACATTTAAACAACACGTTATATAAATTGCATGTGTTCGAAGCGCTTTCCTGGATTTACCTTAATCAGAAAAGTTCAAATCAAATATTTGAAAGCCATGCAAGGATTGATAAGAACTGAAACGATGAGGAACTTTCTTATCAAACATGACCTTAAAAAATATCAAAATCCATTTAAGGCTAAATCTGACTAAATCCGATGTACCAGGTTTATTTAAATTATATTTTTCTATCCATTTGACTGACGTATTACTTTTAAATCATCAATTCAACAGTAGACGACATTAAATCGTTTATCATCATACGTTTCCGTTTAAAACCGGAATAACAAATTGAACTTCACGGAGATTAAATACGTTCCATCCCAATGCAGACAACGAAAATATGGTATTACCAATTGTTAAATTGGTTAGTTTATTTATCAGACTGTCTTCAAGACCAGTTGTACACAGACTTACTGTTTCAGCAGCGCATCATCCAAAATTTGGTTCAGTTATTGTTTTGATCGCACAAAGTAAGAATTATGTAATAGCTATTTATTTACGTTTATTTATTTTAAAGTTTATAAATAGAACGTCTAATTTCACTTTCTAAAAATTAATAAAGGGCGAGAGTGTATATAGTCGTTTATTTGTGCAAAATATCAGTTCTTTTGGGATGAAACTATCCCAATTAACTATTTCAGCCCAATAAAAACTAATGAAGGAAAATATTTTCACAGATGTATGTGTACGTCATAGATGTGGCTTTTCCTGTCAATAGGCCAAGGAATATATATTATCAATTCTTTTAAAATTATTAATAGGATAAGATGTCTGAATATTTCGTTATATGTTTTACATTCATATTGATGTATTTAAGCTATTAATTATAAACTTTTCATTTTGAAATTTTCTCGGGGTTTTTATACGACCGCAAACACATTTTGCGTTCGTATAATGATATGATGTCGTCGTCTGCGTGGTCGTCCGAAGACACATTTGGTGTCCGGAAAAAAACTTTAGTTAAAGTGAATGGATCTCTATGAAATTTATTGAAAAAGTGTTATTTCTTAAAAGGAAGGTTGGTATTGATTTTGGGGTTAAAGGTTCCTACCGTTTTCGAATTAGGGACCCAAAACGGGCACAAAACAAGCATATTTTTTTTACTTTCAGGACATCAACTTATGTATAATATTTCAATTGCTCTGACAGGTGACGGTTCCGATTGATTTTGTGGGTTATGGTCCAAAATGTGTATAAATCTCTCTGAAATTATACCACAAGTTTCAATATTACAAAGGGATGATAATTGGGTTGGGAAGGGGGTTAGGTTCAAAGCATTAAGCAACTTGGGACAAAAAAGGTGGAAACCAATGGGTTTTCTGGTTAAAGGACAATTTAGAAAATCTAAAAGCAGTGAAGGGGAGGTGAATTTAGTTAGTATTCAGAAGCTTTCCAGCCAATTGCGTATGATGTTGATGCTGGTAGATCAACAGCAACTACTACACATAGACTGAACAGATCTATAATAACTGCATGGAAACTGTCTAAACAATACGAAATTGAAAAAGACTACACTTTCTTTACCTTTTTATTTTCTGTTTCTTAAGATCTGCTCAGATAAAGATGATAACATAAGGTGAATGTTAAAATTGGTAACTAGTGAAAATATGTTGTATGTTAACCTAAGAGACAAGTTACTATTCACTAAACCTTTTACAAATGATTTATGCAGTTAGTTCTTATGTTGTGCTTTTAGACCACTGTCTCTCAGTAATGTATACGGGCTGTTTAAAAAAGTAAATTTAGAATGATTCTGGCTATTAAACAACGTACCTGTCCGCTAAAAGACATTTCACAATATCAGAACTGATCTTATTTTAACTCTAGGCTAATCAGTTATTGCTAATCATGTCATATAAAGAATGCATCTTGTAACATTGCCATAAAAGTGGAAGGTTTGGCTAACCATTAAACTCCATGCAAAAAACTTTTGGTGCAGGTAAAAAGGAACTATTCTGTCCATCTGTCTGATAGTGTGTCTGTTTGTCTTCACATGTGTAATGAAAGTTCGAATTTTTCACAACAAGACGGTTAGTTTGTTAACAATACAATACAACACAATACAAATATGTTTATTATAGTGACATTGTGTATAACAAATTATGTACAATATTGAAATATTTCAATTAAATTACACCCGGCCCAATGGACCTATAAGTCACTTCAAATAGATACTATAGTTATAATTCAGATTGTCATCAGGAATTTTATGTACATGTTAATTATTTAAATTTAAGTGTTGTCTGCGTTTTGTAAATTCATGTTCTAAGTATCGAGCTGTTTTTTGAGGATATTCTGAAAATAATAAATTTAACTTTTCACTGTTATTTAAATTTAATTAGGTTTCACTAAGTCCAGAGAATAATTGATTACGTAGTACATTGTAAAACTGGCATTCAATCAGAAAGTGTAGTTCATTTTCAACTTGTCCGGAGTCGCTCATTTTACATATCTGTTGATATTCTGGCTCACCAACAAAACGTCCTGTTTCTAATCTTAGCGGAAGAATACCACATCTAAACTGGGCCAGTACTGATCTTTCTCTACGTTTTAAATTTTGTTTAACAAACGTTTCTGTTGAATATGTAGATTTAAAAGTTCTATATGTACGTAGTTTCGGAAAGTTAGATAAGTTTGTATGCCATTGTGTTGCACATATATCCATAAGACTGTTTATGACGCTTTTGACATCACATTTTAACATTTGTTGAAAGTTATCATCCATACCAACTAAAGACATTATTGTTCTTACACTAGATGACCAATTGTTCGTAGATAGTTCGTAGTCCCACATGAACACCCTTTTACAAAGTCTACTATTGTCCATATCCATCCATTGGTTCCAATATCTAACCATATTACACCAGCGACGTTCTATTGAAGGTAACCATCCAACATCTCCAATGATAGCCAGCTTTGGAGCAAACTTGTGAACTCCCAAAAAGTATCGTATGGCCTTGTTTTGAACATTGTCTACACAATTTAGGTCTTTAATACCCCACAATGAAGAACAGTAGTCGAGTATTGGCACAATACAAGAGAGATACAGTTTTTCATAAGTCTTTATCCCAAATTCTTTTAAACTGTGTATCTTCGATATAACAGCTCCGAGTGCTCTTCCACCAGCTGCAGAAAGATTTTCAGCATTCGATGTATAATTTTTTCTCTCGTTGAAAATAACTCTAAGGTATTTCTGTTTGTCTGTAATTTGCAAGATGTTCCCTTCGATTCTGAACTGAAATTCACTCCTTTTTTGCGAGATGCTCTGAAGTGTACCTCTTTTGACTTGTCTGTAATTAAGACTCTCCATTTTTTACACCAATCATGTAATTTATCTAGTATCTTTTGCATATCACATTTATTCTCGGCCATCAATACAATATCGTCCGCATATAGAAGTAAAGACAATTTCGATTCTCCAATATTGAAGCCAAGTCCAAGTTGGTTGATTTCATCAACAAGATCATCAATGAAAACAGACAATAATGTCGGAGATAAGTTATCACCTTGTTTTACACCAGAGTTACATAAAAACCAATCAGACATTTCATTGTTTAATCGAATTCTTGCGGTTGTTTGCACATATAAACTTTTAATTGAGTTATATATTTTCCCATCCATATTATTAAGCAACAGTTTGTACAGCAACATATCACGATCTACGAAATCAAAAGCCTTTTTTAGATCAATAAATGTGGCAATAACATTAGGATTGTTTTTTATTATGCTGTTAAGGGTGAATATATGATCCTCACACGAACGATTTTTACGAAAGCCGTTTTGTTTCTCAGAAAGTAAATCATTATCCTCCAGATATGAAGACACTCTATTGTTTATAAATCCACTGTACAGCTTCGAAACACACGACAACAAACTGATTCCTCGATAGTGTAGTGGAATGAGTTTATCTGATGATTTGTCTTTAAGTATCGGACAGATAATAGCCTGGTGCCATAATGATGGTACCATGCTCGTGTCGAAAACTAGTTGAAACATAGAATATAGGACGGCGATAACGTTTTCTGTCTTCGGTACTTCATAAGGGATATTATCAATTCCACATGATTTACCGTTTTTTGTTCTTGAGACAAGTCGCCTAATTTCATCTATAGTTATAGCTGAATTCAACTTTTCATTTTCAATAAACAAAGGATCAAGCATTCTTTCTTCTAATAAGACTTTATGACTAGAGGCATATTTTAACACAGCCTAAAATTGTACGTTATGGGAAAATCATCCCGTTCAACATGTTAAAAGGGAGATAATCGTATTTACTAACTGCAATTGCTTATAGCATTGGATGGTTTGGAATGGATATGATATTCTCGTGATATAAAGAAGTTTTATTTATTTTTGTTTCTTTACGATTTATAACTGGTCATAATTATATCAATTATGATTTTAAGAATACTTGAATAAAAAAGAAATGTTCATGATAAATTTCTATGCGTAGTTAACATTCATTTTAAATTTCTGTATGTTTTAACATCATAAATCCTGTTTAAATTATTGATACATTTTTATAAACGGTATACAGTTAATAATGATCAAAAAGCATAAACATTATATTACAAAAAACCAATAAGGTCTTTCCTTGCGTAGAGGAAAGACCTTAATAATAATTGTATCGTCTCCTTCGGGTTCCAGTTTTTGTTCATGATAGGGCTTAAATGTTTGTCAATAATCTTAATGTTAATTTTCATAGACAAAAGATTCCGAACGAATCTAGCCAAAGTTTAATATTTTTTATGAACTTACAAATTCCTACCTCTCGTCAACATCTTATAGGAAAGATGTCAATATGTATGTATAGATACTAGGTGATGGTAATTGGAACTGAAGTGTTGTTTTGGTGAATAAAAGGGGATATTTGTATACTTGAATGATGCGGCATCTTGATAATAATAATTTGAAACGATATTCAGGGTAAATAAACAGTATTGCAAATGAGCTACCAATTTATGATTTTTTAACGATGAGTTTTTTTTTCGTTTTGATTTTGTTTATTGTTTTATAAAAATTATACCGGTTTTCACGTTTTTATAAATTGTTTAATATCTTGCCCCATAAAGGCTTATAATAGATTTTTATACTAAACGGTTGTTACTTATAGTTGAAATCTAAACAGTGATCTGCATATTGGCCATGTTGCTCTCTGGAATAAAGTTTGAATATAACCACTGTGCACATCATTGGGATTACAAAACAAGAAATTATCACTTTAACTCTTGTATACTCGACAATGAAACCACTATATCATAACTTAAATGTTCTTCACAATTATTTGATTAAATGGATTTTGAGTGGAAAAATATCAGAGTAAAGACAAACACTAGTAGTTTCATGTTTCGGAGAATTTGTAAACGAAATAAATCATATACTAATATCTATAGAGGATTTTGATTGTCATTGCTAGGAATTATAATTATTTAGTTTCATATGATTTTGAACAAAAAAGTTCAATGAATAGAATGTATCGAATAATAGCTGTAGCTCTAACTGTTCTTAAATTAAAAAAATAATAGATGTTACAAAAAAAGAACTGAAAAGTTTTAGCCTCAAATTGCAGGTACATCTGATGACAGACTTTAGACATTTTATACACTAAAGTATCTACTTCAGTCGATTCAATTTGTTTTTGTGAATAAATGCATCATAGATACCAGGATTAAATTTTGTATTTACGTATTTTACTAGTCAGATATTTTTTGTCATAAATGAAAGTGGGCGCATTCGTGTTCACCCTCAACCTTTATATATGTTATGTATTATCATTAAGCGCAACTTACATTTAAATATTGAGAATGAACACAAATGCGGTCACTTATTGTGATATTATTTTTTTTTATAAAAAAGGCCACGTCATTATGTATCAAAGACAAAACAAAAAGTCATACAGACAAAGCACATTAGCAAAGATGGAAGTTAAGAATATAAAAATAAAAGAACAATGACACAATGACGGGATGATAAAGTACAGAATCGCGTCATATGGATATCACAAAATAGTTATCAATGGTACCAGGCTTATAATTTAAAACGCCAGAAGAGCGTTTCGTCTACATTAGACTCATCAGTCACACAAAGATTATGATAGTTAGACAGCCAAACAAAAACAGCCAAACAGTAAACGTAATATTAATAAAGACAAATAAAAGAATATTATAACATGTTATTAAAATGACCAACAACGTCAGTACGCAGAATCTATGCTTTAAGACCATCGTGTATTTTTTGTGAAGTTGATGCGGAATATTTATCAATAAGTTCTTGGTACCTTCCGATGAACTGTTTCTTTTTTAGAAAAAGGACGAAACGTTCTTTGACAGTATATACCACAGGTTTGTCAACTTTTTCTTCAGTCACTGGTGTAGTTTTACAATGTCTGAGTTGGAGTTGCAAGCTCTTGAATACCGATTAAGTTTTAAAATGTATATCCAATATGCAGGTGAAATTGGTATATTGCTGCTAAGATGGGGGAAATTGATAATTTGAAAATTAAAATTGTTTCGTTTGTCAGAGATTCTGGCCATGAGATGACTGTGTATATCAAATTCGATGTATAAGTCTAAAAATGAGGAGGAGGGAGTCGTGTCTGTTGTTATTTTTATTTCAAGTTCTGTTGTTTCTCTTATATAATAAACCAGTGATAGTGGTCATTTCGAATTTATAGTGAAGCAGGGGTTTTTGTTTCATGTTAAAGTATCGCTGTGACTTTAAGATGAAGAACAGTAATAAAAACCTTTTTCCTTTATGTTTGTTTTTTTCATGAGTGTGTTTGTTTCTTTAATTTTTAGTTCTGTTAGAAATGTGTTTTGCAATACTTTATGTACATGTTTTGTATGTCTCTTTGAATCTTGAAATAAGTTGTGTTTGTTTGTCTATTTGAACTTTGAAATCAGTCTATTTGAACTTTGAAATCAGTTGCGTTTGTTTATCTATTTGAACTTTAAAACCAGTTGTGTTTGTTTGTCTATTTGAACTTTAAAACCAGTTGTGTTTGTTTGTCTATTTGAACTTTAAAACCAGTTGTGTTTGTTTGTCTATTTGAACTTTGAAATCATTTGTGTTTGTTTGTCTATTTGAACTTTGAAATCAGTTGTGTTTGTTTGTCTATTTGAACTTTGAAACCATAAAATTGAGATTGGAAATGGGGAATGTGTCAAAGAGACAACAACCCGACCATAGAAAAAACAAAAGCGAGAAATTCCCGCACCCGGAGGCGTCCTTCAACTGGACCCTAAACGTATATATATGCTAGTTCAGTGATAATGAACGCCATACTAATTTCCAAATTGTACACAAGAAACTTAAATTAAAATAATACAAGACTAATAAAGGCCAGAGGCTCCTGACTTGGGACAGGCGCAAAAATGCGGCGGGGTTAAACAAGTTTATGAGATCTCACCCACCCCCCCCCCCCCACCCCCTTATACCTCTAGCCAATGTAGAAAAGTAACGCAATAACCATACGCACATTTAAAATTCAATTCAAGAGAAGTCCGAGTCTGAAGTCAGAAGATGTAAACAGAGAAAATAAACAAAATGACAATTATACATAAATAACAACAGACTACTAGCAGTTAACTGACATGCCAGCTCCAGACTTCAATTAAACTGATTGAAAGATTATGATTTCATCATATGAATATCAGGCACAATACTTGTGTTTGTTTGTCTATTTGAACTTTGAAATCTGTTGTAATTCTCTAGTGGATAAGTAAAATCTTATTGTCGAACAAAATTTGCTATTGGTAATACCATGCGTATACCTGCATTGGGGTGGAACAGAAGTATTAACCTTTATAATCAAGTTATTTTCGGTTAGCCAAACGCTTGAATTATGCTCATAATTTGTGTATATTTTTTTTGCCTACAATTTTGGAATTAACAAATTGAAGAAATAAAAAATTAAACTTATTCATTATTATTATCACATTGACATGTAGCAGAAGTTACCTGTGAAAAAGTTCGGGGTCCGTAAACGTATCAATCTTAGGGAACACGAGAAAGGATAAGCATTACACTAAATAGATAATAAAAAAGACTGGATCCCATTATCCACCTTAATGCATTTACTTAAAAAGAGACATGCGAACATAAATGTACAGTAATGAAAATCGTATGTCCAAATAACCATACATTGTTACGACACAAAATGTGATGCGGATAAACACTTACTATAAATTGTTAGTTAGTAAGGAACTTTATTCAAAGACGGCTCATATGTAAACAATTCGAATTCTGAGCAATAAAGAACTTTTTTCATGGAGCTTCATACAAATACAAACAAAAAAAAAAGACATGCAAATAAAATGAATGCGAAGAATTCTTGAATTCTGAACCTCCAGGGCCTTGTCCACGTACACTTAGTATGAAAACCAGCAATCACTGAAAATATGAAAAATGTTATAAAATCTAAAAAAAAAATGAAATTATTTATTAATTAAACACTGGCATTTAAAGCAGCAGTTTATAATAACGCAAAAAAGCAGAGCAAAATGCAAGCAAAGGAGAAAAATTCAGCTATAAGGTAGCATTGGATAAAAACAACTTGAACCGTAATTACATTTTCCCCGCATACCAGGAATTTATTTACTTCCTAATTAAATCAAAAGAAGCCATAATTCGAATTCCATTGGGAAGGAAATTCCATATTTGTGCTGCCTCAATCAAATATATAAGATCTTTCTTGGTACCTCAACCGTGTTCACATACCTGATATTACATGCATTTTTTTATATTTAGTAAGCAGCACTTTTTACGTATTTTGTCATTTCTTTTAAGCATTTTAAAGACAACTGTGTGCATTCTTCGAGTCTTTAGTGATAGTCGAAATATTAAGTAGTTTTTCATAAGAACTTTATATAATTGTTAATGTTTGTGTTATTTTGGTCTTTTGTGGATAGTTGTCTCATTGGCAATCATACCACATCTTCTTTTTTATATTTGTTAGTTATCATAAGTAAATTATATTTGTCTTGTATGTTTTTCGTTCAGAAATGCTATGTTACATGATAATAACTGAAGTTAGACATTGAATGAATAATATATTGTAAGTTATCTCAGGCTTTTAAGGTTTTTTCCAATTATTTTCTTTTAATTACCTTAAATCCTTTTTACAATATTTGCAATTGAAATTTCATAAATAAGCTTGGACTCAAAGTAAATTAACCTTATGTTCACATTGTATAGAAACACAATTTAAAGCAAGTCGATTAAAAGCAAAACATTATATCCAACGAAATGATTTCCCAATTGTAAACATTCCCTTTTTATGTATTAACATTCTAGCAGTACCTGTATATGGAGTATATGTCTACTAATTGATACAATATGCTCGGGCTTGTATTTCCTATAATTTTTTCCTTGATAGAATGTTGCTGTTCCCATTGAAGCTATTAAACCAAGATGTCTGTATGGTGAATTTGAAATCATTCATTCATAAATTTTGCAAACGCCACTAATACGGGTGCCACATGTGGAGCAGGATCTGTTTACCATTCCAGAGCACACGACATCATTCCCAGTTATTGTTTGGGTTCTTGTTGCTTAGTTTTTTTGTTTTTGGTGTTGTGTCTTCTGTACAATTGTTTGTCTGTTTGTCTTTTTTATTATAGCCATGGCGTTGTCAGTTTATCTGTGATCTATGGGTTTGAATGTCCCTTAGGTAGCTTTCGCCCCTCTTTTAAAAAAACACAAAAAGAAAACTTATCGTATTAAAGGAGAGGAAATAATTGAGTATTTTTGTTAGTTTTTATGATAAGTGATAAAAAAAAACCCATTGATATGGCGTAACCAACAATGATACAAAATCAGTAAATGGACAGTAAAAACCACAATAAGCAAAGGAACAGCACGTACTTTTGATGCTGGCCATTATGTATTTCAAAGTCACAATGAGGCTTTTAACATGGAGCAAAAAATATCCCTTATATCTGCAAGTTTATGGCGGTTTAAAAAGTCTTCTTGGCAAAAGATTTCAGATACATTGTTATATTATAGTTCGTTTCTGTGTGTGTTACATTTAAACGTTGTGTTTCTGTTGTGTCTTCTGTTTCCTCTTATATTTCAGTATGAATTCACATTACTATAAGACGTGTCACGGTACTTTTCTATCCCAAATTCATGTATTTAGTTGTGATGTTATATTTGATATTCTCATCGGATTTTGTCTAATGCTTTGCTCGTTTCTGTGTGTGTTAGACATAAACTCATGACATATAGCAGGACCAAATTTAGTATATACGCCAGACGTGCGTTTTGTCTACAAAAGACTCATCAGTGGCGCTCGAATCCAAAAAAGTTGAAAATGCCAAATAAAGTACAAAGTTGAAGAGCATTGAGGACCAAAATTCCTAAAACATTTCAATGTTGTGTCGTTGTTCTCCTCTTATATTTAATGCGTGTCCCTCAATTATAGTTTGTAACCCGGATCTGTTTTTTTTCTATCGATTTATGAGTTTCGTACAGCGGTATACTACTGTTCCTTTTATTTACATGCAACACCTACAAATCGGTCCCGGTCAAAAAGAACATACTGTAAAAAGAGGAAAAAGATACCAGAGGAAATAAAAACTCGAAAAGAAGCCAACAACGTCATGTCTAAAAAAGCAAAATTCAAACAGACATACAATAGAACACACAACACAACATATAAAATTAAAAAAAATAGGCAACAGAACCCCACCAAAAGCTGAAGTTTATTTCAGGCGCTACTTAAGTGTAAGCACACGTGTCACCATTGTGTTGATAGTGTAATTTTTTTCGATGAATAGTAAATATATAAAACAAACAGAAATGCCTACGCATGGTGCAAATATCAATCTCTATAGACTCGATTTTGGTAAGTTATGTAGCCAATAAAAGTTGAGGGAATGGTTATCCTTTGTAGAATACGTTTTGATTGATCATTTTGAATAATATGTAAATGTGTGAATGAATCCAAAGGACTATGTTTTTCATATTTCACATGTATATAGTTCCTAGATCCATATATCAAAAGTTCCGGTAACAAGTATGGTCGGATGTGTAAATAACGGTATATATTGATTCTGCCCTAAGGAATGTTTGAAAGTGAAACACAAAATTTTCGCACACAACCTGGTCTAAATGTAGAGAAAGGTGTGGCACGTATACGCGGTTATATCAAGAATAAATACACATTAACCTTAAAAATACAAAGGAAACACATCACAACTCTACAATATGCAAGTACATGATGGTTCAAAGTACTCAATGACATATAAATAGTAGATCTCTAACCATTTTTATAATTAGATAATTAGATAATTAGATATATTAGATTAATTGAATAAGCAGCGGAATGAAATACCAAGCAGTCATGTTTTACTACCTGCATTGCTTCATACTTATTTTAATCAAATTTTACAACACTCTCTTAATTATAAACTGGTAACAATTTTGCAGTCCTTTTCAAATTTTAATGTAACTAGATAAATTCCTTCAGCACTTCCGCGTGATCAATCGAAACTCCTTAAACTCATTTCATAGTAAAGCTTCCCATTGAAAATATTTTGATATGAGCGTCACTGATGAGTCTTATGTAGCTGAAACGCGCATTTGGCGTATTATAATTCTGATACTTTTGATAAATATTTACACCACTGGGTCGATGCCACTGTCGGTGTACGTTTCGTCCCCGAGGGTATCACCAGCCCAGTAGTCAACAATTCAGTGATGACATGAACATCAATAATGTAGTCATTTTTATAAATTTCCTGTATACAAAACTTAGAATTTTTCGAAAAACTAAGGATTTTCTTACCCCAGGCATAGATTAACTTAGTCGTATTTGGCACAACTTTGGGATTTTTGGTTCCTCGTTGCTCTTCAACTTTGTACTTGTTTGGCTTTATAAATATGTTGATATGAGCGTCACTGATGAATCTTATGTAGACGAAACGCGCGTCTGGCGTACTAAATTATAATCCTGGTACCTTTGATAACTATTGAATCTAATAAATGCAAACAAATCAACTATTTAAGATACAAAAAAAAAATTCCTTGACAGAATCAAACCGTTTAAAGCTTAGCATATAAGGACACAATCTGGACGACTCAAGTACAAAAAGAGTTAAATTAAAATATTTAACAAACATTAAAGACGATTCTAAAAGCAGCACCTGAAAATATCTAATCTGGACAAACCAACACTCAAAACGTCCGATAAAAATGTCTGTAAACAAATCTTGTCACCACCCTTGTGCCCAATATCTACGACACTTGAATGCGAATTTGTTACCAAGCTAGTTAATCCGACTACAAATATTTTACCAAGTCAAACACAAGTTTATACTATAAAGCCTGAACCAAATATTAACTGTAATTCTAAACAAAAAATACATTTAGTTTATTGGAACTGCTTCCTTTTATTTGGAATCATCTGTTTCACAAATTTCTAGAAATGAACCCATTCTCTATGAGCTTCATAACCATTTCCACAATTGTGTGCTTCACAAACGTCGTCTTAGATCATCTCATCTTTGAAAACAGAGAGGTAACAGGTGGTGATTCTTTGACGAAGCTTTTCATCGAGAGCAAACGCTTTTCAAAAATGTTATTATCCCAACGAAAACGTGTTAAATATACACATGAAAAAAGTATTGAAATTAAAATAAAAAAACACTCTTTATTTTTTTTGTGATATAATTTGATAAAATAGAACTAGTTAAACATTATTTATATCAACTGAGTTTCATCAATAAATATCGACTCGATAGGTTTTTATCTGCACATGCAGCTACTGTACCCGAAAACAGCAAAACAGATGTTTTTATCCTCATTGTTTTCAACACTTTATATAACCAAGTTTTTAAAGTTATGTGATTGACATCTTATAATGGGTCATTGACAACTTTTAACTGCAGCAAGATGGCAGATTATCAGCATAAGAGAAGCAGGGATGTCGCTGTAACAACTGTACGTATTGTTGGTCATCACCATTCCACTATAAGTCGTTTTGAGAATAAAAATCAGGCAATAAATGCTGTTAAAGACCTTCTGAGATAATGAAAACCCCCATAAAACAGTTGCTTGGGAAAATCAAGCATAATGAAGGTTGGTCAGAAGGAAACCCATTGCATACAAAACAATCCTAAAAAGAGAGTGGTGGCCATACAGGAGCCTTATAACAAGATCTGTTCGAGATCGACTCATCGCTACTGGTTAATCGTAAGACCATTTGGGAGACCTTTGCTTACGAACAGACGCACAGTTTTCCGTATCCAATGTAGTGCAGAGCTCGCCAAACATGGAAATTAGCATTTTGGAGAAAGATCCAATGTTCAAATGATATTCGGTTCATCTTCCTTGGTCCGATCGTAGCCCGGATTTGAACCCAATCGAGCACATTTGGGACACTATTGGGCGGAAAGTGAGCGAAAGGACAACCCAGTTCAAACACATCATCAAATAAACAATGCCCTTTATCAGAAATGGTTGCTGCTACCTTAGCAACAAATTAGTCGATTTATGGCAGAAAACAGAAGCGGTTATCCGTTTGAATGAAGGCTGCGCACAAAGTGCTAATTCTTTGGCTAATAACGATCAACCATGATGTGAACAGTTATCTGAAGATTAATCTTGAAATGTCTGACATTGTAAAGTTTGACTACAGTTAAAGTTGTAAAATACATTTTTTTGTACAAAAACACTTCATTTTGTTATTAGAATTGCGGTTATATAAATCTTTTTTTTTCAAACATTTTGTGTTTGTTTCAATGCCAATTTTATCATAAACTATGTTTCAATAATATTATACACATATATTATACAAATATAGCCTTTGTATGAGGTCGATACAAGAATATATTGACCTGAAAGAAGTATATTGACTGAGGACGAAGTCCGAGGTCGATATACTTCTTTGGGTCGATATATCCTGTATTGACCTCATACAAAGCTAGGCTATATTTGTTATATTATTAATTTCCGACCATATTTGTATCAAAATCGTCATTAAGGTTTGTTGGAATTTTATAGATTTTACATTGTCTCCTTGACAATAACAACATATCAGTTGTTATTTCATTTACCTTTTTTTTTTTGACATCTTATGTAATTAAAGATTTTTTTCGTCAAATAATCGATCACAGATATCATGTGTTTCAAAACGTTAAACAATATCCTGAAATTCATTACATGACGTCACAAAGTATATCGGTTTTTAGATATTCTAAAAATAATCGTGCGATATGCTTTTTGCCGGTCAATATGCTTTTTGCTATCCGCCGTTTTCTCTCTACCTAGTATATATAGTTTAACATGTGACTATCCCTAAACGAATCAAATTTGTTAAAATATACGAATTAATAATATTATTATATATCATCCAAAAAAAGAGGCTGATTTTTCAAGTTTAAAAAAATCAAGGTGTTGCAATACTTTTTTTCCACGTGTATACATAGCACAATTATAAAATCGATTTTCAAAGGCGGCGCCGAAGATACGGAAGGAATATTTAAACTAAAAAAAGTCAGTGCTTCAGCCTGGAAATACTTTTTTTAAAATCTTCATAAGAAATTTAAGAAATGATTCAGTGGTTGATGTTTTAAATCTTTCATTCTAATTTCAACCATTTCTACATTTAAGACGAATTACAACCACATATAAGACATGTTTCGGTTAATGTTATGTAATATATCTACCAATCATAAGGAATTTCAATAGATGTTGTTGATGTAGTCATTTTTAATTTCCCGTGCATCATAGATATCCATCAAATCAACTATATTTTCAGTTACAATAACTTTGATATGGCTTTTTTTTCAGCTCGGTGGATATGATGTGAATATTTTCAATCTTGCACCTTGGTCTAGCACATCTCTTCATGTTGTTCCATCTATGAACAAGTCGTTGGATACTCATCACATCCATAAGAAGTCATATTTGTTATCCCTTTCGAAACTTCATTTTATGTAAAACTTATGTTTGGGATAAACTCATCATAGATACCAGGACTGGGCTACTGTTACAAATGTATATTAAAACTAATGCAAAACACATTATTTAACTATCATGTTGGATATTATTACATACTTTACAATTAAGCTGGTACAATGTATTGGGAAATGATTTACAATAAAATGATATTTTATTTATAATAGCTTTCATTTGCCATTAAGGTCGCAATGCCTTCAACCGAGGCAATTTTCTCATGATAAATTTGAAAAAATCAAAATTGCCTACCTTTTTAAAATATAGGAAGATGTAGTATGAGTGCCAATTAGACAACTCTCCATCGAAGTTACAATTCATAAAGGTAAACCATTATAGATCAAGGTAGGTCTTCAACACGGAGCATTGGCTCACAACAAACAGTAAGATAGTCAGAAACCCCCCCCCCAAAAAAAAAAGCAACCCAAACACTATCGTAAATAATTCAAACGAAAAAAACCAACGGTCTGATGAATATAAGAAACAAAAAACGAGAAACAATTATGAACCACATAAACAAACGACAACTACCGAAAATCAGATTCCTTACCTAGGACAGGTGCAAACTATTGCAGCGGGACTAAACGTCCCGTTTTTATATTCTTTTTATACTTACTAGTATATGTTGTTATTTATTGTGCTAGAAGGTAAAATAAAAAATGTATTGATAAATTTTCTAAAGGATTGTTTGTAGATTCCATCAAAAACACGAAATTAAATGTCCACGGAACGCGAATTTTTCTTCATTCACGAAAATTGGTACCCACGAAAATAAATAAATCCACAGTATCACGATTTCGTGGTTTAGTACCCTGGTAATTGACGACTATGGTGATGGTGCATAAAATGTAAATGTATATAAAACGTCAACTGATGTGGTACTAATAGTTCAGACTTATGAGTTAAGAAATTTTGGTTACAAAAATATTCAACTCGTGCCAGTAATAACAATTATGGTACCATATACATTTAAACAACACGTTATATAAATTGCATGTGTTCGAAGCGCTTTCCTGGATTTACCTTAATCAGAAAAGTTCAAATCAAATATTTGAAAGCCATGCAAGGATTGATAAGAACTGAAACGATGAGGAACTTTCTTATCAAACATGACCTTAAAAAATATCAAAATCCATTTAAGGCTAAATCTGACTAAATCCGATGTACCAGGTTTATTTAAATTATATTTTTCTATCCATTTGACTGACGTATTACTTTTAAATCATCAATTCAACAGTAGACGACATTAAATCGTTTATCATCATACGTTTCCGTTTAAAACCGGAATAACAAATTGAACTTCACGGAGATTAAATACGTTCCATCCCAATGCAGACAACGAAAATATGGTATTACCAATTGTTAAATTGGTTAGTTTATTTATCAGACTGTCTTCAAGACCAGTTGTACACAGACTTACTGTTTCAGCAGCGCATCATCCAAAATTTGGTTCAGTTATTGTTTTGATCGCACAAAGTAAGAATTATGTAATAGCTATTTATTTACGTTTATTTATTTTAAAGTTTATAAATAGAACGTCTAATTTCACTTTCTAAAAATTAATAAAGGGCGAGAGTGTATATAGTCGTTTATTTGTGCAAAATATCAGTTCTTTTGGGATGAAACTATCCCAATTAACTATTTCAGCCCAATAAAAACTAATGAAGGAAAATATTTTCACAGATGTATGTGTACGTCATAGATGTGGCTTTTCCTGTCAATAGGCCAAGGAATATATATTATCAATTCTTTTAAAATTATTAATAGGATAAGATGTCTGAATATTTCGTTATATGTTTTACATTCATATTGATGTATTTAAGCTATTAATTATAAACTTTTCATTTTGAAATTTTCTCGGGGTTTTTATACGACCGCAAACACATTTTGCGTTCGTATAATGATATGATGTCGTCGTCTGCGTGGTCGTCCGAAGACACATTTGGTGTCCGGAAAAAAACTTTAGTTAAAGTGAATGGATCTCTATGAAATTTATTGAAAAAGTGTTATTTCTTAAAAGGAAGGTTGGTATTGATTTTGGGGTTAAAGGTTCCTACCGTTTTCGAATTAGGGACCCAAAACGGGCACAAAACAAGCATATTTTTTTTACTTTCAGGACATCAACTTATGTATAATATTTCAATTGCTCTGACAGGTGACGGTTCCGATTGATTTTGTGGGTTATGGTCCAAAATGTGTATAAATCTCTCTGAAATTATACCACAAGTTTCAATATTACAAAGGGATGATAATTGGGTTGGGAAGGGGGTTAGGTTCAAAGCATTAAGCAACTTGGGACAAAAAAGGTGGAAACCAATGGGTTTTCTGGTTAAAGGACAATTTAGAAAATCTAAAAGCAGTGAAGGGGAGGTGAATTTAGTTAGTATTCAGAAGCTTTCCAGCCAATTGCGTATGATGTTGATGCTGGTAGATCAACAGCAACTACTACACATAGACTGAACAGATCTATAATAACTGCATGGAAACTGTCTAAACAATACGAAATTGAAAAAGACTACACTTTCTTTACCTTTTTATTTTCTGTTTCTTAAGATCTGCTCAGATAAAGATGATAACATAAGGTGAATGTTAAAATTGGTAACTAGTGAAAATATGTTGTATGTTAACCTAAGAGACAAGTTACTATTCACTAAACCTTTTACAAATGATTTATGCAGTTAGTTCTTATGTTGTGCTTTTAGACCACTGTCTCTCAGTAATGTATACGGGCTGTTTAAAAAAGTAAATTTAGAATGATTCTGGCTATTAAACAACGTACCTGTCCGCTAAAAGACATTTCACAATATCAGAACTGATCTTATTTTAACTCTAGGCTAATCAGTTATTGCTAATCATGTCATATAAAGAATGCATCTTGTAACATTGCCATAAAAGTGGAAGGTTTGGCTAACCATTAAACTAGGTTCAACACTAATTTTTTTTCTTAAAATGTCCCGTACCAAGTCATGAATATGGCAGTTGTTTTCAAATAGGTCGATATATGTATGTTGCCGTTTTGTTTTTGTTGCACTTTAGGTGGGTTTTTTTTTGTTGTTCCGTTTTTTTTAATGTAATTCCCTCGGTTTTAGTTTTTTAACCCCAAAAAGTTTCCTCTTAAAAGATTTGTGACTTTTGAAGAGCTTTATACTACTGTTGCCTTTATTTGCTCACAGCTTTAGAGGATCAGCAGCAAATGCCAATTTCTAAGTTAATAGTTTGACTGGTACTTTTGATAACTATCTGCACCACTGACGTTTCATCCCCGAGGGTATCACCAACCAAGTAGTCAACACTGCGCTGTTGACATGAATATCAATAATGTGGTCTTTTTGTTTACAAATTTCCTGTTTACCAAACTTTAAATTTTTCGAAAAACTAAGGATTTTCTTATCCCAGACATAGATTACCTTAGCCGTATTTGGCACAATTTTTTGGAATTTTGGATCCTCAATGCTTTCAACTTTTTACTTGTTTGGCTTTATAAATATTTTGATATAAGCGTCACTGATGAGTCTTATGTAGACGAAACGCGCGTCTGGCGTACTAAATTATAATCCTGGTGCTTTTGAACACTATTGACTCTACGGGGAACGATCATAACTCAAATACACGCAATCGAGGCAAGTGTACTACCACAAAACAAACGAGGTGGCATTAACTGATTTTTGTCGTTATTGATATCAACTTTTTGCATCCACACTTTTTAGAAATGATTGGAGCAAAAATGAAACAAAAAGTGACAGTTGACTTAGATTTGTGGTACAGTGTAACTTGCCTAATCCGAAACCTGTCGTAGGTATTCCAGCATCCTGCTTTAACCGACACATTTTCTATGGTCCCAAATGCGTATCCTTGCAGAAAAAAAAACTGACTACTCCGTGACCCTGCTTAATCCAACATTTTTTTCCTGGTCCACAAATGTATGTCGGATAACATAGGTTACACTGATTATGCTATCATTCATAACAGACAGTTATGTTGAAAAAAATGCAATTACATTATTTAGCAAATTTGTTCGTACAAAAAAAGGAATTTTGACAATACATGTATATTTCTCTGCAGAGATTATATATCTTAGAATACAACGAAAATACTTAGTTAGAAAGCTGTTGAAACAGATATGAATATTATCAAACACGGACAATATGTACCGTATATACTTATAGATTATCGTTGATCATCTCAACGAGATTAATTTTCTCGGTTGAGCTGGGACGGCGATAGCGAGAAAGGCAATCGAGTTGAGATGACCAATCAGGGGCGGGTCCAGGTAAGGGCGTAATGGGCGTACGCCCCCCCTTTAAAAAAAAAAAAAAAAAAAAAAAAAAAAACTATCGTTATAATCTGCTAGTATTGTATTGAATGATGGCAATTTATCATATTCATTAATTAAACACATACTCTGATTTCTTTTTATATTTACCCAATTTGATGGGTCATCATCAACCGTAAAATTTCGTTTCTCGGAGTCCGGCGTGTTCGACTCTGCGATTAGTATCCATTGTTGTTGATGTGATAAAGAATTCGCAAAGATGTCGATGTCAAAAACAAAACGTCAAAAGACCTTAAAATCGTATCAAGGTGTCTTGGACACCTTTTTTAACCAACCAAAACGGTAAGTAAATCAGTATAATACATGAATTTAAAACCCGAACTTAATCAAAAATAGAGGGATTACTTCATAATTTGATGCTAAATTGTTGAAATTCAGGAGCTTCTGAGCTTCCCCATGGACCCTCAACCGTAATCACGCCTCTCGTTCATAAAATCCTGGCCTAGGTATTGAAATGTTAAGTTACTCCTTATACCCTTGAGTTTAGAATTTCTCGTTATTGGTCTACTGCTGTTAAGATCCATCCAATCATTTTAATATACCATAGACAATTAATGAAGAAAACTCGGCATAAAAAATGTCACACCCTGACACTTTAACTATAAAATATACATGCTCCAAGTCAGGAACCGTTACATTAGTGCAATTCTCTATTATTTTATGTTTTTAAGCCAAAAAAGGTCCAAAAAAATTTTCGCCTCGCTTCGCTCGGCGAAATATTTTATTCTTCGCCCCCCCTTTCAAATATCCTGGACACGCCCCTGCCAATGATAATCTGTTTATCGCTATTTTACCTATGACGACCTTGTCAATTTCGTTAGCAACGCCACATGCCTGCTTAGTTTTTAGCGATAACTTTCCATCTCAAGCGAGTAGCATGATATGAAAAATTATCACAAAAAAAATTCAGAGGAAAAATGCACAAAATAGCGATAAATTTCTGTACTTCAAAAAATTAAAACTATCAAATATTGTATTGTTGTAATTTTGCAGCTGTATTGTTTAGAAACACACAATAGAGACCACATCTTTTGATAAAAAAAATAGTCAAAAGATAATAAGAAAAAATCATATATCAGTTCTTATAAAGTGTAATTAAAATATGAATTTTCAATACTCTAATGCATTAAAATGGAAAAAGCATAAAAAAGTTTTATGAACATACAATTCTTATAAAAAAAATAATCCCCTGTTCCATCCAATCAACATAGTTTTTTTTTAAATGAGTAACATAGTTGTTAATTAATTGTAAATTTTTGTGCCATTTGGTCTCTTGTGGAGAATGGTCTCATTGGCTATCATACCAATCTTCTTTTGTTTTATATGATTCAATTATCTCTCTGAAAACAATAAGCAAGAGTAAATGTTTTTATGTTTTGCAGAGAATTAAATAGCTATCCAATAAAATGGCTGTTGTAGTGAAAATTTGTATTGACAGGAAATATATTCAATTGATATTTAAAATATATGAAAAACAATTTTAGACTGAAATATTATTTTTGATAGATGTCATAAGAATCTTGTTCCAAGTAAACAACAAAGGATCCTTAAAATCTTGCACTTAATTATTTGAGAGTTTTCTTCATAATTCTATTGGATCATTTTCAGAGTATCATTCAATGGATTTCACATCACAAAGGAAATTACTTGGCTTTGGTAGACAAACACCAATAGAACCATTGTCTACAGATGAAGCAATGAATTTAGGAACCACACTGCTTGGGGAATTTCTAGTTTATGGAGTATCTATATTATTTCTGTCTTATGAATACAACCGGTCTTTAAAAAATGAAAAGTTAAAGGAAGAAAAGAGAAAGGATGAAATAGGAAAACTTCAAAAAGAAGTACATGAGTACGGATTGATAACAGAAGACCTAAAAGGACAAATGTTTAAATTACAGGTAAAAAATTGGATTTTAGAAAACAATTCAAGACAATGTTCGATCCAAAACTAATTTATCAGTGTTTTTACTTGTGAAAACGTACACTATATAAAGGTCTGAATAAAAAACATGAAACCAAAAGCAATAGCATAAAATTATAAGAAATATCGTAGATTGTTTATAAAAGTTTCAATTTGAAATATATTCAAAGATATAGTTTTAGATAATGTTTTGGTAATTTAGAGATACATTTTTGAAGGAAGTAACAGTCAACAGCTGTGTTTCATCGGATAATATTAATAATCATGTAACATTATGATTATGAGTGGCATTGCAGATGATGTGTGGATAACAGTAGATGCTAAAGTACCCAGTCGACCCGACCGGGATCACTCCTTTGGAGTTTATGAGATTCCGTAAGTTCATGTGTGCTGTGTTTATTATTATTCTGAATAAATTTATGAAATTTGAAACCACTTACTTTAGAGACACTTTTAAAGATATGTAATGAAATTTCAGGGTGTCTTGGTTTCCTAATAGAGAGTCAAAAGATAACAGAGGCATATTTAAACTCTGTTGAAAATAAACAGACAACGCCATGGCTAAAACAGAAAAATACAAACAAACAAACGATACTAGTAGTACACAAAAAAACGTAGAAAACTATAAACTGAGAAATGCGAACCCCACTAAAAACTTAAAGTGATCTGTGGGTATCTGAAAGGCTAGGCTGCTCCTGATCCTGTGTACCTGTCGTGTTTCTTATGTTAGTATAACCCGGTAACTAGTCTTAATCATTATGTCATATTGGGAATTAGGGCCGAATAGTAGCAAAACATAACCGCTATCATCTATTCAATAACGGTAAACCAACTCGTGATGGCGTCCGTAAAACTTACGAAGGGATGATTTCATCTTCACCACTTAGAACACTTTGTTTCAAAGCTTCCTTGTGAGCAGAAGCCCTCTATCAACGAAATCATTATAGAACATGCATACCGACCGTGCAAGGGCTGTATCGCCAGTCAAGGTAGTTAAAAACTTCCATGTGTTGTACATGAATACTCAGTATGCATGTACTGCTGAAATGTTGCTACAAAGAAATGGAAAGTTCCAAAGGTGAAATCATCTCCTTGGTCGTCAAGTTTTGTTTTCAACTAACCCTCAATGTTAATTTCTAGATGTAAGTCAAGATAATTGTGAAAGCAAATTTTCTTTAACAGTAAACCGGATATTGGTAACTTTACAAAATTGAGGAACATTATATGAAGTTATACACGAAACAATATGATTCCAATCAGAGAGGGCAATTTAATTTACAAACTTGTTTAAACACACATTATTACGAGACGGGAATATTTGTCTAAGATCATTTAGATTCGTGACTTGTGCTGCTAAAAAAGGCAACAGTAGTATACCGCTGTTCGAAAGTCGTCAATCGATTGAGAGAAGACAAATCCGGGTTACAGATGAAAACTGAGGGAAACAAGTCAAATATATAATAAGAAGAAAAACAAGGAAACAACAGAAACGCTTACGAACGACAATGCAATACACAGAGAAACGAACTATAAGATAACAATTGTCATTTTTCCTGACTTGGTACATGACATTTTAAGACAAATTGGTGGGTTGAACCTGGTTTTGTGGCTAGCCAAACCTCCCGCTTTAATGACAATGTTAAATATAACATTAAAATGATAACATTACATGACGTAAATACAAATAAATGGAAGAACATTAAGAACAGAGAACTACACAAACTAGCAATACTGACAATAGAGCATTACGACATGCTAATAGTTATTAAAGGTACCAGTCTAATAATTTAATACGTTTTGTCTACATAATGATAAGACTCATCAGTGACACTCGGATCAATATATATATATTATATAGTAAAGTCAACCAAACAAAGTTGACGAGCATTCACGACCCAAAATTCCAATCAAATGTGCCAAATACGGCGAAAGTTATCTGCCTGGGATAAGAACATTCTTAGTATTTAGAATAATTCATACGTTTGTAAACAGTAAATTTATAAGAATGATCATATAATTGATATACATGTCAACACCGAAGTAGTGGCTAACCACAGAATAAAATAGAATAGGTAAAACAACACTAGGAATCATAATTTGTATCCATCGAATGACAAAGAATCCACATTATAAGGTATTTTTAATTCTCAGTGTTAAAAACAGTATGATGACATATACAATGATATACGATTTGAATTTTTAAATACTAAGGCTTTTCTATCTTAGGAAAAGAAAACATTAGCTGTATTTGTCAAAACTTTAGGAATCTTTGGTCCTCAATGCCCTTTAACTTCGTACTTTTTTTTTTGCCTTGTTTAGTTTTTTTGTATTCAAGCGTCACTGATGAGTCTTTTGTAGACGAAACGCGCGTCTGGCGCAAATAGAAAATTTCGCTTCTGCTATTTATGATGATTTTATTATATAAGTGGTTCATTTTCACTCTTTTTCACAGTTGTGTCACTAGCAATTAGACTACATTTCATTATCTTATGGCTACCCTATTTTTGACATTTTTACCTAAATATTATGTCCGTTTATTTTGTTAAAGCATCGTTGTCAATATATTAAAATTTGATCCGACTATCATTCAAGTGAGAGGTTTAACTAGTTGTAAAATCTGGTTAAATCCACCATTTTTTATCATCAGAGATTATCTGGACCAAGTCAGGAATATGACAGTTGTTTTCTATTCTGTTTTTGTGCAAAAAAATGAAAACAACACTTAACAAATGTCTCAATTTTAGAAAGGTTTGTTATAAACACTGCTACTACCAAAGAACTAACCACTGACTTGATGATACCTCAAGGAAATAATAGTCCACAAGCAAAGGTATCGCTCCTATGCTGTATGAAAATGGACGCTTGTATATTTAAGCGCGAGTAGGATTTTTTAAAGATTAATTTCCATCAGGACCACTGAAAACGGATAATACAAGAAACAATGTCAGTTTCGAAGTTGTGACTACTGTTGCTAGGCCAAAAAATATCATCATTTCAAATGATTTTGAAGCAAACTAAAATATTTTGTTTTTGTTTTTTGTTTAATGAAAAGTAAAATTGAATATTTTTGTGTGCATTCATTACGCTATAAGATAGGCTGAGAACATACTGTAGTGGGCAGAACTGCTGTATAGATAGGGATGGTTTCCAGAACCTCTCACTGTAATTTTGTCCCCTTTCTTTAGATGTAACACAATGTTAGCAGTAGCTTCACTATAGCCAGTTCCAGGAAACAGACCAACTGTCCTTGATTCATTGAGGCAAATGTGAGCATACAATGTTTTTCCAGATACTGACATGAGTGTTGTGGAAACATGATACAGTCCTTCTCTTGGAGCTATGAAAATACCCGTGTTAGGATTATAGTGATTTCCATTGTTTGTCCAAACTTTATCAAACTTCACGATTTCTTTGGCATTAATATTCTTTACATCTGATAAGGATGCAGTAAAGGCAGGAATATCTCTCCACTTGCTGGTGTTTCCATTATCTGAATGAAAATAAAAAACAAGATTGAACACCAATGATTGTATACACTGCTTTTGTAAAAAGATAATTTTAAATATATATTTTGGATAATTGTGACATTAGCGTGTATAAACAATACATTTATTAAGTTAACACCCAGTCACACTGTCACGTTCTATTCCGTTTTAAAATTTTACGTTTCAACTACGTAATGATAAAAAATGTGGCGCTATTTTGAAAACTATGGTTTACTAGGTTTGTATTACGTTCTTATCATTTACTACGTACTAGTACGTTTAGACCCACGTTTCCACCACACATTGATACGTTTCGATACATAGTTAGCACGTTTTGTTACGTTCCGCTAAGCTTTGATACGTATTTACACGATTGCACTTTGTTTCTATTTTCGCTACGTTTGTTGTTGAATTTTCGAAACATACTAGACAGGTCCCGTTTTGAAGAAAGGATCAGTACGTTTCGATACACTTCGTTACGTATATTCCCGTTTTGCTACGCTTTCAAAACGTAGTAAAACGTACGTAGCTCTTGAAACGTGACAGTGTGACTGGGACTTTACCGGTGTTTGAATCACATAAATCGAGTAGACAGAAACGTGAGTTTTTTTGTTGTTGAAAAATTCTAAACTTAATAATACGTATCCAAGCACAATGACAAAATTCAACAATGAATTCGACCCCAAGAGGAAAAGCAATTTAACATGTGGTCGTAGTTCCAACTTAAATGCTGCTTGAGTAATCTATGCCAATTAAATATTGTAGTTAGACTTGACTTGTCTTTTTTATCTTAACTTTTTATCTGAATTGAGTTTCAATCTGCTTTGATATATTTCCTAATAACAAGCAAGTTATGTTTATATGGTATAAATGAACTTAAGGCTAACAAATAACCCAGAATGTTGATCACAAAAGCTCAAGACCATTAACACCAATTAGTTCCTAAAAATCTATCAACGATCGAAATGATGGTATAAAATGTTTTAAAAGACCAACAACAACAATCGAGATCCTGTCTTTGTATTTAATTTCACTTTTCTCCTTGGACTTGTGGAACTACAAGCTTTTTTTCAGATAAGATTTATCCTTTAAATCATGTTGTATAATATTCATAATATTAAATAGGATATAAATGTGATTAAAAAGCAGAAACGCGAATTACGTATGTTTTTTTGAATTTATTAATGCATAAATTTACCAAATCTGCATCCCCCTCTTTATTTAAGGCCATCTCATGTAAAAACAAAAATCCTGTGAAAAACTTACCTGATCCTTTAAATTTAACAAGCATCGTCAAAAGGTCTTCAACTACTGCATTATCTGCATGCATAAAAAATACAAAAAAGATCTCCATTCATTCACAATCAGAACATGGAAAGATGGCTTTATTTTATCATAAAGCCTATAAGTTAATTTTATCTGTATACTAAGGCAGGAATATGAGGCTTGTTTTCCATTAGTTCCGTATACTGGTAAAGTCTCATCTTTGTCAATTTTATGAACTTTGAATTTACATTCAAATTAGGTATTTTTGTTAACCTTTTTTATCAGTAAAACTTCTTGGAAAAGACAGGCAAAAGATACCAAAAGTAAACGATAACCTGACAACGGCATGGTCGAAAAGACAAACAGAAAAAAAATAGTACACAAATGACAACATAGAAATAAAAAAAACTGAGCAACTGGGAGTAATGCTATCATATCATGATGTATATTTTATGTAAAACACTCAAATACATAAGTTGACTATTGGATTTTGACTGAATACGGTAAGTTTTAATGCATGATTAGGTAGAGAACACATTAAATAATGGTGTCTATAGAGAGTAACTAAATAAGTAACATTAACCAAAGGTTGTTTTACTGCCATGAAGGACAGAAATTTTGAGTGCAACTGGTAATTGAGGTGTAGGTATAAAAAAAAAGGGACGGGAAATTATCTTTTCAACAAGCCAACAAGGCCCTTCCGGTAGAAGAATGGGTTCCTTAGCGGGGGAGATGTATCAGCTGAAATATAAACATTATTGCTATATATATCAAATATTCGAACAACTGATACGGTTAAAATACAACATCTTAAAAGTTAGATAACCAACATACCAAGTTTTGGACTGCAGTCGGCTGTAGCCATATAAACCATCAGTTGAAAGAAAGCAAGTCCAAAAGTAAACATCATCTTCTTTCTTTCAGGGCAAATTTCTTCGAATATACACGGAGAGACACACTCCTTTTATGTATGAATTCTTGAAAATGTTGACGATACCTAATTTTCAATTAGATGGCATGCAAACATTTCATTAGTAATTTTATATGGTAAAATGCTTTTTATCATGATACTTTTGAAACAGCTTTTGGACAGCTTAAATCAGGCTATAGTACTATTTCTAGGCAAATGTTGGTTGCCATATAAAGTATTTTGAACATTGCTTTTACATCATTCAAAATATGAAGGATTTGCTTATCCCAGGCATATATTACCTTAGCCGTTTTTGGCACAACTTTTTGGAATTTTCGATCCTCAATGCTCTTCAACTTTGTACTTGTTTTGGCTTTCAAACATTTTTTTATCTGAGCGTCACTGATGATTCTTATGTATATGAAAGGCGCGTTTGGCGTAAAACATTATAAAGCCTGGTACCTTTGATAACCATTGGACTAGATGCACAAGCACCGCATTTCGTCAATCAATTTCAATAACACAATATTCTTAGTTTCATGCGAGTACCAAATCACTTGCTACTGTGCTAGTGATACCCTCCCTGCCAGCCGAGGAATTACTACCGTGCATGGTAGTAATTACACTAAAGATACTAATTTTACTGCACCTGATCGTATTTCCTTTAGAAGTCAAAATATTTGAAAATTACTTTCGAAGTCAAAATATTTGAAAATTACTATCAGAATTAAAGAGTTGCCAAAACCAAAATTGACACAAAAAGTAATCCAAGTCGGGCAAGGGGTCAAGGCTGGGGGAGACATTACTCTAAATAAGAATAATGACAAAAAATTTGAACCATCAAATCTAAGTAAGTATATATCCGTATTTTCAAGCTAATTACAATGTAATAGTACCGTGCTGGTGATGTCCAAAGAGACAAACAGTCCATCAGTAAAGTGATTATCTGTAAACAGACTGAATAGTGCTAGTGACATTGCTAAATATAACATTATATTAAGGTTTATAGGAATTTGTTTTTCTGAGACAACTGCCTACTGTGTGTGAGGGTCATTTGAATTTGCTTCGAGGTGAGGAATTTTGCTTCATGATGAATAATTGTAGCAGTGATATGAAGAATAGTTATAAATTTGGGGTTCCTTTGTTTTAGCATTTTCATGAGTGTGAAGTGATTTTTTTATGTTGTGAATTGATAAGAGAAAGGTAGAAGTTACATGAACCAATGGGATTGTCAAACACATATGTTGAAGACAAATTGACAACACCATGACATAAATATATAACCACATCTTCCGCTTTCTATTAATGGTAGTCACAAAGGATGCAAGCAATGGTTGATTTTATTTTAAATATCAATGGAAAACTCAAAATATTGAATAACTCTTCATCATTTACTCTTTATCTTTGCCGTTTTTCATAAATAACTTGAGTGGGTTTATATAGATTAGACATTTGGTTTTCCGGTTTGAATGGTTTTACACTAGTAATTTGTTGGGGCCCTTTATAGATTGCTGTTTGGTGTGACCCAAGGCTCTGTGATGAAGACCGTACCTTGACCTATAATGGTTTACTTTTATAAATTGTGGTTAGATGGAGTTTCTCATTGACACTCATACCACACCTTCCTATATCCTAATTAGTCAGAGACATATGTTTATATGTGTCTCGGGTATAAATAACACTTCTTCACTCCATTCAGCCATCATCATTTTTTTATAATGTTTCTTAAATGAAGAAATATCAAAACAATGTGTTTATAGATATAGGAAGATGTGGTATGAGTGCCAATGAGACAGCTCTCAATCTAAATAACAATTTATAAAAGTAAACCATTATAGGTCAAGGTACGGCCTTCAACACAGAGCCATGACTCACACCGAACAGCAAGCTATAAAGGGCCCCAAAACTTAGTAATGTAAAACCATTCAAACAGGAAAACCAACTTAAAAATGTGAAGCGAAAAACATGTATGAACTACATAAACAAACGACAACTACTGTACAGTACATAAGATTCCTATTTTTGGACAGGTGCAAACATTGTTCATTTGTTTGAATTTTTAAGTCATTTGTAGTTGTGCGTCTTTCATATTTGTTACACAGTTTCAGTTGCTGTATCCAAATCATTGCAAAATGGTATATAAAATAATGTTTTGCAGTAATTTATATACCATCAACTACAAAAGCCTTTTCTATGTTGCTTCCCTGCCCTGACAGTTTTATCTGTATGTTTGTTAACTTTTTTGAATCAGTTACTATGGCTGTTATATATGTTGACATGCTGGCTGCTGCATCCTACTTATTGCCCTTTCCTTTCTATTATGTTTGTTTGGGTTGCATACCCTATTCATCAAATAAAAAAGAACTATAAAACAACTGTCCTACAAGTAGGAGGACCAACTAGCTAAAAATCCATAAAGTTAAGCATTTGATTTTCTCCAGTTCTATAGACTTACTCCCTTTTTTTAATTTGCCTTAGAGTTTGGTACTTTTGTTTATATTTTTTATAGACAATTGGAGGCCTGAAACCAGGGAAAGGAGAAGTTCCTTGTTCTAGAATTCTAAATGCCAAATATTGTAGATTTACCTCCTAAAAGTTACCAAGAAAGAAAAATCAACTGAATACAAAGTTTAAATCTTATACTATTTCAAGAAAATGTGATCCAGTTTACATAATAGGTTTTAAATGGCAAATAATCCTAAAGAGATGCATATTTCTAGTTAAAAATGATGTTGACACCTATATTTAGGGACTTGAAATCCATATCGAATCACATCAACAGACAAGACAAAGCCATTACTTCTTTTTGTGTGAAAGCTATATATCCTCTTTCTCTTAGTTCCTTTTGATGACAAAATGTAAAAGCTTACAAAAGACAATCTATATATATATTTACATGTTGTTGTTTTTTTTATTAAAATATGTACTGTTTTTACACAAGACACACAAAACATTTAGAAGGTTCTTACTAAAAAAAACACAGCAGGTATAAAACAATTTTATATAATACTGGAAAGCTTCAAACGCTTGAAGTCTTATTCTAAAGCATCTTTCCCTTAAACAAATATATTACATATATTTCTACAGGCTTCAACTGTGATTAGGTTTTAAAATTATGCATTAATGAGAAACCCCTCTTTACAACAAGAAATGTGGGGTTCATGATAAAATAAATTTATTAATATATTTGCAAAAAAATATTTTAATAAACGTTGTATTTTGTGTTCACAACAGAAACAATTCTGCACAAATTTTGCATACAGTGAATAGATCTATCAAAAATTAGAGTAACAAAAACAAACAATTGCAAAACATATAAATGCCCATTCACATTTGAATAGCTTGTATGAAAGTTGAATAAGAATTGTATTGTTTCTTATAAAATAATTAATTTTTACCCTGAACTAAAATTATAAATATGAATCATGATAGTATAAAAATATTGGAAAGATGAACAAGTGCAGGCACACCAAATGTAAGTGTGGACACATAATTGTGATTGACACAGTAACCTGATAACAAAATGTAACCCTTACTAAACTAATCCAGAAATGAAAAACTGGATTGAAGGGAATACCAATTAAAAAAAATGGATCCTTTAAGCCTTTTTTTAAGTACAATTGGTTATAAAACTACAATTTCTATTTACAATACCAAATTTCACTCAAGGGGCCCCTTTCAGTTTGTCAAGACAAAAAAAAATGTTAAACAAACAATTGTGTCTACACATGGATTATGATGACAGGAACAAAGATAGAACAGTTACATTAAAAAAAATCTGCAGTTATAGTACTTTTTTTTTTCTTCAAATTTTCCAGTTGCATTCCTTTGTCACTTGCTTTAAGTGCTCAGAATTTTGGTACACTGACTGCAATCAGCATTATACTGTGAGCAACATCTTACGTTGTGGGATACTCAGTGATATATACATGAATTTTAATGTGCGTATTATTATGCGTTTACTTTTCTATATTGGCTAGAGGTATAGGAAAGGGTTGAGATCTCATAAAAATGTTTAACCCCACCACATTTTTGCGCCTGTCCCAAGTCAGCAGCCTCTGGCCTTTGTTAGTCTTGTATTATTTTAATTTTAGTTTCTTGTGTACAATTTGGAAATTAGTATGGAGTTCATTATCACTGAACTAGTATATATTTGTTTAGGGGCCAGCTGAAGGACGCCTTTCGGGTGCTGGAATTTCTTGCTACATTGAAGACCTGTTGGTGACCTTCTGCTGTTGTTTTTTTCTATGGTCGGGTTGTTGTATCTTTGACACATTCCTCATTTCCATTGAATCCATTCTCAATTTTATGAAACCTGGTAATTAGAAACTAAATATTAGTTTCAATATCTATCATTTCTACAATGTTCTTAGATATAGCACATTTCAACTTAGTGCAAAGTAATCATAACAAGTGATAATACAAAAGTTTTTAACCCACATATCAAGATTTTGTATCAATTATTTTTTATCATATACTTAGCATTGATATGATAGCTTTTGCATATGTGTAATGAGCGGAAGTACACAAGCCATAATTTCCCACCCGGCCTGATAACCCATATCAGCCCGGGCTGATAACCCATATCAGGGGCTTTTCGTGCAAAAACCCATAACAGTGCTTCTCTTGCAAGCTACTTCCGGTGTTTCTGGTATCGATTGTTTACTTTTCCATTGTGACGTCAGATAATTTTTATGACGACGTCAAAATTTACGGGAAATTTTGTCCCCAGTTTAGTACTTGCTAACAAATGCCATTGACAATTAAGAATCATTTTATAGTACAACAAACATGGAGTAATAATGATCATAAAACTCTTCCAAATTTTCAATGTTTCAAAATGACTCTATATAGGAAATGTTACGATACATATATATGGAGGTAGTGATGCTGTTGTTGGACAGTTATAGTATATTTGATTCATAATTTAACTTCTTTTTAAAGTTTTTGACTGTTTTAGTTATTGCATTTGTGTATTTGCCTTATTTAGTCCTGGTATCTATGATGAGTTTATTTACATAAAACTATTGTTGGAAGTATATGATAAAGCGATTAATACATAGCTTTTTCCATATCAGCCTGGGTATCATCCCTCGACCCATATCAGCACCTCGACTCCGTCTCGGGCTGATATGGAAAAGGCCATGTATTAATCTCAATGTATAAACATGATAATCATTTCAGTATGACTTATACAAAAATGAGCCCAGAGTTATCTCCACTCCCATACTAGATAGAAGGTGGTGACCCATTGATACTCCCTCATTTGCATAAAAAAGTTGCCAGGACTTCATACAATTTCAGACTCAACAATTCATACAATTTCATACTTAAAAATTTTCTCATGATGAAGAAAAGATTATTGAGGTTCAAAGTTTATGATAATGACTAGCAAATTTGACATAACCATGCAGAATGTTTTAATACATACATACATTAAAAGTGGCATTAAAGTAATCCAACACAGTATAAAAGCCCTGAATTAAATATGAAATTGGGTTTATCTAACAAAAATGTGCAACAACAAATGATGAAAAATTATAATAGCATGAAACAGATATACAACATGTATAAAGAACTATATTAATTACCAAGGACTTGCATAATTTTTTCAACAAGCATTTATTGACATAAATTTTAAAAAAAATACATAAAAAGCACTTTTATGACATGTATGTAATCTTGTAAACCTCTGATAAAAATACTTCTCTGTGTCTCAAGTCTTTAATACTATATATGTTATACATTCTGATATTCAAAATGTTTTATTCTCCCAAAATTGCAGCCATCAATATAACTTGCTACATGTAGTTACTAAAAAAATGTTAAATTTACATCACATCATTTCCCTTATTAAAAAATACCATCTGAATTCAACAAATCTGTGGTTTGACTACAAAATAATATATTTTTTAAGTACCAATTTTCAATGTTCTGAGATGCTCATTTTCAAATATTTCATATACATGATATAACATAATTATCTATTAAGAAAGACCCCAAAATACTATAATAGTATATTATCAAGTTTTATTGTATCACACAGTGACATTGTACTTTCTAAACTTGGATTAATTTACCGGTAATCAAACAGTTTCATGCTGTTCTGTTATAGTTCCTTATTCTTGCATTTGTCTTTGAAGCAGTGCTATTTCAAAACTTCTCTCTTCTTTCTGCCTTGATCATATCATGTTTTTGAGGCCTGCTTTATTCAAATAATTAAATGCCTACAGAGATTCCATAACTTTTTACGTGTAGTAATGTGATGTTGATATTGATTCTATTAATATAGACACTCATCATGCTCATACAAAAAACTTACACATTTACTATTATTTGTAGTATAAAAACAGTTTCTAACATTAAATATTATTATGATTTTAGAGAGGAAAAAATTTTGGTTGCTAAACTCCTATTTTTGTCCTCTAAATCAAACATTTTTCTTTTTAGTTCTTTAATTTCAGTTTCTTGCTGTTCTGTTGTCATTCCATAATCATATATTTTTTTTTGAAGTGTAGCTATTTCAAACTTTCTCCTTTCTTCCTTGATCTGGTCATTTTTAGATGACCTGTTGTATTCAAAAAACAGAATTCCTGCAGAGACTCCATACACTAATGTTTCTCCAAGTAGTCTAGTACCTAAATTTATAGCTTCATCTTCAGACAATGGTTTCACTCGTATTGGTTTACCAAATCCAAATAGTTTACTTTGTGAGGTAAAATCACTCAAATGATACTCTGAAAAAATAGATTAAATGCGATTAAAAACATTACATTAGAGCTTTAAAGTCAAGTACAGATTGGAAAATAAGTTCATCTTCTTTGAAATAATTTAAAGAGTTTATATATGTTACAGACCAGACGAGCACATACATGTACCTGCCAACCTTTGAAACCTTTGAAAGAGGGAGATCCCCTTTGACATGTTTGACAGCTATGGGGGAGATTTTGTGCGAACAACATTTTCAAGTTAAATATATGACCTGTTTATCAATAATCATCTACAGAACACCTATAATAGTTACTGTAAATTCAAATAATATTGATATGTTTTTATTATTGCGAAAAATGTGACAAGGTTATAATAGCAATAATTTCAACTCGCATTTTAAATTTTTTTATATGAATTAATCAAGATAGTTTTTCAATATTACAAAAATTAAAATCACCTTTTAGTCTAAAATGACAAAATCGCAATAATAAATACATGCAATCATTTTTGAATTTACAGTAATGAGGTAATAAATATACTTCAATTATTCAATTCATGGTTATATAATCTTTATATACAAGGTTGGTTTTTTTTTAGCCTTTTTCAATACCTCAGTCTCATTATTCATAACATTTCATATTTTGATTTTGTTGTGAGTCTCACACTAAGCATGCTTTAAAACATCATATAGACTACCAGATGAAATGGAAAAGTTGATTAAAATGGTTCAATTTTGTCAAAATAATTATTCATGACAAGAGTTTCAGCTGTGTTTAGGTTTTTAATACTATGTTTGAGACTCAAAGAATTTACCATTAATTATGTTTTATAAATTATTTTTTACCTGGACATTAAGTTATTACATGTATATATCTCATTAAGAAAAGACATTTTAAACGGTGACAATAATTCCTTAGGGTGTAATCCTTTATTGGTTTCTTAAATTAGAGATATTGCTAAAATATTTAGCTTTCTTTATCTAGATAATAACTTTTTTTATACTTGTCAACATATTATGTAATAATTGACCATAGCTAATTGTTTAATTCTTCTATAAATATAAAACATATATACTGTACAGTCATTGTGAAATGCATAAGTTTGGAAGTCACAGGCTCGGTGACAAGCTTCAGTCTTGGAATTAAATTATATACTACATTTTGTAAGTGGAATTCATCTTCTGTGTATTATGTGTATTATACTGCTAGTTTATGGTGAATGGTTATTTTAATTGTCACCAGATCCAGACTTTATTAGACTGAGGATTGGTTTCGTTACATATTCACTAATAAGTGAACAATTTGACTCATTGCATCTGTATTCTTCAAATTAACCCCTTAGCTACATGTAGTCCAAATAATCATGATTTCTTAAGGCTATTTAAAAAAAATTCTGTGACGCCTTCCTAAAACCTCATAACTATTCTAGTCCAATATTACTGTGATTTCCGATGGACTATATTATTTGGACTAGCCCTTTGGCATGTTAAGCTAATAAGCTAGAGATTAAGCATTAGCAGAAAGGTAATTAATTAATACAATTAATCATCTGCCATAAACAACAATGGTCCTGTCATGTGCCTCAAACTATCTGTAGAAGTGATTAGCCCTCGTAAGCTGGAAGATTTGGCGGAAGATAATTTAATGATGGTGGATCATTTGTCTAATTTGGGGTTCGTGTTGTTTATTCTGTAGTTTTCTATGTTGTGTCATGTGTACTATTGTTTGCCTGTTTGTCTTTTTCCTTTTTAGCCATGGCGTTGTCAGTTCATTTTAGATTTATGAGTTTGGCTGTCCCTTTGGTATCTGTCGACTGTCGTCCCTCTTTTGACGATGACGGAAGATTAACAAATTATGGTGGTGCATATGTATAAAACGGGTCATAGAGATCCCTGGTATATAAATAAAATACATCAGTGACAAGTGACTGTGTAATTGTGTGAACACATGATGCAATGTGCCTGTGTATGTTGTCATTGACATTGTTGAAAGACTGAATTTATATAGTTATTATATTTTTCTTACTTTGTGCTAAGCGTACGATAATTGAACGAAATTTAGGGTAATTCTTTGCCGATTCACTGAGGCTATTTACAACGGGTCTTGTAAACTGTTTGATGAGTAAAGTGGCCAATTTTACTATCGGCAACATGACTTCGTCTGCATGGAGCAACCGGAAGTTTTCATTAAATACTAATTTTGAAAACAATTACGGAATTTAAGGATATGATTTTCCACATTTTAAACCAAAGTAACTAATTTGGTACAAAATATTTGTGGGGATTCAAATGCAATTATTTCAAAAGATTATTCACACAACAATAAACAAAATGTGTTAGTGCTCACTGTAATTTTCAGAACTATTAAATCCGAATCCGATCCCTTCCACAGAACAGGAAGACCACTTTCTGAGTTGCACTGAAATTTACAATTTTGGCAAACAAATTGTTCTTGATTTGTGCGAACCAAAAGCATGCAAGCAACAGTCAGTTGTTAACAAGTCTGTTGAATATTGTTAACATCACAAATTGACGAAAACATGGTGACGCGTAAGTAGTTAAAACATGCAATAGACTGAATAGTTAATTATTAATACACAAAAATGTAAACATTACCAAAATCAATTTTCAGGATAAACATCACAGGCACTTGTTTCTGTCAATATGGGGTTTACTATCCACACCTATACGAAGAATTATTTTTTCGTGATTTTTCGTACGGGTGTGGATAGTAAACCCCACATTGACAGATACAAGTGCCTGTGATAAACATACATGTACATGTACAGATATATCCTACCGTAGTCTAAAATCGTTCATCTTGTCAGTTCGTTAGGTATTTGTGTTTGAACTTAACACACGGGGAAACTCCGCATTGACGTCACTACGCTACTTCCGGCGTAGAAAAACAATGTAGAATACGTTTTTTTCTGCACTTTTGAATAAAAAAACATTTCTGAGGGTAAGTTTTCATTGTTGTTCTCAATTATTGCTAAAAAATGCCAAATTTCTAATGCCCGTTTCAATCCCGACTTCCGAATGTCTAAAAACATTCTAGAACTTCACAAAATCCCACTTCCGGCCTCCATTGCTTTGTGTACATTCCATTTAGCGTCATCAATCTTGTGGCAGGCAATACAGGTCAAGCAAATCGTATTTTTAGGAATTTTAAAATGACATGCTCCTTACGTCTTTCGCGATTTTCCCGCGAAAAAAGCCCAACCAAAATGAAAGGAAAACTAATTGAAAAAACGATGCCCATGCCATAATTTTGTACAGGAATATAGAGTAGGTTAATGAAAAATAATTTACATTTATTTTTCATAGAATTTTCTTTTTATTCATTATAAAAAGATCGATATTCTGACCATCATGACTGTAGATTAATAGTCATACAGAATTCCATTGATGTCAAAAGGGATGGCAAAAAAAGAGTTTTCCTGTTGAATAAAACCCAAAATTATTGCAAACTATTTTGAAGCAATATCCCACAAAGAAATAACGTAATTGCCGTAGACTGGAAAATCCCCTAATTGACAGTAGAGCAATTTGATTGGGTAGAACGAATTGACATCACGTGATTTTGACGCCATTGAAATTTAAATGTAAACAAACAAGGTCAGAAGGTTTCAGTATGGGACAGCATCGTACATTTAGTTACTAACAAATAATTATGAGTTACCAAGCTTGACAATGCATGGTAATAAAAAATGAAAGCTAAGTGTACAGAAAAAATAAGAAAAAAATAGCCTTAGGATAACGACTTATCATTACACCTGGATAAATTTTATAGGCAGTGTATGAGGGTACGAATAGTCAAATTGCCGTTCGTAGGCTACGCGTTTTCCCAAAGAACTATAATACCTATATGGTATTTAATGGTCAAAACATGTCCAAGAATTTTGTAATATTCCTGGACTTCAACCATGTTAACAGTCAAAGCTCAGACATAAATAAGTCTGCATCTGCTTTTGACTCATAGAGGTCTAAATTTGTGAGTTTTAGGATTTGTCTCCCTTTAATGCAAGACAAAATACGACTTTAATAAGTCAAATATTGATAAGCAAGAAATAATTGACCAGAATCAAAAAGTTGCAAATATCGACTCCTACAAGTCGATAAGTTATAATTACCAAAATTGGTTAACTTCAAGACCCACGCATATTTACAAAAAGGTCATGCATCTAAATCAAATTATGACAACATTGAAAGACAATGCTTTGTCTTCTAAAGAAAAATATGAATGAGAGTCTAAAAAATTGGAGATAATGTTAATTAACCTTACAATGCAACCACCTGGAACCACACTTAATGAGGTAAAACATCTGTGTTTATTAAGGATGTTCAATTAGATAATTAAATATAGATAGCTCAAGTCCTTGTGAACTCTCAGACATGTTTTTGCTGTCATAGGTGGTGTACTTTGACCACAAATTAAAATTAAGTGTTTTCATCAACAGAAATAGACCTAAACAAGTCTGTCATTTTCTGACTTAGATAAGTCTAAAATTGAAAACACATTTTTATAATAAATACATGTTTTGACTTCTTTAAGTCAAATACAGAAATCAACCTGTTTATGTCTGAGCTCTGACTGGTTAACACATTTACTTTAACAGTTTAATATATATTATTAAAAATAAGTGGACCCCTCTTTTAGAAAAGTTGTTTAAAATATAATGTATTTCTCCTCTTTTTGAGGAAAAAATTCTAAGTTTTCAAAGGTTTTGTATAGTAGCACTATTAAAGTACAATGTAGTATTTCTATTTTCTTTTCTACAACAGTAAAACATGTAAAATTACCCCTTGCCTGAGGTACATGTAGGGTTGTTCCTAGTCCAAATAATTATGACGTCTTGAAAGGCTATTATATTTTTTTCTTTGACGCCTTACAAAGTAATTATTTGGACTAGGTTGTTCCCAACCTGATAATAACAAACATAGGTCAAAGTACGGCCTTTTACACAGGGCTTTGATCCAGACCAAACAGCAAGCTATAAGGGACCCCAAAATTATTAGTGTACACAATTCGAACAGGAAAACCAACGATCGAATTTATATGTCCAAACGGGAAAATACCAATGAACCACATCAACAAACAATAACTGCTGAACGCAGGCCCCTGAATCAATCAGGACAGGTGCACAAACCTGCAGTGGGTGTGGCCGTCAGCATACAATATAATTGCAGTTGAAGGCAAATCCTTTAGAAGTTCTATGTACTTTAATGTCTTTATTTTAACAACGAACAATTTTTTAAGGGGAATATATAAGTCAGTGGGAAAGAAACCAATGTTTTATTCTACACAGGTATTTCCGCTGTTATACATTTATATCGGAGCACTCCCACTTGGGATAAATTGGCTTCATGCTGAAACAAATATTCACACAGATATTTACACAGTGTGGTGTGGTGCTTATAGGTTTAAAATCGTTATATAAAGGTTTGACTGTGATTTTAAAAAAACAAATGTTGAGATATTTTTATAATATTTACAAAAACACAGTGGGGGAAATGAACATGATAACATTTCGGGATGCGGGAAGAGGGAATATAAAAAAAATATAACAAATCTGTTGTGAAAAAAAATAATGCGGGCGGGTCCTTCGAACAAGGAATTAAATTGGTGTGGCCTTATGTATTATTATCTAATAAATACAATTTGAAAATATTATTTTTCATACTCTTCACTTGTTCTATACAAAATCTCCATATTATCGATAATTTCTGTTTATATTTCACATTTCATTCCCAATCCAAAGACACTTCATTATAAAACCCAGATGTGGGTACACGTAGCCCACAAATGGCAATTTGACTATTCATACCCGCATGCAGGAACGCGCAGACACTGCCTATAATATACAATTCAGAAATGTCTCAGTTTTATGAATTTCAATTTTATCATAACACATTTAAGTGAGGGGCCTGATTGATTTTTTTTTTTTGGGGGGGGGGGGGGGGGGAGGAGGAGGGGGTCTCATCACGATTCACGAGTTGATTTTTTGTCAATCACAATTCACAGAAAATAAATTTCCATGATCACAGATCACGAAAATATAAAAAAAAAATAATTGTAGAAAAACGGATCACGAAGATCGAAAATAACCAATCAGGCCCCTCTTAAGTTACTGGTCATAATCTGTTAATCATTTGAATTGTATTGTCATAAGAAAAATAACAACGATTGATAAGAACCACCATGGGGGCCCATGCACAACGCTTTCATGTAAATCTGACATGAAGATGTTGAAGTCGATCTGTCCCCAGTCCATCTGGACCCATATTTAAAGCCGATCCAACCCCAATATAATAATATATATAAGGAATAAAAATACAGATATATAGTAATGTCTCTGGTGTCTGAGCGGCCGTAGACATCGTGCATTGTTGGTAATGTAATACAAATAGAATAGTCCTTGTTATTATTTTTAGTATTCTGAAGGGATAGGACAAATTTAAATTTATAAGTTCACCAGACGTATGAAGAACCTTCAAAACAAGGGTTTCCCTAATTTTTGACACGTATATGTTAGTATTTACTCAAAGAGTCAAACTATTAAGAGTGAGAAAAAAAATTTGGGGGGAGGGTGTTCAATTTGCAACAGCATAGTGTATTGCACAAAAGCAAGAACATGAATTTAGATTCAAATCACATAACCAATTTAAGTTCTTTGAGACTTTGACTACTGTTATTCTGTGTCAGAAACATACAAATGTATTATGTGTTAAGTATTTAATTACCTGTCATGCCTGTATGAACTTTAAAGTGTGAATATTGTGTCCATTTTTGCCCTAACTGTTGAGGGTTGGGCATCTACGGTCGTATCTAGCTACGCTCAGTGAAGCTATTTATTTTATAATGAAATCGTCTCCATGAAAAATACATGAACTAGAGAAAATGGGAAAAATATTTTGAAACACATCAAAACTTTGTTTTAACACATGCATTCATGAAAGTAATATGTTGTACAGTTGAAATTTTAGCAGAAATATTTTTTTCAGCTGTTTTGCATTTGTTAGGTAAACTGTTCTTTCTACAGATATTTTAATTTTGAACTGTTAGTTTTAAGATAGAATGTGCTTGAATTGTCAAAACAATGTATATGTATATACATGAAGATGAAGTTTTTACATGGACATGATTGAAGAAAATATTTATCATGATTGTTAAGCAAAATTTAAAATTATGTGTTCTCTAGATCTTTATAAATGACAATAAATTTGAAACATTGTAAATATTAAATGGTCTGTTAGAGCAAAAAGTAAAATCAAATTATGCAAATGAGCAAAATAAAAAAACAACCATATCCTATTTATTTGTTTCGTTTGTAAGTGGACTTTAGACTGTGTTTGTTATTTATTTTGTTATGGTATTTGCTGTCTTTTTAATTGATTTATGTTTTCAAAGAAAACAATTTGTTGGCATGCTAGTTACATTTTAAAACATTGAAAATGAACTGACTTTTATATAATATATCATGTATATATTGAATCATGCAGTTTATATCAAAGAGACTGAACTCTAATTGATTGTGAACAAGAAGAAATATTATATGAGAAGTACAAATCAGATTTCATGATATTTCTTAAAAAAAAAGATTATTCTTGAACAAGAAATAGTTGTTTTTACTTATATATATATATACATGTACTTATCAGTTTGTCTATATTTCCTATTTAGAAGAAGGGTATTTCTATAATCGTGATAATATAATGAAATATATTTTCAAGTTTTGTAATCTGAAAATTAAATCCTCAATATTTTTAAAATCTCAAATTTAAAGCAAAAGAGGAACTAGTGATTTTATAATTATAAAACCTTTCTATATTTCAGTACCAACAGAAGCAGTAGCTTTCCTGGGTGCCGTAGGAGCATTTCTGTTTGTTTTGATCATCTTCTTTATGTACCTGAACAAATTGTTATGCTTCCATTCTTGTGGAGGGTTTCCATGTATTGATCAACCTCCAAAGAAAAAGCAATCAAGTAAAGACAAACTAGGTATGTTTCATTCAATTTTTATTGGAACTAATGCTGTAGCTTATTCATACTAAATCTTGATTAACTTTTTTATCAATGAGTTTGGATGTTTCTAACAAAGTGATTGTCTGTTGTGAAAATTCTAAGATTGTCTTCTGTATAAAAGCTAACAACGAACTAATCCCTTCAATTACATGTATAAAAACCTTGATCAGATTTCATATTAAGAAACTTAAGACTTGAATCTAATGAACCTATCACAAATCTTTGTATAAATGTATGTTTTATTGACAAGGAGACTTGATAAATTGTGAAAAGCATCTGTCCAGGATATTTTCACTTAATGTTAGCATATGGACACGAAAATTACCGATTGCATTTCAGTAAATTCACTTCCTGCTACATGTAACACTGAACATTTTGTAGTATGAATAAATAACGAATTAAATGAATGGATATCTGACAGACTTAAACAGAGCTACATCAGTAATGATAAATCTCATAGTAGCATGCTAACTTTGATTGTGGAAGGTTGTAGGTTTGATCAACGAACACTAGTTCAAACCAACATAATTTAAACTAAGTATGTACTTGCTGCTTTTCCACTATGCAAACAATATAGAAGCTATATAGTTAGAGCTAAGAAAGGTTGGGTGACCATGGGCAACTGAATAGTATTTCCTGGTAGGGTGACATTTCATCCAGTGGACTGTTATATTGTGTACTACATTGTACATGTATATCTGGCATGTTAAATTATGTCACACTACTTTAGAGCACACTATAAGAAGTAAAATTACATGTTATTGTCTTCAATATGCATCAAATTTATGCTGTTGGATATTAATGCCAATCATTTAATCAATAAAATGTAGTAATAAACTTGTAAATCACTCTCAGAATTTACAAATGGAAGGTGATGTAATTTTTTTTTTTTTTGCATGAATATTAAAGGCATAAGTACGTCTGAGTCAGTGACAACTCTACAACAGATGTATCCATCGGATCGCCATCAATGATGGTGATACATGGCTGTGTACATAATGTATATACAACTCGTCTAAACATCAATCCAACAATGTTAGATCTGTAAATTTGCTTTCGCAAATTTTTGGTTCTTCCCTCGCCGGGATTCGAACCCATGCTACTGTGTATATATATATATATGACTAACAGTAATGTTATATTTAGTATTGGGTAAAATTTACTATTAAAGTTAAGCTGGGATAAGGTCAAGAGTTGAAGTACTAGTTATAGCAGTGGAAATAGATAGTAACAGCTGTACTTGTAGACGGTCAGGGTCTCCTTGATTAAGACAATCAATTGTACATGTACCAAAGAAATCTCTTTTTTCATTTTTATTTAAAAGCAATATTGCACATCTGCTGTATAATTTTCAGTAGTCCATCATTCCAGTAAGGGATCTGTGTTTGGTCATATTAAAATCCAGGGTTTCATCTTTTAGGCATAATTACGTACAAACTGTAAATTCAGAAATTATTGCCTAGTTTTAATAAATGGGGGAATGTATTTAGTTAAATTATAAAAACTAGCATCATGATCATTTCAGTAGTGAATTTCCTTCACAAATTTTCAATTGTATAAGATTATTAGATCTCACAATTTAATCAGTAAACATATATGCATTAATTTCTGAATTAATAATAGACATTAGTAATGATTACAGATAAATTGTATCATTTTAAATATTGAAATAAACAAAGAAATGTAAATTTATGTATTGTTTATTAGAATCCTCAATTTGAAACATATTTCACTTTGAAACACCTATCTTTTATAAAAATAAGGTTAAAAGGTCAAATCGAGTTTATTAAAGGATAAATACCACTGTAGGAGATAATAATTATGTAATCTATGTATTCATTTAGTGTCAATATTCTGCTAGCAAGTGTATCAAGTATTCTATTTCTATTAAAAGTAAATCTATTGATGAAAACATGTATCCTAAATAACAATAAACAACCCAAAACACAATTATAGGATCTATGACATCTATTCTGTTATTTAAATGTCATTATCACGTTGAACAATACAAAATACCTGCAGCAATATTTTCATCTGATTGAATTTGATAGGATATTGATTGTTACAAATTTAAGATTATCTTTCAGCCCAATGAATGTTTTATTGAACTTTCTGTGTTCATTATTTTCTTGTCGGTTTTCATTATTTTAAATTCAATACTGTTAATATATATTGAAATATCACTCTTTCTTCACCAATAAGATTAAACATGCCGGTCAATTAAGGAATAACAGTACTGTAGTTGAAGAGTTGCCACTGTCAATTGTAGATTTGACGGTCGCAAATGCAGTTTTACTGGCGGCGCATAGCGGAGACAGTAAAACAGAGATTTCAGACCGTCTAATCAAAATTGACGGTGGCAACTCTTCAACTACAGTACTGTTATTCCGATTCTAATGCATTACAAAAAGAAAAAATACGATAAAACTTGAAAAAATGTCTAAATTTGACAAATAGAAAAAAATCTGTGAAACTCCATGAATGATTTTGGCACAAAGACGTCATGGCTACTAAACGTGACGTCATACAAATGAAAACTTACAAACTGGAGGTTATTACGTTACCTGTACGCTTCAAATTGGGATAAAATTACATTAAAACGGCGAATTCGAGGTTAGTGTTGTTTTATTTTCGATTATGTAGTAGTAATCGAACATTTGTTGATTCAATCAATTCAAAATGGTGGGTCCCTGCTTAGTTACGTTTGGTCAACTGTGGATTTGACAGCAACTTTTAGCCAATGAAAAATTGGGATAAAATTACATTAAAACGGCGAATTTGAGGTTAGTGTTGTTTTATTTTCGATTATGTAGTTGTAATCGAACATTTGTTAATTCAATCAATTCAAAATGGTGGGTCCCTCCTTAGTTACGTTTGGTCAACTGTGGATTTGACGGCAACTTTTAGCCAATGAAAAAAATTGTTACATCCAAATTTCCATTAGAATCTGTGATTGATACATGAATGGAAAATAAAAAGGAAAACGTTATGGGGTACTAAAGTGTTAGTGAGAATACAATATAAATATTTGATGGATACTAGTAATGAAGTTTACGAAAGTGATAATAATGCACAACAGACATGAAAGCCATATTCAAGTAAGACTAAGTTGTTGTTTGTCTTTGTTTGAATTGTTTACAGTAATTTTGTTCTCTCACCGTGGTGGAGGGGGCATCAAGGTTTACCCCTGTCTATCAGTACATCCCCAAATTGGTTTCCATTCTCTTATTTTAGTCTAACGTAGAAAACTAAAGACTCAAAGCAGAAAGAACCAGACCAAAAATGAAATATTTTACCCTGTATTGAAGGGGAAAAAAACAGGAGTCTGAAAATCTGACACAAATTCCTAACCTCGCCTAACTACATCCTTCCTTAATTACCATTCCATTTCTCCAACTCATGATCAGAATGTGCATGAAAATTATTTTACTGGAAGTAAAGTAAATTACAGTCAATTGCTTCCTCCTTTCTTCCTTTCTTCGATGAAACCTGATCAAACTTATTTTCAACCCACCCTTTTTTCTAGTTATGGTCAGAATATATAATTCTCCTGAATTTTAAGTAATTTACAGTCAATCAAATACTCCTTTCTTCTATTAAACCATCAAACTCCTTTACCACATGCACCCACTTTGTTTCTCCCAGTCATGGTCAGAATATGCATGAAATATTATTCTTCTGGGTGTTAAGTAAACTACAGTCAGTAGCTCTTTTCTTCAATTAAACCATCAGACTCCTTGAATTACAACCCACCCTCTTTTTTCTAGCTAGTAATGGTCTGAAAATGCATGAAATCATTCTCCTTTCTACCATTAAATCACCAGGTTTCTTCACCAACCACCCACTTTCTAGTTATGGTCAGAATATGCATGAAATATTTAGCAGCCCTGGATGCTAATCAAACAACATTAAAGTTCTTTCTCCAATCCCTGTCCTCATTCAATGTGAAAAATGGAAGTAAATAAATTTATAGTAATGTACTGTAGGTAAGTAAAAAAGATTCCAGAGAGACTTGTTTTTCAAAAGCTTTTGAATTGTTTGTCTCTGATTGGTTGACAATATTTATGATCTTCAGTTGATGAAAATTAATGTCTGTCACTACGATAGAACTAACAGGATCCTTATTCAAGACTCATTCTCACTCATTGGAGTAAAACAGTTATGAATCACCTTATAAATCGACAAATTATAGTATTTTGACATATATATTGACAAACGGGAATCATTTTAATAATTGATATTGTTAGAAAGTTTCTTATGTTTTGTTACAGTTATAATTATTTGCATCTTGCTATAGGTGAATGGAGAAAGACATTATAGTGTCACATTCAAAAGCATTATTATCTGCATTTTGCATGACTATAGGTGAAGGAAAAAAGACATTGTAGTTTCACATTAGAAAGCCTTATTATACGCATCTTGTATTGCAATAGGTGAAAGGAAAAAGATATAATATAGTGTCACGTTAAAAGCTTAATGTGTTCATGTATCTTAATAATAAATTTGATTTCTGGATAAGCGAGGTTATAAAACTGGATTGTTGATATCCTTCGGGTTTTGTCAGTTTATTAGCTATAGCTATGATATTCATATAGAAACAGAGTTAATATCATACCTTTTTGGAATAATGATTCCCACGGTGCACATAAATTCAAATTATCGTCTTAAAAGTACTCCGAATAATCAATGATAATAAAAATGCTATCATTGAGATGTTTAGAAAGATACTAAGCTTTGATACTGGTGAAAAGACGTCACAACTATTTTCTTGTTGTGGACTATTTAAGAAAAAAGTGGACAAACATAAAACACCTAAAAATAATAAAAATTTGAAGTATGAGGAAGTAAAAAAGGAGGAATCTACGGACAAGAATGGTAAGACTTAATACCAATTGATTTTATTAATTATTCATTAGCTATATTCACTGACCAGCCATATAGGAATGTTACACAACATATTATGTATAAATGGAACAGAAAGGACAATTCATTACTTCTAGGTAAAGAAACAAAATGGTTATATAAGTATAAATGTACAGTTTTTGAATAGTTTAATCACTTATGAGAAAATTAAAGCAGGTGTTATGAGATTAGATTCCAAGAAATCCAAATTTAGTCTCATTTATTAGTATTTAGAGATTTATAACCTGCAGTCAATTTTCTTCCTTTGGAAAATCAAATAATTTTGTACATTTTGAATTTTTTTATTAGTATTTTTTTCTAAATAGGGAATGTTTCCAAGCATTCTGTAATAAGTTTTTTTCTTTTACTTAATTCATGCATTTTAAAGCATGTGTTTTGTGTGATTATTTTCATAACTTCTTTGTTTACTCAAACACTAATGCAAGAATTATAAAGAATCACATGCTGTTGATAGTTTTCTTTGAGAGACAATTTAAGTGTTAATTTTTGAAACTGAAATTATGATTCTAAAAAAGTGGAAATTATTAAATGGCCACTCAATATATTTAAGAAAAAATTCATGGAGGCTTCAATATATCGTGATTTTACCACGGGTTGGCCCTTTATGACAATTATTTTACCCTGAGCAATTCAAGCCCCCATGAATTATTTGGATTCTAATAGGACAAATACGGCAATTCTTTTGGTTGGAAACACTCTAGGTGGAGGCAAGTATTTGCCGTTACCATAAATAAACACACTATTAAATTGGCGTAAAAGAACGGAGCAAACTGAATTAGTGACATGCTGAAACTATTTACAAAAACGCAATAAGATAGTTTTGGATGAATTTAAATGATAATTTACTTATATATCTCAAATATATAAAAACATATGGCTTATAACACATTTTAGCATCGTTTGATGACGTTTCCTTGTTGTGATGTTTTCAGTCTCACAAGCGTGTATTTTCCCCGTAAAATGCTTACCACAGGTGTGTACTCAAAGCGTTTGAAGGACGTCATGTTAGAATACTTGTTAGCCAAGGAAGATTTGTTTTCCCCACCTAGAGGCACTTGTTTTCCAATCTGTGCATCATTTCATCCATCTGTCAGTTCATCCTTCTGTAATTTTGTTAGTCTGTCAGTTCCGCTACAGGTTAAAGTTTTTGGTCATGATAGTTTTTGATGAAGTTGAAGTCCATTCAACTTGAAAAACTTAGTACACATGTTTAGTACACATGTTCCTCATGATATGAATTTCTGTGTCCATACTTAAATATAAGGATCTGAATAAGTTATGTTCTACTATGTTCTACTTTCTGTTTTAAAACTTTTGGAATTATTTTGTTTTGTTGTAATGGTACATACCTTAAACATTTAGTGGGCAGACATTTCAATGACTGAAGTAATCATTTGCAAAACAGAAAGTAGGACCTAGTTTCAGATTTTGAAAGGAACAGATGGACAGGATCTGCATTTTCATGAGATTGTCCTTGAACCTCTGCTGTTGGTCCCAGTCTTAGCATACTTATGAAAGCAGATTGGTCCTTATGCCATACAAAATAGCTGATACCCATGAATTCAGACAGAAAAGCAGAAAAAAAGAAAACTATTTTCTAATTTGTTTACATAATAATCTTATATTATATATTTTAAGCTTAAAGTAGAATGCTGAAAAATAAAATAAAAATGTTTCGCTTTTTTTTTTATCTGAAAAAGAAATAAATATATTGATCTACTAATACTGCTTACTATTTAATACCCATACTAGAATTACAGAAAACTATATTTACACAAGCTATCTGAAGGTTAAACGGTTTACGGCAAAAAACAATGTTTGTGAAAGATTGTCAAGCCTTGTACACTTTAAAATCAATACACTTTTCCGTAGGGACCATTAAAATGAAGTTTTCAGTGGTCCCATGTAAACTCTTAATTAATGTTTTATAAAATGACTTCAATATTGATAAAAAATAAAATGAAAAATCAGGTAACTATGATTATGGCATGTTATATTGTTATGAACATGGTTGGTTTCAAGAGAAATGAAAATTCTGTTTAAAACATGTTGTAATTAAAAGCATAAGCAAATAAAGTCAATCAGCTTTTATTTGATTGCTAAGGATATGGAATATCTGTCCTGAAATTGCTTTCAGTTGAATGAATTATTCCATCTGTTGGGAATAATTAGAAGAATAGATTTATATAAGCCTGTAATTTTACCTTAACTTAGATGCAATTGACCTTTTGGCCACATCTGAACTTTAAGTGATATAAATATAAAAATAAGGAGATGTGATATGATTGCCAATGAGACAACTATCCACCAGAGTTCAGCAGACAAAGAAAGAATCAGTAAATTATAGGTAAAAGTACAGCCTTAAAGAATGAGTAAAAAAAACATACCATAAATTCAGCTATAAAAATGATAAATGTGAAACAATTAAAATGAGAAAACCAACAGCCTTATTTAAACTTTAAATAAGGCTGTTGGTTTTTTATCATTTTAATTGTTTCACATTTTAAACATTACAATTAAAAAAAAAAAAACATATGACAAACAAGAACCAAAGACAACCACTGAGTTACCTATATTAATGTCATATGACATGTATGAGTTTTTCATAATTTTTACTATATTTTGTGCTAAGAAGGACATGAGAACTTAAGTTTCAGCCCTGCTGGGAGATAAACTGGTATATCATTATCATACCCTTTGTTCTGTCACCAACAAATACTGTACTACATTCATATTTATTTCAGTGGAACCTACTCGCGTATATCAGAAATGAACTTATATTCCAAGAAAATGTCACCCTACTCATACACATTATTTTGACTCTTGAGTCCACCAGTCTTCCCCTTTGTTCTGAAATTCTACATGCTGGGAGCATAAATAGAAATGTCAATTTCAAAGTCCTTGATTTTACTTGGCAATGATACAACTGACAACTCTCTTCAGTTGAAGTGAGTTGGCTACTTTAAGACCATGAGACGGAAGTTAAATCTTTGAATAATGTTAGAGATAGATTTCACTAATTCATAAAGAAATCCTGAAACAACAAGGGCAGGGCAGTTTGAACTTTAATAGAAAGGTTGTGAACTTATCTTACAACTGCAACTTTACTTTTGTTATGCACTTGTTTTAGATTGATTCCAGTGAATCTAGGGTAAAGTCACCTGAAACAAACCAGTTACCTTGAAAAATACATAAGATTCATTTATACACCATTCAGTTTATATATATAGAAGTTATACATATAATATGTACAATCAGACTGCATCATACTGTAAACTGAATAATTTCCGAGAGCGATTTACTTTTGTATGAAGAAAAATAACACAAATATAAATCTTCATGAACATTTAAAACTTGTATATTCCCTGATTTATTGATGTAAATTTGCAAATCGCAAAATTGAATTACCGCTTATTGACAAGATAAAGCTTAATGCAAAAGTAAGTGTCCCTGAAAATAAGTTGGTTTACAGTTTATTGATACTTAACATCAAGAATATTGGCAGCAATGTTAATGTCAACAACAGCATAGTTTGGATGTATACGTGAAAATTATTATTTATGGTCAGTACATTTATTTACATTTACTTTATTACAGGAAGTGCATTTGCCTATGAGGATGAAGAATCATCAAGTGATAGCGATGATGAGATGCAAAACAAGTTTCATAAGGCACATAGTATAAAACGTTCAGACACACTGCATAGTATTAAAAGTGGCAAAAGTGGTAAAGGTGGCAGGCGACGTAGTCGCAAAGGTGGGTAGAAACATTAACTCTCACCATATGTGTTCCAGCATTTAAATGGTAAAGGGGCATTTTCATGTGTCTTTTAATGGCATTGTTTCTCAGCCATTTTGTTGACTGATGTTTACCTGATTCTGTTGGAAGATGTCCATTATGGTATAGACCTATATGCTTGACACATTAGAGCCTCTTTATGGGAGTTATTGTATTTTTACCATATTTTGACTATCATACCACAATGACTCATTATTACACACAGTTTAATACCTCATATATACAGGCCGAAAGGCATTTGGCTGACAGTTTAGCAATTTTATTTCCATAGGGATAAATCCATTAGAAAAATGAAAGAATTGGACTTTAAATGTCAAAATTATTGTATTGATTTGAAGTCATGTAATTACATTAACATATATATGTATTATAGAATGTACTTTATAATATCAGTGAGTAGTGAATCTGAGTTAACATAATCTTATTAAATATAGAGACATCAACAATTGAAATTAATTTGAAGTAATGAATTTTAGTAAAATGGCAGACAATATTACATCATATCCTGATTCGTAGTTCTCTCAGTAGTCAGTTCATCAGTATTTTTAAAGCAGTCTAAAGCTAGTTCCCTGTTATATAAAGACTTTATACTACATTTTACCTCCTGATACATAGTTCTATCAGTTCATGCATTTTAAAAGCAGTCTGGTTTCTAACTTTCTTGTTATATAAAGTCATTTTATAGCACCACATGTCTTATCGGGGCCTTTTATAGCTGACTATGCGGTATGGGCTTTGCTCATTGTTGAAGGCTGTACAGTGACCTATAGTTGTTATGTCTGTGTCATTTTGGTCTCTTGTGGACAGTTGTCTCATTGGCAATCAAACCACATCTTCTTTTTTTATATGATTCATAGTTATATCAGTTCCTGTATTTTAAAAATCTATCTGGTTCCCTGTACAAAGACTCATTGAACTAGTTTGAAGGAAAATGGTACTGTGGATTCCTTTATTTTCGTGGATACCAATTTTGATGGTTTGAGGAAAGCTTGCATATTCGTGGAAATTTAATTTCTAGGTTTTGGCAAAGTCTGCATTCATTCCTTTTGAAAATGTGGTATTCGTTGAACATCTAAATTCGTGGATCTCCTGTACCCACGAAATCCATGAAAATTTGTATCCAACGAATACTAATGAATTCACAGTATTTCACATACTTTTATGATTGTGACCAACATAAAAATTTACAAATATAATATTCAGAAATTAAAATTGTTAAAACTGTGTCAAATAAAGAATTTAATCTAACACAAAAAATAGTCCAAGATCTGATTAGAGTGACAAATTGTTGTTTATTGAAAGCTGCTTTCTGACAGCTGTTTGTGGCTGTCGTTCAATTGGAAGATTAAAATTTATAAACTTCCTGGTAAAGAGCAGAAGGTTTCATTCTTTTACAGCTGTTTTATTAGTGGAATATTAGATTATTATATATGTGTAGGCATTCTGATCAGAATTTAAGTACATTGTACTGATAAATAATGCAGGAACTTATAGAGTAGAATTTATTAAATCTTAAATATTTTGAAGTCTTAAATATCATAAAAGCATGCAACTTTTAATCTTTTCCTACACCTTTCCAGAAAGCATTAGAAATAACAGAATTTGATGAAATGTCAAAAATGGTAGTAAACTATAATTAACAAAATTCATTTCTTCAGTTTTAACAGAATTGTATTGGCAATAAATCCTCGGAGAAATATTAATAGAATTTAGATTTCATCTCTTGGGAATCCTGAGATATAACATACATCATACAATGACTGTAGTTAAATACTTAAAAATTGCAGTTTTAAGCGAACTAAAGTCAGAGGAGGACTGGCTTAATGGACCAATGTGAGCTTTGCTCACCACTTGGCATTTATTGTCCAGAGTAAACCTTAAATAGTTCTACTCTGTGAAATTGTTATAGGTAGATGGCAGTGGCGGATCCAGAGGGGGGGTTCCGGGGGTCCGCACCCCCCCTTTATTTTGGCCGATCAATGCATTTGAATCGGGACATATGTTTGCACCCCCCCTGCACCCCCCCCTTTGCCCTGGGCTAGCACCCCCCCTTTCGAAAATTCCTGCATCCGCCACTGGATGGAAACTAAACTTAATCACAATAATCCTGGCTCACACTGAACAGTAAGCTATAAAGAGTCCAAAAAACCATTCAAACAGAAAAACCAACAGTCTAATCTATATAATCTAAATAAAAAAAAGACAAACACTTATAAAACACATCAACAAATGACAACCACTGGACATCAGATTCCAGACTAAGTTGTACACTCTAATAGTACATTATTGGTATAAAGATTGTTTCATTTTATGCATTAACGCCAGCTAGTGGTCAAAAACCAACGGTAGTGCAACTTAACTTTTGTTTTATATTACAGCAGATACTCTTGTCAGTAGCCAGGATTCCTTAGCTGATCCTCAGTTAGACTCTAGTGATACAGAGGTTGTAGACAAAAGAAAAGATGCGACTGGGAATGCCGTTGCAGATGATACAAGCTCACAACAACAGTTAATATTTGACAATAAAGCATACCAGACAGAGCCAACTCCATCATTATCTGGAAGTGAATTTACTACAGATTTACAGGACACCACTTCACAGGATGCTGATGTATGTATTATTATTCATAGCTGTTAACTTAAATGCAAAAATAACTATGCTAAGGCAGAGGTTTATCAGTGGCAAATTCAGAACTTTTTATAAAAGGGGGGAGGGACCCACTTACTGCCATAAGAGGGGAAACACTACAGTTATGCTTCAGTGATTCACTAAATTATCAACCCTGGATCCGTCTATGTTTATACATTCCTTTTAGAACACCAATGAACTGCCTACTTTTTCAAAGCTGCAGTATTTAGACATAGGAAGATGTGCTATGAGTGCCAATTAGACAACTCTCCATCCAAATCACAATTTATAAAAGTAAACCATGATAGGTCGAGGTATGGTCTTCAACACAGATCCTTGGCACCGCACAGCCAGCTTATAAAGGGACCCAAAAAATAACTATAGCTAGTGTAAAACCATTCAAACGGGAAAACTATTGAATGGTCTAGTCTTTTTAAAAAATAAAATGAATGGTATAAAGTTGATGCAGTGTAATAAACTATTTTCATTGCACCAAATTTTGATGATTTGCTTCTCAGATAATATGCCAAATCAATCATATACAGATTGGGAATAAAAAAAACACACAATTATACATTATATAACACACAAGTATGAAATAGGTTTAACATCAAAATGAAAAGTTGTACATGTATCATAATGACATTTTATAAAAAAATATATGTGTATATATTGCTGTGAAGGTTATAAAATTTTGAAATGTGTTCTGAAAACAAAGTTTAAAATGTATTTGTTAGTTAGGGAAAATTCTGTGTAAAACATTGAAAACATGATATGAATAAAAGATAACCTTAGTTATACTTTACATTACCATTATTTTTATTTCCCTTCAGCAACATTAATTGAGTAATGACTGTAGAAAAAATATTTAAATTACCAGTATGCATTAAAAGTCTCTTGTCAGAACACAAAGCAACAATTTAAAAGTCTCTTGTCAGAACGCAAAGCAACAATTTAAAAGTAATTGAAAATCACTTTGAACAAATTATTTATAAACTGTCCTTATGATAGATGTTTTGTTATTAAACTCAATCTTATTATGCATCTTGCCTAGAAGGTTGGTAGATTTGTTATTCAGCATTCTCAAAATTGCTTTGTTACTACGTTGTTTTTTTCCCTTGTATGGCAGCATGAATTCTAAAGCATCTTCACTGCTAAACACTCCAAGTAAACAAATCTTATGATGTAATTAACTGCTACTGTGGATTCATTTATTTTCGTGGGTATCAATTTTCGTTGATGGCTGAAAACTTGCATATTCGTGGATATTTGATTTCGTGGTTTTGCCAATCTCTGTATACAAAGCCTATTGAAAATATTGTTTTCGTTGAACATTTGAATTCGTGGTTCACCTGTACCCACGAAATCCACGAAAATTGGTATTCAACGAATAATAATGAATCCACAGTAATTGGAGTACTGCCAGTTGAACATGACATTATGATGATTTTCCATGAAAAATTAATGGTCTTATTGTTTTTGCGTAATTAATAAAAACTAAGTACCTTTAAAGGCTAAATACTGTAATATTTCATCAGATTTTCTTCCTTTTAAGCAACAAGTTTTGCTAGCTAATTTTCTGTGATGCTATTTTTACTTGTTTGAAATATTGTATTTGTCAACTCCTGTCCCCTCTCCCAAATAATATTGTATTTGTCAACTCCTGTCCCCTCTCCCAAATAAAACACCTACAAACATACACCTGATATTATTAGGGCCCCGCCAAAGGCGGGTCGCCCTATAGTGATCAGTCTGTCCGTCCGTCCGTCCGTCCGTCCGTCCGTCCGTCCGTCCGTCCGTAACACTTTGTAATAACTTTGTGTCCGCTCCATATCTAGAGAACCATTACGATTTCATACTTTATACTTTACATGTTTATTAACCACCACCAGAGGGCGTGTCATGATGTATGTACAACTTCCTAGGTCAAAGGTCAAGGTCAAAAAACTTTGGTTTCAGTTGACAACCCTGTGTCCTGTGGTGAAGATCGTGTCCGCTCTATATCTTGAGAACCGTTATGATTTCAAAGTTTATACTTGACATGTATATGAACCAACACCAGAGGGTGTGTCATAATTTATGAACGACTGCCTAGGGCAAAGTTCAAGGTCAAAAACTTTGGTTTCAGTTGACAACCCCATGTCCTATGGTAAAGATTGTGTCCGCTCTATATCTTGAGAACCATTATCATTTTAAAGTTTATACCTGAAATGTATATAAACCAACACCAAAGGGTGTGTCATAATTTATGTACAACTTCCTAGGTCAAAGGTCAAGGTCAAAAACTTTGGTTTCAGTTGACAACCCCGTGTCCTATGGTAAAGATCGTGTCCGCTCTATATCTTGAGAACCGTTATCATTTCAAAGTTTATACTTGACATGTTTATAAACCAACACCAAAGGGTGTGTCATAATTTATTTACAACTTCCTAGGTCAAAGGTCAAGGTCAAAAACTTTGATTTCAGTTGACAAACCCATGTCCTATGGTAAAGATACAATTTTTTAATGCACATTATTCACAGCGGGGCCCACAGAGATGGCTCCCATCTCAATGATATCTAGTTAGAATTATTTACGGTACCAATATCATATTACATTCCCGTCATTGAAGGACGTACATGTACAATGACCACAAGCTATTACATTCTAGTCATGTAGTCTTTGGAAGACAGTTGTCTCATTTTCAATCACATCACATCTCGTCTTTTCATACACTTGATAAGACATCTCTCAGTGTTTAAAAAAGCAATTTAGTTGTACTTTTATCAAAGTGAATTTGTTATTCTAGTTGTATTATACATGTTAGTGCAACAGCTATTAGAGTATGTGTCACAATAATTACACTAATTGGTATTGATTAATTAATTAGTGATCTGTACGATGAGGTCAATCAACAAATTGTTAAATGTCAATATTACAGTCTGCAATACCATTGTGAAGGATTTATAAACATTTATATGAAAATGTCTTGTAATATAATGGAATTTAGGACAAAACATGGAAAAAAAGCAATACTAATCATAGGAATATAAAATTGCTGTTGGAAAATATCAAATCCATATGGCAGTCAGCTATGTAAGTTAATTAATTGGTTGATGGCGAAAGATTTTTTTTTTTTTATTTCTTATCACAGGAACTAGCATTTAGATGACTAATATGTTAGACATTGTATTCAAATGATACAGGAAGTCTTCTTTGCATTTATGCTATGCTCCAGTTTTATTTTAACAAAAACAAAATGTTCAGAAATTATTGCATGCATTCATTTCTGCTACTGTTTATCAACATGTATGTCAATTAATGTAATTTCATACAATGCAGTTTACAAATAAAGTGATCAGATTATAAAAATTCATAATTTTTTTATTTGAACGAAAACAACACTTTCAGAAATTATTGCATGTATTAATTTCTGCTACAGTTTACCAACATGTATGTCAATTAATGTAATTTCATAAAATGCAGTATACAAATAAAGCGATCAGATTGAGAAATGCAAGTTTTAATTAATGCATTACTAATCCTAGAGCATTTAACGTAGAGGTTAACACTTCGGAATTCCCTGTAGGAAAAAAAATCTATAAAAGTTCTGTTGTTACAGTAATTATTTCTTTTACCAGTCATTCATTTTGCTTGTTGATACTGGACTCCAGGCTATTATTCCTATTAACAACTTGACATATCATATGGAAACTTGTCTGTTAATAGATCTCCTTTAGTTCTTTGTGTCCATGTCCTTGACGTAGAACACATATCTATTTAAATGTAGCATTTTCTTTTTCCTTATTGGTTTTGATAATAGACTGACTCTTGATTTCAAGCTTTACATATGATAGAAACTTGTCTATTTATGGAGACCTCTAAATGTTGTTTGATGTTTCATGTTGTTAGGTTGGTCTCTCATCTTTTTTAAGTCACCATATTCTTTTATCCATTGTATAGTAGGCCAATTTAGTTGTTAGTGCTAGACCCTTTGATGTAAAGCTTGAAATATTCCATAAATACTTTGTGTATTTATGGAGACCTCTAAATGTCTTTTAATATTTTTATATTGTTTGGTTGCTGTCTTATGACATTTAACTTGTATCTATTTTAATTTTGCATAATTTTTACAATTCCAGGAACATTTATTTGATGTCAGTGACCTTCAGAAAGAACCACCTCTAATATCAAAATGTGGCAGCATAGAGATGACCTTTTCCTACGACCCCAAACGTGGCAGAATGGCAATAACTGTACACCAAGCTCAGGAAATTCCTAGTGTTGAACGTGGTGGTGCAAGCCATGCTCAAGTTAGGATCGTATTACTGCCTACCAAGAAACAGAAGTTTAAAACCAAAGTCAAATCTGGACAGAATCCTGTGTACCAAGAGAGTTTTGTCTTTAGTAAAATACCACAAGGTAATGTTATGACATTGTTTTATTCTTTCAAGTAGTATTAGATTTATAGTTCTTAAACTAAGAGCAAACAGTTTGGGTGGTGGTCAGATGTTAAATGTCATATGACAAGCTCTAGATGTCTTTCTAAATAATTTGTATTGTTTAGTTCCTAAGCCTGTGATTTTTGGTCTACTGGTATATAAAATAGGAAGATGTGGTATGATTGCCAATGAGATTCCTCTCCAAAAGAGACAATACACAGAAATAACAGCTATAGGGCACTATAAGGCTTCAACAATGAATAAAACCTTACTGCATAGTCTGCTAAAGGCCCTGAAATGACAAATGTAAAACAGTTAAAAAAAGAAAACTAATGGTCTGGTTTATGTACATATTAATGAACAAAAAACAAATTTATACAGTGTACATTAACAAAAATGTAAAGATTTAATCATGCCTTTAATTCGAAAAGTTGGACAATGAGTATCTATTCTTTTCCTTCAAATCTAAAGAAAATAAAAAAAGGTTCCTGATGTTGAAGGGACTAAATCCTTGAAAGATAAATGTCAAAACTGACAAAAACTTGTCCACTTTCTATTTATGGTCATTAATTTATTTTATTACTTAAAAAAATCAACAACAACAATCTTATTGATGTTTGCATTATAAGGTTTTATTGCCAGAATTTTGTATCACATTTATTATTTGTCAAACAGTACCAGGTACTTAATTTGATATCTGGAAACCTAAAAATATTCAAATAAGAAAGGGAAACAAATCTGATGTTGTAACTGTAAAATTTTACAAAGACATACTTTTTTAGTCCCTGAAATTGTTTTTAGAAAACTTGAAAAAAGTGTGATTGGTGGTTTCTAGTACATGTTTCTCACATAGGCACACCAAATTGTGACATCATATAAATCTTGAAGATCCTTTTATACATAGAAACATAAGAAGAAGTTTTAAAATGTTTAACCTTCTTATCATTGTATTTCAGAGGAAGTCCATAGTATGGGAATACGTATTCGTCTATATGGTGTAGAGAGGATGAGGAGAGAGAGAATGATAGGAGAAAGTATTATAGGATTTGCCTCATTGAATCTTGATAGTGCTTCCACTCATTTTGTCATTCTTGAACCAAGGAGTAACCTTAGTGTAAGTTAGAGATTGATAAGAAGATTTTTTGCGCTACATATTACAAGTACAGGTATTAGATTTTAAACTTCAAAGTTTATATTTTAGTTACAAATTATAAGTAAGGTGCATAGTCATGATGTTGACAGTTTCAGACAAAAATAATGTAAATGTTGTTTTTTAACACCTTGAGATACAGAAATCTACCGTAGGTTAATTTCAAGGAAAAACAAGAAATTTTGATAGTCAGTTTTCTTAGCATAGCGTTAGAAATTGTAACATTTAGACAAGTTGATAGTTGCTATTGAAACTGTACAGTGGTATGTAAAAAAATCCAATTATCAAAAACATAAGATACCCTAAAGCATGCAGCATTAAGGAGTGAAAGCAAAAGCTTGCTGGCTCCATCTTCGAATTATTTTCCTGGATAAGGTGACATGTCTTCCTGTTGACTGTTACCTTGTAAACTAGCATGTTAAAAATCTGGCTCAGCATGTTAGTCTAGTACAAAGCAGCGTTATATATTCATGTCACATTAAAATGTTCTCATCCTGAATATGCATATTTATTTCCTGCTGAACTTTAAACATCCATGATCATCATTTTAATAATTTGGCTGAAAATTTCAGTCTGACTAAATTATTTGTGAATATATCTGTAAAATATAAAAACCTTTATGTTTTTTTTTTATATTTTAGGGTGGAGAGTCACAATTTGATGTATCCAGTCTTTCAAGGAGTGACAGTGCATCTTCTACCCAGTCCATGCAGCATGGTGGCATGCCAGAGTTGTTGTTGGGTCTTGGTTATAATGGAACAACTGGTCGATTGACTGTTGAAGTCATCAAAGGAAGTAACTTCAGAAACATGGCTAAGAACAGAGCTCCAGGTTAACTTTCTATACACTTGACTTTTATTAAAAATTCATAGCTAATATGTAATGTACTATCAAAAGAACGTATGTATTGGTCTTTGAAGGTGTAATACCACCAAATCATGGTACGTCACATCCGGTTGTATACGAAAATACGTCTAAAAAAATATTCCCCTGAATTTAACAGTTGTAGGTAATTAATCCTACATTTTATTGCAGTAAAAGATTTCTGTGTCATAAACATATGTCTTGGGTATTTTAAAGCACCATTATTTTTTTATGTGGGATTTCTATAGAATATTTTGTAATCTTGAGGTTACATGGTGACTAAACCTTGTACACAGATAAAATAAGGGGAGAAATTTGATTGATTTACTTCCAGTGATGGTTATTTTCTTATATGCAATGAAATGTTATGTGAATTTTTTTCTATAGTACTGGACAGGATAAAACTTTACTCATGCAAAGTATTTCTTTATTTGAAACAAAGATAAATTCTACACATTTTTTTGAAAAGTGCAAATTTAACAAAGACTAATAGGGGAAATCAATGGTGGTATTACACCTGAAGCATTTTTTCAGAAACTTCTGAAACCTATAACATTTCTTATCATTAATTTAATGCTACAATATGTCTTTGGTCAGATAGAAGCTTTTATTGTAGGGCTTTAATAACCTCCAGATAAGTTTCTGTTGATTAGTAATGTTAAAAGGTATTAGATTAATTATCAAATATGAATTATCTCCCTTTAAGTGAGTCTACTAGATATCATATTTACCATAGGCTTGCAGCGATTTATTTTACCAGTTTTAAATAATGGCTTTGATTCTTCCTCAACAGATACATTAATGAATATGAATGACATTGAGTTCAATATTGTTGTCATAGTTATATAAATGTATTTTATTTGTTGATATTCCAGCTATCATAAAAATAAAAGGTTAAGTAAATGATTCTTGGTGATGTTGGGGAATTTTCCTCCTCTTACTGATAAAAAACACCTTGTTATATTTTATTTTATTCTATTTTGTTAGTTTCTTGTAGATTTAAAAATTTATGCATTCATTCGGGTTGTAAAAATCATGGAAAATTACAAGTACTTGGAGTGCTTATAAATTTTGTTTATATGAAGATATTGCATTAATTTTTGAAATTTTTTTTATATCTTTGCATGTTTTTTTAGAGTTTCATATAAAGAAAGGTTTTTATCCTCTTGTAAGTTCAGTTAATTAATGAAACACTTGCATGGGGTAGTGAGTTTTTGATCATACCTTTCTTAAAGTTCAATTCCACCGGGTGATTCATTTTCGCTAGCCAAGGGTTACAATCTAGTCCCTCCTCTCCACCCCTGGTGAATTAAGCTAGAATTCCATAGACACAAGGTAATGATTTCTATTGGTAGAAGTCATAACTGGCTACATCCAATCAAAACGCGCCTTCAAGATGAGCACATGTAAATGTAGAAATTGTAAGTAACAATTGTCACATTCTATTGAGCAACACATCTTTATCCCCAAAACATTGAACAATGTTTAATGACAATTTTAAAGTTCTTAATCAACTAATTGAAGTTCCGGGTTATGTTTCTTGTACATTTGTTGAAATACAAATGTAATTTTTTTTATTCCTGCTATACGAAATTTGTAAGACGCAACTATTTTTATACCTCCACACAGAAGAGAGTGCTAGTGCTGCCACTGGTAAAGAATGATGTACCCGTAATCAGAATGGGTGTGACTTTATTCTACTTTATAGATGGCACAGCATTATACTCACAAATGTTGGCTTAATCTGCCAAGTGGGGAGAGAAGGGAACTGGATTGTAACCTTGGCTAGGGAAGATGCTGGTGAATTAGATTTGAGGCAATTTTTTATCATGACAAAAAAACCCACCAATAAACAACAAGTTTAAAAGCAAAATTTCAAGACAGAACTTTAGATAAAACATAAATAAAATAAATATCTTTATTGCAGTAAACAACAAAGAATCATATTTTTCCAGTAAAAATATTCACAATATTCACATTAGTTTAAATAATACATGATTTCTAATTTCAGATACTTATGCCAAACTAACTTTAATGTCCCCCACTGGTCAGGAAATCACAAGAAGTAAGACCTCTGTTAGAAGAGGACAGCCAAATCCATTGTTTAAGGAGACGTTCATGTTCCAAGTGGCATTGTTTCAGTTGGCTGAAGTGACCTTGATGGTTTCTGTGTATAACAAACGTAGTATGAAGAAAAAAGAAATGATTGGATGGTTTTCATTAGGTTTGTTTTACAAAAAAAAAAAGAAAGAAAACAGGACATAAATTTATTTCATGTGTACGAAGCTCATTTCTCGGGTTTATGTTATCATAAAAGCTCAAAGACAAATATTTGAAAGCCAAGGATGTATACCCTGTAAGGGCAAAAAGCTTTGAAGAGCCATAAACTAAAAAGGTCCCCACAAAATTAGCCTTTTCTGTAAAATTTGAAAATTTAGGAATTTAGAGTTTAAACTACTGACATCTGGGTATTTAAAACAGTCAGCAGCATTTTAATCATTGGTTCAAGTGGCCACAAGACAGAAATTCTCTCATCAGATATATATTTTTCAATGCATATAAACATGAAGAAGATTAAAATGTGACAACAATCAATCAAAATCCACATTGGAGACAAATTCAATACATAAAATCCACACGCCTGTTTTGTCTTGAGGAACAATCATAGACATACATTAGGGCAAGCAACATGCTACTATAAATTGCCCATCAGGTGCAATTAATAGCAATTTTAATCATATTTCTTGACCTGCATGATCCACAGATGTTGATAGCTGCAGTTTCGTGAAACGTTCATAGTGAAAGAACTCATTTAAATTCACAAATCACTAAATTGTGGAGGTCTGGGAAAATATTGTGGATACATGGCAGTCTAAGAAAGACCTTTTGAACAAAAATCTGAACTTCTCTAATTTTTTTGCTTCTCTTAGTACTGTATCAGTTGGTCCCAAGACATATTAAAATTATCAACACAGTCAGTAGTTATATTCTTGTGAGTTGACAATGTTTGTGAAAGTTCCAGACCTTTGTGCTTCATGTGCCTGACATTGAAAGGAAACCCACCCCTTCAGGTTTGCCATTTATATTACTCGGATTCAATTTTCAAAGTTTGAAATTGGAATCATCTTAAATCTAATGACATAGTCTATATGTTAGTGTTTACTAAAAAGGAATATACACAAACAACAAAACTTTGATATAATGTTACAGATGAAGAGAGTTTGATTGAGAATTAATATCATGTGAAAGTGTGTGCTTTTATTTCAATTTAATGAATTCTTAATTTGTTTTGCAGGATTGAACAGCAGTGGAGAAGAGGAGCTCTCTCATTGGACAGACATGAGGGAAAATAAAGGTGATCAAGTTTGTCGTTGGCATGTACTATTGGAGTCTTGATTGAAACGTTAAATGTAAAGACATGCTACTTGTGGCATATATGTCTACAAATTATTGATCCACAAAAATTATGTTGTTTTTATTCTCTTTTTTTATTTTTGTTGTTTCCAGATTGCATAAATGCTGAAAGAATTATTTCCCTTGGAATATACAAATTTCTTTGAAAGATTTTACACCTTTCATAATGTTGACAATTTTCCTCATAAGTAATTTGAAAAACTCAATTGTTTTTGATCTATTGAATTAGATGTATATTTTTGATCATTGTTTTTTAAAGACATTTTTTTGGCTTTCTTCTCAGTATTATTGACAAATAACCAGGTCCAGTAACTTTCATGCTTAAATAATATTGTTTGACTGAAATATTAACCACCTATACTCACATTTTTTGCAATATGTTGTTATTAATAATCCATTGTTATAGTCCCAATGAAATATTTTTATGTTTTTTTACTCAAAATAAGCACATAAACTCAATACAAATATGTTTATTACTAGTTATGGGTTAGTTGTTATAAAATATTATTAAAATAATAAGGTTATAGAATATTAATATAATTAAAATGTTAGTCTCATAATATATAGTTTATTTACATATTTTTGTTACCAATATCTTACACTATACAATTGTTTTCTACTTCTTTTATACTTAATGCATAATATTGACTTGTTTTGTTATACCTGTATCTGTGTATCTGACATTATACATTTGTTTTTTTTTTCTTCTCCTTACTTTTTTACAGAGTGCATAATATTGACTTGTTTTGTTATATTTCAATGATTTTTTTGACAATCTTTTATATTTGGTTGTGATTACATAATGCTCTTGCAGTGTAAATTTTTGTTCATTTCATACCTTAAGTGTTCAGTTTTTATTCATATACGATTTTATTATACACATATAACGCAGTATATGTATGTTATTTTTCTTTGCACATTCTTTACACATTCAATTATATAGAATAAGGGGAGATAACCTATTTTAAAAAAATATTTTGAAGTTTTTATACTCAGAGAAGTTTAAGGGTAGGGGCATTGTCGAAAGGCTTGTTTTCATCAACAGCTAGATTTTAAATTTATTGATAATTTGGTGTGTAAAGTATCTTGTAAAATCTTACCAAATGCAGTTCAAAGACTCTAAAAACTATATACTGTCGAATCTGATAAAATTGTTACTTTTATCAAAAAAGTATGTCTTGGCACATTACTCTCTTCCTGTGCTAAAACCTACGCATTTTGAAAATTGATTCAATGGTCACCTCTTGCATAAGATCAGTTTTACTTTCTCACCAGCTGACCTTTATACACAGATTTCATTGTAATCATACAACATATTATAGATATGACCCAAAGGACAGAAATCTCCTTCAAGTAAGTCATTCTGATCTACATTTTTCGATTCATTTCCTTAAATTATTTTTTTTGCTTATTGAAGCTTAATCTTGATTTAAAAAAAAAATTGATTTCTTCTGCTGTGGCAATTTATTTTTGGGAGATGATTGAGGCAAACTATGATGACTCATTGTAAATTATGTATTGTCATCATATGTATGTTATTAAAGCTTTAAATGAACTACTAGGATAGATTTTATATGACTTTGATTTAAAAGGGATGTGATTTTACACTTGTGATATATAAAACTACTTACAGTTTGTGCACAAAATCAAATAAAAAAATATGATCAGTGTCTTTCTTTCGAGTAGATGTTAACCCACAAAGACAAAACCAAAGTTCCTTTAGATAAGTGTTCAATTTTTTTTTTAGACTGTTTATATATGTTTCTCTTAATTGTTATATTTTGTTTGTAAAGTAATAGTTGAAAATAACTAATGTTATATGTATGTGTTATAGTGCTGTGTTAATCATTTATGTATTAATTAGTTTTCTTGCAAGGGAGAAATTTAATTTTCATTTCATTAAAAACTATTTTAGATATGGTTGGTACCCTAGCTGCCATTTCATGTGAAACAGCTTGTTTCTATTATATTTAATTTATCTTCAGTTCTTGTGGTTTCAATGTTTGCCTATAACAATGACTTTTAATGAAATTGAAATAGATCTGACAGTTTGCAAGAAAATTTAATTAAAACATGTGAATTACACTATTAGGTATAAATCGTATGTAAGCTGTGTATATTGTATAATCTTTTTCAACATTCCAGTTGTCTTGTTAGTCTTAAGTATTTTTAGGGTTGTGAAAATGATAAGACAGTGAATGCATGAAATAAATGAAATAGTCTTGCATAAATTGATAATACTAAGCCAGATGTCATCTTTTCCCTGACAAAGTTGTATATTTGTTGTTGCTGTTTGTATTAAATCTTTAGCATTCCATATGGGATAACATTTTAAAGGGTATACAAGCCAAATGCTTGGTAGAATGAATTGATTTTGAATAAAAATCCCCCCTCCCACTAGAATAAAATATGCTTGAATTTTAAATGGAAAAATTCCTTCAAAATCAAGACTTGCTTGGATAAAATTTATTTGTTGCATAAATGAGGATCCACAAAAAGGGGCGTATGACATTTGCGCCGATTTTGAAAATTTTCATTCTTTCATTTGCGCCGATTTTATATTTTTTCCTAATTGGATTTACAGGTAAGTTACAGGTAAGTTTATACTTTTATATTGGCTGAGCACAGAGTATAAAGACAAATCAAGTGACATTGCAATTGGTAAATGGCTATCCCAATGTTTCAGGTTACCATTCCTTTCCCTAAATGAAATCGATGACTGCTTCACGTTTGACATTGTCTGACGCTCCGCTCCTTCTGATGACAAATGTTATACATTCTTAGACAACGTGCAAGTACACATTCCATAACGGTCAACTAATTCGCCAAATATAGAAGATGCGAAATCATAAGAAAGGAATATATTAGATGTGTTGCCTAAACATACTCGGCAAGAACAGATTTATGATTTGAATGAATTCCGATTTTATGGATTTGAATGCTGCACATATATTTTTAATTCGTCATTTAAGTATAAACAAAGTGCTTTTATCTTAGGTTTTTACTTCTTGATTTTAAGCAGGAGACAACAGTTTTATACATGTTATGATTGACAATTCATAACATATGTACAACTGGCTAACTGAAGAGGTCTTTAATGATAAATGAAAATAACATTACTGGGATGGAGAGTTGTCTCATTGGCACTCATACCACATCTTCTTGTATCATTTCACCTGTAATTTACCTGTTATTTACCTGTAAAATAAATCGGCGCAAATGAAATGCAGATCGGCGCAAATGCAAAACGCCGACAAAAAGAGGCATCCTTGTGTGTTATTTTTTTTCACTTGATAAGGAAACTTAATTTGGCCAGCTTAAAAGGAAAAAAGATCTTTTTACAGGGTCATTCTGGCCTGAATATTATTTGGGGGAATTATTATAACGATTTTGTTTATTTTAAATGTTTGAATTATCAAATTCAACATACTGTTTATTCCATAGATTTGTTTATCAATACTCATGTAACACAATTTGATATTCACATAAATTGGGACCAAAAAGTTAACTTTCCACCCAAGTTTATTCACAGTGCGAGTTATGCATGTACTTAAAACATTCATATTTATTTTAAAAATCATACTCAGAACTTTATTCAAGAACTTATGGTCGTAAAGGTGCAATACATTGATCTACACAATTACACATGGTATAATCAGCAATATGTATTTTATGCTCTCGTTATTTGAGGGTCTGAGTGTGTATCTGTTAGAATCTCACATCCAAGCATGAATTATGAAAATATAATTTCATATTTAACATAGGATATAAACAAATTGGTTGCTTCCTCAATTTGTGAGGAATATGTTTTGAATGTATTGTAAAACTGTGTTCTATCCATGTATACAATCAATGATCTGAACATTTTTACTTAGCTTTATTTGGTCTGTACTTAAATGTGACTGTAAATGAAAATCAGTATTATTGAAAATTCAAATTTGAAATTCATGTACAAATTGAGAAAAATAGATTGACTTATGAATTAGAATGTTTATATAGTCATTAACCAATTAGTAACACATTCTCTTGAAATTTTTAATGCAGAAAATCAATACTGAACGGACTTAAGGGCTGTTCCATTAAAATATTCTTCAGACCAAGGGAAGTCCATCTGAAATTTCAAGAGAGTTAAAATTGCCTCTTCAGATGGTTAACCCATTTTCAAAGTACCATCCATGTATGTTTTGGTACAGCCTTAAAAGTTATCTGAAATGTTCATTGTGAATATTTTGTAAGGATCTCTCCTATATATAACTTTGAATATTTTACTTCGTTTTCACTCGATCCTATTCATTCTTTTATTTTAGAATTTAATCAAACTATTATTAGGCAAATTGATATTTGTTTTATACATGTATATCTTATATCTTAAAAATGCCTTGATAAAAAGTAGGTACTAAAACATATTGTTGTCTGTTTTGTCTGTTAAACTTAGGATCAGTTAAAACATTAGGGTAGATGGTTAATATATCTTTATCTGTTGTCTGTTTACCTTGTGATATTTTTTATATCTCTCTTTTAACTTGTTACTTCACTATGTTGTAGAAATACATGCACAAAAATTAAACATTTAAAGTAAATAAATAATATTGTGTTTAACTCTTTTCTTTAATTGTCCTGACCAATAGATATAAGAAAATGTGGCATGAGTCAATGCCAATGAGACAATTCTCCATCCAAGTCACAATTTGAAAAAGTAAACCATTATAGGTCAAAGTACAGTCATCTTCAATACATTGCCTTGGCTCACACCAAACAGCAAGCTATAAAGGACCCCAAAAAATGACTAGTGAAAACCATTCAAATGGGAAAACCAACAGTCTTATCTATAGATATATAATAAAAAAGAAACGTGAAACATACATTATGACAGTTTTCGCATTTGCTATACCAGAGTAATGTCCCTTGGTAGTGTGCAAAATAACCACAAATTCAAATTCCTCTTTATCACCTTGATTCATTACATATGATATTGTAGATCATATTTTAGGCTTCTACCCACTGAGTACTCTTCATCTTCATCAATTGGAATTTTGGAACACTTTGTAAGGAACCAACAAACATAGGCTAAGTTCAACCTGACACAGTAATCTTCTTTCATTTGAGGTTTATGTAGCATCTTTCCAGCAGCATATGCATATAGTGATGATATTGAATGGCTGGTTAATGTCTAGTGGTAAATTACTATGCACATTCAGGATGAGAACATGATAATGTTATATGAATATTATCTCTGCTTTGTAATAGACATGCAGGTTCACAAATAACAGTCCACAGGATGAAGATCTGTTACCTTACCCAGACACATCATTTTGACTCTGAGATTTGCTCACTTCTAAATGCTGTATGCTTAGCTGAGAAGTATCAACAAAATTTTTTGAAGTCTGGTTAAACCTTGCTGGGGTTCGAAACAAAGACCTCCTGTACTAAAGGCAAATATGCTACCTCTGAGTTTTATGTGTAGCTGAAATAAATTTTTAGAAAATTTTGCAAACACTATTACAGATGATGACAGATATGTTCCATTTGTTTTGACCACAATCCTGTCCTCTTTTCCTCCATTGTGAATTAGACTGATCACAGGGTTTATATACAACAGGTGGCTCAATATATCTTGAGAGTGTTCAAAAAAACTAAACAGGGGACATAATACATGTTAATTTCATATTTGACACACTTATGGGAGAAGACCACTTTAAGATGTTTTCTGTTAGGACATGATTGCACTTGATGCAATTTACATAATTTTTGATTGCTTTATTTGTTCTTCATTTTGCCAAAAACAAAATAGAAAAAATAAATATTTTAGCACAGAATAACATAAGCATGCAGTGCAAGGAAGATATTGACACATTTTACAAATCTTTTTCAAACATTTTCCTTTATAAGAAAATTAGACAACATTTTTGTCAAGTTGAATTTTTAATTTTCAATTTGCAAGTGGCTCTGCATTGTGAACACTGCCAACTATTTTAGCATGAATATTTGGATATTTGTGTTAACAAAATTAAACAATACCAATTTTTCTGCACCAGTGGTACATATTGACAAGCAATGTCTCTTCAATGATGTCAAAGGACACATTCTATTTTTATTTTTGAAGTGGATAAGTTACAAAGGTTGAGATTTTATACAAGCACAAGAATGGTGTAATAGTGTGATGTCTCTTTCTCATATTTAATACACATCAATACATTCAAAGAACACTTTAGATGTTACTAAACTTCTTGTTCTCTATTGCGAAATTTTAAGAAAATAGCATTGTATATTTAACACTGAATAATAGCTAAATAAAGAAACATCTGGTCTTTCACAAAATGTAAAATATTATGTCACGACAGTTACTGGTATTCTACTCCTATTCCTGTTTAATAAACATATTCCAAAATTATTTGCTACATATACTGGATTCTCCTTACATTATGCAAGGGACTTTAAAAAATATTGACTTACATATTTTTCTTATTATCTCCCCTTGGCCAGCATTATATACATTTCCCTCCTTTACTTAGGAAAATAATTGTCCTTGAGGAAATGCCCTTTCTAATAAAACCTTTAATAAAATTGAGAATGGAAATGGGGAATGTGTCAAAGAGACAGCAACCCGACCAAAGAGCAGATAACAGCCCAAGCCCACCAATGGGTCTTCAATGCAGCGAGTAATCCAGCACCAAGAGGTGTGTTTCACCTGGCCCCTAAACAGAAATGTATATTAGTTTAGTGATAATGGATGTCATACTAAACTCTGAAATATATAAAAGAAACTAAAACTAAAAATCATACAAGACTAACAAAAGCCAGAGGCTCCTGACTTGGGACAGGTGCAAAAATATGGCGGGGTTAAACATGTTTTTTTGAGATCTCAACCCTCCCCCTATTCCTTTAGCCAATGTAGAAAGAAAAAAAACCACAACAATATGCACAGTAAAATTCAGTTGAAACACAAGACTTCTACATCTGCTTAAAATTACTTTATTTTTTATATATTGTTATGAAGAAGAACTTTTTTCCAGCTTTTTTTTTTAGTGTAAAGGAATACAATATTTATATTATAAGCATAACTGTCACAACTAAAAACCATGAAATACTACATTTACTGAGGCATATTTGTATAACTTAGCTGCTGTATTGTTTTGTGGGCCATGTTTCATTTTTTTATATTCATATTTCTAAATACCGGTACATTTTAGTTATTTTTTCAAAATTATTTTTTTAAAATTTAACAGTAGACAGTAGATTATTGTTGGGACTTGGGGTTGTATGTGGTGGTTTGGAAGATAGAGTCTAATGTTTCTACTGATGTGATTTTTAACAAGTACATATTTTGCTGGCTCTTTCCATCACATAGTATTCAAAAAGTGAAACAGATAATTTTTTATTTTGTTTATATTTGTACAAATATATAAAAAAAAAAACCATTTTTTTTATGTAGTACTGGTAAATTCTCTATACAATAGAACTTTACTCTGTTTCATATAACAGTTTTTGTTTCATTCCTTAGTAAAGATAGACCAGGACTCTGAAGGTATGATGTCATTATGAAATAATAAGGCAGCAACCATTTGATTTTCTGGGGGGGGCTATGGTTTTTTTTTCTGTACAAACTTTTTTTTTCGCCTGCGGCGAAAAACAATCTATTTTTTTCGCGACAAGTCGAAAACAATTTTTTTCTTTCAATTTTAGCATTACATATAGTGGCAGCTGGGGGTGAAACAAACAATTTTTTTTTCTCACAATCAAAAACAAATTATTTTTTTCTCCAAAAACTGGAAACAAACTTTTTTTTCCAAAAAAAACCATAGCCCCCCCCCCCCTTCAGAAAATCAAATGGTTGCTGCCTAAAGAACTTTGAGCTTGCTCACTGTTTGATCAAATAGTGCAGGTATCACATAATCGTCAAACATTAATACACAAATTTTCCACTTTGCCCCCTTGGACTCCTATGCCCTTGACCTTGCCTCACATGACAGGCAAATACTTATATTCTCGACTTCACAGCCTTTTAAGTCAAGAAAAAAACAACCAAAAACACTGACCTAACGTCCATTTCTAACCTTGGAAAGTGTTCAATAAGAAAAAAGATGACACATTCAACTGCAAGAGTTAGTAATCATTAAGTTGATGGATAATTATTAAAATATTTTCAAATGAAGGAGCAAGATGTAGATGATAGACGGCTACGTTCAATCAATTAATCGAACACGTTAGAGTGAGGTCAAGGTAAAAAAAAATGTTTTTTTGAAATGAAACACAATTATTGTGAGGACTTATTATCTTTTATTTTTATATTCAAGTTTCTGTAATTAATTTTGTAATTAATTTATACAATCTTTAAAAGTTAACGTTTGTATATCAATATTTTCTTGATATGGGCATTTAAAACTACAAACGAGAGCACCTTGGTGTTTATAGGATTTTACCTTTGTGGCAAACGCTTCAATGATTATGATCGAGTAGTTAAATGACCGTGATCAACAAAGTTGATTTGGAAATATTGTGGGAGCTGTGATAAAAGTTTTCTTACAGTTTGGAATCGTTCTCTATAATGTATTTATTTATTTGGAGGACTAAAATAGACAATGGATAAAAAATGATACGATGTCGAATGTTAAAGTAGCGGTGCGAGTTCGTCCGATAAATAAAAGGTAAAAAGTTAGCAAAGTTTTCAGAGAAACTAAAATATAAAAGTTATTAAATAAGTTGTTTTATACCCTTAAATCAATGCAGACACAGCTGTCATTTACTGAATTAGGATGTAACATTAAATTTTGTGCTTTATATTTACAGAGAATTAGATCAAAATGGCAAAAGTATCGTGGATACAAATGGGGATGCTATTAGTGTAACAAATATAAAGGTAAGACAATCAAGATCGGAAGGCTTTAAAAAATTTGAACAAAAATACAATGTTGCACTTAGTTCAAACTTTGAAGTTTTATTATACCACAACAGAAAGTATTACTAAAGAAGAAACTACGGTGCTGTGTGGATCTGAAGGGAACAGTGGGTACTGTTATAAGCAAGGGGTGTGCATCCAGGGGCAGGGCATATATTTTTGCTTAATTCAATAATTGAATTGCCCTATAAAATGGGTGCCTAATAATTTCTGTCTGCTCTTGAGGGTTGAATGTTATGCATCAAATTCAAACAAGGGCTTGAGCACGCTTATCGTGCTAACATGTCATAAAAGAATTTAAATAATTATTTTTATAACACATAAAAAAATTCCCATCCATTTATTATGTTTATGCAGCAAGATAGGATTTTATCTTTGTCAAGACTTTATCAAAATAAACTGAACAAAAAAGTTAAATTTGCAATATTTCATTCCTATCTAGTATGACCTATCACTAGCGAACCATGTATTTTTAGTTATTGGTGTTGTTTACATTTTGTTTATTTAGTCAATGAAATATTATTCATGTCATGTACAAAAAAAATGTATATGAATTGAAAATACAATAACATGTGTAAGGGATGTTACATGTACGTTGATGGATTTTACGTTGACACACATTGTATTGTATTTCTATACTGTTCAAATTTTCATCCTAGAGCAACAGCAGTTTATTTATTTTTCTATTGGTTAAGTGATGCTTGCAGCGATGACAATATTGATTTAAAACATGTTTATGTCATATGATACATGGTACACATGCATGTACATTGTACTTAAATCAACATTCGTTAATTTATTATGATTTACAATAAACTCAACTCCTTTTGAAATTATGGAAGTTTAAATTTGCATAAAGTATTTCAAAAGTTTGGCAGTAGATGTAGGCTTGTGTTCTCTAATTGTTGAATTTAATTTGGAATAGTATAATTTGACTGACAGAAAATTTACATCCATCATGTCCATGATGTTATTGTACATGTATGATAAATTCAAAAATTAAAAGTCATTGCTGGGATTGCTGCCAATACTAGATTTATATCCATAACACATTAGCTTGTAACAGTACAATCCTTAGATCATAAATTATATATTTTGAGTAAGTGAATTTTGAAAGTGTAACCAAAAAATCAATAGTATGAAAAATACTTTTTTCATATCAGGTTTTCTCTAGCTGGAAAGTTTTTAGTATTAGTTATCCCCTTACATGTGTTCTGAGTAAATGAATTTTGAAAGTGAAACCAAAAATCAAGAGAATAAAAACATTTTTTTAAAATCTGGTTTCCCCTTGTGAAGTTTTTTAGCATTACATGTATTTAGCCCCATACATGTACACTCAGTGTTTGTCATATCTTGAAAATGACCTTAAAACCCAAATGGCATTGAAATAAAAGGGCAGTTTTGGCGTAACTCCATAATCATGATTTATCACATTTAACTGCCGCCTACAAGACAATAGGTTTTTGTAATATCATAAATATTTTTATTATTACATGCTTAAACTATGTTAAAGAGAATGCCCTATTTTGTACAACCAACACAGGTAATCCTGTGATCCATGTTATTACAGTTTACACCTTTTGGAATTTATTCAATAACGGCAGATTTTTAAAACCATCTAGTGGAACCAGTTTTTTGTAATACCGTAAAATATAAAATTAATGATTTTTTTCTTCATTGATACTATATTGAATGTTCTAAACAAAAAGTGTCACAGCCTAGCAAATTTTAAAATCCCGCTATCATCATGATCATTTAGTTTTGTATTTATACGAAGAATGTGTTATTGAAATACCGGTATCATACACATGATACATGCCCATGTATTTGAAAATTGTGTATGTTACAATTCTTGACAGTTGTGAAGTTTTAAATGTATAATTTATGCTAATATTCCCTTTGAAATGTCCTAGGTATTGAAACTGAAAATTAGCATGATTAGACACTCTAGTATTTAAAATGATTGAGTATTTACATTTTCCGTTTTTGTAATATATATGCAAATTTTAAAGGAAAATGTAGTAATTGTTTTCTATTTCTGTATATTCTACCTTTTTAATTGAACTATGACATAACGGTAAATATCAATATATGTTTGATGCTACTGACTGTTGATCTATAGCATGATAATGCATAAATGACAAAGGTTGCAAATGTTGATCAAGAGAGGAGACTATTAATTCAGAAATTATTGCAAATTTAATCAATGACAATGTGAAAAATGCGACTGTAACTTTTCAATCACATTAACAGCTACATTGTAGATATCACTATTTCGTCAGTGGTCAATATGGACAAGGATTCATAATAATAACTTTGCATGTACATGTAAATGAGACAAAATCCTCTTTAAGATAGGAAAAATAATTAAGGCCACACTTGAAAATATTTTGGTTTGCCCAAACCCTACCAAAAGTTTGAGACAGTGGGTATGTAGGTAGGCATTTTCTTTTTTTTTTTACACAGAAAGAAATTGAAGTATCGGATGTTTATTTGTCTTGAATTCATGCCTATCTGATTAGAAAAAAAACTTCTCCAAATCAGGACAATAAAAGATTTTGAGTAGGCAGCTTTTTTCTGGGTAGGTAGGGTTAGGGCAAACAAACCTATTCTTTTTTTATGGCCTAATGTATCAGAAGAAACTGCTTTTATTGCTGTTTTCATCTAAAGAGTTGCTTGAAGGAGATCACAGATGAGCTGATGAGCTCAGGACTAAAGCAAGATCAAGACACTTTTAAAATCTATCTCAAGTTGTTTGTCTTGTACTAAACAGGGTTCATATTCTTCCTAAATATAAAAGACAGTTACTTTGCCACTGGAAGTAAAACAGTCAACCATCATCATCATTTTAGGTTTAATTTTGTATACATGGAAACTTGGTGACTCAAAAAGGAAAGGCAATAGACATGAGATAAACCTACATGTACATGTACCGTCAGTACGTGTACAAGACATTTTTTTCACATTAAAAATGAAATCCCCCTCTTACAGAATTCATATTTAAAAAAATGTCTACACTACAGTACAATGAGTACATGGATATATTCTAGGGTAAGAATGAAATTAAAATATCAAGGACCAGATTTACATCGGGATGAATTGGGTTTACACCAAAAATCTATTGCTTGTTGATTTAGTGGTAGATTCTTATTGATATGTCACAAGATTTAAGTCCCTGTCCAAACATCAGTGATGTTATCTTCTATGTCATTTCAAATATTTCCTGCCAAAAATCACTTCAGGGTTAAATTTATACACCATGTACACAGGGATGTCCTGCCAGACCCATAATTCTTCTTGAATAGGCTACTTAAATTCACTGATCTTTTTTCATTTTTTAACAGGATATAAGTTTGCTTAATAAATATCTTTATTGCTGAAATTGGATGAGTTGAAGAGATTTTTTTCTAGAACTATAACTGTAAGAAAAAAGATGTTGTATGATTGCCAATGACACAACTCGCCACAAGAGATATGAAAAAGATTTTTTGACTTGTATTTTTGCAGAAAGTATTCAAGTTCAACACTGAATGGTATTTCCCTTTTGTGTAAAACTCATATATATGCATTTAATGCAGATGCCTGTTGAAGCCTTTCAATTTACTACATATATATAAATATGTAAAATGGTGACAGCTACAAGTCAAAGTATTGCCTTAAACATATATTCATTTAGTGCAAAACTGGTACAGTATAGTAATCTATAAAAAACCCAACTTCGAAAGTAGAACAATGAACAAAGTCATTGAATGAAATGATATTTATCCTATTTATTATTATTTTATTATTATAGGTAGACAGCAATGCTGAATATGGTGACAGTAGAGAAAGGATAAAAACTTTTACATTTGATTATTGTTATGATTCGACTGGAGAGCCACATTCCCCTCAGTATGCTCCTCAGCAACTGGTGAGTTTAGGTGTTGATGAAGTATGGGGAGAGACATGACTTAGATGATGATTACTTCTTCTTATTTTTGAAAGGGATAATAGTTTATCCTATATTATAATATCAAGTCTGGGAAAATCATGAAGTGAAAATAAGTTTGTCCAAAGTCAGGTTGAAAATAGATATATCCCAAATAAAATAGTTATTTATGAAATTAAATTGCATGCAATATTTTAAAACAACCAATTATTTCAGGCAATGGACATGATGGATGCTTATAACAACAAAAAATACCATATAACTGGTCAATCCAGTTTATCAAATTGTCATACCTAGAATTTCAATGTACATACAATGTATGATAGATACATGTATCTTTTACTAACGTTTGTGTAAGTTATTTTTCAAATGTCTAGGGGTCGATCAAATTTTGACAAGTAATTAATGTTCATAAACATTTTGTAAAGAATTAAAAATAAAAATTAAGGTTTTCGTATGTTTAGTGTAGGTGTTAAACTTTAATTTTAGGATATATCATTTGCTCAACGAATATGCTTAAAATATTTGTTAAGATCTGAAAATATACTAATTGAAATATTAAAGTTCTGTGAAAACCTAAACCTTTTAGAACAATTTGAATGCCATTTTTGAGTATAGGATTAGGATAGAAAAGATCTAATCATTAAATTAATGTGTTATTGACACATATTTAAATACCTCGTTCTTTTCTTTAATTAAGGTTATTAGCTCAAAAGGTGTCTATTACTTCTATTGTGTGTAGAAGAAAAACAACATGTTATGTATTGAAATGAAACTTTAATAAGGGTTGCATGTAAAATATTACTTATAATTCCCTTATACTTCTTAAGTTAAACAGTATTTTGTATACAACTTATTTGAAAAAAAATACTTGTTGAGTCTAGCTTTCGGCACAACATTATAATTCCCAATAAATCAATTAGTTTATTATTTATCACAGTATATAACTTGAGTATCAATTATATTTTTTAAGTTTGATATAGTAGCCGAGGTCAACACGAGTGACAAATTGTATGTCACAGATAAGATGGTTGACATGACCCTAATTACCTGTATCTCCGGGTCGTCAATACCTGTTATTGACATCTCTCTGTTTTTGTACTTTTTTTAATCCTAAAGCTAACAAAGGGAATAGAAGAGAAAGCTAACAAAATAAACACTCTCATCAGAGTACGTCTGTTTTTAAAATGTGACGTGGGAATTTGTTTTGGACATTGAAAGTACATTGTCTTTGTTTTAAAAGGAAATTTGGCTATATCGATCTCTTCCCCCAGATTTTTAATTTAAAAAATAATCTTTTACATAAAATTAGATTTTAAGGTTTTTTTGTCATGTTTGTAGTGCACATATCAACATCATCATTTTCAAAAGTTTCAAATATTGGAACATTTAGATTTATTATAGCTCCCAGTCTCTGCAAACAGATGAGGACATATTAGTTCTGTTACATTAAAATCATGTGTGCATGTTTCTTGGACCTTGGCATGCAACTCATCTTGTTTCATTGTTGTGCATTATGAAGGCTTTTGGAAGAACATAAATGAATTGCATGTTCTTGACAGTAGTGAAGCTCTCTAAAATACTAAATAAAATGACACTTTTATTCTCTTTCAAATGTCAATTTTATTTCATCTCATTTTTGAACCAACAATTTTAAGTCTTAATCAAACACACTTTTTAAATGAAAAAAAGTTGATTAAAATTCTTTAATCTAACGAAATTTAGAGATATATATTTTACTACTTGTGCTCAAATTTATAATTTTTTTATATCATTCTTTCAACATTAATAATTAAATAATATGCAGTTGAAATGCATATGGGAATAAACAAATGTTTATTGTAAAATTTTCAAATTGTGAAAAAATACAAGGTGCATTTTGTTTAAAAGTCATTCTTTAAAAAAAGATTATAGCAAGAAACCCTGTAGTTTAAAAGGAACTTCAGACTAATTTCAAACACAAGAGAACAAACAAATGTATTGTGTATTCAATAACAAATCAAAAGAAAGAGAAACAGTAGATGTTCATTTTAAAAGAAAGTTTTGTTCTGGGTGTAGTTATAAAGGGGTAGACTATCCGAGTACAATCAGATAAAGTTTCTATGTGATTTTCGTCAAACAATACATTTAAAGTTAGTTTTTCAAAAACATGTATTAACTGAACATGTACTATCAGTTAAAAAATATGATACTTTTTCAATTTTATGAAGAACTATCGGTCCTTTTTAAAAGTTGATTGATTGATTAGATTTAGAACTACTGTCTGCATTCATACAATTTCAGGGGTTGGAGATGACTTTGTTTGCAAGATTAACTTGGGTAAAATGACCCTGTATTACATAATTCATGCAAAAGTTAAATAATCAGACAGACAGAAGTTCTAGTTAATTTTATTTGAAAATTCTGGGGTTACACTTTAGAGATTAAAAAAAGAAGATGTGGCATGATTGCCAATGAGACAACTCTTCACAAAAAAACAGAATGAGATGACACAGAAACTAACAACCATACGTAACTGTACTGCCCTCAAATATGAGCTCAACCCATACTTCAAAGAATCTATTATAAAAAGAATATTCCTCTGAGCAAGATACCAACAGTGAGCAAAATTTCAGATGAAGCCCCGACACATTTCAACTGTGTGTCAAGTTCGATTTGTGGTTGCTTTTTCCTAGTTCAAAAAGTCTTTGTTTGCATTTGTTATACATGATGTGAATTATTAAATTTCATGGATAATAATAAATCAAGAGTCAAACAATATTTTTATTGGAAATTGAAAAATAATAAAAGACCAAAACATTGTTCTATATTATGAATTATCATGCTGTTGGTCAATATAAACTAATAGTTTTATATATATATTTGTACATGTATTAAAGTTTTAACCAAATAAACCTACAATCTCAATGTTTGTAAACACCATTATTGTCAGCTGTTAGTTTTCATCAATTATTATATTGGTCAATACGCTTGACCTTATTTTCAGTATTTGAGGAGATTAAAGGGATACATTTTATCTTATTTTATCTAAATCTAGTGATCAAATTTGGAACTATCCACTTGAGCACGCTGTCGAAGTGCTGAATGTTTTGTTTCCAGATTATTTCAGAGAATTAAAATTTTATAAAATTTAATATAAGGACCATTTAAAATGAGACTATTCAATTATAAGTAGAAACATTTTGAAACATTTGCATAAAAAATAAGGCTACCAAAATTTTTCGACCAGGGACAAAAGTTAACAACTATAGGTCACTGTATGACCTTCAGCATTGAGCAAAACTCATACCACATATATATAGAAAGCTATATAAAAAAAACCCAGTTAAATAGAATAATTCAAACAAGAAAACTTACAGCTATATTTATGGTTTCAACACTTCAAATTTTAATTAAGTTTATCATAAAACTAAATAGAATTGACATTAATAATTGATTTACACTTTTATGATTTCAGCTTTTAGCTCATGAAATTCATGGAATAAAATTTAAAATTTAAACTGATATAATGACAATTTAATATTAATAATATTGATATTTTTGTCACTGAGTTAAAACAAGCCCAAAGGTATTGTGTCCACTTTGAAATGAAATGACCGTTCCTTCAGGACAATGTTAAGACCTGTGTTAATAATACATTGACTTCATGGGAGAGTTATATTTGTACAAGACAATAATGAGAAAGCGATAAATCAAATCTCTTGTCACTATAACTATGATAAACAACAGTGTAGGCTAATTGTTTTGTTTAATTATCAGTGTATACAGACATTTTATAATAACAAATCTTAACTTAAGATTAACTATATCCTGATTTGGCAGTGGTTCACCCCTGTTCAAAGTGAAATACGTGTATATATTTGTACTTTTTCTTAAAAGATTCCCACAGAGAAAATTTAATAGATTTCAAAATTACAAGAGACAATATATATATATGTATATCATGTATATATGCTTGAATTTGGCAATTGAGTTGATAGAAATCATAAATATCATTAGAAGGATCACAATAAAATTTGGTGGAAATATTTGTTTGAAAATCTCCTTTCCAAATCATAGTAGTTAGTAGAATTTCTAAAAGGGAATTATGATAAATCGATCACTCATAAAAAAAATATAGGAAGATTTTGCCTTTAATGAAAAATAAAACTATTATCATATTAAAATTAAACATACATATGATTAAAAGTAGATGTGGGATAAACATCAATGAGACTGCAGAAACCCAACAAAACAAGTTTACCAACTTTAACATCAAGTGGTCAATGCAACAAAAACAAACATCTGGGGGTCACCATACATGTATATATTTTAATTGGAATGAAGAAGAATCAGAACTCAGAAACAATTTTATGCTTTACATATATATAGTTCTTTAGTTCATGCTTATTCACAATCTGAATTTTTCTAGAAGCAGCATGCCTCATCTTTAGTGGTAAGTCAGACAATGGCAGTCAATTCACTGTGTAAAATTAATCATAGTAATCACTTCACTGTGGCCAAATACAGTCAAAATGTTGATAGTTATTCACAGTATAAATGTATAGTCAAAATGCTGACAATTTATTCACTGTGTACAGTCAAAGTCACCACACAATGTCAAATGTTGAAAGTCACATTACCATGCAAAACAACAAATGATTTTATAGGCACTTTTATTTATCATGCTATTTTTTTAGTTCTTCTATTGTCTTGAGTTAAATCTGTACAGTCAATTTTTCATATGAAATCTTGTATTGACAGTCACTTAACAATCTAATTTCAAATCTTGACAGTCATTTTACCATATGATATCAATTCATTTTGATTAAAGTAATTTTTTCATGTAATGTCAAATCTTGAATCATTTTACAGGCTTCATTCAAATTTTGACTTTCATCCTTTCATAGTCATTACATGTAATTATTTCAAATCAAAATTTGACAGTTTGTTAACCATATGAAGTCACATTTGGGAAGTCACTCTAAGTCTTCAATATCTGAAATCTTATGCTAATCATCACTGCATCTAGATTGAAAACTTTAGTCAATTTTACTAGAATATGTGAGATTTCTGGGGTTTGATCATGTTTTTCTCTGTATTTCTTCTGTAATTTCACCAATGTGACAGTCACTTTATGTACATGAAATGTAAACCATCACATCACATGTCAAGTCAGTTCAGTAGTCAAGTTAAGTCATATCATTTTTATGCCCCACCTATGATAGTAGAGGGGCATTATTTTTTCTGGTCTGTGGGTTCGTTCGTCCGTCCGTCCGTTCATCCATTTGTCCCGCTTCAGGTTAAAGTTTTTGGTCAGGGTAGTTTTTGATGAAGTAGAAGTCCAATCAACTTGAAACTTAGTACACATGATATGATCTTTCTAATTTTAATGCCAAATTAGAGTTTTACCCCAATTTCACGGTCCACTGTACATAGAAAAGGATAGTGCGAGTGGGGCATCCGTGTACTTGGGACACATTCTTGTTTCATAACTATTTAGAATAGAATAAACCAGTAAATACAGGGAAAACAAACTTAAATTTATACCATATATTGTAATCAAGTTTAAAACTTTATAGGTCAATGTTCTGATTTTCATCATGCTTTTCTGTTTACCAAAAAAACAACTTTTTTTCTTATTAACATTCATTAAAGCTAAAGAAACTTCAGTATTGGTTTTCATCAATAACTATAGGTTGCCTGAATAATCTGTTCTACTTGAAAAAAGTTATTCTGAATAAATAACAAAATCGTTGAATTTAAATTTAATATAAATCATTTTTCATCTAATTCTTTCAAAATTGATTTTTTATGCTTGCTCTAAAAATTTCTGATTGTAGGGTTAAGAACGAGCTTTTGTATAAAATATCTACGGTGAAATAGTCATATAATAAGATGAATAAACTATATATGTAAACATTAAAGGGTCATATGAATATTTTCACTGATATTGCTTGTTCGCTTTATTAAGTGTTTGGACAAAATAGATTTATTGATGACAGGCCAAACAAATGTACCAAGTATTAAAAAAAATCTGCCTCGTAACGATTGTTATTAGGACAGGTCCAGAACTTTACTTTATATAAGGGGTGGGACGTGTAGTTAAAAATGAATTTTTCTTGTCCCTTTGATCTTAAGTTGTATTTTAAAAATGATAAATAAATCTTTATATAAACACTTCATGGATCTTATTTCAATATGTGGTTTGCAGATAAGAATTCCTTGTTTGTTTTTTTTTTTTCAGTGTTATAAATATGTGCAGGAGTATTCAATATCATGGAAAAAACAAACAAAACACAGTGTCTTCCTATTGTATCTTAAATTTGCACAAGTCAATTCACAGCTTCACCCTGTTTTCACTTAATTCATCAACAGAAATGCATACTATGCATATCTATTATTAATATCATGTATCGTCAGAGTCATAGATTTACGTAAAAGTAAAAATTGGGCCATAGTAAGATAAATACTTAATCCTATATAAAGAATAATTTTATTGAACTAAATTTATGACAGTTATGAAAGAATAAGTTTATGTATACTCTAGTAGAATAAAAATGTTAGTTTGTAAGGAAGAAAAAGTTTTGACCACAAAGTATTTGTATAAGGTGTTATATGTGTTGTAGCGGAATTTCATTTACATCGTAATTTATGTCATACCATAATATGTTGTCAACCAAGCTGAGAGTGAAATTTACACAGCATTTAGGTTTTTTTTTAATTAAAGTATGGTATATGTCATATTTGCTGCTGCACACAAAGCAGCACTCCACCAATCATTAACAGAAACCTTTGTCATACATCTGCAAATGATGAAAAACAAGGAATTATTTGAATTATTTGAATTTTGAATTCCTGAAAATAACTGAGAAATATTTATGAAAAATAAACTAAACAGAGTTAGGTATGCTCACATGGCTAATGTTGATTTTACTTTCACTAATATTTCAGTATGAACTAACTAACCCTCCTAAGCCATGAATGCATGGCTTACCCTGCTAAATAAGATCAGTTTTCATCATACATTTCTTATCAATTTTCAGAAATTATTAATTATTCCAGTTTCAAGTAATTCCTTGTTTTAAATGTATTTTATAATTTACCATCTATTGATTGTTTATCAGACAGCTAAACACAAATGTATTCATTTTAGTTGTCTTGTCTTGTTTGGTTGCTTCTTTAGATTATTTACTGCAATGCTGACTTTTATTTTTACAAACACACATATCTGCAACTTTGCTTGTATTTCATATGCAAGTCATTTCTGTAATGGAATCCAAATAGATAATACAACTTTTAGGTCATTTTCAATTTTTTGTAGTTTCTAATTTTCATATGCATTTTCAGGTATTTCAAGACCTTGGTACGGAGGTACTTCAGGCAGCATTTGAGGGGTATAATGCCTGTGTGTTGGCCTATGGACAGACCAGCACTGGGAAAACCTATACCATGACTGGTATTAGGGTAAGTGTTACTTGATATAATGCTTGTGTTTCTGTGACTGGTCTGTGGTCAGACCAGCTCTGGAAGATGTGAATTTTCGGTATTTAGTGATAAATTAAAAGTTATTGGGTATTGTATGCTGGCCTGTAGTCGGATCAACTTTGAAGTTGTTGGTATATTGTCATTTATGTGCTTACTGGTAAACCTACCCTTGGAAGAGTTGCACTAAGACTAACTAGTATTAAAAAAATAAGAATATTGCAGTGCTCATGAGATATTTGTTTAAAGGCATAATTTATGAAGTTTACTCTAATGCATAATTTTACAACAATTTCTTCATATGAAAATAATGATACGACTATCCACCATCACCAAAGGATGAAAATGTATACTACAACTCACAGTGCAGCCTTTAAAAAAAGCAAACATGAAACAACTATATTGCAAAGCAGCCTATGGAACTTTATATAACTAGAAAAAGGAGTATTATATGTCACAAAGCTTGAATTGACAAAAAGGGGAAAAAGGGCTATTTACTGGAGACAACAAATGGTCCAAAAAAACTCATTTTATCAGAGTGCAAAAACATAAAAGCAAAAAAGCAAAAGCATCCACTATCATTACTTCAGATAGGCTTGTAAATTGATCATTGTATCTGTCTATGAATTTATGCCATATACAAAAGAAGATGTGGTATGATTGCCAATGAGACAACTCCCCACAAGAGACCAAAATGACACAGAAATTAACAACTATAGGTCACTGCATAGTCAGCTATAAAAGGCCCTGAAATGACCATGGACATATATGCAGAGTTTATAAAATTAAAATTTATGTGATTCATATGCCTTAGATTTAAATTTCATTTCTTTATCTTTAACAGGAAGACCCAGGTCTAATTCCAAGAATTTGTGAAGTAAGTATTTTGACATCATGATTGTTTTTGACTTCACAGCCTTTGATCTCTCAAACTAGAAGTGACTTTTCAGATCTCCCATAATATAATTGATATCAGATTTTTTTTAACTCATGCATTGAACAGTGGCAAATTAAACAGCTTTAGGGGATATCTCAGCTTCAGATCCCATCCACTCTATTGACAGGTCAGTGTTGAGGACATCTTATAACATAGGTTGATCACTCTATCTTAAACACAAAGAAAGGTGACAAATTGGGAAGTTTGTTCACTTATACATGTATCACCCTTTATCGCAAAATTTATATAGTAATATAATTTTTGAAGCTAGATATTTATTGTCATAGGTTCGTCTTTTTAAATTTTGGAATTCAAAATTATCAATTGTTAACTTATTCAAATAGACTTTTTGAAAAATGTATTTAAAAATAGATATAAATAAATTCTAGTTCAAATACAGTGTTAAAGTAAACAATGTAGTGAAGAATTTGTTTGTTTTATGGGTTTGTATTATTTGTAGGTTGTTAACCAATACGGGCTTGGGTCAGTTTTAGGTAAAGGTTAACATCGGATGTTATGGAAGTAAAAGATGAATTCCTCTCAAAAGGGTGAAAAAAGTTTTAAAAGGACATTGTTGAAGGGATATATAAAAGTTATGAGTTTTGATGCCTTTCCTACAAAATTTTAAGATTTAGTGCTGGTTATTTAAAATCTGTTTTTTTCTATATGCAAATATAAATTTTTCAACTTAAGGTAGCACAATACAAAGATTTTTTCACTCCCAATCAGATAACTTTAAACTGATGTAATTCATTTCATCCTTCTTTATATTTTATAAATGAGGTACCAAAAGAAAGAAGAAAGATTAATCTTTCAAATTGTGATAATTTCATTATGACATAATTATTATATATATCAATTGTTATGTAATTAGTTGCTATATTGTGATATCCACACTTGAATGAATTTAGCTTCTTTGTTCTTCATAGCATCCCAAAATATTTTATAGATTCTTGTACAACACAGCTTGACCTCCAAAACTATGTCTCAGATTTCCAAAAACATTAGTAGAACAAATTTTATACCCAATTGAATTTAGTGATCTCTTATGAATTGATGTTGCAAACTTCATTGAAGATTTATGAGAGAATGAAATACAATAGGAAAAATCTGAGACACAGTTTGGGAGGTCAAACGGTGTTGTGCAAGAATCTATAAAATATTTTGGGATGCTATGAATAACAAAGAAGCTAAATTCATTCAAGTATGGACATCACAATATAGCAACTAATTACATAACAATTAATTATGTAATAATATGTCATAATGAAATTATCACAATTTGAAAGATTAATCATTCTTCTTTCTTTTGGTACCTCATTTATAAAATTTAAAGAAGGATGAGTGGAATTACATCAGTTTAAAGATGTCTGATTGGGGATGAAAAATCTTTGTATTGTGCTACCTTAAATAGTAGTATTATTTATGGTCTGCAGGGAAAAGGTATTTGATGTTATCTTTGTGAATTATTATAATTATGTCCATTTAATTTCAATTCCAGTTTATTTCTATGGTACCATTTGTTTAACAATGAGGTTTTACCAGCATAGTCCGAGACCCCTTATTTAGAACTAAGATCAGTCATAAGTACATGTATTCTGAAATGTTCATGACTTGAGATCAATTTTTGTGAAACAGACTCTAGAAAACTAAAAAAAATCACTTTCCTCTTTTGGGAATTGCTGTTGGGAATTAAGGCAAATGTTGAAATACTGGTATAAAATCCTTCATTAACCATGAAAATTAAAAGAATTCACATGCATGTAGCAGAATTTGGTTCATTACGAAGAACAAACTTGCCAACTAAAAAGGCATAAAATTCATTTTTTATATCCCATAAAATTGTTCATACATTTTCTTCTTTATCGGTGGTCTCAAATTTTCAGTTTATGACAGTTTAACAGTATAATAAGCACTTTTTGTGACTCTCATGTTAGCTTTATATAGTTTTAAGATTATTAGCTATGTATAATTTCTTAATAGTATCCTGGATTTGAAGTCTTCATGCCAAATATTACTTGAATTTAGACATTAATCTTATAATAGCAGTTACACAAGTGTTTAAACTTAAATATTCAAAATGTTTTCGCATTGAGTAATTTGTTTATTTACATAGTTGTTCAATCTTCTAGGCCAAAAAAAAGGAGTTTTCACTGTTTAAGATGTCGTTTAGAATCCACTAGCTTCGCCAAGTATTTTTCAAACAAATTAGCTCTCACTGGTTATATAAAACTGGATTTCCTTTTTGTCAAAATAAGTGTTAAAATTTCTCAGTAATCTTTTAATTTATGCCGTATGTATAGTCTGTCTGTAAAACATGAAAGAGGGAGAAATTTCAATTATCATCAAATAAAGTTACCCAGGACTGTATCCAGGTGCTTGGTGTTCTAGGGGTCGGACCTCCCCCCCCCCCCCCCCCTTTAATCGACCATTTATGTTTTTGAATGGGGACAGATGGTTAGATTCCCCCTCCTTTTATCCAAGGTGGGAACACTTTTCATCCCTTTGAAAATGGCTAGAACCACCCCTGTTACCAATTACCAATTAGAAGTAACATAATTTATTCAGATGATATGAATACAGCCTGGCTCAGAACATTTTCTTTGCCAGCTTAGGCCAAGGTCTGTTATGTTTTAATTCGGTTCAAAAACATAATTTCAAAAAAATATATCAGCCCGGAAATATAATTGCAACATTTAGATTTATTGGCTTCTTTTAAGGCTTTATGTTGATATATATACATGTACTCAATTAACACTGACTAATTTGAAAATATCACGCACTGAAAATTTGGAACATTTCAGCAATTAGGTTAATAAAATAATTAAACTACGTGTGTTAATATTGAAATGTAATTTATTAACTGTTTTAACATAGCTACACGTTGTTAAATAGTGTAATATTGACGTAATTTCAGTTTGAATGTTGTGCTATAGTATAAAAGGGCAACCGTCTGTAGATAAAGCTCAATGAGTTAAATTTTATCAGCTTATTTGGCAGTGTTAATACCGTCAATAGACTTAAAAATAAATTTAATTAGCTCGTTGAAAAAGTTTTTCTTTCAATAGGTGTAGATATTTCTATTAATCAGCATAAAACACCTATCAGTTTCAAGTTTCTTTACTATTGTTGTCAATTCTATAATTGTAGATTAGCTTTGAACGTAATGTCATTTTATCATTCGGAAATCGGCATTTAATGTTTACTTATGTTCTTTCTGCACGATTGCCTTATCACTATACCCTAGCATTGAAAATCATAATTATTCGCCACAAATGGTTATCACCTAAAGACTTTGTGAATTCGATACATTTCAAAAGGAAAAACTTGTCAAGAACGTAAATTTAAAGTGCAATTCTCTGTTTTTATCAACTCATTCCCAAGTACTAAATTATTAGAATTTATTGGCTCTATAAGCCTTTCCCTCTTAAAAGAATATTTATCATACTTGAAACAAAATGTTTATCTTTTTATGCATGTTATGCATTACTCATAAAGTGTTTTCATATGTGTGGATTTTTGCTGTGTAATTGGCATTTTTATTTTTGCATGTCATTTTAAATGATAATTAGAATAATTTGACTGGTACTATCTTGTTCAGTAGCAATATACTAAACATTGAATAAATGAAGATGTACAATCATTACTGAGCCAGAAACCATAAGGCATCCCGAGGTCAATATATTGTCTGTAACTATAGGCAGAAGATGTATATATAATATGTTAAGCTCTGAGTCTACACATTATTATGAACTAACAAAGATCCAGCTCATGGCATAGTTTCTTTTGACTCTGATCTTATTTGACCTACATTGCTAGTTTCCCTGGTAAAGGCTCATCTGGTACTCATGCTTCCTCCACCTCCAAAAACTTTATGCTATTGATATAGCCAAAAGCACTGAAAGTGGCATTGAACACTAATAATCAATCAATTAAAAATCAGCATCAGACACCAATTCCTCTTTTATTTTATTTGACCAAGTTGAAGGAATCTGTTGACATGTCTAGTAAACCTGTGATCAGTTAATTACAATTGTGGCACAAAAATTTTAATTATAATCGCAACATATATATGTTTTTTTTCCTGTATTTCAGGGTTTATTTAGCCATGTAGATGACTTTGAAGCCTCAGATCGTACTACCTTTCGTATAAACATTAGGTATGTATACAATGATGAAAGACTAGAAAAAGATATGCTGATTTAAAGCAGCGATGCCCATAACCCCAAAAATATTTAAAAAAACAGTTTTGCCTTTATAAGGTTATTGTCCACAATTTTCTATAGATCGTTTCAGAAAAACAAGTAATTTTCTTTAAGGTTTATCTCAACATGCTAGGATAAAAATGTTGCCTAATTGTTAATGTTTTCTGCAGTGCCAAGGAAATGTATTGAGCACTGTTTGTCTGACAAAGTTCTGTGTTGATTTCTTTGATTTATGAAAATCTACTCCTTCAAAGATCAACTCAAAGAGGACTACCTTTATTTATACTGTAAAATCTGTTGGTCAAAAGCGGAATATTTAAATATATGCACTTTGAATCAAAGTCCATTATAAAGGACTTTCCAAAAAAAAAAAAAAATGTAGTCATCACCCAGCCAGAAACCAAGTATAAGAACTTTAAAAGGAAGCACTATTTTTTGTTGGGCCATGTGTAAATGTTCTAACTCATATTACTTTTATTTTTCAGCTATTTGGAAATTTATAATGAAAGAGTCAGAGATTTGTTACGACCCTCACTATCACAGCGCAATGAAAAATATACCCTGAAAGTCAGAGAGCATCCGAAAGAAGGTCCATATGTACAAGGTATGTGGAGAATACAATATTTTCGAGATTATGTGTAATGAAAAATATTTCTTTATATATGCTATTTGAAAATAAGTTAAAAAGAAATTTGGGGTATTATTCATCAAAGAAAAAGCAATCCAACAACACAAAATAATTTTGTATAGACATAATATAAGATGACCATAAAAAAATAACAAACAGTGGATTTGAAGCAGAATATTCAAATATTACAACCAATACATGCAATATGTCCTGCTAAATTTCTCTTTAAGTCTAGAGGTCAGATTTTAATTATCATCATGATCATATATATATATTACTATACAAAATTTGTCAATTAGATATTATTTCCAAGAACTCTTAGAACTCCTGAAAATATGTGACAATTACTCCAAAATATATCAATTTCAAGTTCTGAGAATTTTCTGTAATATGTTGTGAATTTTTACCAATTGACATAATCACTTTGATTTGAAGTAGGGTAAATATTTTTTTTGTTTTCACTATCTGTATGCCTAAACTCTAGCATCCTGGTAAAATATTTCCTTAGATCTTCAGATCACATTTTAATTATTACAAAACAATGTTGTGGATCATTAGATGCAGTATTTTCGAGAAATCCCAAAACTCTTGAACATCATGAACATTTAAAATACCGCTGGATTAACAACAACGCTTTAGTGAGCTGCAGCTCACTAAAGCGTTGTTGTTAATCCAGCGGTATTTTATTTATTTTTTTATTAACAACCCTGCATACCATCGTGTATCCTCTTTAGTGACTCTACCTTCACTTCACCACTAAGGCGTTGGTTCAGCAGTTTTTTATTTTTTATTTTTATTTTTATTTATCATGAACATTTGTAAAGATTTCTTCTAAGTAGACCAAATTAAAGTCTGGGAATTTACATGTGACACACCTCAATTTTGTTCCAATTGACCTTGTAACTTCAAGTCTGTGACATCAAATGTTTCTATTGTTGCGGTACAAAAGTATGTGATAATTTATTTCCTTCTTGGCAGACAAATTTAATTATTGTATCCAATTTCACAGCTAATGATATTTTTAGTATACTTTTAACAGATGTACTTGGACTTAAAATGCTTGTTGATATTTTTACAAGGTCTTCTTTTATTGATGTGGACAGAAATATAGAATCATAGTATTAAATATATGAACCAATATTTGCTTTTCATTATGCTTATTGAAAATATACCTATATATTATTATGGCCCATTTATGGGAATTATGTTTTCTGGTTTGCGTCTGTTTGTTTGTATGTCTGTCTGTCTGTCCTTCTTCAGGTTAAAGTGGTTAAAGTTATTGATCGAGGTTACGAGGTAGTTTTTGATGAAGTTGTAGTCCAATCAACTTGAAACTTAGTATACATGTTCTCTATGATATAATCCTTCTAATTTTTATGCCAAATTAGAGTTTTGACCCCAATTCCTAGGTCCACTGAACATAGAAAAATGATAGTGGGAGTGTGGCATCTGTGTACTATGGACACATGTATTTGTATGTAAATTTTATTTCTTCAAAAACCCAAATATAAGGTATTTTTGAGAGCTTATTTTAATGAAATCAATTGTTTTGCCATTTCAGATTTATCTTCACATTTTGTTAAAGACAATGAACAGATACAGACATTGTTGGACAAGGGAAATGAAAGCAGGTTAGTATCTTGATATTGTTATGTCGCTGATAATGTCAGATCACATCTCAAAGCCGTTATATAAGAATTGCCGAACGAATTAGAAGGGTAATATGGGAAAATATCACACTGCAGGTTATGATTGGTTTAATGCCTACTAAAGGCTGCAGAAAACGTCCTGTGTGTGATAAATTTGATATACGGTTCACTACTGACCCCCTACAGACCATAGAGGGTGAGTAAAATCCATAGATCTGGCCTTTGCCCTCACCTCCTAGGGGTTTTTCTAACCCTATATGGATCTGTAGGGAGTCAGTAGCGAACCATATAACTTATAAAGGAATGATGATTAAATTTGTTCACTGGTTTATTAATAATCCTTCATTTTTACTTTACTTGTATAATTGATTTGCATTTAAGGTCCAGTTGCAATGATGCATACATATATATTTAAAACAAAAACATGTTAAAATCGTTAAAAGTTTAATATGGTTTTAACCAGAATTGTAACTGCCATGGAAGAAAATCCATTCTTTAGTTCTGTACAAATGTACGAACTGAATTCATTGTCAAAAACTTAATTTTAATCAGTGTCTTTCTACTTGAGACATTGAAGATTACAAATGTAGTCCAAAATAGTATTACATTTGATTGGATATTTTACTCATATCGGTCATAATTACGTGACTTCTATATTTTATTTGTGTATGCTATCTTACATGCAAATTGGCTCCTTTACTGAACCATGCAGTGTCATGGAACAAAAAATATAGATTGTTCTTATAATGTACTCTATGCCAAAACTGTGGTGTCATACTATCAGTAAATTAAAAGTTCAAAAGAGTGTACTAAAATTATTATAATAATTTATAGAAATGACTACACCATTTAAATATTCATAAATTTGTTAAAACCTTTAATTAAACTTAATTGATAAAGGGTTCAACTGAAATTGTTTAAATTGAATGGAAATATTTTTGAAGTATTTAAATAGGAACAATACAATGTTGTGTGACCTATGGTGGGATGTTCAAACAAGACTTGACCGTGTAGAAATATTTATATAGATAATACCGCCAATACAGTTCAATAATGAAAGTAGATTTGAGATGAATGTTAGTTTAATATCTGTTATGTTTTTAAATATAATATTGAGAAGTTTAATGTTAGAAAGTACATTAAGTTTGTTGTATAAAGATTTATCGTTACAAACTCTTCTTGGTCTACATATTTATTTACTTTCTGTAAACAAATGGTTGAAAGGAATATTATTAAATATAGTTTATATCACCATTTGTATAAATGTTTTATCAGTGGTGATTTCATGCCAAAATTATTTTTTTGCATTTTGAAGAGAAACTGAAATGTATTCAGTATTTAACAAAAGCCACTTTAAAATGAATTCTTAGTACATTAGTAAGAATATAAAAATAATGTGATTTTATTGTTGTTTATCTTATCTGAAATATTAATGTTGAAGCAAGGTTAGAAAAAACTGGTCAATACATGTACTAGTATTGACCAGGTTGGTGTTAAATATCAGAACATAATTGCAAATACTGGACAACTGAAATTTTAATAAAACATTACTACAGTCCCTACCTGGTCATTTTCTAGCAATATGGACAAATAGTCACAGGACTAAAAGTCACTAAATTGCAAGGACCAAAACTCAAGGACCAAAACTCCCAATAAATTAGCTAACAAGTGTTTGAATATGTATAAGCAATATGTATGGAAAATCCTTGAAATAATGACTTTTCATATGATAATTTAAATAATTATTACCCACTCAACAAAGTTGCGGAGGGTATAATGTTTTTGACCCGTCACTCTGTCAGTCCGTCAGTCCTGTTTCTTGTCATCGCAACTCCTCTCAAACCACACAACAGAATTTCACGAACCTTTTTAGATAAAAAGGACATATTATGTAGTTGTGCATATCGACAGGAAATTACGATTCAATTTTTTTCTAGAAGTTACGTCCCTTTGAACTTATTTGCTTTAAGGTACTACTTCATCTCAACTCCTCTGAAACCACACAACAGAATTTCATGAAATTTTGTAGATAATAAGGACATACTATGAAGAGGTGCATATTGACAGGAAATTATTATTCAATATTTTTTCTTATACAATTTTTTATTCTTACACTTATTTAATTTCTCCGATGACAATGTGGGGACGTGGGGTATGTGAGCGTTCTCACTAAGGATCTTTAATTGCTCTTGTTATGCCACTCGATATTTTTGCATAATTATTATATGATTAAAAGTCCTAATGACCTGCATATGCCTAGTTCTCTTGACTTTGATTCCTCTAAAACAAAAACTGGACCAAAAGAAAGACTCAACAAACATATTAAAGGCTAAGATGGAAATGCTTGTGAGATTATTGTTTTATATCCTTTATTTGTGTAAAGTTTTGATATTAAATTTTTTTCTGTCTTATTCTAATCAGCCATTATACTACGGGTATATATATATATATTTCCCTTTTAAATATTTATAGTTCAAAAAAATCACATTTATTGTATAATCTGGTCAATATGACTTACATTTGACTGTTGGATAGATATTGCATCCATTGTCATTACATGGTTATAATGATAGTTAAAAGACATATTGTAAGGAGTTATTCATGGATTTAACTCAATCTCTATATTCATATTTTATATTTTCTAATTACAGAACTACAGCATCCACGTACATGCATGACCACAGTAGTAGAAGTCATGCTATCGTTACTATTAATTTTATTCAGGTGAGAAATGTTTTTTTTCTTTAAAAGATCAATAACATTCACAAATTCCCCAAAATAATCAGCCTTATATAATGGCGGTTTGTCCTTCTTTTCCTTTTATGACAATGATTTTCAATTGTCACTTTGTATTTATTATTTACTAGATGTACAATTTGGTGTCTTAGTGTAGTGCTTAATTTGTGCATAAATGTACTTGTATTGAGACATAATTATTGCATGATCTATTATCATTCCATTTGGAAAATAAGGAGATGTATGAGACAGCTACCTATCTGAGATAAAATAACATAGATGTTAGCAATTATATGTCAACATTAGGCCCTTAACAATGAGCAAAACATTAGGATCATAAGAAAGGCCCAGGCATAAAAATATGTAAACAATTGAAATGAGAAATCAAATGGCCTGATTTATATACAAAAAATGGAGATGTAAAAAAATGAAATACATCAACAAACAGCAAGCAGCCACTGAATTACAGCCTCCTAACTTAAAACATGATTGCTAGTTATCTTATGATGTTGAATAATTGTTTCAATTTCAGGAAATTCCTGTTGTGAAGAAAAGTTTTAAACAACAGGTTGAATTTATTGCATTCATGATTTTTTCTGTTTGTCCTTGATTTTTGATAAGTAAAAAGTAGATAAAATGGTTTCAAGCTGTTATTTTGGGATCCTAACTTATTTTTCCAAAGAAATACAGACCAAATTTGAATGATGGATAAGTAGCCAAATTCAAAAATACATTTGAAATATAGAATACCACTTAAAAAGCAAAAGAGTTCAATTTATGTTGTTAAACCATGACATCTTTTGGGAGCTTAAAATATTTAGAAAATAACAGTCCCTAAAAAGGTCTAATTCACTATATAAAAACATATTTTTTTAGAGAGCTTGTTTACTTAGGATTGCCTTTGCTTAAATATTTTTATTGTATTTTTAAAGCAGTTGAAACCATTTAATATGTTCTTGATTTTTTTCTCAAGGAATAAAGATAAACATGCTTAAAGGAGTGAAAAAGCTTATTTAAAAACATAATTGAAATAGTTTGAAGTATGCCTAATAATTAATTTTATAATTATAAAACGCTTGACGTTACTAAAATATTTATTCCGTCTGATTAAATTTGTTATGTCATCTTTTGACACTTCATTTTAAGGTCAGAAGTAGGTCATTGGTAATAAAGGGTAAAATTAATCTAATATTGAATGAAAAATAAGAGATTATCAAATACTTACGAAATACAATAGTATTAATGTGTCTACAATGAAGTACTAGCTTTGAAGGGATTTTCGACTAAAATTGAAATTAATCTGATATGATTCATTAAGGAGAGAAAGATTACGGTTTAGCTTAGGGCAGTGTTGCTGGATGTATTTAACTTAATACACTACTACTTATTAAATTCTTTGGTTTTTATCGTCCCCTGTAAATTAAATTTTAGATAGTTTGAATAGTTATGGGCTATAAAAACAAGGTCTAGTTGAGATGAGCAGTGTTTGATTGACTCTGGCTGTTATATACCCCTCCTGTTTATGTCCTAATGATAACTGTAGGTCTGATAATCGTAATGTTCATTGTAAACTGTTTTGATATAAGATCTGTTATTAAGCCCTGAGGTGCAGATCATTGATAGTTCTTATGTTCAATGTGTAGTCTTTAAAATGGAATATGACTTTTATAGACCATCGAATCAAACTGAGAAATATTTGTTATACAGATCAAACGATCAGTTTTAGTCCCTTGTTAAAATAATAACCTGTTATGGTAGTTCATAACACTACAGGGAGATAACTCTGTAAAAGTCAGCTGAAAGCTTAAATGAAGTTCTATTGTTTAGGATATTTTAAGGTTAAAGTGATCAAAATTGGTTTTAGTCAAACTGCTATATACCCAATGAAAATTATTTTTAGTGAGAGTGTTGGGTACCACCTTAAGGGAGCTGGCTTCTCAGTTTCAAAGTAATTAACTTTTCAAAACACTAGCGTATATTGATAGGGGCTTAATAAAGGAATCAAAAGAGCAAAAAAATTATATAGGTCACTGTGCTTGTTTTTGAGATAATAGCCATTGAAATTTTGGTGGGAAAATGTTCTCTCTTGACTTTTCATAGCTTTATCATTGACAAGTTTAAGTCTTCAAAAACTATTAAGGCCAGGATTTTTTAATTTGTTGGTTTACGGATCCACCGACCCGATTTTGCCTATTTCCAGAATAAAAATAAAATTGACTTTTCATGCTTTTTTATTTCCGCTGACCCTAACAAATACATTATCCCTGAAAAATAATTAAAATCTTCTTTTTTTTATGAAATGAAATGCATTAATCACTAACAAAATTGATAACACTTTCTGTTGTCAAAAATAAAACTCCCAGTTTATGTTTCTAAAAATAGACAAATCAATAATAACTGACCTTGAAATGTCGTTTTCGCAAATAATTTTGCGGAACGAAATCTGTGTTTAAAACCAATTACACAATAAGTTCGTTTCCCTTATTTTTTATCAGTCCTTAAGATGCATAATCTGACATAGAAATAGACTTGTCCAAATGTGGACAGGTGGAAGGCACCAAGATAAAGTTCTGAATATCAACAAATCATTTAGAATTTTCTTTTTTCATAGATAATAAAAAAAAATATCGTCCATTTGGATAAAAAAAACGGGAAAGCATGACACCAGATGAACCTGATATTCTCGTTTTTCCAATGGACGAGTCTATTACATTTTTGACACATGTGTTGAAACTTATTTTGGTACAATTTTTTTTACATTTTTTTCTTTATCAGTTTTCATGCTTTGAAGATCATTACTCACCAAGTTTTCTGGAATTGATTTACGCGAACTTGTTTTTCTTGTTTGTGAAATGACCATTTGATTTCGTCTTTGTCCGTGCACACACCCCTTTTTTACGGGAAATTATTAGAAAATTTCATGCGATATTTATTACATCTGAGCAAGAATATTTCATCGAACTAAACTTTTTAAAGAAATGATGACAAAATAGCATAACAAACATATTGTTAGAAAGGTGAAATATATAGTTATTTTGCATATTTTTCTGTCTTGAAAGATCTTGAAAGTTATTTTTTTTTCTTTTTTTTCCCCGACCAACCGACCCGACTTTTTCATGGGGAAAATCCGTAAACCAACAAATTAAAAAACCGTGGCCTAAAAAGTAATTAAAATTTTATAAGACTTTAACAGACAGCTTATCATTGTACATGTAAAAGAATTATAAAAAGAAAAATGGGGGTCACCGGGCAAATTTTGTTAAGGCATTCAAATGGATAAAACCAGAGGATTCCGAAAATCTTACCAAAATTCCAAAACATGACAAGCGAGCTTCCTTAATCAAACCTAATCTAGAAATCTGTTATTGCTGTTTTTTAGTTTGTAATTTTTGTGTCATTGGGTTTTTGTCTCATTTGGGCTGTTGTAACATCTCCTTATATTCATGTAAATAAAACTAAAACTTCATTTAATAATTTCATGGATCCAAAAACTTTTCATTATTCACCTAAGACCAGGAACTTTTATTAATTTAATTTGAAATTTAAAAGCAAGAATGTTCAGGACCTAAGCATTTTAAGAGCTACAGCAGAGTGTAAAGTTGGTTACAATAGATAGTTACAGCAAATGCATGTGTAATACAACAATAGATGGTGAAATATGCATGCTGTCAGTAAACCAATAAGCCAGCTATGCAAGACGGAAAATAAAAGAAAAACCAGTTTTATGGTTGCTTTTTCATGATTTTGTTGATTTTTCAATATTTTATGACTATAAATCATATGCAGTTTGAAAAAGGTTATTTTTAATTGAACATAGATTATTTTTTCTCCACAGGCCAAGTTAGATGATGATCTACCTCATGAAATTGTTAGCAAGATACATTTAGTGGACTTGGCTGGAAGGTAACTATTATTCACAGTGCACCACTTTTAGGTTATAGCATCAGATCTGGTCTGTACTACTCACCCTTTGCTTTAGCATCAGATCTGGTAATTTTTAGCAGTGTACTATTTGAAAATTAAATCAACCAATGCCAACTGTGATGTTGTAGAGTTCACCCTTCTAGTGTAGTTGGTTGTGGTTTCAATAAACGTATTTACACTTTTGGTATTTAGCTGAATTTTGTCTCCAAATGACCTTAGATCGCCTCCGAATAACCTTTTGACCTCAAGAAACAATCTCTTTTTTATTGTGATGTCAAATATTTTGAATTGTTATGTCAAAGTTTACGGGAACCTGTGTGATTCTACGTAATGGCGGACAAATTTGCATACAAGTGTAAATACATCTATATCTGACTGTAAAACAAAGATGTTAATATTAATATTGTAGGAGTAGGAGCGTAGACAGGTTGGCATCAATCTGGACAATTCTTGTAATTCTTGCTTCTAGCATCATTTTTGTGTCTGTTTATTCCTAATATAATGCTGACTGCATAAAAAAGAAATAGTTGCTGAAATTGTATATGTTGCAAGGCAAATTAAAACTACCTATGGATAATAAATATATTTAAATTTATGGACAATAAAATGAAAGCAGGACAGTGCATTGTAGTAGAACAATGGTATTTGTAAGCCTCAGATTTTGATTCTTAATTACACATATTAGATAGCCATGCAATTTTAATGTAGTATTTAATTTCCTCTCATGTAAAATCCATTGACATAAATATCAATGCTAAATTTAATTGCTTAAAGTGAATTTGATTTTAGATTAATTGGTATTTATCAAATTTGAAAGATGATAATGCGAAAGTTTAGTCCTTCTTATATTTTCTACAGATGAATGACTCGTCATTTTTGTCGGTTTCTCTTTTGAGATTTTTTTTGTGGAATGATGACAAAACACAAATATAAAGAGTCCTATATGGTTGTCACTTTGCATTTTGAAAAGAATTCCAATTTGCTAAAATGTTTCACCTAGATGAATTCATCTCTTTGAATTGATTAAGTGGTAAAAAATAGTTTAGCTTACTACTACTGAGAGATTCTTAGTATGAAGCAGTTGTACTGTAATAACAAATATTGAGAACTGGGAAGAAGGTCCATTTCCCTGTCTGGGGAATAATACCAGCTTAGATTACTTTAGGTGCTTTTATGTTATTTATAAGTTGATAGTAATGTATTATTATGCAATTGCAGAAATGCTTGAGAAAGCAGTGGCGCATTCCAAAATTTTCTGTTTCTAAAGATTTATGGCTTTTATTGGCACAAAATAATCCTAATAACATTTCTAGAATTAGACTCCTCTTTCAAAAATCCTAGAACAGCCCTTGGAAAGTATCATTGAATTTATTTAATAAAAAACAAAACAAAACAAATCCATGTTCTGTAATCATACACTGATAGTGAGGAAGGAAGAAGTCTATATATAAATAGGATTGGTATGGTATGGAGGCGGCCATCATTTATTACAAATTTAGGTGTTCTTGAGTGTATTGCCTTTGTCAAGTTGAGAGGGATGCATATTTTAAAAGGCAATACATCAAGTTCAAATAGTCAGACTTTTTAATGCAATCTCATAAACCAAGCATTCTTTTTAACAAATTCATTTCTACCTGAGCAATTTAAATTTCACAGATGATTAGACCAATCACATTATCCGGTGTGTAATATGCATTTACGATGAGGATTTTACATGAGATGATGAGACAAGTATTATCATGGAATACTATTTAGGGATTAGTTGGATGTAGTGATGATTTGAGGTCAAAGCCATAAAAAGCCACATTTGTTATCAAATAAAGTTCAAATAAAAATTTGTGAAGGGATATTGCAGAGGGCTGATTTTATCGTTAATTAATTAGAAATATTATAAAAAGCATTTGTACATGGTGTAAGGATCATTTTTCAATCAAATTATTTATCAGTTTAATATTCTTTGATTTTCAAAAAGTTTAAGAATTGCTTTTAGGACATTTTAGTCAAACAGTGCAGTATATTGTAAAGGTGACTTTCCAATTGACCTGGCCTTGAGGTCATAAAAATTCAAGTACAATTATTGTACTCAGACTCAATATCAACCAATCAAAATACTTGATTTAAAGTTTTAAACTCAGTACTGAATAATGTTTTATGACCCAGAATCCAGTCTTAATAGTTCTTTTAGTGACAAGTAATAATTGTATGGTGGCATTGTTATAACTGGTAGAAAAACGGCAATAAAAAAATAATTTAAAACATAAAAACACAAGAAAATGATTGTCCTTATTGAGGTATCTTATCAAAGGTTTTCCTCAGTAATATATTTTTTAGATAATTTTGGTGTTGAATAAAAGGCAGATTTTTGATAAGCTCTTTTATATTTCTTCACAACTTTTCTAGACTTTAGAACTTGTTATATGTATATATTCATATTGTTGAAGTCCATTTGTCGACAGCAAAACTTATCTGAGAATTTTATGCCTAACCTATGAAATTAGCCAGCATTATGTTTTCTAGACTCATTGTGCATGTGTCTGTCTGTCTGGTCATCTGTCCAATATCTGGTCAAAGTTTTAATTTTAGGTAGATTACCATGAACTTGGTTTCATGAACTTGAAAGTAAGTTTACATGTTCATTATGATGTGAACTTTTTTATTGTAATATATGCCAAATTAGAGTTCTGAACCAGATTTCAATTTTCTTTGAGCAATTAATGCGATTGGAGAAAAGTGCAATTGGACAGGTAGTCTTGTTTGTCATTGGGTTGCTTCCTCTTTGTTATTTATATTAATCCTTTGGTATGATTTCTTCCATACACTGGTATCTCACAAGAATATTGTCTTATGTACAATACAGTCTATACCTTAACTTTCTATGTTTGGATTGTCATACAAATAGAAAAAAACCTCTTACATATTTTGGTAGACTAAATACCATCTTAGACGATCAGATTATTTGATAGTTGAATTCGTTTATATTTTAACTTGCTTTTGATAAGTACCCAAATCAAATTAACGTGCTTTGATAACATTTCAAATACTTCTATAGCCAGTGTTCGGTATTATATCACTACTATTACAACATTGTAATGAATGTCTCTTTAATAGCCCTCATAATCAAAAATAGTATTTAACAGTCGAATTTATTCTTTTGATAATATGAAAATAGATATTTGTGATATATATGAAATTAAATGAGAGGATGAAATGTAATCTGATTTTTATGACTTTTAACTGGATAGGCAGATTATTAAAAATATAAGTTTACTGTTCCCATCATAATTTTTTTTTAATTTTGGTAAACCAGTTTGACATCTTATATCTTCATTAAAGCATTAATAAATGAATGCCTTTATTCAGTTAACTATATGTCTGAAAATTACCTCAGTGAGGTTACAGAAATCCATTTCAATATTCTGTTTTAGAATAAAGCTTCCATCATTGTCGGGGGGGCCTGGTTGGCCATGTGGTCTATGTAGTTTAACTACTGTATCACTAGCCTGTCAACACTGAGGTTGTGAGTTTAAAACCCACAAGTTGCAGGTATGCTCGACTCCAATCTTAATTGACAAAAATTTTCAGTTTTCCTGCTGAAGATAGACACTGGTTCTTTTCTGGTTTTCTGACTTCCTCCACTATAAAAAGTGTCTGCTACTAAACAGCCAATAGTGCTGAAAGTTGTGTTAAAATCAATCAATTAATCAATGAATCAATGTCAGCTCCATCATGACAATGGTTTAGATATTACATGCAGGATGTGAAATGTTTACCCTTTCTGTGCTTAATCAATCCAACAACTGGTTATGTAGGAATATAAAAAAGAAAATATGGTATGATTGCCAATGAGACAACTCTCATCAAGAGACCAAGTTGCAAAACTTAGTTTCCTGAATCCACTATAAATAAATAGGTTTAAACTAAAGAGACCAAATGACACAGAAATTCACACCTATAGGTCACTGTATGGCCTTTAATAATGAGCAAAATCCATACCGCATAGTCAGCTATAAAAGGCACCAAAAAGACAAATGTAGAACAATTCTAACGAGGAAACTAACGACCTAATTTTATGTACAAAATAAGGAAAGACACACAAATATGTAACACAGCAACAAACCACAACCACTGAATTTCAGGCTCCTGACATGGGACAGACGCATTCTGAATGTGGCAGGATTAAACATGTGATTATGAGAATGCAAAAATTGAACCATTAATGAGTCTAGAAGAAAAATATGAGTCACAGTGTAATGACTTAACAAAATCAAAACTTCTTCAACTAATCATTGTTAATCTTCAAAAATGCTTAAACAACATGTGCAATGTCTGTATTTATAAAGATTTATAACATTTTACCATGAACCATGCTGGACTGAGCTTTATTCATTTTAATTGTTCCATGATACAGTGTTTTATAGACTGCAGTGCATGTGCTCTTTTTTTTTATTTTGAAATAAATCTTGAAAATTTATAGGCTTCATAAGTAAATAGTTCAGGAACTATAAACCCTGTTGGTATACAATATTGCTGTACTTTATTTGGATAAAACAAATGTAATAGTTTACAATGCTTTTTAAAATGTGCTAAGTAGTAGTGAAGTTGCATGTCATTTTAACAGTATAATCATGTTACGTCTCTTAATGTCTTCTTGTCCATTGTATTTTATGTTTATAGTAGCTATAAAAGGCTAGTTCATTGTGAAATTCAGAAATTAAGTCTGAAAGGTCTCTCTGCCCTGATGTTACCAAGCGGAAGTTCAGTTCACCCTACGATCAGTACATGAAATATAGTTTAATTGCCCTGTAAAATCTAAAGTAGTCATGTCCTTCACATTTCAAATTTTAAGTTCAGTGCAGAAAGTTACAGAGCTATAAAGGTTAAAAGAATGACAATTCTATTAGCTCTTTATATGTACACTAAATTTGAATTAGCATAAACTATCACAAGAAAGCAACAGTCTAAGGGAAGATTCCGGACCTTAGACAGGAGCATAAGCATTATGCAGGTTAAAGAAATTCTTGAAATAGTAAACCTCTTCATAGCCTGTTCAGTAGTAGAACAAATGATTGGATTAAAAACAATATGCATTTTCAAGATATGTGTTCATCACAAATTAAGAAACAAACTGTAAAGAACCAGCAACAATCTCTGCAAAATTATTGATGCTGAACAGATGCATAAGCATGTTGCATCCCATGGTATTAGTAGTTTTTGTAATCTTTGCCTCCTCTTATTTGCTCGCTCAGTAGTAATACAAAGAGGAATGTTTATAAAACATTATGCATTTAAAGTTATGTTTTCATCACACATTAAGAATGTTGAATATTGAACTGGTAATAAAATGCACTTTTAAATATGTGTTACAAACTCGTGTTCAGCTTAATGTTTCAACGATCTCTGTTTGTATAACAATGTCATTGTCATAGTATTGTATCTTGTTACGATTATTCAAAAATTGATTGTATCAAAAAGGATTTTTGTATAAGGGGTTGTTGTTCAAAAGAAAACGATGCATGTATTAGAAATCGTTTGATCGAATGAGGTTGTTGATTTCAGATTGCATAACTTTGTGATGAATGTAGATTTATATAAGTAAATATTTGTTCCTCTGCTGACTTTTAGCTCGGCAACATGGAATTTAAATATTGCTCGATATTACCTTCAATTGAAATAACAAATAAATACTTCAAACGATGTTTGTATCTAACTTACATAAATTGTTTATTCATTTAATTTATTGATGAAAAAGTGTTAATTTCTCTTTACTTATAAATAAAGAGGAATACACAAATGGTCACTTTAATCTTTATTTGAGTGTAAATCTTTTCTTTCTTTTGTGTAGTTTAATTTAACTTTTAACTTCTTTATATATAAGATAGTTTTCATTTTATTTATTTTTATTTGTTTAAAGCTGTTTGATAGTGCTTTTGGAATGTTGTTATTTCTTTTAAACTGTTTCATATCATTTCTCAGTATATTGGCACAAAGCTCAATGTCCATTTCTTGCAGAAGTTTCTTTACCTCAATGCAGAAGTCCTCATGGTTTTATCTGTTTATAAACAATTGAAGAATTGAAATATTACGTGTAATATTATTTTTATCTTAAAAATATATAAATAGTTTTTTTAAGTTAAGAAATTCTGGTATGAAGAAGTAAACCCAAATGGCTTGGAAATTCAGGTTGCTGTTCCTGGTCGAAAATCTTAAGTTGCTTTTTTTTGTTGAGCCTGGTGGACTGAATTTGGCTTTAATATAAAGTTTACAAAAGACTTTGTACTAAGTGTTCATTATTATGTCATGTTAATATTCTGTTCTGAATTATTTATCAACAACAAATACCCCCTTCCTAATATATTATCAACCCTGTTTCATCATATTAAGAAAAACATAAATGAAAGCTATAACTATGTTTATAGCAGTTTGATGTCTTACAACTTTTTATGGAGAAATACTGCAGATGTTCATTCAAACTTCAATTAAGATAAATTAACAGGATTATATTTATAGGCTGGAATGTTCTTACTATATAACATTTGCAACTAATTTGGTTATTCTGTTCTATTTTCAGTGAGAGAGCAGATCCAAACTGGAGTTTGAATTATAAAGGCAGACTCAAAGAAGGGTCAAACATTAACAAATCCCTGGTCACGTTAGGAAATGTTATCAAAACCCTAGGTATGATAAAACAACATGTTAACATGTATTGCATGTCCTTGGAAAATGTTATTGAAATATTATCAAATCTTTATGATGGTGCACCAAATTTACAGAAATGTATTGTAAATTATTTGATTTTGTGTTTAAACAGTGTATGTTAAAAGAAATCTTACATAATATATACAAACAAATTCAAGTCACTTGAGGTTCAAAATGTCTCATTTGATATGCTTAGTATTAACGTAGACAAGTCAGAAAGTTTGGCAGAAATTGTGTCCTTTTCACCATAGTTTCCATAATTTATACCTCAAAATTAGACCAGTCACTGAAAACATAATGAAAAAAGGTCTACACTATGCATATTTCCAACTATACTTGAATTTACTTTTGAACAGACTTGAGGAAAAAATGAAATCTATGGAGGAACAATCATATGTCTTAATAACACTTGTTAAAGCTTAAGACCTACAATCACATTTTTTTCATAAGAAATAACTATTTACTTGGCAGCTGAGAAATCAATACTATCATGGAGTACAGACAGTCTAGGGTCCACTCAGAGTTTTGCCAGTAGTGGTGGTGGTGAAGGCAGGGCCAGTCCTTTCTGTAGTCCTAAACGTATGCGTCTACCATACATACCATACAGAGACTCCGTGTTGACATGGTTACTGAAAGACAGTCTTGGTGGAAACTCCAAAACAATTATGATTGCCAGTAAGGGGTCATCCATAATTGTCAACCATTTTCTAAAGTGTACAAAACATACACTTTTTCAGACCCCCCACCCTCCCTCTAAAAGTGTACATCAACCATTTTCAGATTTCAAGACAAGAATCAATCATTCTTAATAAAAAGATGATCCTGTCTATTACAATTGCATTTAATATTGAAATTTGCAATGAAAATAAACTGAAATATATCAGACTTGTTTTATTTTAATTTTTTTTTAAAAAGCGTACGGTAAAAATGTTGATTTTTTAACCCCCTCCCCCCAAGTTTTGGAAAATGGTTGACAATTATGGATGACCCCTAAGTTATCTATGAGATTTTTTTAAAGTTTAGTGTGTGCCCCACCTACAATAGAATTGAGAATTGTGATTTCTAGTCTTTGTTCATCTGTTCATTTCTGTGTCAGTTTAAAGTATTTGGTCAATAATGATGATTGTTGGTTGCCTAACATCCACTGATGATCCAGTGGGAATTTTGTTAAAGGTAGTTTATCATGAAGTTCTGATCACATCAATTGAAACTTATTAGTAAATTTAAATAGTATGCCAAATTAGGGTTATGACCTAGATTTCGTGGTTCACTGAACTTGTAGAAATACATTCATCCCATTTCTAGCCTCAATATAAAATTATGTATACAAATGAGAAAGTAACCAAATTACATGATAACAAAAGTTACCTATCAACATGATCCCTTACTCGGGTCTTGTATATGAACCTATGATTGGGTTAAATTTTGAGATCCCATCACTGTCTCTCATTTATAAATCTCTATCAAGAATCTATGAATGTTCACCCTACTTGATGGTAGTACATGTACTGTATAAGATTTTGTGTTAAACAGTAAATTCTGATACTTTAAATATGTATGATACATGGGCTATAAAATAAAAGTTGAACCTAAGAATGTTAAGTCAAAAGTTGAAAGAAAACATTAATTGAGTTCATTCAATCAATTTTACATTACAACTTTATTTATATTCCAATTTTCTTTGTAATATTTTCTTCGTAAATTGTCTGACATTTTAGTAAAAGTGTAAGATTGTTATAAATATCCAATTAAAATTAGATTATGAGTTTATAAGGAAGGGGCAGGTCTTGTTCAACATTTATATATTATGTCCCGGAATAAGATATAATTGAACATTTCGTTTTATTTATCTTTTCAGTGTGGTCTTATATACCGCATGCAGGGAACTTTTAAAATTTAATGAATACAACAATTGTATATAATATTCTTTGTTCGTCATACATTACTATTTAGCACCTTTTAAATGACTTTTGTCTCATACTTTATTGATTTGAAGTGTTTTATGTCTGTCTGACTTTTGTTTAATTATCGTCTTTTTTCCAGCTATCTCCCCAGCCAGTATTTGTTACAATGAAACCATCAGTACCCTCAGATATGCACAGAGAGCCAAAAATATTGTGAATAAACCAAAGATTAATGAGGTATATTGCTGTAAAGAATAAAGAAAGTGCTGTGGATTCATTAATTTTCATTGGTATCATATTTCGTGGATTGCTAAAAACTTCGTGGTTTTGCCAATCTCTGCATACAAAGCCTATTGAAAATACTTTATTCATTGAACTTTCCAATTGGTGGTTCACCTGTACCCATGAAACCAACGAAAATTGGTATCCTCACAAATTCAGAATATATATGTTAACTTTTTTCTAGATAAGTTTTCAACTCTCTTATATGTTACGGATAGAAAAAAAATGTAAGTGTCAAAAATTTTGCTGCAAAAACATGACCTGAAAGAATAATTAATTTTTATTTGTCTAAGAAAAAAATTATAATGATAAAAAATTTTGATTGTTTAGATGGTTTGTTCAAATGTCAGAAATGAGAGAGGGAAAACAATACAACTGGTAGTCAACCTCCTTTAGAGATAAATAAACACATCCTCAGTAATCAAATTGGTTGCCACTTGAATTGGATCTTATAAAAACTTGTGAAAAACATATACCAAGTAGACGTTGCTTTTTACGTAATGAATGGTTATCTGGTAATTGTTGTTGTGACATGCATTCATTAAAGAATAAATGCAGATTTACAGTTGGTATGCAATTTTAGAAACTGACGACACCCTTGTGTTCCTATCATAATCATCTTTTATTACTTATTATATACGCCACAGACATTTAAATTACTAATATAATCTTTTATTCTTTTGAAAGAAAAAGTTGTTTATCAAATCTCATTTGTAAATAACAAAACATGTCTTTATGAAGTTGGTGAATGAAATTCAAATAGTGTATGATATAGATTTGTCCCATTCAATGAAAATCAAATAATACAAGATAAATCTTTGTTCGGACAATTCGGGTCTTCAAATTACTATCCCATGTACATGATATCTCCCTGCGATGCACTTAAATTTTTGACGAGATGTCATTTTGACAGTACAGAAGGTGTGGTGTATAAATAGACTATTCTCACTTATAACAAAATGCTTATTGCATAGATACCTTTTAATATCGTCAGAATAGAGATATGATCTAAATTAAGACATTTTACGCATTTTAATCCTTGCTTAAACAGTTTCTCCTATAGGGAAGTCCAATATGAAATATTTTGATGGGTTTTCTTTTCACACCTTTAATATAATGGAGTGGAATTTATATAAGTGATAATGATATTACTAAGATCAACATGCCAAGTTTGATTGAAGTAATATGAGTTTCTAACTAATATGTGGAGTGCAAACATTCCTGTGTGTTTTAATACTTAAAAATATATATATTAAAATGATCTTCAAAACCTTAAATATTTTCTCCTTAGACATGTATGCTTTTACCCTCCCACTAAAAATAATATTTGCTTTGATGGATAGTACTCATTCAGTTATCAATTTTAAGGAAAATCCTGTCTTTTTCTCATTGTTAATTAAAATTTATTGCAATTATCTATATTAAAATCATGAAAATTATACCACATGCAAGGTGTCAGTTTATAATCGTAACTTTTTTCTAGTTTTTTTTTTCCTACAGTTTACTGATTAAATTGTATATGATCATTTTGATTATCCCTTCCTTGAGATTGCATTCTATTAATATGACATTTGTATAAACCTTCTAAACTATAAGAATAGATCATGATGGTATTCTGCATGGTCCTAGACCATTCATTTGCCTGTCCAGTGTCTTAAACTTTTATTACATATTAAGCAGCTTCTGCATTTTAGAATGATTTGATATATGGTCTGATATTTTATGATGATGAACATAGAACTTTTGTCAATGTCTATCTCATCTAACACACCATTTTTATGTAGGCTTTTCATTACACAGTTATCACAAACATACCAGATAAAAAAAAATATACTTTCCTTTTTGTAGTTACCATGCAAGGTTTCTTTAAGAAATTATTATTGTATTAAAAAAAGCAGTCAATGTCCATGCAGATTTATTTTTTAAAGATAGTATTGAAAGGAATTCTATCGACCATCCCTATAATAAGTAAAATCACTAAAATACTGAACTCCGAGAAAAATTCAAAAAGGAAAGTCCCTAATCAAATGGCAAAATCAAAATCTCAAACACATCAAACGAAAGGGTAACAACTGCCATATTCTTGACTTGGTACAGGCACTTTTAAATTTCTGTTTAAGGCACCCGCATGCAAACAATGATAATGTCACATGATAATTGTTCTTCAAATTAATACAGATTTATTTGTTTAATAGGATGCCAGTGTGACATTGATAAGAGAACTAAGATCAGAGATTGACAGACTTAAAAATATGCTGTCAACTTCACAAATGGTAAGTTGTCTTCCCCTGGGTTTGTTGGTATTTTTCTACTCCATAATCCACAGTTTCAGATCTAAGGCACTTTAAGAAATTTAATTGTCCATTTTTCCATGTTTAAGTGTATGCATATTTGGTACATATTTGATTTTTCTCAGATTTCTTTAAAAATGTTAAGCAAAATTCATTTTTCATAGTTGTGAAACTGTGAAATAAAAAGAGATAAATTTGGAAATTATCCATTTAAGATTAGCTGGAATGAAATAGATGATTGTAGGGCTTAAAGAAATGTTTTGCTTGCAAATGTATAAAATGACACAATATTTAGGATCGGTAGAGTGTCTTGTCTGCTTTATTGTTTAAGCTAGATAGAGCATTGTTATATATGCTATAGTGTCTTTATTGTCTGTCTATATATATCTTGCAAGGTAAATTATGGTATTTGAAATAAAAGTTGCAAATATTTTAAAAATATGTGATGGATTACTTCATTTGCAGCATCAGCCTCGTTTGCACAAATCCCCCAAATTTTTACAAATGTTTGTTTAATGACTAACTATATATGACTTGAATATGACAATAATGAATGCTGTGAATAATTTAACAAAGATATTGACCACATACAACCATTATTTACTTGAATAAGCAATTTGAAAATAATTCAGGGATTAAAGGTTGCTATGGGATGCTATAGACAAAATTCAGGGATGTTAGCTTTCCAAAAGATGTAATTGACAAAATAATTTTTTAAAGAAACTAAATTGTAGATCAGTAGATAACACAAGCTAGATTAATCATTAGAGCTTATGCATGTCTTGGCTAGATATAGAATCTTGTATTACAGGGGTTTTATCCTACCAGTGATGTGATGTATGTTGTTCCATTTCAAAAATTGCACAGAGAGGTAACAAATTCACTTATAAAAACTTAAGGATGCACTTGTAAAAGCTTAATAATTCATTTCAATGTATATTTGTTTGGACAAAAATCATAGTATTTTGTTGTGTGTGTATAAATGCAATGCTGTCCATAATGGAAATGATAAATATTCTTATTCTTTTATATGTATAATATAATTGAATACTCCATCAATATACATTTTCTGCAAAGAATTATATGTAAACTATATATCAATTGAAGCATTCATGGAGTTTATAACTGATCAAGTGAAGAAAAAATATCTTAAAAAATAATTAATTTCATGCTTAATGAAAGTAGTTTTTACTTTTTTACATTTTTTTTATATTTATTAGATGATTTGTTTCATGACATCCATATAGAAATATTTTGTTTAAATAAATGCATTCGATTTTGAATTGCATTTAGTTGTAGTGTATAGTCCAAGGGAGGTAATTCAGTTTTCCAACCAATAATTTTCAGGGAGAAAGCATGCTTCCTATTCAAGATTCAGGTCAAGCTCTTGAACAACAATTGCAGCTTCAAGAAGACAGGGTAAGTTTTTTTCTGATCATCAAGATTGATAAAAATCGTAAATATAGAAAACAACCAGCTTAAGATGGTACCTAACACTACAGGGAGATAACTCTGTAAAATCAGCTAAACGTTTTAATTACGTTGCGTTGTTAAGGGAATATTAAGCTTCTCAATGATCAAAATTAGTGTTTGTCAAACTGCTATATAACCAGTATCATTTTTCTGATAAATTGGTTGGTTCAAATTTTTTGGAATTTTTATATTTTTGTCAAATGGTCAAAGTAAATACTTCGCTAAAATTTTATGAAAATTAAACGAGCCAAATCAGTTTTAGTGAAGGTGTTGGGTACCACCTTAACAGTTAGCAGTCTATGACTGAAAATTATCAGGTATTCTCAGTTATGACAGTTATCAGAATGTCACCAAAATGATAAATGATAATTAAATTGAAAGTTAATGAATTTTTCAGTATCAATATGTTATTGACTTTTGATTTTGACTTCTTGATTTTCCAACCAATCTTTATGAACTCTTTTCAAAAGGTCAGAATTCTTTTTTATTTGTATATTTTCTAAATTGGTTAACCAACATGTAACTTTTTGCAAAAATTCCAGAGATAAAAGGACAAAAATATTCATTTCATTACAAATTATTGAATAATAGGTGCCTGCTGGATGTATCAAGATGTACTTTATATTTCTCTTGAAAACATTGACGATAGATACTAAAGATCCTGCTATTTCCAATTCTTGATTTAACACCTTGTAGTACATGTAGTAATATATAAATGATTATACTTTTTATTATTTAAGTGCTAGTGTCTCTCAATGAAATAGCACTTATTTATAAAAGTATTTACCTTAGAGAACCCAAAAATCTTAACAACACTAGTTCAAGACTTCAAATTTAGTATTTATCTACATTTGAGATGATATTTTTAGGCAAACAAATTGACTCAAACCTGGATGGATAAATGGATGGAGGCACATGAAATTATCAAGGTAGTTTGATTATAATTAACAATCTTATTTCCTTCAAATTGCTACTAATCTTTTTATTTTAATGTCTTCTTTCAATTTTTAGAATATTTATCATGTTGATATAGGAGTAGAAAAGACCTTATTTTTTTTTGCTTTGTATTGTTTTTCATAACATAAGCATAATAGTGTGAGTCAATGAAGAAAAAAGTACTTTTAAAATTTCAATTTAGAAATTTAAATTTTTCAATAGGACATAGTCTGAAGTAAGTTTTTGTATGGTAAAAAATGTTATAAAAGTTTTTGTTGTTATAGGAATCTGATCTGAGTATTAGAGGACTCAATAAAGCCAGTTCCATGGGAGTGTTGATCGATTCACAAATGCCACACTTGATTGGAATGGACAGTGATATTCTTAGTACGGGAGTTATTATATACCATCTAAAGGTAGGACCACTAATACAACATTTGATCTTGAAAGATGTGAAATTCTCATAAGTTATTATTACTGTGGATTCATATTTATACCCCCGCTTTAAAAAAGGGGGGGTATACTGTTTTACCTCTGTCCGTCCGTCAGTCCGTCCCATGAAACTTTCGTCACATTTTTCTCAGGAACTACACATCCACCCTTTCTGTAATTTGGTATCAACATTTATATATGTCAGCCATACCGTGTGATGCGTTTTCAGATTCATCACTTGACAACTTCCTGTTTACCGAACACTTGTCTGATTTTACACATGATAGCCAAGTTGAAAATTTTCGTCACATTTTTCTCAGAAACTACAATACAAGGATTTCTGAAATTTGGTTTCAGGATTTATATAAGTCAGCTATACCGTGTGATGCGTTTTTAGATTCATCACTCGACAACTTCCTGTTTACCGAACACTTGCATATTTTTACACTATTAATATTATCCACTTGCGGCGGGGGTATCATCAGTGAGCAGTAGCTCGCAGTTTCACTTGTTTTTCATGGAGCACTAATTTTGATGGATTATTAGATCACGGTTCTACATATGGTCATATTTGAAAATATTCCATTGGTATTTAAATAAGGATACTTACAAATTTTCAGCTATATGGAGTGAGAATAATGTTGATGTTTTTTTTTTCAAAATAAAATGTCATAATTCCATAATTCTCACAACTCTATCCACACCAAGTTTAAACCTGACTTTTACCAGTTGCATCAGTTGACTAGGATTAGCCAGTTTGCTTATAAAGTTTGTTATTCTCTCCAAGAACACTGGTTTCATCTACCTATATGAACTTAGGGACAACATCAAAAGTTCAATGTAGGATAAAAAACTTAATTCGCATAGTTTTTGTCACTGACCCCCCTCCACCCCCCCCCCCAAGGTAAAATCGATTTTGGATTAACAAAACTTGCAGCAATAATGACTGACCCCCCCCCCCCCCCCCCCAAACTATTTGATTTAAGTTTTTTATCCTACATCAATCTTTTGATGTCGTCCCTTACCATCATGATCTAGCTAAGTGTGTTGAAAGTGGTGTTAAACAGCAACAATTCATCAGTCGCAATCAACAGTTTAAATTGTTTATATATGTTCACATACCTGCTGCCTAGGCAATTTTCTTTATTGTTATCTTTAGGAAGGAAAGACTTTGGTAGGCAGAGAAGATGCTAAAAGAGAGCAGGATATAGGTAGGTTAACAATACAGTAAAAATATGCATAACAATCAAAACTACAAGTGTAAACATAGGCTACAAATATTGTCAGTACTAAAGGCAAAATAATTCAGAGAAGGTAGAAATTGTTAAGGTAGATCATAAGTAAATCTTTTTTGAGACAGAATTTTCTTATACTTAGCCAGAATGAAGATTTTAATATGCTCTTTTCAAATATATAATAAAAAGTAGGGGTCACCGTGCTATTTTTCAAGCTATGAGTCGTTGAAAATTGCCTAAATTTGGTTAGATTGTTAATGGAAAAACACAATTGTGTGCATAAAAAATAATCTATGAGATAGAATTTTCAAATAAATTGTGAAAAGATAGGTTTTGTAATATGTTTTAAGAAAATAAAAATAAAAAATGGTGTCACCGAACTTGTTTTCTTGCTACAAGTAAAAAGAAAAAAATTCCCTATCTGTCCAGTATAATTTTTTTACTAAAAGAGTTATCTTCCCTTAAATGGCTCATTTGAAAAAAAGGATTCAAAAAGCAAAATAAAATGATATTTGTTTAATTATTTTGAATTATACAATAAATTGCCAAGTTTTCTTTATATTATTAGACAGTCTAACCATCAAATTGCAAATCTGTCTCCAAATTTGCAGATTTAGGCAAATAACTAGACCGATTTTTTACTGTGATTGTTCAATCCAAGATGGCGGTATACCATGAATCTACCTTAAATGTATAATTTGTGTTTAGACTAGTTGAAACTAAACGCAGGATCTGCTATGCATCTCTGAATTTTGTATCTTGAAAAAAGCCACAAATGCCCACCTACCCGCTCAAAAATAGATGAACTTACAGGGTGTCATGATTAAATAATTTTATGTAAATAAGGGTACCGGTACATGAAAAGTTTAATTAGGTTTTAAAAGACCAAAACTCATCAACTGAACAACTTATACCTGAATCATCTTCTTGTTTTCAACTATGGCCATCAACAATTTGTAGAATGTAATTGTATGTCAGGGCTGCTACATAAATACTTTTTTGGAAGAGGATGTGTTGGAAGGCACTAATTAAGTCAATCAGCCATGCATAAAATTTTAATTGATAAATTTCAATAATTGTTCTGGCTCTCTTTCAACCTATCAAATTGTTTTAAAAGTGTTTTGTTGACCCCCCACCCACCCCACACACCAAAATAATTCAAGGACAGCCCTTACACGTTTGGTTAATATGTAATTTAGCTCTCTTCTGGTTAACACATATGTCCTATCTTTTATGGTAATATTCTATACAAAACACAAAAAAGTCTTCAAAAGCTAACCAAACCTGTAACAGACTTATTAAGAAGGAATAAAGTTACTATACTGCTAAGTCATTAAGGATGGCATATTTTGGATTTGATATTGATTCACTCATAGGGTCTTTGAATCAGAAATAAACCTATTTATACTCAAACCAGTTGTTAGTATGATACAGGTTATGTTCTTCTCATATATTTTATTATAAAACACTCTTCTGGTTTATCATGTATGTTCAAATGAACTAGTTCTTACCCTATGTGATTGCTAGAGAGCAGTGAATTGATTTCATGTAATTTCCTTTATATGATATCGTGTTACATTATACAATTCATCAATTATTTATCTAAAATTGAACCTTATACTGATTTTAAATTTCTTGTTTGATTTAATTTTTGAATTTTATTTGAATTTAATTTTCTTTTCCTTTTATCTCATGTCATTATTTGATATTTGTCAGAAACATTTTATGATAGTTGTAGAAGTTTAAATATTTTATTGTTAAAAACAAATAACATTTTAAGTATTATAGTGTTAAAAGCAAACAGAAAGATAAAGGACTGTCACAAAAAACATATTTTCAATTTGTTTTTCAGTTCTGAGTGGTCCCGGGATTCAGAGAGAACATTGTTTAATCAAGAATGTAGATGGCAGTGTAACATTGTATCCAAACAGAGGCTCTCACTGTACAGTTAATGGACTGGATTGTAAGGCACCAGTTCTTCTTAAACAAGGTAAAATATTCTCTATATTAGTAACTAAAATACATTTTAAAAAATTTAGTCTCTTGGTGTTGTCTCATTTGAAAGAGTAAGATCTTACATGTACTACCCTAATTATTTAAAAGTGTGAGTTTGGTTCACCAAAGGAACATTCAATGCGAATAAGTTATTAGCCTTTGGTCAGAAGGTTATATTTTAGGCTTTTTATAAATTTTTGCTCCATCCTTACATATGACCTATTTTAATTCGAATTATTCATTAAATTGCAAATTTGCCCTCTTATCAAATTTGCTCTGAAATAAGAATTGGAAAGGAGGGCCTTTATTTGACTTTAGAGAAATTTCTTCTGTCATAATTGTCAGAATATTGTCTTTTGTTATAACTTATAGAGTTCTCATGTCCACATACAAAATCTTGACTTCAGGCATTTAGAGCTTGACAACATTTTGTATACAACATTTGATGCCATTCTTGCCTGTTTATGTGGCTTCTAGATGTGTTTTCTTTGTGCCGTTGGGTTGCTGTATGATTCAAATTAACAATAGGAATTGTGTTTATTTTCAGGTGATAGTGTTATACTTGGAAAGAGTCAGATGTTTAGGTTTAACAACCCTGCCGAGGCAGCTGTACTCAGGGAAAGAAGAGCTGTAAGTACTTTGCAAAATATATCAGCCACTATTTGTTTTGATTTTATTATTTTTCCTTGGGTACCAATTTCAACAATTTTGAGGGTGTTGGTAAACCATAAATTTAAAAGTTAATCAAAATACAACTTTTCTCTAGGCTTGCAAAACCACAAAATTAAATATCAACAAAAAATATACTTTTTCCTCAATCCCCAAAAAATTGGTACCAATAAAAAAGAATTATTTTACAGTTTCTGGTATTATATTGTATTCTTGGATCGGTTTAAGCTGATATTTTGTATATCTTTAAACAAAACAGTTTCGAAAACTATATATCCTTGAAAACTATCATATAAAGGTATGTGGAAGAAAGTAGAAATTTGATATTGTAATATTTCAAAGAAAAATGACCCCTTTTGTAAGATACTCAAGAAGTCGTCCTCTACCAATAAACCTGATAAGGGTTTTTGTCTGTTTTGCAGTCTCAAGAATGTTTGTTAGATGAGCCAACAAGTCCATCTTACATGGAAACTGACCAACATAGAACTGTAACAGCTAGCAGAACTCACTGGTAAGCCATCACTTAAACATAACTACAAATATACACTAAAGGGACATAAATCCTCCTCGTCTAATATTATGTCCAAAAATTATGCTATTTAAAAAAAAGTTTCAATTGTTTTCTGGAACATTGATCACTGTGTTAAATAGTGAGTTGTTAATTAACTTAATTTCACCGGAGTGGCACAATGAAAATAATTCATTTACTTTGATATGTTTTTATATTTACAATGAAGATTGCATCTCAGATTCATAAAAACTCCTTTTAACATATGAATTATCATAGATGATGATTCATAGCATTTTCCCATATGCACTAACATGATTTTTGTCGAGCCTTCGACTTTAGTCGAAAAAGCGAGACTAAGCGATCCTACATTCCGTCGTCGTCGGCGTCGTCGGCGGCGTCAACAAATATTCACTCTGTGGTTAAAGTTTTTGAAATTTTAATAACTTTCTTAAACTATACTGGATTTCTACCAAAGTTTGACAGAAGCTTGTTTATGATCATAAGATAATATCCAGAAGTAAATTTTGTAAAAATAAAATTCCATTTTTTCCATATTTTACTATAATTGGACTTAGTTTTTTCTGCGGGGAAACAAAACATTCACTCTGTGGTTAAAGTTTTTTGAATTTTAATAACTTTCTCAAACTATCCTGGGTTTGTACCAAACTTGGACAGAAGCTTGTTTATGATCATAAGATAATATCCAGAAGTAAATTTTGTAAAAATAAAATTCCATTTTTTCCGTATTTTACTTACAAATGGACTTAGTTTTTTTCTGCGGGGAACCATTACATTCACTCTGTGGTTAAAGTTTTTAGAATTTTAATAACTTTCTTAAACTATCCTGGGTTTGTACCAAACTTGGACAGAAGGTTGTTTATGATCATAAGATAGTATCCAGAAGTAAATTTTGTAAATAAATAAATCCATTTTTTCCATATTTTACTTTTAAATGGACTTAGTTTTTCTGCGGGGAATCATTACATTCACTCTGTGGTTAAAGTTTTTAAAATTTTAATAACTTTCTTAAACTATCCTGGGTTTGTACCAAACTTGGACGAAGCTTATTTATGATCATAAGATTGTATCCAGAAGTAAAGTTTGTAAATAAATAAATCCATTTTTTCCATATTTTACTTTTAAATGGACTTAGTTTTTCTGCGGGGAACCATTACATTCACTCTGTGGTTAAAGTTTTTAAAATTTTAATAACTTTCTTAATTAAACTATACTGGGTTTGTACCAAACTTGGACAGAAGCTTATTTATGATCATATTAGATTGTATCCAGAAGTAAAGTTTGTAAATAGATTACTCCGTTTTTTCTGTAATTTACTTTTAAATGGACTTAGATTTTCTTACAATCATAAAATAGTAACAAGAGGAATATTTTTATTGATTTTTTTCCTCATTATTGTTGAGCCTGCAATTTACAGCAAAAATAGGCGAGACACTGGGTTCCGCGGAACCCTTACAAATTTTATCAAAAGTTGAGTGATAACTGAATCATCTGCTAAAGTGTGATTGGTGATTAAATGAGGAATAACACAAATAAAGTTTGAATCATTCCATAGTTCATGCTGTTTTTGAAACATAAAATAACAGATGCCATACTTGTTTAATGCAATAATAGGCAAAGAGAGACCAGATTTATAAGCAATGTTATGGATTTATGTATTTTTAATGGTGATGTTGAAGTATCGTATGATATAAAGGAAAAAAATGAAATTATAATTAAGAATATTTAGAATCTCTTGTTTTTATGATAGAAATTGCATGGGAAAACCCTTAATCCTTAAGCATGAATTATATTACAAAAGATAAATCCTTTTTCCAGGTCTTTTTTCAGCTATCCTTATTTCAGCATTTAATTCAACTTTTGATGTCAGATTTTTCTTCCTAGTGGAAACTTTTAGCTCTACATTCTGAAAAAAGTATTCTTCGACTAATATTTTTCAGATACAAGATTTCTTTTATAATATCATAAAAAAGTAATTAAAACAGTAATTTTTCATACAAATCATACAAGAATGAAAATGTGAAAATTAAAAACAATTTTTAATTGAAATTAGATTCTTAAAATTAACAGGACAAGTTTATTGAGTCGATATTTGAAGTAATGAAAATTTGAAGTTTGACATCATTAGTATTCAATTTAAGGTGTTTTGCATGTTTTGTGGGGATTTTAACATGCACTTTGTTTTCTGTATAGTTTGTATGCTTCCACCGAATTCTGGTAAGTAAGGACAGACAACTCTTTTATCTGGCCTCTTTCTGGGTTTTGCTTCTTTTAGTTATAACCCTTGGTGTTAGCATTTTTTTTGTTTAGTTTTAAGCATGTGCATGAAAAAAGCTTAACCCATCCTTGTGACTATCATGATGTGTCCTTAAACTACATTAAGTCAGACTGTTGAACTAATCAGATGGTTTTATGGCTTATTTGAAATCAGATGCATGTAATATTCATAAACTTTGGTACCCTAGATACTAATTTAAGTCATCAATTGCCCCAAAATATTATTGGTAGAAGTTAATTCTAACTGTTTATCATTATATGAAGAATGCATGCATTTTAGGTTGACTGCCATATATATAAAGAAGATTTTGTCTGCGTTGTAGTTATAAAATGTAGTATTTTTAATAGACAATGAATTAAAGAATGATTTAATGTGTATTGTTTTATTAGATTTAAGTCTGTGTTTATTGATTTATTTATGGCTATTTAAAACAAAATGTAAGGGAAGGGGTAGGAAAGCTTTATTCCCAAGAGCTGCCACCGATAGGATTCAGAGAAGTTTTTTTAACACTAATCAGTCAGTGTATTTGTGTTTTAGAAAAGTTTTCTGAATTCTACCACAAATGTTTTGTTCAAAACTCCTTTATATTTTTTTCAAGAATGGCCCTAATGAATACAAGAAGATTTCATTTATACTATATATTGTTTATGATCAGCATTATTTGTATGCTCTTGGTTGAGTTTAGCAAACTGAAAGTTTATATTGCAGGTTGCAGGTATATACACATTTACATGCCAATTAAACTACATATTTAATATGTGCACAAGGTTAATTATAAACAAAAATATATTAGTTCAAAGGGTAAGATTTTTTGTACACCCATCAGATTGTCAGAACCTGAATGTCATTTATATCTGATGTAATTATTTTAAAATTTTCATCACACCAACACCCCATCAAATCTCCTGCTGTATGGCAGGCACAGTATAAAGGGATGTGGACAGTTTGTCTTGGTACTTCCATCTCCTTTTTGTTTCTTTACCCCTTTTCTATCGTCATTTGCTTCTGAACTAGTAGACAGAATTTCCCAAAACTTTTACAGAATCTTACACACACTATGTAAATATGCACCTTCCATTTCAATTCTTCATCCCACTGAATTTTTTTCGTTCACTTTGGCATGATATGGACTTTTGTCATATGTGCACACTACAAGAGACATTTTTTATAAGCATCTCATAAATTCCTAATCAGAATCAATTGAAATCTACACAATATAGTGCTATTGTACTCCTCTAAAAAAAATATTCAATCAGTTTGTGTGTTACATAGCCTGTGCTATTGCCTTATCCGGGGATGTACACATTTTTGTATCATCAACTCCTCCAAGATCATAATATTTGAACTGTCTCCAAATCTGAACTATATAATGCAATTGTGCACTCCATATTTTGTATTTTTATCTGAGTTTTATTTGGCGTTTTCCAAAGAAAATCATACAATGTATAAGCTTTACCATTGTTTTATGTTGGGCGGTAGAATGTCATCTTGTGAGCTTTGCTTGCAATATTTTTAGTTAATTCAATATTTTAAACAGTTTTGATATAGCATGAAAAGACAACTTTGCTAGTGTCTTGGATTATTTTAGTGCATGTTTGAAATTAATTTTTAGTATTGAGTTACTCCCCTTGCTTCAAGTGCAAAAGATATAGTTCATAATTGTTAGCCTAATAGCTATTTTGATATTATGTTTTTCATTTACTGTTGCTGATGCTTAAAATCAAGAACAACCAATGGCTTTTGTTATCTTTTAAAGTGTGCACTATTGTTATGTTTTTGTGTGTGTGATTTTTGCTATGTTTTTATGAGTGCACTGTGCAACTCTTTATTTTAATTTTTGTATATTTGAAAAAAAATAGACTATAGTTGTACAATTACTATACTTTTTTTAAGAGGAGGGCAGGAACTTTTTACGGACTGTTGGGATCGGGTGTTTTAAGCTCGGGATTTTGTGATTGAACCTTTCAGGATCTGGGGTTTCTTTTTCAAATTTCGGGACCTCAGGATTTCATGTTTTTAAGCCGGGATATTGGGAACAGGACCCCTTCCACCCACCCCTCTTTCAACTTATTGTTAGATATCAGGAAAACAGGAAAAGTGCTATGACATGAAGTTGAGAAAGTTAAGTGATTTAAGAACTGAATCAGCCAAATTGTCTTACATGAGACATTTTTTTTCTTGACTTCCATTTGCTCTCTGTAATTTTTTTCCAACATTAAACATTTTTGGGACCAAATACTGAAGGAAGGTATGTTTTTACCGGCACTGGAGGAAGACTTGATCAATCAGTCTACTGCTGTGAGTACTGCAACCATGGTCCAATAAAATATAACTTATAACTACTGAAGACATTTTTAGATATAAAACTATTATTCTCAATAATTTGAGGGCAAATTTGTTATTGAACTATTTTGTTGATTTTTTTTGATTTTTTTTTCCTGGTTTGACCAAAGTTTGTCAATGTTTCTTCATCATACTAGAAAATCACATAACAGTAATTAAACAGTTTTCATTTAGATTATTTGGAAATTGATTAATAATACTGTACAAGCAAATATGAACCATTCTTCTCTTTTTGTACTTTTTTCTTGCATTTTTGACTTAATTATTTACATTTGCAAAAAAAAAAAAAAAATAAATAAACTGAATTTGTTTATAAAGGTGATTTTCATGCAAATCAGGAAGCTTGCTTAATCTTGTTTTTTTGCACTTTTTTTTATCCATGTAAACAATGATTGTTTATAATTACCCTTGTTGAATAATCCTTACATATTTAATGGACTGTATTGGTTTTGCTAACTGCTGGGATTTGATGGGCTCCTACTGTTAGTAATAATTGAACAACATGGATTGATTTTTTATATTGAACAGATAATTAGAATAGCTACCTTGACAATCTACCTTGACAGGTGTAAATACAGGTGTTTTATCTTTCAGTTTACAATTGGAAAATCAGTACCAGTCTGAAACAGAGAAAATAGAACGAGCAAAGTAAGTATGATTAATTAATACTTATTTAGTGACGTTATTGTTGTCTTCATTTAAATAAGTATTGACAAGTTTCTGTCGATTTGTTTTATTGTAATTTAAAAACCGGTACTGTTATAGTTTAGTGCTTGATTGGTATTGCTGCTTTCCTGCTTCCTGTTTCACCTTTCCTTTGACTCTTTTTGACTGGTACCTTGCAATTGTTGTAAAATAATTCTGCTACTTTGTTTTAATTTTTTTCAAGCAGAGTACAAACTTATATAATTTTTTTAGGATAGTCAAACACTTCTAAAATAAGATTAAGATTTATGGGACCATATGGTCACACAATTACTATCATTGCTATTCATTTATCCTAGTACTAAATTTTTAAATTGCCATAGTTCAATTCTTACCCTTAATCTGGCTGTAACCAAGAAGGTATCATGCTCTGAGACTAGTCCTCAGTTGATAATAAAGTCCTACACCATGTTCACTTTTCTTTGCCTCTACTTAACTAAAATATATTTTTATCGTAACCCTAACTTAATTTGAAGTTCTGGTACTTTAGTGGGCCTTTGACTATTATAGTTGTATATTTGCTGTAAATGGCACCCTGTTTTATTTTACTACTATTCATTATCAATACCACAGAGAGTAAATATTACATATTTTACAACATGATTTGTTTATAAACATTTCCCATTAACCTTTTAAGTTTATGTCTTATTTGACAGTTTTAAGATTTAAATATTTAATTGAATTTTGAAAGAAAAACTTATTATGGCATTTAGTGATATGGAAATTATGTAAAAAATTAAATATTTTAAAAAAATGTTGTCAACTCATGCTTGGGATAACTTTTTCTATATGGAGAATATGTGAAAGGATAAATCATAAGTTGTATAGTCTATAATGTCGTTATATAATGATGGTTCTAGCTCATTAAGGTAAGATAAAATAGTTTATTATAAGTCTTTCTAAATTCTTCAATATGATAAATGGTTTTAAACTAACTTTAGGATTTTCAGGATTTTATCCTTTCTTTGATGAGATTAGGAAGTTATATCTGTAAAATTTGATGTCATGCTGGCAGGGAAGCTTATAGGTAATGAATGAAAAATCTCTTTTACCTTCTATTCTTATTAATAATATAAGTAAAGAAATACAAAGATTTCTATGGAAACTGTTAAATTATTTATAAAGTTCAATAATGAAATCAATACCCCCAATTACGTACCATTGTTCTATTATATAAAGGATTTATAACAGATAAGTCTTATTAATTCATGGAACCATCCAATCTTTATGAACAATAAGGTTATTACCTTAAGCAGTCAATTTAAATCTCAACAAGTTAACTTTCAGAAGGTTGTTAATTTATAATAAAAATACACTTGAGAAATGTATTACTGTTAAAGGATACCCTTTGCCAGATGATAAGAGGGTTCCTATTGATCTGTAAAGTTTTTATGTTATACATACCTGGATTATATACCTATATACCTGCAGTTGGTTATAGGTGTTGACTTTAAACCTTATTTATATCATCTATAACCGGTCACGCTATGTAATATGTACTCCAGGGGGACAAAATGTATAATTCATTATCCAAACTGATTGTTTTCGGATATTCTTCTGCATGGCCATGTTTCCTTGGCGAAGGGTAAGTTCTAGCACATTTTAAGGTTGATAAGGGCTGAATTTTATCTACCGCTTATAAAACTTTATATACTTTATCAGGTATAAAATTTATATGTATAAGTTAAAGTACACATTTTACTGAACTAAAAATGCTTGAATGGCAAAAAATCAAAAGTGCACAGTTAACTAAGTTCATGAAGTTGATTTGTTATGAATTGGGAAGGGGGTTAAAATACGAAAAAAAATGTTTATATTTTGTAGACACTGTAAGATATTATATATTATCACACCAGGTGTAAATTAGGCCTCAATCCCTTTGCATGGATTTTATAAACCTCTATGGATTCATAGGGGGTCAGTAGCGAACCATATAACCTACAATGTGGGTCTAATGATATTTGTTGGTCCCCCGCTGACATTATCAAATTTACCGTTTGTAAGATTTATAAACTTGTATGTGCTTCAAAAGTTTGACTTATTTTACTTAATGTATAAAAACATCAAAGTTCATTTGACAGGTTGACTATGTGGGAAACCTGTTCAAAATTTATTGCCTAAAATTTGACATCCTAGTCAGTTGTAGAATTTTACAATTCTTTGAGGTGTTATAACTGTCAAAATTTGAAATTCCTTTTTTATTTATGAGACATATTTAGATGTAACAATACAAATATTAGGGGTCATATTTATCTTGAGTGATTAGAAAGTCAGTTAAAATGGTCAATTACTTTCTATTTAAAGTCAAGATAAAAGAAAAATTTTCACTGTTACATTTTATATGTTGGGACCTTTAATCCAGAGACAGATTGAAATATCAGATAGAGACGTTAATCTTTTACTAGCCATTCTTTACAATAGAAAGTCCCGCCCAAATATTGTTTGTATATTAATTGTAAATACTTTACTATTAATGGAAAATAAACAAAGAGTCATGTAAGAATGATTGATAGCTATCTTGTTTAATTTGAAATGATTTTTTTAAACTATCCAAAACACTGTGAATTGAGTTCTGTCCCTTTAATTATGATAGAGTCTCATTCAGAATTTTCAGTACGAAATAAGCAGGTTTATAATTTAGAAAAATCAAACATCTTAATTCCATGTATGACTTTGTTTTTTTATTCATTTGTACAAAATACCTTAAATAGCAAGTTTCATTAAAAGATATTTAATGTATGGCCAACTTTAGACCTATGAAAAAAAAATGTGCATATGTTTTGACGTTTATTACTGAAATTCATTGCTATATGCTCTGTACTTTATAAGCATTGTTGTATATTTCGTAAAAATCAATCAAAATTTCCTTTATTAGTATAAGAAGGTTATCATAAATGTAGGTTATTTCTAAGGTAATAATACAGATTGATAAGTAGAGGTCTAATTTATTCACATTTTTGCATGCATAAGAGTTTACAAACACTTTGAAGGAGTCATAAGAAATTTAGAAAATGTAATGTCAGGTTAACCTTACTGGCTAATGAACTGTAAAGAAATTTGTTTTTGTTTGTACAATTACATTGTTTTCAAATTTCAATGTTTATTTTAGGGAAGAGTTGGAAAGGTTAAAACAAGAACATTTACAAGCTGAGGAACAAAGACAATTGAAGGAGGAGGAATTGTGGAACACTCATAATCTTCATTTACATGAAATAGAAGAAGAAAGGAAAAGATTGACAAAATTAAAGGAGGAGACATTCATACAGAGACAGAAAGCTGATCAGGAGCTACAGTATTCTAGAGAGTGTCTGGAGAAAGAAAGAGAAGCTTGTAAGTATTTGAAAAACTTCACAATTCAAGTAAAAAGTAACATCACAAAAATACTGAACTCGAAGGAAAATTCAATCTTAAAGTCCCTAATCAAATGGCAAAACCAAATGACAAAACATATCAAACGAATGGACAACAACTGTCATATTCCTCACTTGGTACAGGCATTTTCAAAGTGGTTGATTGAACCTGGTTTTATAGCGCTAAACCTCTCACTTATATGACAGTCACATAAAATAGACTAGTTTTTGCACTGAAATGCAATGTAAAATTCAAGGCATATTGGACCTTGGATCTTGATATAAGACAGGGCTCTTCAGATTTTTGCAATATATGATAGATATGTGGTTTCCAATTTCCCAAGCCAGCATAAAAAAAAGTGTTCAAATATAATTTGTAGCAAGACCAGAATATATACAAAAAAAAAGTAGGTAGCAATCACCAACAAATTGATTTTTTAATGGTATTAAATTGATTCTTTATTGTATGGCTACAAATAAAACAACTGATGAATCTAATTTTATTGTAAGGTATAATATAAGAGAAATAGAATCTTTGGTGAATCCATTTCAAAAATTATTAATCCTCTTTCAAGCTCATTTGGTGAAAACAAAAATGAGTCAAGTTCAAACAAGTCATTAAGATTGAATTTTCTGACACTAATTGGGAATAAACCTTGGCAGAATAAAATAGATATTTAGTTCTATATTGAAGTGTTTTTATATATTGCTCTGAAGTATCTTTATTTTTACAGTTTACCAGGAACTACAGAATGAGTTGTCAAAAATTAGATCAAGTAAATCCAAAAGTACAGACGATGATTCAGTTTTCCCTGAGGACATAGACCCTAGTGAAGTTTATATTGACATTATTAGAAGAAGGAAACTTTCGGTTGAGGGTCAGCTTAAAACTATTGTTCAGAAAGAAATCCTGAGGACTTTTTCTCATCAAGAAACTGAAAAATCTCTTCGTAAAAAGACTGATGATTTAGAAGATGAGTTTGAATTTTCTAAAAATCAAATTGAAAACCAGTTGGTCAAGATTAAAGAAATAGAGGAACAATATCGACAAAGGGATGCTAAACAGTATACAGAAATAAACAACACGGTTAGTATATTTGATAGTCACTACATTGAGATGAAAAAAATGTTGTATTGTTATTAAGAAGATGTGGTATAAGCCAATGAGACAACTCTTAATCCAAGTCCCAATGTAAGAAAGTTAACAATTATAGGTCAAAGTATGGCCTTCAACACAATGTCTTTGGCTTACACTGATCAGTAAGCTCCGGATTAAGGGCCCAAAAATGACTTGTTTAAAACAACTCAAACAGGAAAAGCACCAGTCTATTGCATATGATGTAATGTTAGAATCGGTTCCTATCTTGATCTATGGGATGACCTTGAGATCAGTCATTGTTTTTGGTGGGGTTTGTGTTGCTGACTATAGTTTATCTTTGAAATGTTTTGAGGACTTGTTTGTCTTTTCGTGGAACCTTGTTTTTAGCCATGGCCTTGTCAGTTTCTCTTTGACTTTCAAATGTCCCCTTGGTATCTTACACATCTTCTTAAGACAGAAATGTGATATTATTTTCTGTTGGCCTTAAAATTTAATTCTTTCTGTAATATCAACAAACACTGTTGTCCTTTCCCATGCCATCTGAAAGCCAATACCAGAGAATGGCAAGGAATAGAAATCATAATTGAATTTCAGCAGGTGAAGATCTCAAAATCTTATTAAATAATTTAGTTTATAAAAAAGTTATGTCACAAAAGATATTACGCCTCAAAAAATTACAGTATTTCAAAAAAAGTCCTGTATAATGGTTAATTTTTAATGGGTTTAAAGTTTCTTGATTTCTTGGAACTACATATTGAAATGCAAAGTTAGTAAACATAAATCTTTTGCAAATTATCCCTCAACTTAATGCACTCCTAAAACAGAATTTCTCTCAAACAACAAATTTGGCACACAGTCAAATAGATATATAGAATAACCACTTACCATTGTCTAAGAAACTTTTATTTGGAAAATAAGGTTTGGTAGAAATTTGATATAAAAAGATTTTTTAAAGTCTTATAAATAAGAACGTCACACAAGATTGAAAGCAGTACTGCAGTAAATTGGAAAAGGTGAACCTTTAATTGATTGAAATTGATAGATATAATTTGAATTTGATAGAATTGTTTGATTTGCATGTAGTGCTTTATTTATTGTGGTTTAATTTGTATTGTATTTATATATGTTGTGTCTGCACCAGATCATAAATATTGATTGCGAAAGACAATAATAACATTGTTTTAAATTTTATAAAATCGATCATGGTTAATTATTGGGTGCATTTATAACAGACTTAAATAAACATGTAAATGAGGAAGACATTGAATTTACGATATGAAGCAAAATGTGATTATTTACAATTATTGGGAAAGAATTCTAATATAATTTCAAAAAAAATTGCAAAAGTTTAACATTATAAGTATTGGTTTGGATTTACATACTTTGAATAGCAGAAGTACAATTTACAATTACTGTGGATTCAGTTATTTTCGTTAATACCTATTTTCATGGATTGAAGAAATCGTATCAACTTTTTTTGTGATATACATTTTACGTGACTCTGTACTTATGTATCACGTCATACTTTGAACCACACTATTATTTTATTTATTATTATTACTTTAACTGCTAAGTCAGTGTTTGTTATATCTATTTTGCGTGACTGTATTTATGCATCCCGTCATACTTTGAACGACAAAATTATTTCATGTCTACCTGTGCGAATTTCAAACGCGCAATTTTACACCAGTACCCATACCCTCCTTCCTTGATGGGTGCATTTTACATAGACAAATATAATCGTATATTATAATCAAAATGAGGATGTTAATTTGATGTATGCCTTTTTGTGCTTCTTCGTTACATTTGTTGTTTTTATAGTGATTAAGATGATAACACAATGTTGACTGCTGTACCCCTATTTTTGACATTTTTACCTATTATGTCTGTTTGTTTTGTTCACGCATCGGTGACTATATAATGGAATTTGATGCGACTGTCATACAAGTGAGAGGTTTAGCTAGCTATAAAACCAGATTCAATCCACCATTTTCTACATTTGAAAATGCCTGTACCAAGTCAGGAATATGACAGTTCTTGTCCATTCGTTTTTGATGCGTTTTGTTATTTGATTTTGCCATGTGATTATGGATTTTCCGAATTGATTTTCCTCTGAGTTCAGTATTTTTGTGATTTTACTTTTTATTGGTGGGTTTGCTTAATTCTGCCAAAAAACTAATGGAAAATTTGTAATTTGTTGACTTTTAAATTTGAGGATCACCTTTACCAAGGAAATTAACAAAAGTAGGTATCCAATGAAAAATAATGGATCCTTAGTATGAATGTTTTATAACCAATTGAAAATTTATTTTGCTCAAAATAATTATAAAACAATCCTTCTTTTTTTCAGGAATTAGAATTGGATGAGATACAAGAAAGAGAGGAACAATTAGAACTGTACATAGAGGAGAAACAGGATCTTCTAAATGTGAAATCAGATAAGCCACGTCCACTTAGGACTGCTTGTAGTGTGGAGGTTCTTACTAACTTACCAGTAGAAACAGAGTTTGGTCAGAAGACATCTAGTATGTTAGCATTAAATCGAGGAAGTGCTGGTGATTTGCCCGCTATTTCTCATCAGTTTTCGTTGTCTTCCATGATGTCTGTTGATTCTGAGAGTACAGAATCTGATTTAAACAGTAGTAGCTCAGATAACAAAAGTAAATTAAATTCAGGTGCTAAGAAGAAAATATCGACAGGGGCAAAAAGTGTGACAGATAGACTGTATCAAAAGTCAACACCGAAATTCAAATATGAGCCGAAAACTAAAAAGACTCCACCGCCAGCTGCTGATAAAAACACAAGAGGAAGGAAAGGTTTACAATCAGACAGTAGTTCCTCTCATAGATTGAATGATAAAAATGGAACAATTAAGAATTCAACTCCTGAAAAGAGAAGGAGAACCTCTCCATCAAAGACTGATAGTTCTTCTGATGCATCAACTTCATGTGAAAGTCAAACTTTATCAAGGAGTGCTTCAAAACGACATGTGAAAAGTAGTACCTCATTAGCAAGTGTACCAGAAGCTGTTGGAGAGGAAGGAGATGATCAAATAATGCATTCTACTCCCGATATCTCACAAGTTGTTAGGAGGAGAAATAAAGGCAACAGAAGTAATGTTTTTGATGATGACTTTCGTAGACATTCTGAGCCAGCGGGAGAAGAATTGGCAGATGCTTTTGAAAAATATTCACAAGAAATGGAAAAAACAGGAGGTGTTGATAACTCTAATTATAGACATAGTGTAAGTCAGGATGAAAGTGTGTCAAATAGAAATAGTGTTGATATTCCGTCCGTCATTGTGTCGGATCATACTGATAATATAACATTCCTTAGCAGAGGGGTCATCAGTGCTCAGGGACAAGAATGTCAGGTTTCTATGGCTGTCTGTGAAGGAGGAGAAAGTGTAGTAGCTACGGAGGACATTGAAGGTCAACAAGAATTTTATGTTGCTATGGAGGACCATGCTGGTTTTATGGAATGTCAGTCGGACAGTACATCTCAGGAATCTTATATCGTCATAAAACCTGATGTGAAACATGAAAAAGAGGTTAAAGTAAATGATAACAATACAAATATTGATGAGGTTGTGAACAGGTCGGCCAACTTCACAGTTGATCTGATGCCAATTATAGATGTGTCATACTGTGAGGGAGAACCTTTCATTCCCAAGTCACATGACATTTGCCAAAACACACTTTCATCTGGCGTGGATAGGTCAGATATTCGAGAAAATAATTTGTATTGGACTCAAAATGCGGAATGTGTAGAACAAGAAAATAGTGAAATCATGATTCGAAGAGGAAGTAAGAGAGAGAATAAATCACATCCTACCTCAACTGTACCCTCAAAACAAAGAAAAAGTGGTCAAAATAACTATCAATGGCTAGTTAATGCTATTTCTAGCTTGAGTGAAGAAAAACTTTTGGATTTAGATTATGGTGAGGAAAATGAAAACTTGGAAGAAACAGATAAAATTGACAATGAATTCCATGGAAACAATAGTGAGTTTGAAACCGAAGGAAGTTGTGATGAAATCATTGAACAAGACAATGGACTAAGATGGGGTAGGAAGGCTCCAACAGGAGAAACACTTGTTAACGAAAATGAGGAAATTGATTATATAGATTCAAATGTGTCTAGATTGGATCAGGATTGTCTCAATGACAACAAGGAATATTATTCTGATTCATTAGATGATGATGAAGATTCGTTATATGGATCTAGACCAAGTGGGGATCAGGAGGAACCAATGAGTGATTCGTTAAATGGGTCAGGTGGAGAAGTAAGTGAAAATAATGGCGAAACAAATGAATACGGTATAGATAACCATGAAAATGGTGTCATTGAATATTTTTCTGACATTGAACCCGATTTAGAAAATGTTTTACAAGACGAGGAGATGGTACAAGAGTTGTCCGATTATGATGAGGTTGCTGATGATGATGATGATGACATGATGGAAGAACGAGCGCAGATCTATATACAATATCCTATGGACTTCCCTGGTAGTTTGTTATACAGTATTAAAGAAGAATCTGTCCCAGCATCGCCTGATTTGTCAGAATCAAAAGATTTCAGTTCTGAATTAAGTTATGATGGCGATCAAACACTTGAAGATGATAAATATTTGTCACAGGTGTTTGTATTAGGACAGGAAAATCAAGCCACTGTTGTCAGAACTGAGGGGAATGCTGAGGAAAGTGTTTCCGAGATTCCTCAGGACAAGGTACAACATAGCGAAAAAGGAATTTGTGAGGATTCCAAAGATTTACAAAATTTACAATCTGTATCAAATGAAATGAGTGTTAGAAGTGAAACTCAAATTGTATTAACTGCAGAAATGGACAAAATTGAAGAAAGTCCTATTGTTTATCATCCAATTGAACCTGTACAAGGTGATCAGGGTAAAGTGAAACTGGTTATGTCAGCAAAATCTGTTCAGATCAGTGGAATGGATACTAGTGACATAAAAAATGAGGAACAATGGGGAACCAGTAGTCTTGTACAGGAAACAACAAAAGACTATGACAGTAATTTAGAACTTTGTTGTGTCAGTGCTCAGAGTATAAAAGAACTTGATTGTGAACAAAGTGAAGATACTGAACAAAATGCCCTTGAAAGTGAACAAAATGAACAAGAAGGCAAATTTAATGTACAAAGTGAACATGATTGTCTTGTTAGTGAGCAACATGAACAAGAAGGCAAATTTAGTATGGGAGAAAAAGACATTGTCAGTGAACAATGTAAAGTTTGTAATGTAACTGACAGTGAACTAACAGACATAAATGATATCAGCGACACAAACCTTGAATGTCAAAGTGCTTCCGAGTCTGTCACTCCTGATAATGCAAACAGCTTTTTTTCTAATTGTACATGTGCAATGCACCAAGCTGCAAACGTAAAAAATAACACTGGTAAAATAACAAAAAGTAAAACCTTGAACAAATCAAAACCATGTGAAAGTGAAACAAATGAAATGCCATTGGAACAAGTAGTTCCTCATGATCAAAATAATGAAGAACAAATGAAATTACAATTACAAGATGCAGCCAGTTTGTCTGTTTCTGAGGAAGTTGATGTGGACACTTCTGACTCAATAACTCTAAATGAAGAGATAAATAGTGTTGGTGCTGAATCTCAAAATGAATATGAAAAAGTTCCGCCAAAATGTTCTGAAGACAATTCTGTTAATCCTAGTGAAGAGATTAAAGTTAAACCTAGAAAATCTAGACCTGAAACAAGGACATTAGGAGTATCAACTTCACCAGATTTGGTAACTGTTGGTTGTGGTGATGATATTGCCAGTGACGATTCATTACAAGAAGTCCAGGAAGAACTACTCGTTCTACAGGAAGCTCTGGATAATAAATCTCCCAAGTAAGTTGTGTATTTATAATTATACTCACACTAACATGACAAATACGCTTGGATACATTTGTAGTTTAGTACTGTTAAAAGAAGTTTTTGAAAATTACTACACATTTTGAGATACATATTCCTTGTTTTATAATTTGGTATTGTTTATAATATGATGACTCATATTGTAAAAAGTAGAGTTGTCACCCTTTCTGAATTTTCAAAATTGTTCAATGGGTTTTAATTAAATTTTACACAAGGATTGTGCAATTTACAGAAAGCACATTCAAGTTAAGTTTAAATGGGTATTGCTAAACTAGGAATCATGTCAAATATATCTATGTAAACAATGTTTTCTGGCAAGTTTACCCAACCATCTATAGCAGACTTGCAATAGAGCTGTTTACATAACTTTGCTTGATACAGCATTTGTCAATTATCTCTATTTTTAAATACTTTAGCTGTATTTCATTCCCTTCAACTTCTGTTTGATTAGAGACTGACAAATGGTTAAACACTGGTATTCTTGTAAAAATTAACCAGGCATGAATGAGACAGTTGTTTCATTGAAAAATATTATGTTGATAAGATGCCATTCATTTCTAATAGAAAATTTTATGTTTTAATACTACCTATTCTACTATTTTCAGTTATATTTTTTACACAAAAAGTTTCTGAGAAGCATCAACATCATGTTAAAATTTTAGGACACAAAACATTTCTTGTTTATTTGCCAAATCATCAAAAAAATGTTAAATCATAGAACCTTATGCTTTAATGCAATTTTTGTGTTACGTATATATACATAATTATTCTGGGTAGACATAAACTTTTAAGTGTTACATGGTTCAATAACTTATCAACTACATGTACATTGTTATGTAAATTAAATTCTCTTGAATTTATCAGATTTTTTTCATGTTTGGTTAGTTTGTTTCAATGGTGCATGTTTCTTTGACAAGATAGATAATATGTCATGGAGTTTCGCTGTTAGATTTAGGAGATTACCTATACTTAATAGCAAACATAAAACGTCAAGGTATTATATCTGATTATTATGTATGTTTATTGACTTGTTTATCGATTTTCACACCAATGAAAAAACAATTTATTAGTATTAATTGATCAACGGCAATGTGTTAGAATTAATTCAGGTGCTTTATCAATTCTTGATCTAGATACATTTCTACCTTGAAATATAATTAATCAGGATCAAAACATCTATATTTGACTTAAATTTTAAATCTAGTATCAATAAAACAAGTCGATTATCAAATTAAATTAAATTGATTATAGGAATGTGATGACTTGCATTTTATCCTTAATTTCCAGGAGTACCAATACAAATGGAAGCTCACTGTCATCTGCAAGGAAAGCCACCAGAAAACGTGCCATGCAGAAAAGAGGAAGTGGCATTTGTACAGAATCAGAAGAATTAATGTCTAGTGATTCTCCTGGTAAGTTGTCGGAATATCAACCGTAAAATTTTATTGTCTTTGCATATAATTTTCATCATAATGATAAAACCCCTGCTCTTATGGTGGTTTAACTCTTGTCTTGTTGCAACACATTTCTTCAGCATTTTTCTCAGCAACTATGAGTCATAGCTTCTAAATGTGTATTGCCTTAATCTTTTTCTGGTTGTCCCATACTGGTTGGCACAGTTTCAATTCATTAACAGTTCTCCTAGTCCTACAGAAAAACTCATCTTAAAAAAGATTTGCAACTATTTATGGAAGTGTTTTAGCTTTATCTGGTGATGCATACCAATATGTACCATGTGACAGATTTTCAGTTTGTAGTGTTCCTCTGCCTATTTACCAAATAACTTCTATGAACTATGATTTATGGGCAATAGCTAACTAAATTACTTTTCCCTGAGAAAATCTTTAACAGTGCTGTTTATATAACACCTTATTTTTGATAGCAAAAATTGAAATTTTGCAAGGGTTTGAAATTAAATGTAGATATATTGGAATTTTTTCGATTTAATGTCCCAATTTGATTTGATTGATATAATCTTATTTAAATTTGTGTTAATTAATTGATTGAAAACATGATATGATTAATAATTTTATTAATTTGACAGAACATTGGCTTGAAGTCAAATTTGATCATAAAAATACTCTGACCGAGTCAACATTTTTCACACTTATTATAATTTTGTATACTTTCATTAAATAATTATATATGTAAGGTATTTTGTTTACCGTCAAGAAAACCAACTTTAAAGTTATGAAGAGCTTCTACTTTGTTACGATACAATTAAATCATTCTATGTCCGGGGTTTAAATCTACATTGGTTGATTGCCAACAATTGATCAGAAAAACACTTACAGAATTTATATTGGGTCTGATCGTACAGAAGTTTATTGACATATGGGAACAAAATAGTGTTTTATTTTTGTTACATTTGAACCTTTGGGATATAAAGATGTTTACTGCATAAAAGGTCAGGTAAATTATATAAAGTATATTTTATGACATGCTATCCGCTTTGTCGATTCGATAAAAGTTTTGGATGTAGTTGGTTAATTTTCATAGTCACATAATAGTAATGTTTTGATGAAAAACATATGCACATTAAACATTTACAAAGTTTTTGTAGTTTTGAATATGTCATCAGAAAAATCCAAAATTCCTGAACCTATTTAAACAGCGAATAGGTTACATGTTTAATTTTGTTAAAGCTGTATGTTTGCTAACGTATTGAAAAATGTGTGGGATTATTAGTTTTTAAGTTTGAAATTTAAATGTACAAGAATTACGGTTTACCTGCACAAAGATTATGTAAATATCTCTTTCTAGTTGTCCTCTGAATGTTTTATTGATGTCAGGACTTCAAAAGGCTTGCACATGTACTGCATAGCAAATATGACAACTCCATAAACTAACTAAGAAAAGCATGTACAGAAATCAAGCTGTATTTTGCCCTTAATAACTGGGAAAAATACTTTTAAATTCAGAATAAAAATAAGGATATAAATTGGAAAAAAAGTTCAGATTTTTAGAACATTTAATAAATAATTAATCATGGGCTTGACTTATAATGGATAATACCACGGGTTGACCCTATATGCCACCTAATTTACCTGGAACAAGCAATGGCTAAAACGATTAACAGTTCTTAACAGGCTTCAAGAAGTGAAGTTCTCAAATTATGAATAACTCTGTGTGTTCCATTGGGAAAGAAGGAATTTATTTTTCTTATATCCTGTAATCACAGTTGAAAAGGGCATACAGATGACTTCCACATTCCTGCATTTTCCAATACATTTCCAATGTCATATATATGTTACTGAACAAATTTATTTCGACTTTTATTGAGGACACAAAAGCTTCTGAAGAGCATCATATTCAAAATTTCATTAGATGTCATTTATTTATTGTGTTGTTGAGTTGCTGTCTGATTGACATATACCCTTAATCTCCTTTTACCATATTAATATTCATTTGTATTCATTTGTTGTTTAGCAATTAAAAAATGCATTTAAATTCTTGTTATTTCCTTTTTCTTAAATCAAGTTCATTAAGGTATTTGTTACATAACTTGACACAAAATAATGTTTGAAATTTTGAATTTTTGAATGGAACAAATAATTCAAATCTATTGCATAAGAATTACAACAAAGCTAATTTTTATGCTCTGTTAGATAATGCTTATGAATGGAAGTTCTTATGCATACTAAGAATTTTTTTCTTTATAAAATATGACTGTATATATGTTTAGTATTGAATGAACAAAACCCATATACATTTATAAGGAAACACCTTAGAATTATTGGTTTCATTCCAAAATACAAATAATTTTATAGGAACACAAGCGTCTTGACAAAATCATCTAGAGATAAAGTATGTTAATCATAAAAACATTACCAGATTTCATTATATACCTTAATATGGCAGTGACCCAAAATTTAGGAACTAAAAAGGATCTTATATAAACTTGACTCAGTATATTATTTATTGTGAAGATATCATGAAACTTGGCAAAATAGTACCTTTGCTTTAAAACTGACCTCAATCCACTTCTCCAGGGGTTATTTTGGTTTATATTAAAAAGATTTGTAGTGCTGTCAGCATATTTCATAAATATGTGTTACAGAAAATCCGTTTAAACTTTCTCTAAAATAACATTGTTACAGGAAAATGTAGACGCAAAATATAAATATTTATTCCCTTAAAAAAATATTTATCTAAGAACAGGACAATCTTAGAGATCACTATTTTGTGGCATGTTTTGATATAGGATGACAATCTTTTTTTGTGTCAATGTTGAGAATGAATGCGGTCATATCCATGGAATTTAATCGTCCATTGATTGCCTTAATGATTTCTATAAGATTTGCCAACCATAAAGTAAAAAATCTATTATTTATGCACTTGAATTGAGAGCATCAGCTACAATGTATTTAAAGGATTGTTAGTGGGAAGCTTTAAATTTTTCATTGATGTTTGATATCATAAAAGAGGGTCATTCACTGAGGTAAACAATACAAAATGCTAACCAATAGATCCCCCATTGAAAGATTCTTATCGAGGCTCAGGCTTTGACACATTTGATGTTTATGTGACGATAATAAGGACCATTGCAACTTGAAAAAAGTCCTAAAGAACTGCCATTTATAAACAATGTTGTCTGCAGGACTATTTGGAGGAGGAATTTTGAGGTAGTTAGGTGTAGGACTAGGACTGTCAATCCATTGTAGTTTTCTTGATACACTGTGTAGATTTGTGAAATGAAAGAAATCAACCCCTATTTTCCATCTTTTGGATTCTAAAGTTTTTAAAGGCAACATACATACATGTTTATTGATCTGTGAAAAGACACATTAAATGTTATCTTCAGTGTTTCTAAATAAACTGCTTCAAAATGATTTTTCAAAATCAAACCACTATGACCACCAAGAATTTTTATTAGTTTTGTGACAGGCAGATTTTTTGGTTTTTCAAACATTGTTGAAATCAACTATTGTGACATTTTTTATAAGTTTGTTTACTCCTGCCTTCTAACTGAACATTCTTATTTTTCCCTTGGGAACAAGAGTATTTTTTTAGAAAAAAAACCTACAAGGTTGTTTAAAGTTGTGTACTAGATTAACTCTTCAGAAGAATTTTTCAACGTTTTCAAATTGGATTAAACTCAATTTTATAACTCAATATACACTGGTGTTAGAGGATTAAAGATTTTCATGTCTCATTGATCAGGATTTGTTGGCAAGAATTTATAACTTTGAAAGGTTTTAGTATATAAATATGTATATATACAGTTTAAGAATCTTTTTCTTGGATTTAATTTCTCATTTTAAATGTTATTGACGCTTGGTTTTCGAATAATTTGAAAACATGCATTTATATGTATTGGTTCTGCCTATCTATGAAATCCTGAAAAATAGACATGTATGCTTTTTTTCCCAAAATTCTTGCACTCTATTACACTATAATAGCTTTCATAGTATATTATGAATTTGAAAACTGAAGTTAAGAACAGTATTAGGCTAAATCTTAGTTTTGCTTAAATTGGGGGATGATGACCTTGATAAGTTTGACCTCTGCGTGTAAGATATTCTCATGTCTGATTGCTCTTGAAGATAAAACATCAGAAATAAGAATTCCTTTATAACCATTTTATACATTTTGTACCTTATAAGTTATCAAGTAGTCAAATATGAATTTAAACATAAAAAGAAATCAAGAAGTTGTTAATTATGTCTTTGACGAAAGTTTGATCTCTAAATGTAAACATTGACAAAGGTATGTCAATTGTAATCCAGTGTAGATCCCTTTGTACTGTGCCTTGACATGTACCGTGATATTCTTATGTCAGTCATACAGTTATCACCAAATGGTCTTTTAACACATCGATATTATGGATCTCATAGATGATATGATTTGATCAAATTACCTTCAACTATTTATTGATAAATGCTGACAATTATAGGTGCAAAACAAACAATTTATTTCATGTTTTGGCTTGAATATTCCTTTAGGGAGATGGCTTAATGGATATAAGCTTTGCAGATCAGATAATTATTTTATTTAAGCCTTGATTTCTCTCTTTTATCAATAATTGGTTACTTTCAAGACATAGCCAAGTTTGATATCAGATTATCTAATTGTCTTGCATTGTGTTCAAAGGGCCACCCAACTAAGACATATTTAATAACCAAATTATTGTTTACCTATTTGTTCTGTGATTAAAGATACTACTTGTTTATAGCAGGGGAAATTGTTTTTCTTGTGTGGTTGTAATCTTAAATGATTTTTTTTTACTCAAAATCAACCTAGAGAATCTAAAACTTCTTATTTTTATATAAAATTTCTTGATGTTTTTGGTTAGCCTTAACCCAGTGACCATAAGACCAACACATACCACCCTTTTACATAGTTTGAATTGATGTGTATCGCTTTAAGTTTAATTTGTAAAATTACTCAATATTTATAAAGATTATTTATGCCATTTAATTTTCGTGTAAGAGATCTTTTTGAGAAAATTCCATTAAATTATTTGTAAATAGGGATTATTGTTCAATAGTACGACCTGATGGTCTAGTTTGGTCACGGACCTTTTAAGTTTAGAAAATTAAATAGCGATATTTACATTTCAATCATTACCACAAAGCTTGTATTGTTTGCTGATATTGAAATAACGTTTTTAGGTTGATAAATTTGATATCAACGATATAGATGGGTTTAAATAAATACGGGGAAAACATTTTATACCTACCTACTTCTGACGGAAACTGCTTACAAATTCATGAAATTAAAAACATGAATATGAATTAAATTGTTTGTGACAAGAGTGCAATTATTGATGTGAGAATTTAATTATATTTATAAATTGGAAGCAGGATACATAAAAATAATACATGTAGGTGTATTTTTTGGCAGAGAGAAGAGAGATATTTCAATTTAAAGGTGATATTATTCACATTTTAAACAACGTTTTGGTCTACTGAACAGAATTATAACCTGTGATTTTTGTCCCTGCAAAATTTATATTGATTCTTTTAAGTAGTATATTACATCTGAAGTCCTTGGAAGGTATATTTACCAAAGATATTGATCGCTATTGGAAGGTGTTGAAAACATGAGCCTGAAGATTGATGTAAATTTTAATGATTTCTAAAAACAGTATTGAATAATGTTATTTTTATTCTTTTGCAGAAAGTCAAAGTAAATCCTCATCTTCAAGACCTGATTCAGCCTCAAGACGGAGGAGACGTCCAAATACCAAGTCAGCAGATCGGTCTGGCAAGAAATCAAAAGGATTAAGTTCTGATGAATATATTACCTCTGAGAATGACAGCGTCTACTCAGATGAATCTCCATCCAGGAAGTCCAGGGATGGAAAAAAGAGTAAGGAAGAAATACCTGTAGACATTGCCAAGACTTTAAATAGTTGTATTGATGAGTTAACTGATTCTATAACACAAAATGATGGATTAGAAGATATTGACATGGACATGAATATTCCAAATGGATATTCTGCAGGGGATTCTGAACAGGAACAGTATGGCACCCGACAGAAAAATCGTCATGTTAATGGAAACTATATTCCCAGTTTACAACTTCGTAATCTTAGTCAAAGTGAGGAACAGTCTTGTGAATACAATGGACAAGATCAGTTAGAAGATGCCAGACAAATGTCTTGGAGGAGTTCTGTATCATCTGGAGGTCAATCCTCAAGGTCAACATCTGAGACGAGGGATGCAAGTATGCAGACAGATAGTCCTTTTATGTCTCTGCCAATACGATCACCAATGTCAACACAGACAGAAAGTGGTTCACGGCATTCTCTGTCAGCCTCACCTATCAGTGTGTGGAACTCTGTTGATAAATGTATAAAATCCCCAAAAGGTCATAGTGATGGAGGAAAGGAAAAATCGCCAGGTGGAAAGAAAATAGTGAAAACAAAACAATGCAAACTTTCGGATCTTTCGCATACTACTCCAGATACTTGGTCAGCAGACATAACTGACGTACCACCAAATTTTGATGCTAATGTTGATATGGAATCTGGATCAGAATCTGACGGTGATGCTGTGATTGTAGAAACAGAAACATGTTCCCCTGCAACACCTTCAACGTCAGATCATTTTTTCGAATCTGGTTATATGGTACTACAAGAGCCACCATCAGGAAAACAAATTCCTGTGAAATATGAAGTAACGTTGAAACCTGAGGAAACAAATATTCATTATAATGTTGAAAAAACTGAGTATAAAACGTATGGACTTCATTCACCTGGCCGTGAAACAGAAAATATTCCTGAAAGTATAAATATTAACATTACGGATAATACATCAAATTTTTCTGAAAACAGATATGAAACTATTACACGGCAGCAGTTCCAATTAAATCAAGCAACTGATGAAACTCCTTCTGGAAATATTATTTCGGAAAGAACATTTCGTGCATCAAGTGAACTGTCCTCTGATCGATCTGATTCAAACTTGGAAATAAGATCTGAGCGGTCAAATGTTGACACAGATGAGCAAAATTTTGTGGAAACAACTGTCCAAAATGTTCCTATTAATCCTATTGACAATGATAGATTGATAGGAAAAGAAGAGGATATGTTTTCTCCAAGAGAATCAGATACTACATCAGACTATGGGACAATGATATATGATAGAAGGAGAGGCGTTTCAGCTGCTTATGATTCTGACGATATTGACTCATTAGCTAGTTACGGGAAATACTTTACTGGATCTCAGGAAAATACTCCCCGTGGAAACATAACAAAATTGGAAAGTGACCAAACAGAAAGCGGATCTTTTCATGAGGGTGAAAATGAACCTCAAAATCTTGAACAAACATCAAATATGACACCAAGATCATTTATATCAGAAGATCAAAAGTTATCGGTAGAATCCATCAATACAAGTCGTGATACATCAAGGTCATCAGAAGATGTCTATGTTACTGCTGAAATGAGTAGAACAAGCTCTATGTCATCAGAATATAAAACTCCACAACAATCACCTAGGGAGGGTGATGAAATAAATGACTTATGTGAAAACATTCAAATACCAGATATTTCGGATTCATCTAAAGCCTTAATCAATGAAAAACTCAAAGAAGACTTAAAAATGCAAAAAACTGTATCTGTTAACACTGAACAGCTGAAAGAAAGGGAACAAGTTATTAGAGAAACATTGAAAAATGAACTTCAGAAAAAAATTGAGGATTTAAAATACAGTCGAAAAAGTAAAGATGATTCTGCCATCAGTTCTGATTTTACAGATGGAGATTCGGTTTCAGTATCACCAAGAGGGAGTCAGCTTTCAGAAAAATTATTAGGTGTTGGAAATATTGGTCCCGATTTAGTTGAAGTGAGAACCACTGAAACTGAAACATCTTTCGAACCGTCATCTGGTGCTCAGTCATACTTGCCAAAACTTGTAGACATAGACAATAAAAGTGTTCAGAAAATCCCACAGAAGGATTCTGGGAATGTTTTTGATGACGAAGACATGGAGGAACTCATGTCACAGACGACAGAATATTTGTCAAATGTGCAAAATCAAAATAATGGGGCAATAAGTGATAGTGATACTATTGGTGGACAAGAACATCACTCACCAGCATGTATTGAAAACAAAATGTTTGTGGAAAAAGAATCAAGTGATCGATCATTATCGCCTGGTGAAGTCGCAGCAGACGACATGTATGAACAGTTTGCATCAGGTCTTAATTCTGGAAGTGGTGGTGAAATGGAGAGTGAATATTTCAGCAATGAAAATGACAATACTGATGGACATCATGAAGACTCGAGGTCCAGCATAGAAATGGGAATTAATAGTATGCCGGAAAGACGAAATTCTGCCGAACTTTTAGAAATGATGGACTCTAAAAATCTGAATTTGGAAAAATGTTCGTCTCTTTCAAATATCAGGAAAGATGTTGATGTTTCTGACTTCCGTAGATCTGTGTCTGAGAACTGTATGGACCAGTATGAGGAAGCTGCATCTCTTCATTCTAGTAGCTCAAATGACAGTATTGTTTTCGTATTTATGGGACAGTCACACACCAGAGAGAGTATGGAGCAATTGAAACATTATACATCCAAACAGGAAGGATATAAAGTTCATGAATCTAACGATAATATTCTGTCACAAAACCATGGTAACGGAGAAACTCGTTCATATAAAGACAGTGATTATAAAGATTCTGATGGGAGCATGGATAGTCAAGAAGAAATGATAACTAATATGGAACATATTTTATCACAGAATGATTTAGATAGTCCAGAGTTTTCTGAGGAAACAGGTATTGATAGCCAAGAAATATCTGAGGAAACTGGTCTGGAAAGTCAGGAAATATCAGAGGAACAATACCTTGATAGTCAGGATATATCTGAGAATATTGACAGCATGGGAGATAATCAAAGTGATCCTCTAAATTCAGGGGAGACAAGTCCACTTACGACTGAGATTGTAGAGGAAATAGTCACTTATGATGTTAATCCAACAGAGACAGCTTATTATGAGAATAAAAGAGTGAATTTGAATAACAAAGAAGACGAGGAGCCACTCCGACATAAATTTGGAATTGATGAATCTATATTACCCATCCCAACCAGATCTGTGTCATCAGATAACTTGCCACGTAAAATTTCAAATCAGAGAAAAATGCATAGATCAAGATCAACAAGTTTGCTGGATATGGAAAAGCCAGAAAAAATTAGTACTTCAAGTGATAATGAAGGTATCTTTCCTCCAAATGTTCAACACTCAGAAAGTAACAGCATAGAACTTGATCAGAAGGAAGATAAAGAATATCCCGGTGATATTGAGGCTGACCTTGAAGGAGAGGATGTTGGAACTGGTAGTCCTGACATGCCTCCAACACCAGCACCAAGTGTGGTAGACGACACAGAGGAGGACAAACAATCTTCTCATGCTTTAAACCAGGATGTTCTGTACTCCTCTCTCTTCCCACTTCAAACCCAGCAGTCACTGCTTGACCATAATGGCAATATTGAAGACATCTCAGGTGCTCAAGGTGGAACTCCGGAAAGAAGTAGACAGCTAATATCACCGTCCAGATTTGTATCTGTTGGTACCCAGGCAGCTTTGGCTGATTCTGAAACTCAGACAGATGCATCTGTGTTTATATCGCCTGATGGCAAAATAGTACAAGTATTGCCAGGGTTAGACTCTCCATTAAGATCTCAGAGTATGGTTACTCTACAAGGCAGAATGACACAGTTTAATCCTTCAGAAGATTCAGAAAACTGGTACAATTTGTCTTCTCTCATGTTAGAGACTATACCATTGCTGAGAAATATAAATCAGAGGTTACCAGGAGCTGATATCAGTCAGGCTAGTTCTGTGGAAAATTTTGCCACTGCAGAAACATCATCTCTTTCAACACAAACAACTGGATCCCTGGAGAACATAAATAATACTGGTGTAGATACAGATAAAAAATCTGAAACAAAAATGGTAGAATCTACACAAACTGAATATAATCTGACACATTCTTTCACAGAAACAAATGATTTACCACAGGATAATTTGGAGAAGTCAGAAATTTCTGTACAAACTGATGAACCAGAAGTTAGAAAGACAGAAAGTAGTGAAATATCTGTGCAAACTGACTTTGTATGGAGTATGGCAAGTTCACAACCTATCACAACAACCACTGCTTCCCTAAACTATGCATGGAATAACCAACAACCAGAAAATGAATCAGCAACTGGTTCCTTGTTCTCTGTTGATAGAACTAATATGCAGACAGGAACTGTTTTAAAATCATCGGAAGAAACCAGTACAACAGAAGCTAAACCTCAACACATGACAACTTCAGAAAAACATGTGACCAGTGATGGCGAAGATAGCTCAGAGGAAGTGTATACTGAAAATTGTGTCATGTTTTATGACTTTGTTAACAAATGCTATGTACAAAATGTGGAAAGTTCAGAATGGCATCGTTTAGAGAAAAATCGTAAGAAAAATGAAACAGAAACAATCGCTACAAATACTATTCATCCTTCAGAAAGTATTGTTGATGCTAGAAAACATGATACTGTTGAAAATCATACTACTGTCAAAAATGACAATACTGAGATTGATCGTGGAGTGCGGATACATCCCAGATTTAGTGGATACAGTTATAAAACCTCTCCAAAACAAACAGACTCCAAAGAAGAACAAGATGTGAAATCTGAAGAATCAAAATCATCTTATTCATCAGTACAGCAAAACAGTGCCGCATCATACAGAAATAGGTACAATCGTGACAGTACTAACCGTTATGATTTTACTGCTTCGAGAAAACAGGAGAATGAGCAAAGTATTAGCCCGACTTACAGATCTTATCAGGAGGAAAAAAGGCTGAAGGATTTACGTTTATCAGAAACAAAAACAAAATATGACAAACCACAGTATCTTCAAGAAGAAAATAAGGAAAAAAGACCTGAGTCACCAGAAGAAATAATTACTGTAGAAGAAATAATAATAGAAGGTCAACAATTGACATCATCAGAAAAAGCACACAGAGATACACTAACACTGAAAATAGAACCTCAGAAATCAGATTCTCAGTCAGCTGACCTTGAATCTCCTCAGGAGACAATAACTGAGGAAATAGTGACAATAACAGATTATATGCCATGGGAGACAATTCCACTCAAAACAGACTCAAAAACAACACAACAAATCGAAAAGGAAATTGTTGAATCTCCAGAAGAAGCAAAAAGTGAAGAAATTGTGACAATAACGGATTATATGCCATGGGAGACAACTCCAAGTGGGAAAGAAAGGTTGACTCCACTGAACACAGACCCCAAAACAACAACACAACATATGGAAAAGAAAGTTGTTGGATCTCCAGAAGAAACAAAAAGTGAGGAAATTGTAATAGAAACTACAATTATGCCATGGGAGGTTAGGGAAGAAACCAACATTCCATCATACACATCACATGGTAAGGAAAATCTCACTTCACTGAAAATAGAGCCAAGAAAAACAACACAGGAACACATTGAGGAGGAAACAGTTGAATCTCCCCAAGAATGGGTCACAGAGGAAGTGGTAATAATATCTGATCCAGAACCATCAAAATTGGACAGAAAATCTGACTCTGTATCAACTACTGAATCATCAAGATGGGACAGAAAATCTGACTCTGTATCCACAACTAAATCATCTAAATTGGACAGAAAACTAGACAATGTATCCACAACTGAATCATCAAGATGGGACAGAAAACCAGTTTCTGTATCCACAACTGAATCTTCAAGATGGGACAGAAAATCAGTCAATGAATCCACTACGGAACCATCAAGATGGGACAGAAAACCAGTCTCTGTATCCACAAATGTTGTAACAAAATTGGACAGAAAATCTGACACTGTATCCACTACAGAGACATCAAAATGGGACAGAAAACCAGTCATTGAATCCACTACTGAATCATCAAGATGGGACAGAAAGCAAGACACTGTCTCAACAAATGAACCATCAACACAGGAAAGAAAGCAAGACACATATTCCTCTTATATTTCACAAAGGGACAGGACAAGAGACACTCTATCATGGAAAACAAGGCCAACAAAAACAAATCAAAGGGCAGTTGATGAAGACAAAATTGAATCACCAAGAGAGGTTTTAACTGAGGAATTTGTAACAATTACCCAAACAGAACCTTCAGAATGGAAAGTTAAGGAAGAAAATGGTATTCCATCAAGTAGACTTCAGAAGGAAACTCTACAGAGAGATCTACAGTCACTTAAAATTGAGCCTAGAACATTTAAAAGACATCACTTAGATGAGGAAATTATTATAGATCGTGAATCTCCCCAAGAAGAGGTTACTGAGGAAGTTTCGACATCAGTTCTGATAGACAGAAAACTACATCAACCATCTTTATCAGAAACATTTAAATTTGAACGTAAAGCGCCTATTGAAAGATATGTTGATAATGAGAATATTGTTGAAGATATTGTATCTCCCAGGAAAGACGATACTAGATATACATTGTCAAAAGATTACATCAGGCCAACACAAACTGGAATTCGTCAGAATACGAACGAGCAACCTTCCACCTCCTCACAGCAGTCTAGCTCATCTCAGAGCGATTCTTCTCAACGTACCTCAGAAACTGGACAATCAGAACACCACTCTTTTGAAACTAAAACAATAAAAAGAAAACCATTAGAAGACAAAGGAGATGATGAAAGTGACGATGAGAAGGAAGGAAGAGATGAAGTCTTTGAACAAGTATCGGAACATCATCATTCAAAACGTGACAATACTCAAGTTCAAACAATACTTACTGAACGTGAGCATGTCATGGAGACGGAATTTTATGTACCAGATATTGAGGCTAGTCAGGCTGAAATGGATGCTCTGAAGGAAGAACATGAGAAAACAATGGAAGCTATTAGGAAAGCTGCTTCTGAAAGAAAACAACGAACTGATTCTCTAAAAAACAAGACTAAAAAAGTGATAGAAACTGAATTTGAAATGACAAAAGAACTAGAAACTTTAAATGATGAGGATTTACAGAAAAGAAATAATGAAAATAAGCAAGTAACGTTTGATATGAATTCAATAGAAACAAGAGAATATAGTATTTTATCAGAAGACAATGAACCCCAAGACGTGCCAGAAAAGAAAGCAGTTACGGAATATGTCACTGAAACTAAACGTGATAGATCAGAAACTGATGATACTGAAAGTAAACTTCAAAAACTTGAGTCAATGTGGAAAGATTATGTTAGGATAGAGAAAGAATTAAAACAGCGGAATGATGGAAATGATGACAAATCAAAGAATGACTTAATTGATGACGTTATGAGTGATAATGATGAACCTTCAAGTATCAAAAGGGAGGCAACTCCATTGAAATCCAGGACTGAACCTGTCACAAGACCCAATTTTAGAGAATATAAAGTTCAGACAAATATTGAAACTGATGAGCCTCTTTCTCCTATTACGAAAATCGACAAAACTGACATCAAGTTCATGCCTACCTACACAATTGATTATAAAGGAGATAGACCCAGAAGTGGTGCAGAAACTGCTGAACCCTCAGACAGGAAACCAGCTGTAGTAACATATACACCAAGAAATGTTACGAAAACTGTTGTCAAAGAGAGTGTTACAAAAGTTACATCAGACAGGAAACCAGCTGCAATAACATCAATACCACCCGTCTCAGCAGAGAAGATACCAACAGTTCGTTCAGTAGATAAGGTACCAGCAATTGTAAAATCAGACAAGAAACCAGTAACGTCACTTCCAAGATCTCTGTCAGTTGATACTTATACCAATAAAAAAGGAAAAACTTGTAGTATTGGAACTGAAGTCTCTGTTGACATCTCAGATGACTTTACACAAACAGACAATGAAATTGTACCCGCTTATGAACCACCTCAAAGAAGCCAAAAGAAGGATTCGAATAGTAACCAGATCAAAAGTGAACTGGATCGATTGCATAAAGAAAGAGTGGAGATCATAGAAATGTTGGCATTGAACTATCTACCTGCAAGTCTTACTGTAGAATTACTAGAAGCAAAACTAAACTACTGTATTGGACAAACTGACTTGTTGCTTGGCTCTCTGGAAGAGACATGGAATAACATTCAGGATGTCATTGAAATTGAGGAAGAACACAATACTCATGTTGTCACTAAAGAATACCTCACAAAATACATGGAAGATCTACGCAAATCCAAATATGATATTAAAGTATGTAAAGAAAGAATGGACATAAAATCTGGAAAAGGTAGAGGTAGGCCTGTGGGAAGAAAGCGTGACCTACATAGAATGATGAGACAGACAGAAATTGAAGCTTTTCAAGCGGAGAGGAAAATGGAACAACAAAATTTTAATACTGTCAAATCTATTAACAGAATAAGCCCTGCATTTGATGAAATCGATAGAAAGTTCAATAGTGCCAGTCCTAGGAATCGTGATAGAATTAACATTCATACAATGTCACCTTCAGAACATGCTGCTTATTTAATTAAACTACGCAAACAAGTTGTCAAGGCAACTGAACAAGAGGATGTACGACACAGAATAAGTAGGTCCTGTTCTCCTTATGTTGGTCAAAGATATGATGGAGATCATACCCCTCTGGCAAGTCCAAGAAGCTACTCAGCCTATTCAAGTGAAACTCTTACATCTTCTCCACATATATCTATATCCGTCACAGAACCTGTAGAGAATGGTATTGGATCCTATACCACTAGCCAAAGAAGATATTCTACTGATACTTACTCTTCAACCAGTCAACGGAGCTATTCAGCTGATGCCAACTATTATTCGTCATTGCGTCAGCAGACCTATACTACTGATAGTCCGTCAAGAAGGTCAGGGTCAATGACCTATACTACTGATAGTCCGTCACGAAGGTCAGGGTCATATAGTAGAACAACACCACCTCAGTATAACAGATTTTCATCTCCAGATTACAGTAGATCAATGTCTCCACAGTATAACAGGTCCAGTTCACCACATCTTAATAGATCTGTGTCACCACAGTACAATCTAAGAACTGATGTTATTAGTCCTCATCATTCGTATGAACTGTCACCACAGTACAATCTAAGAACTGATGTTATTAGTCCTCATCATTTGTATGAACAAGAAGCATTGTCAGAGAGTGTTTACAGTGTTAATGAGACTCAAGAACTACTGAGGGAGATACAAGAGGCTAGAGAACGAAACCAAGTGGAGATTTCCAGAGCTGAGGAAACTCTTAATTCACACAGGTATATTATGAATCTTTGTTAGGGTATTCATATGGATGTCCTGTATTCATTTAGTTTAAATATGAAGCAACTCTAACAAAAAAAAGCAAGTAATTCTGAAAAAACTGAAAATGTAAAACTGTTATGATAGTAGTATGCTAAGAAAAAATTCTCGAAATCTTTTGACCTCTTAGAATTAATCTGCAAACCAATGTCCATAGGAACAGTCAATTCTATAAAAAAAAAATCATAATATGTAAAAAAAAATATGGAGATCTGGTATAATTGCCAATTAGACAACTATCCACCAAATTTCAAATGAGGTGGATGTAAAATATTAAAGGCAACCGTACGGCCTTCAACTATGAGAAAAACACATAACATAAGATCGGCTATGAATAGCCTGGACATGAAAAATAGAAGTTATTAAAATGTTGGTTTATATTAGAGGTCACATTTTAGATGATAAAATTAAAAATATGGTAAAGTCACATTAAACAGCTAACATTACCAGTTCAATACTAATTTCAATGCCTGATAACTTTCAACTCTAATCTTGATAAACTTATGCTAGTGGCATGAAAATTGGTTAACACACAATACAGTTGTGTATGCATATACTATTTCACACTGATATGCAAACAAATACTATGTTGAATGTATTTTTGCATTACATGTAAGTAACTGAAAAACTTTTTTTTTTATTATAGGAATGGAACAAGCTCCAGTACCTACAACAGACCATATTCCAGTTATACAAACTCTGCTTGTGATTCATTGAACACTACTAATTTAAGTGGCAGCTATGAACTTTATGATGAACGATCGAATATTACAATGTCAAGGTCGTCCTCGTGTAGATCACTTGACTCTGATTCCGTCCATGGTAACTATTTGTCTCCGCGATATGAACAAGAAGTCATGCATACCCGTCCGATTAGTTCATCAGACATTAAAACACGAATTCTCAGACACAGGAGATTGCCACGATCATGATGACTCAGGAACAGTATTATTATTCTGTGATATATTTGGTGCCAAAGATTTAGTATGTTAGATGATATTATTAGTGAGAATTTATGACCTAGCTGTTTTTCAATATAATTGTGGAGATATATGTTTGAAAGTGTGGTAAGTTTATAGACTTTGTGTATCTAACATTTGTTTGATTTTTGTTTCCAAAGGAGAGCATTAAGATAGTTCATGAAACACTTGTTCTTAAAATTTTATGGCAAACATAGTACATTAAATGGGGAAGAAAATTATAAGCTTTACTCAGCATTGTTAGTCTGTAAAAGTGGAGTACTGCTTTGTTAGCAAAATAAGCAGAATAACAGTAAAATGTAACAAAGACACAATATCAGATCTTTTTGTTCACTTTAAAAAAGTCAAAAATTTCAGACAATGCTACCTACAAATACCAAAAAGACACACACATACAAAATAACACTAATGGAGATGATTAAAAGATGATACATGTATTGCTAACCATAGTTTTCTTATTTCTCAGGATAAAATGACACATTATTCATGAATTAAGAAAATTTACCATTTGTATCAAATGAATAAGGAACTAATTTTCTAAAGTTTAGTGTGTATTTTCCTATAACCCATATTGTTCTAATGTGAAATGACAGAATATTAGTTAGAATATTTGTTCTGGAAACATGTAACGTTACTACTTATTCTAGTAAAGTCATTTTTGTATCTTTAAATTATTAAAATTAGATAAGCACTTAGCTGTTATAGTTTCTACCAGATAAATTATTGTGATTTTGAAGTTCATATTTTGTTGTTAATGAATGTCAGAGCTTTAATTCAAACTTGTTGATTTTTGTTTTTCAGAGTGATTGTAAGAAGAAAGAAGAATGGTTGGATGTATGAAAAAAATGAGTTATATATTTATTCTGATGATGTATGGATGGGAAGAGAAGAAAGACACATTTATATTTATTTTTACACACATTACACATACATGTATTCATTTCCATTTGACATTTACCATGTTAACCAGCCTTCTAAAACTAGGAGGCATTTACAAAATTGTACCCACATCAACATATAAAGAACAGATAATTTTTTTACTAATATCAGATTTTGTTGATATTCAGTAGGAAGGTTCATATTTATTTATAATACTTCAAGCCATCTTATTTTATACGGCACTGGCCATATTTTCATGTATGGCAAATGAAACCGTCCCGTTTTTAAAGAATAACAAATTCCTAGTCATCAAAATTTTATGAAGAATTTTCTTTACTTTTTCTGTGATTAATTCATTATTTTCTAGTCTGAAAATATATTTCCTCACAATGTGATAAAATTAATATAGTTTATGATATAAAATTTAAAATCCAAATTCATATTATAAAAATGATTATAATCATGTTAAACTAGTTTTTTTTTTTTTATCAAAGTAATACATGTGGTAAAATAAAAAAATCTATGCATTGTTGACTTGTTAAAATATTTATTTATTGTTTTTTTAAGATGTGTAATGATAAAATGTTCAACATTCCAATTTTTTATTACTGACAATTTAACAGTTATTGTTCACTTGACATAAAACTTTGTTACTATGACAACTTACAATGGAACCTTCTTTTTCTGGTACCCATCCTTCTATGTCTGTATTTACTTTTTGGGCAACCAATCTATCATGATCCTTTAATACATATTGAAACTTATTCTATGATTTTAATTTTGATATTAATTTGGTCAAAATCAATGTCGAAATATTTTATTCTTTATTTTAATTTACATACTTTGTCAACTTGTTTTAATATATAGTTTTGCATTGTGTGAAAGAAAACTTTTTTCTGTTATCAGTATGTATTTTTTGTCAAAATGAGAATATTTATTATTCATATTGAAGTATATTGGTCTCTTCACAAGAAGAAAACAAATTAGGTTCTTCTGTTTGCCATGTGTAGAATTATTAGGTACTTCATGGACATGGCTTATTGGCCTTCTATAGGGTAAACAAGAGTGGTCTTATGATCATTTTAAAACATGTAGGCTTCAATTTTCATAGGATGAATTGTAAAAAAAATAATGATTTTGATGAACTTGCCAGTTTTACCAATGGTGTGTTTGGTGGGTAGATATTTTAGATATCATTGTTTGAATTTAAATAAAAAAAAAAGAATATTATATTCAGGGATTCGTGTAGATATATAAATTGAATACTCTGCAGTATATATTATCACCCCCTTCATTTTATTCATGTCATTTTCCCATGGTTGACAATAGAGAATGCCGTCCAAATATTATATTTTACAGATTTTTTACATCTTTACTTCAATCATTCCCTGTAAAAAACATCATCACCCAAATAAAAAGGTTGGAATTATTTTTTTTATATTTTCATAAGATGAAATTTATTACTTTTATATTTAAAAATATTTTGTTCCAGCGTTATATTTATTACATTCCAATCGTATTTATTGCAAGACTCAGAAAAAAACATCTCTGAGTGAACAGAAATATTATACATGTTTCATTTTTGAGAGAATGAAACAAATTAAAAACACCAAATTATATTCAATTAACCTGTGATATGTAAGAAATTTATTGTTCATGATTTATAGAATATTATAAAATGGTGATTTACTTTATGCTAAAAAAATATCAGTTCATATACAGCTGACATACGGTGTTGAAGAAGGTGTGGGCATTCCTTGGTATATTATTGAATTTTCACAAGTTAAGAATATTTTCACTTGTTGCACTAAGTAATAAATATATTTATATAAGTTAGTCTGACGATGACAATAAAATATTTAAAAGAACATGTTATTTTTCATATTAGATCATCATGGTCTACATGGTCATTTTTGTCTCGCCTTGACAGGGTCAAAAAGCTAGAAAAAGAAATGCTATGTCAGCATCAACAATGTATTTGTTTGTGATAAGGTCTAGTTTATGGTAAACCACTAGTGGTAGGTCAATGATATTTGATATATAAAGTTGTATTACAATGGCACATCTCATTACCTTAGAGATTATTCAGCCCGACCCTTATTCATGGTCTATTGACTTTGAAACTTTGCTTAGTTTACATGTATTAGTTTGTGATTAGGTCAATTAATGGGTAACCACACATGGTAGGCAAATTATATTTGGTGTTCAGTTGTATAAGAATTGACACATCTTATTACCTTGAAGAATTTTTGAACCTGCTCCCTCAGTCATGGTTTACTGACTTCAAAACTTTTGCTTAGTTTTCATGTATTACTTTGTGCTTTGGTCAGTGTATTGGCATTTGCAAGTTTCAATTCCATTGAGATAATATATGATACAACCCCAACACCTCATGGTTCATTGACATTGAAACTTTACATAGTTTACAAGTTATATAAATACGGCCTTTAGTTTTCTCGTTTGAATTATTTTACATTGTCATTTTTGGGCCTTTTATAGCTGACTATGCTCATTGTTGAAGGCTGTATGGTGACCTATAGTTGTTAATTACTGTGTCATTTTGGTCTCTTAGGGGAGAGTTGTCTCATTGGCAATCATACATACCACATTTTCTTTTTTAAAGTTAATATTTGTGTTTAGGTTTGTTAAAGGGAATAACTTATGAAAAAGCCCATGGTATTCGGTATGCAGTTGGAACATCTGATTCCATGGAGATTGTTTAGCATTTACCTTCAGTCATGGTTCCTTGACTTTGAATATTTGCATAACTTGCATGTTAAAGTGTTGCTATTTTAATTGCAACATTTGCATTAACAAAATAATTAATAGGCGAGACATATCTTTGTGTTTACAGGTTATCTGTTATTTAAAATAAGGTGTTGTACCATTGTCAATGAGAAATCTCCACAGGAAACTAAATGACCTTTTAGGTTTCAACAATGAGAAAAACCCACTATCTGTAGCAAGCTATAAAAGGCATGGGGATAGTGATCTGATGGCAAAAGCATTATCTAACTTTTTAAAAGCTTTTTGTTTTAGTGGAAGACCTGGGTACTTCATACTTTGTATATAGATGCCTTATGTTATGACATTTCAGTCTGTCACACGACCAATGTCCTTGACCCCATTTTCATGGTTCAGTGACTACTTGAAAAAGTTCAGATTTTTGTAATGTTAATTTCTCTCTTATTATGAGTAATAGGATAACTATGTTTGGTGTGTGCATACCTTACAAGGTCCTCGTGCCTGTCAGAAAGTTCTCACTTGACCTGGACCTCATTACATGGATCAGTAAACAAGTTTAAGTTTTGTTAGTCAAGTCTATATCTCAGATACTATAAGCAATAGGTCTAGTATATTTGGTGTATGGGGGATTGTAAGGTGTAAATGTGCAACTGTCAGGTGTCGTCTAACCTTGACCTCATTTTCATGGTTCAGTGTTTTAATTAATATTGTTATTTTTTTGTATTTTGGTCTGATTTTCTTATACTGTATGCAATAGGTCTACTATGTGTGCTGTGTTGTGATGGTAAGGTGTACAAGTCCAACTGACAGGTGTCATCTGACTTTGAACTCTAGTGGTCAAAATTAAGCTTTTGAGTTTTGGTCTTTTTTTCTAATACTATATATGCAATAGGTCTACTTTATTTCGTGTTTGCAAATATTTTATATGTCAGTCTCACAGGTTTGATTCAACCTTTAACTCATTTTCACGGTTCATTGCTCAGTGCTAAGTTTTTGTTTTATCTTAATAGTTCAACTATATTTGTTGAATGGAAGGATTTTAAGCTGTACATGTCTGCCTGACATTGTTCATCTGACCTTCACCTAATTTTCATGGTTCATTGGTTAATGTTTATTTTGTCCTAGTAAAGTCTTTTCTTAGAAACTATAAGCAATAGGTCAACTATATAATTAGTGTATTGAATGATTTTAAGGTTGTATGTATTTCTCCTAATATCTATAATAAACATCAGTTACGATTAACACTGTATATATATGGGGGAAAATAAAATTGAGAATGCTTTCAAATAATCGTGTGTATAGAACCCTAATGTTTTTATAACGAAATTTGTCACCATAGCCTACGGTGGTTGAGTCACTATGACAGCCGTGCAAAGCGAGGCGAAAGATACCAGAGGGACATTCAAACTCACATGTCGTATATACAAAAGAGACTAAGAAGAATATTCGCGTACATGCCGTATGGGACCTTTATCAACTATATAAACAGGACAAACAATTTAAAACATACAGAAAGGAGAAGCAAGATTCGTTACATCTAAACTGCAGGTATGAAATATAACTTCAATTTAACCCAGATGAGACTAGAACCCCTAAAAGGTAGACAAGGACTATAAAAAGACTGATTTTATTTTGTAAAATATACACCATCTAGCCGAAAAAAACAACAGAAAATCTAAATGACCACAAAGAATAAAATTATAGAACATGCATATTTAACGCCGTTTCATAAAATTCCAGCCAAAACGGGCAGACTGAAATTCAATTCTCTACTTTATACCAGAGACATATAATACATATTGTATTATATGTCTCTGTTTATACAATTGAAAAGTTGCACTTTTCTCTTGAATTCACAACCAACATGCAACTCATGCAACCAACGGATGAACTATAGCCAAGTTGTTCTAAGAAATTGTACGGGGTAACCAGTTGAATTGGGGGTGGCATGAAGATTGAGCTTTTCTTTTAACCTGTAACACGAAAGGACATTAAAACACCATAAAGATTATGGACAGCCCTAAATGCTATGAGAATTGCACTTTGAACTATGATATCCTGGACTAAATTGACCGGACATTTGTACTTTTTACCTATGACAGTTAACCTGTTATATAAACCAAATTTTAACCGTGTCGTGCCTCATGGAAAATGTTATAAACTATTGATAATTCTTTGAAAGTTCTTTTGAATGAACGACGAAATAAGAATTGAAAACGAAGTTTTTATGGATGGAACATTCCAAATTTTCATAAATTCCACAAGCAGCCATTAATATATTTAGTGGATTCAAATCAACTATATTCTATTGCACGGATATTCCTTAGAACTGTGCCATAATGGCGTATCTTATATAAAAGCTTGTTTTAATTTGTGAGGACAGAAATTTTATTATTTTCAAAGCACCTACTGTTTGTGATGTCTTTAGAAAGAGTCGTGGTTGACTTTCCATTCGCCCTCTTGCAGCGTCAACGTTTTCATCTGACCCAAGCCTGATGGCGAAAAATTAAGTCTTATGTACATATATATATAAATAAATCACGAAACTTTTTGTGTTATTGGTATTAAATGATCTTTTAAACTTTAAACCATAATAATACTCAAAGCACCTATGTCCTATCGAAAAAGCGCAAACGTCTATTGAAAAAGGATAATTGTCCATTTAAAAAAAGCGCAAATGTCCCATCAAAAAGCGCAAACGTCTATTGCAAGCGCAAACGTCTATTGCAAAAGTTCAATTGTTAATTTAAAAAAAGCGCGTTATCCTATCAAAAAGCGCAAACGTCTATTGCAAAAGTACAATTGTCCATTAAAAAAAAACGCAAATGTCCTATCAAAAAGCGCAAACGGGCCGGGCCGGTTGCAAGTAAGTTATTCACTGAAAAAAGTTATTAACATTGACACATGTGTGCTGTGGTAATGCATGTTCAAAAAATTATCAAGATGCTTGATTTCTTGATTGACAACATATTTGTTACGTTCGGAGGATGTGTTTTTCTGCAGACTGTCGGCATTCCAATGGAAACAAATTGTGCCCCTCTACTTGTCGACTTGATTCTTTATTATTATGAGGCTGACTTCATGCAGGAACTTCTTAGGACGAAAGACAAGAATCTATCCCATCGAACTAGAGATAAATGATACTACAGATACAGTTAAGTCGGCCCCATATCTTGACTTACATCTAGAAATTGACAATGAGGGTCGGCTGAAAACAAAACTTTACGACAAAAGAGATGAGTTCAGCTTTCCAATTGTGAACTTTACATTTCTAAGTAGCAGCATTCCAGCAGCTCCTGCGTACGGGGTATATATCTCCCAATTGATACGATATTCCCGTGCTTGCATTTCCTATCATGATTTTCTTGATAGAGGTTTGCTGCTCACAAGGAAGCTATTAAACCAAGAGTTCCAAATGGTGAAGTTGAAATCATTCCTTCGTAAATTTTACGGACGCCATCACGAGTTGGTTGACCGGTTGGTCTTTTCACCACCGAACACCACCGAACACCCTAAAAAATGCCAACCACTAAGAAAAACAGTGATTTTATACAATAAAATGATATATAAGATCTAATTACACATTATTCCACATAATTTTATCAAATTTAAGATTTTTATGAGCATCATTTTCATGTGAAAGTTGATGATCAATAAAACGGAAAACGGTTTCCGGATTTATGGAATAACCGTTTCACAAATGATCGGATATGTGCCTTACGTCGTAACTACAATCCCCTTCCCTTTCATGAATGTGACCTACCGAATTAGACTATTAACCGGATTTGTTATCACATAAGCAACACGACGGATGCCACATGTGGAGCAGGATCTGCTTACCCTTTCGGAGCACCTGAGATCACCCCTAGTTTTTGGTGGGGTTCATGTTGTTTATTCTTTAGTTTTCTATGTTGTGTCATGTGTAATATTGTTTGTCTGTTTGTCTTTTTCATTTTTAGCCATGGCGTTGTCATTTAGTTTATTTTGGATTTGTGAATTTGACTGTCCCTTTGGTATCTTTCGTAACCCTTCAAGGATAAAGATTAGGATCAGAAAACACGAGAGATAATTATGTTATCTCAAAATTGATATAATTAATAATCCAAGGCGAAAAAACAGTTGTCAATATTTTTTTTAAATATGTGTAATTCATTAACCGGCGCGGGACGTTTGCGCTTTTTCATAGGACATTTGCGCTTATTTTTTTGGACACTTGCGCTTCAAATCATAGGACATTTGCGCTTTTTAAAAAAGGACATTTGCGCTGTTAACATAGGACATTTGCCCTTTTGCAATATTGGATTTTTATGACTATCATATCTTCCTCTTTAATACTGGCAGAATAATATTTTTTCTTTATGGTTAAAGGTTTAAAAAAAATCATTTAATAGCACATTTCATAGCACATTCATTTCATAGCACATTGATATGTGTTTAAAAGTCTATATACACTGAGCTAACGGTAAACATTCTAAAGACCAAAAACACGTACAGTCATCACAGGTCAGTTTTCGCTTGATATATGAAGACCAAGGATTGGACAAATTTAGCTCTGTTTATCTGTTCAGACTGGCATTTCGCACACATTTCAAATATATATTCAATATTCTCTTTCCCAATTCTTGACAGGGGTGCCTGTTCATCAATATAACGAATCTAATGTGATTCACATACTGTTGTTCAATGATGCTCTTTAAAAAGATAAAAATATCAGGATGAGTCGAGTAGAACTGTTCATTATAATGTACAGGGAATGATTCTGGACCATTTGTCGTACTAATGCCAAATATAAGTTAAATTTATTTACGCAATAATTACTTCTCTTTAAAATTACAGATAGACGACAATAGGTGCAAAAGCGCAAATGTCCGGTCAATTTAATACTGGTGAATCAAAATTTAAAGCGCAAATGTCCATAGTATTTGAAGCGCAAATGTCGTATCGTTTTACAGGTAAAAAAGCGCAAACGTCCTGTGCCCTCATTAACACATTTAAGAGAAAAGGATGTTGTTTATTAACACATTTTACGTTTAGTTATAAACTGAAATACCAACATGCTGTTGAAGATAATCTAATAATTATTTTTGACACCTTCTGACATGTTATTATCATCAAGATTAAAAAAAAAAAAAAGATAAATTATTATAAATTTCCATATGAGCATGACAGCACTTAATATTAGAAGTATAACTCTATGTTATTACACTTGAGATCAAGAATTGATTATGACCTAATATATAGTCTTCTGACTATAGGTTTAAAAAGCGTACTTATTGTAACGTCAAAACTTTTAAAAAAAATATATATATATATAAAAAAATCGTTTTTCCAAGGTCCTTGGTTTTATTAATTGCATGTACGTTGAAAACTTTCCTATAACAAAAAAGGAATGAAGTATCATAAGTATGTACCATGAACTCCCATTTTAGGATTTTTTAAGAACTACAAATATGAAAATTAATTTTTGAATAGAAACAAGAATGTTCTCAGCACGTTTAGATTGTATATATATCTGATGGAGATCTTGTGATGTTTCATCTTTTAAAGCAACCTTAATTCAGGGTGATAGTTTGAAATTGTCTTTTGTGACATATTCACTGATTTATAAATGAAAAAATGGTTTATTCCCGACTGTCCCACTTTTTAAAATTTTAGAGTTCTTTTTTAAAGCATATGTTATAAGTAAAAACTTGTATGCTACTGTTAAATTAAGATTAACTGACCAGTTCAGACAGTAAATATCACTTCCATGGACAGACATAGTATCCTACTGTACAGAATTCTCCAAAAGCTCTAAATCATTAATTATTAAAAAATAGTATAAATTTCGAAACCTACTTTAATATTTTAGAAAAAAATAGCTTCTTTTTGTAGATTAAAAACTTTGAACACAAAAATTCCTTTCGAAGTTGGTAGATTGTAAAACATTCAGAGAGAAGATCGTATTTGTACTTTGTGCAATTCCGGTGCATGATATTGGCGACGAGTTCCATTATATTTTAGAATGCTCGGCAATAGACGATAGTGGACAATTGCTACTAAAGCACCATTTTATAAACAGATCAAATATTTTAGAATTTCAAGGTCTAATGAATAGCAACTGAACTAAACAATCTGTGTAAGCTTAAAAGAGTTATTATGAAATGCATAGAATCTCCTGGGTAATCACAAATATGTCTCTACTTTACATTTGTATTTAAAATTTATACTATGTTGATGTATTTGTATATGTCTCTGTACCATTGTACTCTGGTTTACGAGAATAAAGATATATAGATTGTCCCACATGAAAAGTTCTGATTGTCCCACATTATTTTATGAAGTAAAATGTTCTTAGATAAACAAGGTAACTGTTGTTTGTTTTGCTAAATAAGCAAGAATTAATTATTTCAAACATTTAATATCAATTTTATTGGCAGCAGTCCTTTTGCACCAATTGCTGTTTTTCAGGGGTATCATTTGCGCCAATTTTTTTCTCCAAATGTATCACTTGCGCCAATTACCTGTACACATACATATTATAAATATTAATGATTAATATATATTTATTCTTTTTTTTTTGTTGGCTTAAAAAGTATCATAATTATGTTCGGATATATTTCACCATGAAGATGAGCATCTGAAGAGAAATGACTTAAAATGCATTAGACAGTCAATGTATAGAGAGAGAATAAAACTTATTGCTTTGCTGAATATTTAATAAAGTTGTGTCAATAGAGAAGAAAATAGAAGTTTTTGCTGATAATGTTTTAGCTGTGTTGATGACACAGTGCTTTGTTCCCAACATGCGTATGGGCTTTATTATCATCAAGAACTGTTTTATGCATTTCATACTATAATGTTTGTGTTTTTGGACAATAAAGTAAATTAAGTTGAATACTTCGTTCATATACTCCGTAAATTAAGTTTAGATCTATGTAATTTCATTTGTCCCTGGATTTAACATTTAACATACATTGTATAATCAAAATGGAAGGATATTAATTTTATACAATAGTATAAAGATCTACAATCGGTACTAAAATCGATTCTGTTGTTGAAAGTTTAGAAAAAAACATCAATATATGTTTTGTAATGCAGCTAAAAAACTTTATTAATATGGCCCTACATCCTATCATCATTCTGCATCGAAGTTGCCACTGCAGCATTGTCCACGGCCAACATATTGTTTTCTGGCGTATTAAATTATATTGACCAGCTTAATGTGTTCTGAATGATACTTTAGTCTAGGAGAACTTATTAGTGGTTATTATCTTAAAAGTAGCTTTCAGTAACTGTGGGTGTTGTGTGGCGGTTTTGTCTACTAGTATATGTTAGTTGTGTTTTGTGCTTCTTGTTAATCCGATAAATCAATTCATAATGTTAATGTTACACCACTGTTTCGGGAAAAGGGGTGGTTGAACGCTCATCATCATATATGTGCTTGTTCCAAACCAGAAGCCTGTTTCTAAGTATGGATGTCGTTGATTGCTGTCTATCATATTTGTTCCTCGTTTATTGTTTTGTCGTTTACCAGATTGTTGGTTCTCTTGTTTGATTGTTTCACATTTTGTCATGTTGGTATCTTTTATCGCTGACCATACAGTATTGTCAATTTTGCTCATTGTTAAAGGTCAAATGGAGATTTGCAATTGGTTACAATAAAATCTTCTTATGTTATTCAATAAAATATTCATATGTTAGGAAGAAAGAAGAAACAGATACAGAAGAATGCTAACGGTAAGTTGCATAGAAACAACCACTAGTAATTAGAAACAACATTTTATACATGTTTATATATACATATATATGGATATTTTGTGTATATGATAATTGATTTTTGGAGAAAAAAAATATAACTCGCTTTTTGAAACAAACATATTACGAATATCCCTACCGATATAAATCAGCTCTATTTTGAATGCAGGTATATTTTAAAACTCGTTGAAAGTTAACAAGAGGTTGTCAGTTAACTCAATCAATGCTGTCCGCAAAACAAGATATCAGTAAACCGGGTTTTTCTTAGAATATATAAATTTGTGTCCTGGCTGGCATTTTTCAATATCACATGTACAATAACACCGGAACGGTAAAAGTGGCAACCGTGAATATTGAACTTGATCTCCATATTATCATCATTAGCAACCAAGGATTTGTATATCTAATCCTTGTTAACAACATATTAAAAGCTGAAAGGCTTTGGTTGAATGGCTCATGAGTTTTAAGCACAGACACGACTGATAACACCGTCTTTGATATTTAAAAATTCATAACTCCTGAACGGTTAAAGCGAAAATCGTCAATATCAAACTTGACTCTTCATTTTGTCATCAGTAACAACAAATTGATAGGTGTAAAGCTTTGGTTACACGGTTTCATGAGTAAATGCATGGACACTGTTTTGAAGTCGCCCGGCCGCCAGAATTCCCGCCTAGATAACCGCCAGTGGCGTAGCTGGGCCATTTTTACGTGTACGCCCAAACCTTGGCGAGGGATATGAGGGGTTCCAACCGCTCAATGTTAAAACACCTGCTGGTAGTGGGTTCGAAAGGGAAAGCTATCGCGAATGAGATACCATAATGATTCCTGTCAGTAAAAAATCATTGATAGCAACATACTTTTGAATCTAAATGGTTAATTTGCTTTGGTTAAATTTTGTAATGTGTTAACTTATTCATCGTGTTAAACTGGAAGCTAGCCTAATGGTCATTGGTTTTTAGAGAAAACGTCCAAACCAATATTAATAAGTTTAAAGGGTGCCGTGAGTGAGCATACAATCGACAAAAGCACCTTTTAATGCACACGAAATAAAAATATTTCTAAGAGGAGCAATATAAAAAAACTCTGGAACACCTAGGATTTCTTCCCACAAAAAAGTGAATCAATTTATCATTCCTTTAAAGAGATTTAAAACAAAATCTAAAATTTTCTTTTGATATTTTTTCTTGATCTGGAATATTTAACGACAATCTATGAAGGTTTTATAAATTGAGCATGTAAAACAATTAATTGCGTAAAGAAGAGTCCGGCTATCTTTCTGTCAGAAAAGAACAGAAAAATGAACGAAAACAAATGCTTTCAAAATTTTAGCTTTAAACATTAGTCATAGAAAAAGGTTCTTCGGCATTTTCATAAAATTCGACGAATGTTCGACAAGTAGACAATGTAATTGAGAAATAACAAAATGTAAGCCCAAACTGCGACCACTTATTAATTGCAGAAAGAAATACATTTTGTCCTTAAAATGCGGGAAAATTAAAGATAAAATTGTATTATTAATATTGCTATGAATACTCTTTTGATCATAAACAGTTTCTGTCCAACTTTCGTAAAATTTCACGGAGAGTCATTCAAAAGACTTTATCCACATTCGGGACCTAAATATTGACGCCGCTTTGTCTCGCTTTTAAATCACAGGCTCGACAAAAATACAAACAGCATATCGTATCTGAGCAGATAAAAGATTCGAACAAATATATTAATTTTGAGTAAATTTAGTCCCTTTTATTCAAAATTACAATCCATTGAAAACAGAAGCACAAGGCTGATGTGCTTTTGACCAGTTTTTTTGTCGAGCCTGCAACTTTTGTTGCAGAAAGCTCGACATAGGGATAGTGATCCGGCGGCGGCGGCGGCGGCGTTAGCTCACTTCTTAAAAGCTTTATATTTTAGAAGGTAGAAGACCTGGATGCTTCATACTTTGTATATAGATGCTTCATGTTACGAAGTTTCCGTCAGTCACATGTCCAATGTCCTTGACCTCATTTTCATGGTTCAGTGACCACTTGAAAAAAAGTTCAAATTTTTTGTAATGTTGAATTCTCTCTTATTATAAGTAATAGGATAACTATATTTGATATGTGCGTACTTTGCAAGGTCCTCATGTCTGTCAGACAGTTTTCACTTGACCTCGACCTCATTTTATGGATCAGTGAACAAGGTTAAGTTTTGGTGGTCAAGTCCATATCTCAGATACTATAAGCAATAGGGCTAGAATATTCGGTGTATGGAAGGACTGTAAGGTGTACATGTCCAACTGACAGGTGTCATCTGACCTTGACCTCTTTTTCATGGTTCAGTGGTTATAGTTAAATTTTTGTGTTTTGGTCTGTTTTTCTCATACTATATGCAATAGGTCTACTATATTTGTTGTATAGAATGATTGTAAGGTGTACATGTCTAGTGGGCAGATGTCATGTGACCTTGACCTCATTTCATTGTTCAGTGTTCAAAGTTAAGTTTTTGAGTTTTGGTCTTTTTATCTAATACTATATGCCATATGTCGACTATATTTGGTGTATGGAAATATTTTATGATCTTCATGTCAGTCGCGCAGGTTTTATTTGACCGTAACCTCATTTTCACGGTTCATTGCACAGTGTTAACTTTTTGTGTTTGGTCTATTTTTCTTAAACTATAAGTAATGGGTCAACTATATAATATGTTGTATAGAAGCATTGTTAGCTGTACATGTCTGCCTAGCATGGTTCATCTGACCTTGACCTCATTTTCAAGGTTCATTGGTCTTTGTTTAGTTGTCTTGGTTAATGTTAAGTTTATGTGACAGTTGTAATAAAGCTAAGCTTTATACTTAGGACTATCAACATAATATCAATGATTAGTTTAGAAGGCGAGACATTTCAGCGTGTGCACTCTTATCTTATTCTATGTCGACTATTTGTTTTATTTTCAAAATTCAAGTGTACGCCCGGGCGTTTTGACGTAAACGTAGCTACGCGCATGACCGGCGTGTGGTACATTCTCAAATCATTAACATATGTTCCTTAATAATAAAAAAAAATGGTTTCTTTAAGGTATGAGGCTAATTGTTGAATATTATACATTCAATATATATTACATCTATAATACTAAAATTACGAGGTCCAATTTGTCAGCCGTCATCACGTAAAAACGACGAATCACAGAATTCAACTTTATATTACGAGGTCCAATTTGTCAGCCGTCATCACGTAAAAACGACGAATCACAGAATTCAACTTTATATATAACTAATATAGTACAAAGGTGTAGATTAAAAATTACACCACTCCAGGCCCTTTTGTTTTCCACGTAATTAATATTGCCAATAATTAAGAAGTTCCGGGTCGAGTCCGCTACCGATACCAATAGTATATTCACCTGTTACCTATTACCTTATCTGTACGTTCCGCATCTGACAGGCGCACCACCAAACGTTGTATTCAGGACTAATATGCTATATACACGGGTCATAACCACAGGGTTGACACTACTAAATTGTCAAATTGTTACCTATTGTAGTATTTTAATCAGTAAGACTTTCTAAGATAACAATACGAATACTAAAAATCTGGACTAAAAATAAGGCGTATAGTATGGCAAGCCGTTCTCGTCAAAACTATGTTTAAACCATTTTTCGAAAAATTTACACACTGAGAATTACAACAAAGCACACTGAGATTTTAAAACTTCAAAACGCACACTGAGAATTGAAAATTACACACTGAGAATTGAAAATTACACACTGAGAATTGAAAATTACACACTGAGATTTCATAAAGACGCACTGAGATTACAAAAATGAAAAACGCACACTGAGAATTGAAAATTACACACTGAGAATTGAAAATTACACACTGAGATTTCAAAAAGACACACTGAGAATAAATAAACTGAAAACACACACTGAGAATTTGAAATTCTAATGCAATTATTTTGTATCCATGGTTCTGATTGGATGACAGTAAGCGTAAAATTCTCTATCTCCTTGTCTGTAACTAAGGAAGCCGACATTTTGAATTGCTGAATGTATTGACATGTAGTTTCTACAATAATAAGCCAAAAAACTCACATGTTGCACCTAAAAATCTTCTTTTTATCAAATTTTATTACATTCTGAAGCGGCACAGAATCCAGAAAACGCCCGGTGTTTATGTTTGACGCCGGAAGCATACCTATGACGTCACCTAGTGTAGGGACCAAAGAAGATAACATCTTTTCGCGGAATTTTCTCTAATGAACGTTTAAGACTGAAATAATGATTGAAATTCAATTATGAACTCGATTTGCATTAGAATAGAGATAACTGTATTGTATTTGAAGCTTTGCGGACGTCCATCGGTAGTTTTACTGTCGCAAATACCCGTTTACCTGTCTCCGCTCCGCGTCGCCAGGTAAACTAAATTTGCGACAGTAAAACTACCGATGGACGTCCTTAAAGCTTCAAATACAATACAGTTATCTCTTAATTACACACTGAGAATTTAAAATTACACACTGAGAATTTAAAATTACACACTGAGATTTGTGCGCACTTTTTATGCGCACATATCTTATTAGCATACTTAATCTGAATCTATTACAAGCTTAAAACAACAAGGGGACAGAACTCGTTAGTGCTTCGATTTGGTTTCAAATTATTAATAAAAAAAACTTTAGAAATACAAGAAAAAGAAAAATACCCACTTACTCTTATTACAAAATATAACCAAATGGTGAAAAACTTTATTAAAATTATAAGAAAACATTGGAACAATCGGCAAAACAATGCAGTGAAATTTTTACTCAAGTGTCTATTATAGCATATAAAGGTAACAAAAATATAAAAGATTAACTAGCGAAATCAGGGAAACAGTTGGAAGACTTTTGAAAAGGGACCCACGGTTTTAAGTAAAAAAAATCATCCCGATACACTGGTAGTAATGATCTGAATTATAGGCAACAAACTTATGAATATGAGCGATATTAAGTCTTGAAATTTATTACGAATGTTGGTTGAAGGAATCGCATTTCATTATAATGACAAGAGTTCTTGAGATCAAGATATTAATCTGTTGAATTATTCATCTCATGAATATTCATTAGTAATTTGCATATTAATCTCAGTGTGTATTTTTGAAATCTCAGTGTGTAATTAACAATTCTCAGTGTGTGTTTTTCAATTTATTTCATCTCAGTGTGTCTTTTTAAAATCTCAGTGTGTAATTTTGAATTCTCAGTGTGTGTTTATTTTTTTTTCAAATCTCAGTGTGTAATTTCGATTTCTCAGTGTGTTATTTTAGGTTTTTAAATCTCAGTGTGTATTTTTTTTCGAAAAAAGGGTTTAAACATAGTTTTGACGAGAACGGCTTGCCATAGTATAGGTACAGTTTTCAATTTATTAGTGGGCATGACGTAAAACAGCAAAGCAAAGAATTCAACTTTATTTATAACTTATATAGGACAATGCTGTTGATTAAAAAATACTCCATTCAAGGACATTTTGTTTTCCAAATAATTAATATTACCAATAACTGATAAGTTCCAGTTCAACGGGTTCAAATAGAAAGACTTGAAAGCAGAGAAAAACTGTGTATCTTATAATCGACATGACTTTATCAGATGACAATACTAATACTAAAATAAGGCTTGCGCATAGTTATATACTTTAATTCAGTCACGGACCCGTGATATCACGGGTGTGTTCTAGTTGTACTATAAATTTATGCTTTAGGCCAAAAGAAGACTAACAACCGTCAAACAAGAGTTCGAGGTTACTGACCAAGTTACAATAATAGATTAAGGTCGAAGAGATTACCAGTCATGTCCATAAAGGTAGTACTTATCGGGTTTTTGGTTGATTTTTATGGATATTTCAATGTATTTTTGATAGGCAGATCAATTAAATATCGAGTGTCACACTCATGTTTTACGGTGTGCACTTATACAATTAAAGCATCCTTGAATGCATGTTCTGATTTCAGAGAGTTACATTTGCCACAAGTTCCCCCGATGATTGACTTATCAGTTGAATGACATCTAAAATTGTCTTCAAAATAAGAGACCACAATGCAGTACAGGCATTTTCAAATAGAATACCATTGAAACCTATGTGTTAAGCTTAGAATGACATTCCCAAACCATGTTATGATACGGTTGGTGGTCACCGCGCAGATCTTGACATGCCGTGTGTAGAACCTCGTCATCATTACTCTAAACGCCCTTTTCAAGATCTACAAAAAAAAAAAAAATAATGTTCATTCCCTTTTCTCTGGTTTATTTTGCCTAAATCATGACCGGAAAAAAATAAAGTTTGAGGATGATCTTCAAGTGAACATTTCTAAACGAAAGATCAATCCAAAAAACGGCTTCATACGTACGGCACGGAATTCATTAAAGTAGTGAATTCAATCTGTAGTATGTGTAATTTAATACTTACGAATGAAAATATTTGTTATACTAAATTTCATTGGTATTTGCCGACATTACAATAACACAAATATGGTACGTTACACTCATTGAATATTTAAATAGGAAATGGTAATTAGATACTTCGCGCACTTTTCTCGACTGGTCTCCTAAAATTATCTTTGTTGTTCTGTTTGAATGTATTACGTTAGGACCAGTTTATTTTCCCCATAGAGACAAACATGGCAGACGGTTAGTTGAAAATGGAACTATTTCGTTGTAAATTAACTGTTTAAAGAACAAAAACATGTGTTTTTTACACATCAAAACAATATAAAATACACACAATATCGATACAATAACAGTGACAAATTATCAATATACCTGTCTCTGAAAATTACACTGTTGTGATCTACTGTTTTTCTTTCTTAAATTATTTATTACCCCCCTTTTGTCTTTTGTATTCTCATAATCTGATAATATGACATTCAAATCTTTCTGATCCTGAAGAAATCTGTTTTACCTCCGATACAAATCACAATGAAAAGCTAATTAAGTTTTTTAGCCATGCAAACCACTTTAAAGATATGAAAGGGGGAATCAATTGATGTGCTTATGGTTCAATATTGTTGAAGTTAGGCACAGTAGCAACATACAATGTAAATGGGGATAAGACACCAACTGCAAGGGATAATCAAAAGGGTTACATTAATGTCCTGACGAAAATGAAAACAGTAAATACTTTTTTTTTTAATATTGGGATTTACTTGAAATTTGGAACCAAGCAAGATGAGAACTTCCATTTATCAGTAGTTTCAAAGTTGGTCAGGTCAGTTTTTCTAACTCTTATACATATTTTTTTTATTTTTCTTCTTTCAGTTATAACATGTATAAAGTTCTCATCTTGCTTGGTTCAAAATTTCAAGTAAATCCTTCCAATACAGAGTTCCAGATAAGAATTCATAACTTAGGGTTTTTACCCACCATGTTTTTATGTAATCAGGGGTCACCACACCAGGCGAAGTGAGCGACTTTGTCGCTCTAGGTCTCCCCACTTGGCTCTAGAGAAGCTCCAGGGAGAAGTTTATGTCGCCCTCGATTTTCAGTAAAATTCCCCAATGTCGCCTCATGAGTTTTGAGAAATTCTCGATTCAAACGTAAACGACCGATAGGTATTGACATAAAAAGCATGTTTTCAAATTCAGAACTGATTTCTCCACGATAGTATCATACTGCAACATAAAAATTGCTTGCCCGGGTAAACTATAAGCAAGAAAAAGAAAAATCTCGATTTTGTTATGATTGTTTATTGTCCGCCATCTTTGTTATTGAAAATTGTAGATGGCGCCATTTCATCTTTTCAACTCTCATCATTTACCTAATCCATATTGATATGCACTATTAATTTTGATTTTCTAATATTTACTGACAATATGTGATGCCCCATAAAAAATTTCAGATTTCTTTTCAAAAACGGAATATTATCAACTGGTATCTGCTTGTATTTTTACTACGTACAAAGTTGAGTACACTGCCGGGAACCAGCACAACGATTATAAACTACAAAACGCAGTCAGTTTTTTGTTCAGGATTTTGTTTTACAGACTGATACATGTGCTTTGTTTCAGCTAAAGGTCCTTTAAACAGTACATGTATTTCAATGAATATCTGCTCATTAATTTGATTAGGAACGGCAATATTTACTTCCAAAGTCGTATATTTGTGAAAAATATAAAGTAAGAATTTTTGACGCGGATCGCACCGTATTTGTTTTTGATTTACAAGTACCTATTCAATTCCGGTTATGAAAAATACGACTTTTCCAATGTTACTTTTTGTTGATTTAGTCATATTTAAACACTCGTGAAGTGTTTAAGAATCAATTACATACATTTCTAACGGCAACTTGATTTTGGAAATCGGCATTTCCATGTAAATACCGCAAACGTGTGCGATTACATGTACATGATTTGAAGTTAACAGTTTTACTTTACGTTTTCAACACATGTCAAACAATTTTCTCTCTGAATTCTTATTGAAATATTATTTTAAGAACGAATACAATTTTGAATCGTTATCTTAGCTATGAAAGACAGTGAAATCGTATTTTAACTTTTCTTAATTGATTATTAATATTATTTTTGTTTTAAAAGGTTCTTGGACTTGGTTTAATTTAAAAATCTTTGAAATGCAGCATAATTTGAACCATGTCAAATCTTCAATTCATTCAGACCTACCAAAATAAACAAAGCTCTTATGCCATTAACTTATGGTCCTTATGTCATGATATTTTTTTACAATTTTGCATAGGTACATATGTAAATAAGAAAGTATTTCAGACTACAAGCATGGCAAGACAAGGACTTACAAAATGTACTTCCTTAGCAATTGTCATGCAAAAATTATTAGAAAAGTAACAAAAAGGTATAGATTCTTAGAAAATTTTATTCATAAAAAGTATAAACGCGATCTGTCGATTTTTCCTTGAAGTCTCCCTGTTGGGCCTTCACTTCTCCCTGAAGTCTCCCTGTTGGGTCTTCACTTCTCCCTGTTTGGCTGCCAGGGAGAAGTGACTTCTCCCTATAATTTTAAAGTGTGGTGACCCCTGGTAATTGGGTGATAAAGTTTTTTAATTGCATTATCAATTCCAGTTCACCCTTTAAGCAAATATCAAATTGGGTTTTTCACCACCAAGCTCCTTAATGTATTGGGTTTTTTATCAACACAATATTGAATGTTTAGGCATGTTATAATCACATTATATCAACCCCAAATGTTTTTCCATCTTAAATATGTGTCTTTCTTTGTATATGTGCTAGCTGTTTGTTCACTGACGAGCAATTGTACGTTTAATTTGTGTCCCGTTTTAAACATTCTGCCAGTTTTGTATTTTCTTATAACTTATATACACTGCAGCTGGTGTCACTAGTTGGACAGTAACTTTCTAGATCCTATATGATCACCCTACAGTTTAGTTGGGGTAGGTGTTGCTAAGTGTTTAGATTTGTTTGTAATATATGTGAAATTTAGGTGCTGTCAAAAAGTTTTGCCAGTCCTTTCACCTATTTGCCAGATCTACTTTTGAATAGAAGTAATAAGTAGTTCCCAGAAATTCTGCAACATCAAATAAATAAATGACAATGTTATACTGCACTTTTCCAATAAGACAACTATCTTAATCATACAGAACAAGAAGACCAAAACAAAGAAAGTGTCAAGCCGCATTGACGTAAAAAAAACGGATATGCGTATTCAATCAACTAAAATGAAAAAAATAATATATCAACCAAAACTATACTGGAATTTTTTGTTTAATTTAATCAACATAAATCTGTGTTAAGTTGTCCCTTATTTGAACTTTTGGTTTCCGATGCTTTCCAAATATATATCATGTCATAATTGATTTTGCCTTTCACTTTTTCAACTGATTTCGTTCTTGATGAAACTCTGTGTTTATCGTTCAAGCAATGTTCTCGTTTAGGTACGCAAACATGCCCGTGCTTTCGATGGACACTTAATAAAAACACTAGCTTGTCTGTTATCATTATAACTTTCCCTCAGCTATCAAAAAGAAGCTGAAAACATGCTTCCATAGCATAGGTTCAGATTCCCCTATGTTACAAGTCATCTAATGAGATGCAGATTTTATAGATATATTTTTACCGGACGTTTATTTTCGTTTTAATTCATTGTATGTTATGATAAATCCCGAGAAATTCGAAAAAAATGTGAAAACATGACAAACGCTAACTGGATAAACACCGAGAAGATCAAAATGTTTTCGTAAACACGTGTACCTTTTAAGCAACAGACAATTCCAACAGGGACCCATTTCAGCTACTTGATGCAGGGCTCTATTATTAGAACAAAAGGACATTTCCAATTATGAATATTTTAAAAATAGATTTACATGACGACTGTAATCAGATAAGGGTAAATAACGCAAATGATAGTGAATCAAAGCGTTAAGAACTCATGGTTTTGGCATATAATTGGGTTTTCCTTTAAATTAATTGGGTTTTTGAACCCTGCAATGGTCAATTGCATTGTGTTTTTAATTATTTGTATTGCGTGATCACGCAAATACACAGCTTATCTGGAGCTCTGCAATAATAAAAAATTTATTTAGCATTATCATTTCCGTCAGGACATTGTCATGACATTAGTGTAACCCTAATCAAAACCATAAGTTAAACTAGAATGTGTTCCCAGTACACGGATGCCCCATCCGCACTATCATTTTCTATGTTCAGTGGACCCTGAAAATGGGGTAAAATCTATAATTTGGCATTGAAATTAGAAAGTTCACATTATAGGGAACATGTATACTAAGTTTCAAATCGATTGCAATTCAACTTCATCAAAAACTGCCTTGACCAAAAACTTTAACCTGAAGCGGGACGAATGGATGCACAGACCAGAAAACATAATGCCCATAAATGGGGCATAATAAAGTTGACTACATCCTGGTTTAACTTTTAAAAAAAATAAACTAACAATTATCACATTAACACCACAAAAATTACACCAGTACACTGTTTCTAAAATAATATGTACGAGTGAAGACATCAAAAAGCTGAACCACAAAGAATGTTTTCGTTTATTTAAACTTGATACACAACTATTTCTGCAGAACAATAATTTCAAGAAGTATTTGATGTACATTATAATTAGATTGTATACGTAGGAGTCAATTCAAATAAATTTGTAATTCTGTAGCAAGTGTTGAACAATGTTAAACATTGTTAAATAAAAGTAAAGATCATGAAGATGGATGTTTGAGAAAATTTCAAGCTTGTACAATGACCCTGTCAGTTCAAGGTTGCAGGTTTCCTGTTTTCAATAGAAACTTTAAATGTCATCCAAAATCTTATAGAGGGAAAGAGTTCTAGGATTACTGGTTATGGATATGATATATATCAAACTTATAAGTTATTCTAAATTGACATGATCAAGATGCCATAAATCAACTTATTATTGAACAATGAATTTAAGTCTGAAGTGGAGTAAAGATATAAAAAAAAAAATACATATACATGCAAAACTTAAAAAAATGTTTAACATGAGAACCCCAGTTATGCTGATATCCAAGGGGTGCAACTTTATTATATTCAGTTCAGGATTGAGGAAAATGACCTGAGAAACGATATTTCATCCCCCATCCCCAAAAAAGAAGAATACAAGGGGTATTACTATTATAAAGACAGACAGCTATAAGAATAAATAACTTTGGTAAAAAAGAGTTTAAATAAATTGCTTTGACTGGAAATATTTATTGTTAAATTTACATGTTTCTCAAAAAAAACAATATTACAAACTTATTTATTTAAACTACAAGTACTGTAAATATATACCCATACTGCAATTTTGTAAAAATGGTGTTTTTCTTTTTTTTTTTAGATCAGAATACAGCAGGTTCAGTGGCCGGAGATGCACTAACAGACCAACAAAGTAGTACACCTTTACCGTCAGGCGTGCCAGAAAATGTACAGGTAAACATCTACATGCATTGGAATATGCACTTAGATACAGATCAGTCATTATTGTAATTATAAAAAAAAGATAATGAACGAAAACATATACATGTAACACATGTCCAGCAACAAACATCAACCAATATATGTCCACCTTGTCCACCTTCAAGATTTTGATAATTCTTTACACAATTATTCTTTTTCTGTTGAAGATTATATATATTTTGGTAACTTGGTCATTTTTAAAGTCATGAGTCATATAAACTCTTTGAGTTTGAAGCTTTCGTAACAAAAAAACATTAAATCTGTGTGCACCTTTTTCTTAAACAATTATTTTAAGTGCGTTTAAGTTTTTGAAAGTATCATTGAAACTGATAGTATTTTTCATTGTTCTGTTTACAGAAAATTATAACTAGTGAAAAAGAGTTACAAGAGAACCCATCAAAAAGACCAAGGGTTGACTTGCAGTCATTGCCAACAAGGGCCTATCTAGACCAAACAGTGGTTCCTATATTATTAAATGGAATGTCTGTATTGGCAAAAGAAAGGTAAATATTGTATAGTATGGTCAGACACATTTCTAATCAAACACCTCTATATCTGGAGGCAAAGTATATAATAAATGGAAACTGATTTATTATATAATTTCTGCACTGGTATTATATATGATAGTATTGTTGATGTAAAAAAAATAATTACTTTTTACTTGCGAAAGCAGGTCTAGTAATTACCATTCCTTTTTGTCAAACTGAAAGACCTAAGGTAGAAAGCTTTCATCAAAATTTTCATCAAGTTTTCTTGGCTTCAAAAATAAAAGGAATGATCAGTTAGTCGTTTAAACATATTTGTTTTTAGTGGATTGGGAAACAAGTTATCGCAACTTATATTAATCCCTTTCCACTTTGCCGATGAGAGTTCTGCCTTTTAGCGGCTACTTAGTTGTGTAAGTTGTACTTCAGTATATTAATAAATATCATGTAGAAACACAGGTTAGACCAGACATTGGTCTATGTTAAATCAAGAAATGATATAGATACATGTGTACTATTAGATTCTATAACGAAAACAGTCAACATCTGTAATAAATGAATACAAACCTCTTAAAATTTTGAATGACTGATGTGTCTGAAGTGGTTTGACTGAAGTGAACCTTATACTGCACAAAAATCGAAAATGAAAAACTTATCTCTAGAGTTGTCTCCCATTTTTGGCTAACCGTAACTTTAAGTTTAGACCAACTGCTTACCACCTGCAGTTATTAACAAAAATCACATACCGGTACACTGTTGTTCAAAATTATATGTACTGATGAATTAGTATGAATCAAATGCTGTTGTCTATGGTAACTCCCAATTGATGTTTGGTAAACCCTATTATTTGTTTTAAACGCTTGAAGCTGTCAGTCTGTTTAGAATAGTATTGAGTCCATGTCAAGCACTGTATTGGTTTTTATTACAAAAAAAGAAATATTAAAATGTTTTTACACAAAACATGTTTCAACTGGGTTGTTGTTGGATTATGATGTGAAAATAGTAATTATTTTGTTTTCTTTTAATTCATTTCTTCAACAATTTTTATTAATTATTTCTTTACTTCATTTCAGACCACCAAATGCTATAGAATTCTTGGCAGCCTATTTACTGAAGAATAAGAACCAGTTCGAATGACGACTTAGGAATCACCTTCTTTGTAAAAAACTTTCATCTGCAATAGACAGGAATATATCAAATTCCATCATGTTTTTAAATTCATATTAAATGTAAAACCATTCAAATCTTTTCTTGTTACAAATGTAGCTATTTGCCCGTAACATTCTAGTTGCTCTTTAGAAATATTGAAGTCGTTATAAATAGATGTAAGATATGGTATAAGTGCCAATGAGACAACTCTCCATCCAAGTCACAATTTGTAAAAGTAAATCATTATACTTATAGGTCAAAGTATGGCCTTCAACACAGAGCCTTGGCTCACACTGAAAAGCAAGTCATAAAGGTCCCCAAAAATGACTTGTGAAACTTTTTAAGCAGGGTTCATTAAGTTTAACCAGTCCACATGTATCTAGTCTCAACTGTTTAAAAATAAAGAGATGTGGTATTATTGCCAATGAAACAGCTATCTAACTAGGGTCAATTTACATAGAGGTAAACAACCATAGATCACTGTACTGCCTTCAACAATGAGCAAAACACGTACCATATAGTCAATAGTTATAAAAGGTCCTGACATGATAAAATGTGAACAATTCGAAACAGGAAACCAACAGCTGATTAGACAGCAATCAATACAACCACTGAAATATAGACTCCCGATTCTGGTTTGGCACACATAGAGGTTGAACCTATTTATGATCACTCAACTTTTGCCCGATACCGGTGTTGAGTTCAACTGTTCCTTTAAAAGAGACAGTGTAGTCTATATTACTATTTTCATAACTTACGAAAAGTGAAATTGGAGAAAGAGATATTATGCATGGTCCTTCATGATACCCTTATATACAATTTATATCCCTAAACTGATGAATAATTTTTATAAAAGAGTACCAGTCACTCTTAAAAAGCTGTTATCTCAAGAAACTACTGGATACCATTGAACTGTACCATAGAAAATAGAAAAGTATAAAGTAAACAGCTCTGGAGCTCTGTTATACCCTTGATAAATATATCAATGTAAATAAAAAGACAATTGGTAAAACTGTCAATGACATCATCGAAACCAAAATGAAAATATTTTAAAGAAGTCACCATTTATAAACAAACAACTATAAAGACCTTTATTTCTACATTAACTTTCGACAGGACTAACTACAAAAATTTGCACCAAATTCAACACAAACATGGCTCCAAACTTGGGAGAAGTATACTAGTTTTTGTAGAGTTTGAGCTGCTAGGTTTGTTTTATTTGTGTCAGATTTAGAAGCCATTTCTTTTTAGTTGTCAGGGTGTCATCAAATATGAATTGACAATTATGTTATTACGCTGCATAGTGTTGGGTTGCTGTATCAACACAACAATAGTACATGTATTTAAAACATCTCCTTTTATTCAGAACAATTATGAAGTTACAGTATATCCTCTTTGATTGCAAATTTTGTCCACTACATCTTGTCAAAACAAACAAAACGTTGCATGTGTATCACCAGTGGCATCTAACGGTAAACCATACAAAATTTAAAGATAACACAATTTACACAACAACAATTTATTAAAGTGCAAAATAATGGATTTATAACATTGCTGAAAGATTCGGTGGTATCACAGTTAACACAAAACAGTATTTATGATTTAATAAATCTTAACATTCAAAAGGGGAGACCACTGTTAACATAGAACATGTCTGACCTAGTGTGGATTATTGACAGTAACAAATATTAATTTATCTATCAACATGCAATATGTTCTAACAAGAATACAAATAAAAAACAATTTAAAACAATGTGCATACTTTTTAACAGTTGTGATTTAACATTCCCTTTGCCTGAGCTGTGGTTACTACAAAATTTTCCTGTGGCTACTACAAATGATATTTTCAGTACATTTGTTTTAGTATTAATTATTCTCTATTTTTATCTCACTGTTGCTTTAGTTGCATCCTTATTTAATGTAGCAAATTACAAATAACATAAAACAATCTATATATATTTATGTTGTTAAGGATATATTAAGGTGGTACCCAACACTTTAACTAAAATTAATTTGGTTGTTTAATTGTCTTGAAATTTTGACAAAGTATTTACTTTGACCCTTTGACAAAAATGTAAAAATTTTAAAAAATTTGAACCAACCGTTTTATCAGAAAAATTACACTGGTTATATAGCAGTTTGACAAACACGTATTTTGATCATTGAGAAACTTAATATTCCCTTAACAACACAACGTAATTAAAACGTTTAGCTGAATTTACAGAGTTATCTCCCTGTAGTGTTAGGTACCACCTTAAGATGACCACTACTGATAAAGCATTAAGCTTTAAGAAAATTCCTCCGTAACAGGATCTGAATGTACAATGTTTCATTAAATCAACAATGTTAGTCTTGCTGTAAATTCATTTATCTTTATGATACCAATCATGTAAATACAGGAAAAATTGTATTGTCATAGATGTTTGACTTAGTAATAAAAAATCTATCCCAAACATTTATGAATTAGAGGATATCATTCCAACACTCTCACAAAATTTCAAAATGTTATCAATCTGTATAAACTGAAGTAATGTAAGAAGACCATTGACAAGATTTAAATGCATATCAATTTATTAAATAAAAAGCACCAACACTTTTATGCAATTTTTTAATTTAGATAACAGCTTTACTGATTAAAAATGTTAGTATTTTTTAAAGAATATAACAATGTTATGTTAATTTCAGTAAATTACTAAATATTTTGTTTTTTATTTAAATACAACATGGATTTTCACCCAAATCGGCAGAGGAAGCATTTGGCAAACTTTTTTTTTTTAAGTGTAACAATATGAATTAATTCTATTACATGTAACAGTACACGATCTAAAAAGTATTTAGATAGATTGAATGAGGCTCTGAATGGGCTAATATAACAAAGAATAATGGACAATGGGTGCAGAGTTGTAGTGGTGATTTTAACTAAATAGTTCAGGTGTTCAAATGACAAACTGACAGTAATTTGCAAATATCTCGATAATTATAAAACAGAGTTTTTATAACCCCCTATCCAGGCCCTCGTGTACAATATTTGAGTGACACAGATATATGTGGAAGTAAGATCAAGGGTTTCTGCTCTGAGTTGGAAAAGATGGGTACAATAAATTATACATGTGTAAAATATTTTTCCGGAAGTGACATACTGGTTCTAGAAACAGACAAAAGCAAAATGCTAGTATTAAAGGGTAAAGATTGCAGTAATTTTGCATTGGGAACTAAATATTAAGCAAAATCTAAAGTCTTGATCCTTCTTATAAAGACATGTTTAAAAGATATTTAATGCTGCCATGCTGTATCAGCTAATTATTATAAGTCATGGCTTTACTCGTGAAAGCAAGACTACATGAACATATTCACTCATAGCGATTTTTTAAAAATTATTATGTATGTGAGTTGTGACAAATTGCATATTTACAGCATATGAGCTTCGGTATTATATAACAGATTTAAATATATTAAAACTATAATGTTATCTATTAAAAATCAACAACTAATTAGTAATATAATAAATAGTTAATTAAATCTATACATCAACTATATACAAATGTAACTTGAATATATTATATACCGGTAATCTGTTTTGTCAATCTTTACAATTACAAAGTATTAATAATTGTCAAAGAAAAATGCATAGGCCAACTAATTATAAAAAGACCGTTCATTTTCAGGACAAAAATCAAATTAAATGTTACTGCATTGACATATTTATAAATCTGAGTGTTCATTAAAATACTTGATTTGTGCATGTGTAAATACTTTAAAAAAAGTTTTACTCTTTAATGTTTAATAGTCAAACCTGTTTTATAATATCCGAAAGTTAATATTATGTCTAAATTTCATGTATCAGAGTATTCTAACAATTGTAACAACTAAAATATACACATATCACATAGTATATATCACAAGATTGAAAATTTAACAATAAGTAAATACAGCTTAGCATATTGAATATATGGGACAATATTGGCTATACACTGATACAGGAATTCAATTCTAAAGGGATTTCTTTTGTGAATTCATGCATCAACCTGAATAAAATTACTACAATCATATTTAACTTGATAACTATTGCCTGAAAGTTATAGCTACCTGGGTAACAAGTAAAGCATTATGCATCTTTAGCTCATAAGCAGGGGTCGAAATTGGCGCTGGTCCGGTGGTCCGAGACCAGTAGAATTTGTGTCGGACCAGTAGATTTTGTCAGCTGGTGGTCCGGCGGACCAGTAGAAATTTTTCGTTAAAATCAATGATTGCATCTCTATCTCGGTTTGTTTACAAAAAAATAAACCAGAGAAATTATTTTTAGGGTATTGGGGGTGCTACTTTTGGAATAAAGAAGAGGAAAGCAGCTGAGGAAATCAGTGAAACTTAACATCTGTCATATCTTTTAATGGTTATCAAATGAATGTCATTTTTGCAGGACCAGTAAATTTTAAGCCGGACCAGTAGTTCTAAAGTCCACTGGTCCGGCTGGCCAGTACACTAAAAAGCTTAAATTCGACCCCTGCTCATAAGGCTGGCAAGGAGGCTAAACTAACCATTTAAAAAACAACAAAAAATGTTAAAAATTAATCACATAAACCTACTCTAAAATTATGCCTAAACTTATTGCATTAATTCTAAAATTTTAAGGGCTAGACTTTGCAGATCTTTAGCCCTCTTTTGACCTATAGCTAAAACTTCTTCATGTGTTGTGACCTTTGCTGTGGTGTAGTCTAGACAACATTTATCTGTAATCAGTGATATACCAAACACCTTCATACCCATGTGACGTCCAACCAATGCTTCAGCTACTGTACTCATACCTACAGAGAAATACAGAAAAAACATTGTTAGTCTTAAATAGATAAAAATGATACAACACAACATCTCATCCATTTTTTTAAAATAAAAAATTCTTAATTTTTATAAACATAGTATACAATGTACTTTTCTAGACAACAATATATGCTACATCACAAGAGTGCACACGCTGAAATGTCTCGCCTTCTTTACTAATCATTGATATTATGTTGATAGTCCTAAATATAAAGCTTTATTACTACAACTGTCAAATAAACTTAACATTAACCAAGAAAACTAAACATTATTAAATAGTATGGCGTTCATTATCACTGAACTAGTATATATTTGTTTAGGGGCCAGCTGAAAGACGCCTCCGGGTGCGGGAATTTCTCGCTACATTGAAGACCTGTAGGTGACCTTCTGCTGTTGTTTTTTTCTATGGTCGGGTTGTTGTCTCTTTGGCACATTCCCCATTTCCATTCTCAATTTTATTGATTAATGAACCATGAAAATGAGGTCAAGGTCAGATGAACCATGCCAGGCAGGCATGTACAGCTAACAATTCTTCCATACAACAAATATAGTTGACCCATTGCTTATAGTTTAAGAAAAACAGACCAAAATACAAAAACTTAACACTGAGCAATGAACCCTGAAAATGAAGTCAAGGTCAAATAAAACCTGCCAGCTAGACATGTACACCTTACAATCATTACATACACAACATATAGTAGACCTATAGCATACAGTATAAGAAAAAGAAGGTCAGATGACATCTGCCAGTTGGACAAGTACACCTTACAGTCCTTCCATACACCGAATATACTAGACCTATTACTTATAGTATCTGAGATATGGACTTGACCACCAAAACTTAACCTTGTTGAAGTTGTTCACTTATCCATGAAATGAGGTTGAGGTCAAGTGAAAACTGTCTGACAGGGATGAGGACCTTGCAAGGTACACACTTATGCCAAATATAGTTATCCTATTACTTATAATAAGAGAGAATTTAACATTACAAAAATTCTAAACTTTTTTTCAAGTAGTCACTGAACCATGAAAATGAGGTTAAGGACATTGGACATGTGATTGACGGAAACTTCGTAATATGAGGCATCCAAATACACAGTAAGAAGCATCCAGGTCTTCCAACTTCTAAAATATAAAGCTTTTAAGAAGTTAGCTAACGCCGCAGTAGCTGCTGTCTCCAGATCACTATTCCTATGTCGAGCTTCCTGCAACAAAAGTCGCAGGCTCGACAAAAAAAAATGTGGTATGACTGTCAATGAGATAACTCTCCAAAAGAGAAATTAAAAACTACAGGTCACCGTCACTGTACGGCCTTCAACAATGAGTAAAACCAATACCTGATAGTCAGTTATAAAAGGGGCAGAAGGCTTTTTAAATTTTATTTTAACATGATTTTTTTCTTTAATTTGAACAGATACTGTAAATGATTTAATGCAGATCATGTGCAGTTAGAGCTAAAATTATATTCTTGTGGATATTTTATATCATGGTTTCAACAATATCAATACAAGTATATATAAAATTGGTATTCATTAGACAAAACTTAAAGATTTTGGTTAACTTTTTAACCTTTACCCATGAAATACTAAAAAAAATATTGATTAGTACAGTACAATATTGAATTAGAAGCAACAGTGCATTAATTTCATATATGTGTAGTACTTTTGTGTATGTACACGAGTATTTTTACATTTTTGATTGAACAATTGAATCAGAATAACAAGTCAATCCTTATACATTTATTGTGACAGGCATATTTGGTTTTAGACACAATAATTAAGATAACATATTCATGGTGTTATTTATACTAACCTACTGCATCTGCACCAAAATTTTTCAGCAGCCTGGACTCAGCTACAGTTTCAAATGTAGGTCCTCCTATCATTACATAAACACCTCGTCTAAGTATATCTCCAAGTCCTAATTCCTTGGCAGCTTTCTCTGCTAACTCATTCATAGCATCATCCCATGTACCAACTGTAGCTAAAAACCTGGGTCCAAATCTAAATATAATAGATAGCACAAACTTAAAGTCATAAGAAACCTCAAATTTAAATAAAATATGCATATGTTTTTTATAACTAAATGGATAGTTTTCATCATACAACTTATATACATATACTTTTTTCCTAGGAAAATTCTTTAATTTGTCCACATTTAGAAGAAGTTTACTTCTTTTTAATTGCTTGCTTCCAGGAAGCAATTCGCAGACGTATTTTCCGTATGCATAGTGACCTGAGCGTAACCCTCCTCTTAAAAATACGGTGATCGCAATACGCATGGATCTGTCATTGAAATAAACAAATATCTGAATATACATGTTAAACACATGCTCAATACCCATGCTTTTTGTGATTTGTTTACTATAAGGTGACAATCAGTAAAACTCGGCTTCAAAACACGTCATTTAATGAGCAGCCATATTTTTTAAATCATAACAAACAGAGAGAGAAAAAATTGATGATTTTATGATATATTTGCGAAAAATAAAATATTACATTGTATCTTTATGTTTCTACATCCCATTGAAACTAATATGTTGGCAATTTAAGTTTAATTAATATTTGAAATTAAGCTTAGAACTAGCTTTAGTAACTGTGAGTATTCTTAAATTGGACTATGTGTCCTTTTGCTCTTTGCTTTTATGCTTAGTGCTGATCTGATTGAGCACTGGTAAACATTTGTAATCCTACACATTCTTTGTCAAGCCAATCTTTGTTCTTTGTTCCTTATGTATAGTTGTCTTAATAACAACCATACAAAATCTCCTTATTTTTACACTATACCTCTTTTATTATCTATGGTTAAATATAATTGACAGAGAGGTCAAAAGCTTAAGTGTATGGATTAATTATTTCACAAATTATCTCCCTTGCTGATTTACCTTTCATCGTTAGCTCCCCTGAGTACACATTCACCAGACAATCCAGCAAAGTCTATATTGTCTCTAATAATCATGAGATTATCTCCCTTGCTGATTTACCTTTCATCATTAGCTCCCCTGAGTACACATTCACCAGACAATCAAGCAAAGTCTATATGGTCTCTAATAATCATGAGATTATCTCCCTTGCTGATTTACCTTTCATCATTAGCTCCCCTGGGTACACATTCACCAGACAATCCAGAAAAGTTTATATGATCTCTAATAATCATGAGATTATCTCCCTTGCTGATTTACCTTTCATCATTAGCTCCCCTGAGTACACATTCACCAGACAATCCAGCAAAGTCTATATTGTCTCTAATAATCATGAGATTTTCTCCCTTGCTGATTTACCTTTAATCATTAGCTCCCCTGAGTACACATTCACCAGACAATCCAGCAAAGTCTATATTGTCTCTAATAATCATGAGATTATCTCCCTTACTGATTTACCTTTCATCGTTAGCTCCCCTGAGTACACATTCACCAGACAATCCAGCAAAGTCTACATGGTCTCTAATAATCATGAGATTATCTCCCTTGCTGATTTACCTTTCATCATTAGCTCCCCTGAGAACACATTCACCAGACAATCCAGCAAAGTCTATATGGTCTCTAATAATCATGAAATTATCTCCCTTACTGATTTACCTTTCATCGTTAGCTCCCCTGAGAACACATTCACCAGACAATCCAGCAAAGTCTATATAGTCTCTAATAATCATGAAATTATCTCCCTTACTGATTTACCTTTCATCGTTAGCTCCCCTGAGAACACATTCACCAGACAATCCAGCAAAGTCTATATAGTCTCTAATAATCATGAAATTATCTCCCTTACTGATTTACCTTTCATCGTTAGCTCCCCTGAGAACACATTCACCAGAAAATCCAGCAAAGTCTATATAGTCTCTAATAATCATGAAATTATCTCCCTTACTGATTTACCTTTCATCGTTAGCTCCCCTGAGAACACATTCACCAGACAATCCAGCAAAGTCTATATGGTCTCTAATAATCATGATATCACCCGTGTTAAAGTCAGGATTGATCCCTCCAGCTGCATTAGTTAGAAATAAGGTTTCTACACCTAAAGCCTTCATAACACGTATAGGTATTGTTGTCTGTAATAAAGCAATTGTACCCTTTTTATTACTTCATAAGAACAGATGTTTTTTGCCCATCTATGATTTCATACAATTACATTTTAGTATAGTCATGATAGTATCCCTTTTTTATAATAGATTTATAAACTGATTTTTAATTTCTGTGTCATTTGGTCTCTTGTGAAGAGTTGTCTCATTGGCAATCACACCATATCTTCATTTTTATATTGACATAAAGAAACTGGTATGGTTTCTTCAGAAGCAGTGATTGCCACTTTTTTAGTGGAGTTCAAACTACAAATACACATCTTTTGTTCTATAGATAATTGCTTGTCTTTGTTAATTGTTTTACATTGTCATTTTGGGGCCTTTTATAGCTGACTATGTGGTATGGGCTTTGCTCATTGTTGAAGGCTGTATGGTGACCTATAGTTGTTAATTTCTGTGTCATTTTGGTCTCTTGTGGCCAGTTGTCTCATTGGCAATCATACCACATCTTCTTTTTTATATATATCTTTTGTTTTCTTATCTCAGCTATCATACTTTTGAAATATATATATATATTATATATTTTATTTTGCCTTTTCCTCAATATTTCATTTTGCTTTCATATATATATATGTATCATAAAACTCACTTTTTTGATAACAAAATCTTTTATGTGGATCAGTAATTTTGATTGTCCCTTAGCATATTTTTTTTCATGTGTGACAAATCAGAAATCTTTGCAGGACCAAAGAGCAATGGGTAAAATGAAAATAACCTACAATGATGAATACCATCCTACATGATCTTTATAATGAAAAAAATATGTTACTGTTTCAAAATGAATACTAAGATATATCATTTGATATCAGTATTGTTAAATAATGATTGTGTTGATAATCAAATAAAATTTGTATGCCAACTGCACATACAAAAATGTATAATAATGAATCAAATGTATACCATGTTTAGGGGTACATCAAAGATGTTTCAGAGTTTTGAATTTTTTTTTTCAATTCTTATACATTACAAGAGAATTTGCAAAAAGGCTTCATAAAAAAGTTTAAACTTTATAAGAACATTTCTCACCTTTTTGACAAATTACTATATAAACTACACTTGCACACAATTCTGTGATGCATACTAAGATATAAGAGTTTATTTTTGTTGTACTTTTATTGTGCTTTTTAAATCACTACCTACAATATTACCTTCCACATAGGATATCCTTCATAACAATGTAATCTTCCTCTCATTAATACAACTATCTGACCTTTCAACTTCCCAAACACAAGCTTTCCCATATGTCCAGGAACTGCAAACAAAATTAAACATTCATTAAACATACTTTTGTTAAGAACCAAAAAAAAAAAAAAGCAGCCTAAATAATATTGTTTTTTACAAGAACTATGAACATATACATTACACAACTTTTTAATATAGTTTTAATGATGAAAATAAAATTAAAAACAAGAATGTGTCCAAAGTACACGGATGCCCCACTTGCATTTTCATTATCTATGTTCAGTGGACGGTTAAATTGGGGTATAAACTCTAATTTGGCATTAAACTTAAAAAGATCATATCATAGGGAACATGTGTACTAAGTTTCAAGTTGATTGGACTTAAACTTCATCAAAAACTACCTTCACCAAAAACTCCACTACTATAGTAGGTGGGGCATAATAACCATCATCTATATCTTATAACAAAATAATCATTTTTCTACGGCTACAGCATTTTCTTATATCTAAACATTTTTTTTGTTAAAAACATTGGAATCACTCATAAAATTATATAGAGATATAACAATCATCTGTCCTCTGTTTCCCTATTTTCTACAATTATAACAATACCCACCTGTGCTAACTGGGAAGTGTGGTATTTCATCATAGGGTATGATGTCAGCTTCTTCTACTAAATCACCAAGCCCTCCAAGTCCAGATCCACAAACAATACCTAGTGTTGGTCTGTATTTTGTTTTCCCTTCTAGAGTCTTTGCAATCTCATGAACTTCCTCATAGCTTGGACTGAAAAAGAAAAACAAATGTTAACCATATGATGTATTTATTGAAATGAAAGCTGAAATCTTAATTAATAGATTACAGTCTTTACCAAACATTTTTGACTTGCAAGACTGAAACGTCTTTTAATCTATATGTCTTGAAATACCTCTTTTCATGGAAATTAACTAGACTTTGCCTAAGGAATTGTGCTTACTCTATATGGTACAAACTGGAACCATGACAACCCATGCCAGGCCATCTATATCATGATAAATAAACAAGTATTATTTTCACATAAAAAAACTAGATCCAACTGAAATTTTATTTTATCAGAAAAGACCTACTTGCCAGCCTGCCAGTGGGCTTAATTTATTATAGTGCTATATCATAATATGTTATATTTGTTTTAAACAATGCTATTATATATGTTCCTGTTTGAACAAATTTTCTATATCCTTTATTATTTTAGAAACAGATATAGGAGGGTCGTAATGGGGGTACCTTCATGACGAATTACGGTAAATATTTTTGCCAAATGACCTTCACGGTAATTTAAGGTGTAAGACAGTAACAGGTACTCTTTCTTTTAGACGATAAAAACATCAACTTATTTTGACGAAAATGACGGCAACAATAATTCTTTGAAACCTCTGAATCACAATAAGAATATTTTGAAGAATCACTGTAAAATTTTAACCAATTTGACGCTAACCGTAGCCTAAAATAACTGTTTGACGCCTGATGTTAAAGGGCATTGAGTGGAAATAATATTCCAGAATATTTCTCTGACTCAGAACTATAACTATACATGCTTCCGAGGAACTTCTATTCCTTGACATGCTTGACACAGGAACATTTCTTTCTGCTGCATGTTGCTCCGTAAACTATGACTTCAAAATAGCAGATGTCAGTCTTGTATGATTGCTTAAAATTATGTCCAGTGGCAAATATTGCATATTTGAGGGGGATAGGAGGTATCAGGTTCGTTCACACCCAATACACTTTCGTACCCTACACATTCGCACCTCGTACGTTCACACCCAAGGTTCGTTCGCACTCTACACGTTCGCGCACAATTTTAATTCAAATTCCAGTTGAATAATTGGAAAATCATGATTGTTGTTATAAATTATAACCAAAACATGATAAAATTTATTCAACACACAAAAAAAACCAGTCAGAATCTCACTTTATTTTGAAACAAGTCAATGAAACAAAGTTATAGCAATACACTTACCAAAACATGATTAAGAGTTATTCAACACAAAATAAAATGTTGACAGAATCCCACTTTATTTAGAAAGGATTATTTTTTTTTTTTAACAATACACTATCCAAAACATATTAAGATTTATTCAACACAAAAAAAAAAATGCTGTCTCACTTTATTTTGAGACAATGACAACAAATATAAGAATACATTTGCCAAAACTTGATTACAAAGCTATAGTTATTAAGGGCATACGATATAGTTTTGATCCCGTATTTACAGTTTGATGAAAATTTCCATATAGGCTATTTTTTGACTGATTAAATCAAATATGTAATAAAAAATATACCTCCATGTACTACTTTTTGAGTTAAATGAGGTCGAAATTTTGTATATTTGCTCAAAATTCGGATTTGTGGCCGTATTTTCCCTTTCGAAAAAAAGCCATAACTTTTTTGTTTTGAAAAATACATCCAAATTGTTTTTTGTTAAATAATTTGTGATTTCTGTATTTTATAAGTATCCTAAAAATTTATGCATTTTTTGTTCAGAAATAAATCATATTTATCAAAAGGTCATGAATTGAGAAAAAAAACGTAATTTTTTGCTGTATATTCATCAAAATTAAAAAACTTGCACTATTTAAAGTTTTATAAAATTTGGTCCTCATAATATCCCTGCAAAATGAAACAAAATGTTGTTTTAAAAAATAGGGGTCCATGCACTCGTTTTCGAATTAAATCAGTTTGAATGATTTAAATCAGTCGAAAAATGCATCTTTTCCTGATATGTCATAGTTTGACGTCGCAAAAATAACATTTTACGTTAGCAACGTCATTACCTCCCCTATAACTGTATTGTATGTCCTTAAACACCAAAACCAATTAAAATTGGGCGCAAACATGAAGGGTGCCAACGGACTTTGGGTGCCAACATGTAGGGTGCGAAAGTGAAAGGGGTGAACATGAGTGGGTGGAACATGAGTGGATGCAACGTGAATGGGTGCGAACGTACACGGATTCGGGATAGGAGGGGTCCTGATCCCGAAATCCCGGCTCCAGAATTTAGATAGAGTAAATCCTGTCGTCCCTACATCCAAAAAAAAGAATTCCCGCATTCCGAAAGGGTCAATCCCGAATTCTGAGCTTAAAAACACTCGATCCCAGAGTCCCGATGAAGGTCCTATCCCCCCTCATGTTTGGGAAAAGAAAAAAAATCAACAATCAATACAATTGGTATGTCTAACTATAGGGATCAATTGGGCCAAGATTCTTAAAATGCTCAATGCACAGCTATATCTTTACACAAGGCATCCCTGTTCTGATAGGTGATTAACTAACAGACCAAGTCTATCCTTTGGGTTGTTAGTCACCTTTATATTTATACAAAGCAGGGATCATATTCACATAAAACGTACATGCTTTTGACCTGCTATACATTTACTATTTGACACTGTGCGTCAAACATGATTGTCATTGTTAAACACAAAGTTATAAACTGAAAAACACCAATAATACCCATAGGGGGGAAATAAAGTTCACCTTCCATATGAATGAGGCTATCTATTTCATTTTATAACACTGGCATTTAATTTTGTGTGCACTATCGACAACCTTATCCTTCGATCATAAAACATTACCCTTGTCCCATCCACATGATGAATTTGTATATGCTGCCCACAGGAGAGAAAGCAAATATTCAAAGAATTTGTATTTTATGTTTACAAAATTCTACCTTTACAAAGCAAGAAAAAGCCCGAAACATCCCGAACGTAACGGCATCTAAATAAATTTAGGCCAAACAAAATTATTCTTCGGTTATAAAACTGGATTGACAAGCGACGATACTGTTTAAGGTTAGAGGTACCGTATGTACAATAGGTCTGATCACCCTATTTAGTCGGTATAGTAGTCTCAGGTTGTAAGAGTTTTTTAAGCTCACAGGGCAGTGGCGGATCCAGAAATCTTCATAAGTGGGGCCCACTGACTGACCTAAGAGGGGGCCCGCTCCAGTCACGCTTCAGTGATTCCCTATATAAGCAACCAATTTTTTTCCCAAAAAGGGGGTCCGGGCCCCCTGCCCCCCCCCCCCCCCCTAAATCCGCCTCTGCAGGGGTAATTAAATTTTGTTGTTGTAAAAATGACCTATAGCTGACTGAGAATATATTAAAGATAATAATAAATTAGCTCATTTTCCTCAAAACTGGAGGAAAAATCATTATATTTGGATCTTCTTTTCCGTAATACAGTGGTCCATTTCATCTTTTTCACAATAAAGAAGATATACGTCCATGTGAATACCAAAAAAAAAGTCTTGAACATGTTTTGACCATATAATACCAGATTCTGTGGGAAAATTTTCTTCAAATAGTATAAATATTTTTTTTTTTTTTTTTTTTTATGAAAACCTTATTTCACTTGAAAAGTAATAGTACCCCTCATAAAAGGGATAGTCATTATATTGAGGGGTTACATCCCCGTTATTTTTAAGGGTTTTTTTTCCGGCCTAATTAACCGATTTATTTACTTGTTGATATGTGCCGAATCTAGCTCGCTTGCTTAATTACTGTTTGAAAATAAACACCTTTCAGCCTATCGACGCTAGCCGAGATCTTCTCAAGTACAGAAAGTTTCCGTTTAAAAGCCATACATCGAACCTCAACTCTCTTATTTGAGTCATTCCAAACCAAATTGCATTTTTTGCGTGCTTGAACCACAACGTTTAAGAGTAAATAACAAAACTAAAGATCGATTCTGGAATTTATATATAATCTCTGTATGTCATTACATGTAAAAAGTCAACAAGATGTAAAGCATATCATAAGCCCATCACTATAGTGGGTGAGGTTTTGGACATATATTACATATATAAACGTTTATTTATCTGCTTTATAAAATGTCCCAGCTTTTGTTCAAAGTAATGGCACTTCTGAGTATTTTACGTGCAAAGAGTTTAAAATTATGTTTAACGATATCATCATGTAGATACCAGCTAGGATTGAAATTTGCACTGACCAGACGCGCGTTTCGTCTACAAAAGAAGCACAAATGACGCTCGAATAAAAAAATGTTATAAATCTATTCCTGAGGTAGAAATTAAAGTATTTCAAATATTCAAAGTTTTGTAAACACGGTTACTTTGTAATTATGACGATATCAATGATGATTAATGTCAACAACAGACCCTCGGGGACTAATAGTCCACCAGCAGAGTTATCGACGCAGTGATGTAAAAAATGGAAACAACACGTTTAGAAATTTCAAAAGACTCATCAGAGACACTTGAATCGAAAAATGTTAAAAAGGCCATATAAAGTACGAAGTTGAAGAGCATTGAGGAACAAAAATTCCCAAAGGATTTGCCAAATATAGCTAAGGTAATCTATTCCTGAGGTAGAAAAACTTTAGTATTCAAAAAGTTCAGTTTTGTAAACAGTTATTTTGTAATTGTGACCATATCAATGATAATTCATGTCAACACAGGAGTGCAGGAGTGCTGACTCAGAGCAGATTTAATGAATAAACATGCGTTGTGGAGTTACACGCAGCTTTAACTGGAGCGCAATGCTCTCTGAAGGATTCCGGGAAGTCATACGTTGATGCCATACCTTATGAGTGTTTTTAGATATGATACTCTTAAATATATAGCGAAAAATAACTACATGTATATCTATCTATATATATACATATATACATAGATATATATCTATATATATACATATATACATAGATATATATCTATATATATACATATATATCTATATGTAAGCAATCACACCTGATCACACCTGTCCAGTAAAATTCTGAAAAAATATAAACTTAAGTTCTGTTCGATAAAACAGCAAGAAGTGTTTGTCCTGTTTAGGAGTGATAGACGTAATATATGTTACATAATTAGTAATTAATATTCATTCAAATGACAATTTATATCTTGTATTCGATCCCTTTGTCCTCGTCTGTATATTTCATCTGAATAAATGTTTAAGCAGTTTATCAGTTTGTCCGAACGTAAAAGACACTCAGTGTAGTGTGCAATGGATAAAAATACGAACCGTTATTTACGTGATCTAGATGGTCATTTTTTACAGACTGAATGGAATAAATGGAAAGGTCTGTAGTCTAAAGTGTAAGTATTCAAATAATAAAACGCAAGCCAATTAAGCTATACGATGGATATGTTTTCATAAAAATGTTGATGTTACAATATACAATGTATGTGACTGTGTTTTCTCCTTTTATTAATCATCAAATTACATTAACTAAACAAATTCCTGCAGAACGAGAACATATAATTATTGAAAGAGACAATATGGACAAGAAGTAATTACTTGATGATAATATAAACGGAACTATAAGACAAATGGATGTCAAACCTTACTAATCAATAAACAGATAGCCGTCAGAATTCTTATGTAAATGTACAGAAAACATTGCTCCCTGTGGAAGAATAAAATACTTACCTACTTGTACAGAAAGCAAAAGCCAATGCTCTCTGCGGAAGAATAAAAGACTTACCCTGCCTGTGTGTGTTCACTATCGGTCATCGTTTCTTCAGAATGCGTGAAACTTTGAATACGACCTTCTGAAATAATTCGACCTTTTGTCCTTCAAATCTAATTGTGATCAGCTGAAATTGTCCCCACATGCATAATTCATAGGACGGTATCTAAAAGGATATATACTACATCTATTGTAAATCAAAACTCAGAATGAAAGAATTTAATTCGTAAACTTGATCTTAAAGCAAAAAGTTGCCAACACACATGTACATCCGGGATTTTGTTTTTAATGAAGACTCGAAGATCGAACTATTAATGTGGCAACTTCCCCAAATTGTGCAATATGCTCCTCAACCCCTAAATATACAAAACCATATATAACGTAATATTTTATGAATTATCTTTTACATAGACGGAAATCCGTTTGGCACATTGTTGCAGAAGAAGAAACATGTAATAATACACGTTTGTACATCATAATACATATATGCTATAATTCATAATCGTTAAGCAAGATTAATATGACTAGCAGTTGCTATAATTAATGAGATTGATCAGGTCAGTATGTTATATGTAACAGTACAATAACTGATAGCTGAGATCAGGTTGTAAGTCGAATTCCATTCATTCATGTTACTGTGAATCTGTATTGAGTTTACAAATTCTTTTTGGTAAACCTTCTGTTCCCTTAGTTTATTTATTATTTAAAAAGTAAAATAACAATAATACCGAACTCCGAGGAACATTCTAACGGAAAGTACGTAGTCAAATGGCAATATCAAAAGCCCAAACACATCAAACGAACACTTATTCGGTAAAGATTGTTGAAATTATATGACTATGAAGAGTCTGTCATGACTAAGCCAGACAACTTAGTGTAAAAGAAACGAAAACAACTATCTTGGTACCTTTGATAACTATTTACACTACTGGTGGACGTTTCGTGCCGTATTTGGCACAACTTTTGGAATTTCGCGTCCTCAATGCTCTTCAAATTTGTACTTGTTTGGTTTTATAACTATTTTGATCTAAGCGTCCCTGAATAATCTTATGTAGACGAAACGCTCTTCTGGCGTATTAAATTATAATCCTGGTACCTGATAACTATTTACACCACTGGGTCGATACCACTGCTGGTGGACGTTTCGTCCCTGAGGGTATCACCAGCCAGGTAGTCATCACTTCGGTGTTGACATGAATATCAATTATATGGTCGTTTTTATAAATTTCCTGTTACAAAACTATGAATTTTTCGAAAAACTAAGTTTTTTTTTATCACAGGAATAGTTTACCTTAGCCGTATTTAGCACAACTTTTTGGAATTTCGTGTCCTTAATGCTCCTCAACTTAGTACTTATTTGGCTTTATAACCATTTTGATCTGAGCGTCACTGATGAGTCTTATGTAGACGAAACACCCGTCTGGCGTATTAAATATAATCCTGATACTTTTGATAACTATTTACACCACTAGATCGATACCACTACTGGTGGACGTTTGTCCCCAAGGGTATCACCAACCAAGGAGTCATCACTTGGGTGTTGACATGAATATCAATTATATGGTCGTTTTTATAAATTTTCTGTTACAAAACTATGAATTTTTCGAAAAACTAAGGGTTTTCCTATCACAGGAATAGTTTACCTTAGCCGTATTTGGCACAATTTTTTGGAATTTCGTGTCCTCAATGCTCCTCAACTGAGTACTTGTTTGGCTTTATAGCTATTTTGATCTGAACGTCATTGATGCGTCTTAGTAGACGAAACGCGCGTCATGCGTATTAAATCATAATCCCGGTACCTTTGATAACTTATTACACTTACAAAACGAACTCTCCAATGTTTGATACGTTATTTGCAAGAAAGCGGTTTGGTAAATTTAATAAAGAAAACAAGAAACAACCAACCGAATCTATCGACACTGCGTCACAACTCTCGCAAATTCGATCTGGTAGAGATCAGACATATCCTGCATTACAGTAATCCGACGTAGGACATTATTACGAGTATCATCCGATACAGCAGAGTGTCACGACTTAGTCATGATTGTAATATGACGAGCCAAAATCGGCCGAGTTTTTCGAATGTTACATGATGCACATAATTGTCTTTGTGTTATTGTCCGACCTATGCGGACCATTCCCAACCTCATGGGATTCTGTCACGAACGTATACGACAGCGCTCAGATAATGATAGGAAAATCCAGATAATTTTGGATAGTATTTGGACTTTTTCAATTTTCGTGTAGTAGCGCTGTCCGATTCTGTCGTGAATCATATTTGGATATATGTGACCGCCGCATTTGTGCTATAAGTAAAAATAAGATATAAAAAAAGACATCTGTCTTTAAAAAAAAATGTTCACAGTTCGGTTTTCAAAACAGTAGTTCTATATATGATGACTATGTTAAATCAATCTCGCTTAAATATTATCATATGTCAGAGCGATTATTTTAAGAAGTTTACTTTACTTTGATGGTATTATTCTTATGGTCGCTTGAAGAAAATAAAGTGAAAAAAAACCCTAAAAATTAAATAATTATGTTATTCGAAACTAAAAAAAAGGAAAAAATGGATTTGAGGAAAAAGGGGGAGGTACAAAACATGTCCTGACCATAAGTTTTTATGAGTTAGATTGGTTGAAATAAATACAACATTGCAATGTGGTATCCTACTACTTTAACAGATAAGCAATGAGACACAAGATTAATGGACAATAACGTTACCTTTCAATAAGTTAAAAAAGGTCACTTTTTTTCTCAGCAAAAATAATCGACGAAATCTTGTATGAATGATAAGAATGACTTATCTACCTTCCACTGAAGGTTAAATACTACACTTTTCCAATTCTTATAAGCGAAAAAGTAGGACCATTTTCTAATTTACAAAACCGAAAAGTTGGAAATTCTTCTGAAATAAAAAGACTATATCAAATTTTCAACAATTTTTCATGTACTTTAAAAATCAAAATGTTATATGGCGTTACATGGGTGTTGCTATTGAAGGCAATTCACCCAAAATAGCATTTTTTTCATGTTTGTTACATGTTTAGATGTAAGGGATACTAATTTAAGAATCTAAAAGTACATAACTAGAGCAGCGTTAGTATCGTAGATTAAAAGTGTTTAAAAAGATTAAGAATAGGTCTGAAATAGGTAAAGGAATTGTATAGATAATGATTCTTTTTTAACATAATTTAGTCATTATGTATACCGAACTGTTTTCAGAATTAAAGAATTGTTATCTTTATGTTATGTGCCTGTATTGAAAAATTAAAAGATTCCCCTTTGAACACCTCTTCTTGAACGGATACGCATAGAGATATACAAAAAAGGGAATGGGTGGTACAAAATAAAATCTTGCAAAAATGTATCGGGTATTATTTTAGACCTTTCAAAATACTATATATATGTTAAACAAACCAGAAACGGTATATAATTGTCAGTGAGACAATTATCTATATCTCAAAATGGCAGGATATAAGCAGCTAAAGATGAACGTAATAATGCATGGCCTCCAACACTAAATGAAACTCAAACCTAAATGAAACTCAAACCTTAAAATATAAAAAGGTGTTAAATACTTCGGAAAACAAAATATGAAAAATGTAACAGAGAAAAACAACATCCTTATTCAAGAAAAATGAAATATAACGATTAGTTAATATCGCTTTGAAATGAGATTTAGACATAGAATTGAAACCCCATTTAACTGATTGTCTGTAAAAATGACATGTTATGGAAACTGCAAACAAACACAACTATTTTATTAAGCCTGGATGTTGATGGTCGAACAAATAAACGATTTAATCTGGAGCGTAAATGACGCATTCTTTTAACCTTCTGACGCAACAAATTTACGATACAGCTTACTAGTCATCGATGGTTTCATTAGCATAGTGGTCGGCGCTTCGGTACTGACATGATTTATAACGCACTTTTGCAACTAAATTCTCCAATAATAAATTGACGAATTAGTCCAATGCTAAGCTTTAAGGTCCCAAATCCAGCATGTAAACTAGATAGAGTTGGTTATTATTTTAATTGGATATAGGAAGATGTGGTAAAAGTGCTAATGAGACAACTCTCCATCCAAATAACAATTTATAAAAGTAAACCATTATAGGTCAATGTACGGCCTTCAACACAGAGCCTTGGCTCACACCGAATAACAAGCTATAAAGGGCCCCAAAATTACTAGTGTAAAACCATTCAAACGGGAAAACCAACGGTCTAATCTATATATAAAAAAAACCTTATTATTTTAAGCCTATTTTGATCATTTAACTCTTCACGGGTTTCAAATTCCTTTAAGCATAAGCATTCCTGTATGATTAAAAGTAAATATTAAAAAGAACTGTGGAAGTAACACATTATAAAATGTTATTTCATTGTTGCTTTTTCAGAAGTCTAGCTTAAACTTTAGATGTTGGTCAAGGAAATAATTATCATGTATTAGAAATAAAAAATATAATATAGTATAAAGATCTATAAACGCAGGCCTCTGTAAGCGCTTACCTAAATAAAAAGTAGTGTTTCAAGTACATTTAAAATAGATGTATTTTATTAGTTTTATAATATGAAAAATAATTAAATTGTGCAATTAAATATTATCATGGAAGTAGTTCCGGGTTTTCCATTCATAAAACACTTTAGGATTGTTTGGATTCAAAATTATCTAATGAGAATCCGATACTATTTAAGTTGCTAAAAGTACTGGATATTTGTTTTTAAGTTGAATCAATGTAATAAGGAACAGACAACATTGAATTACATGCCACTAATCTTGGACACACCGACAAATATATTGATTTTTTAGCTTTAGATTAAGGAGATGTATTTCTGAAAATGGCAAAGATTGATATTTGTTCATCTCTTCAAAAGTTTGGATGTAATGTTGACTTTCCTGTCGTCTAAATCCATGAACGAATCTATAAAGCGGTTTATTAAAAAACAACTTCTGAAGAAAAATGCAAACGTTAATTAATAGGTTCATAGACATAGCATGTGATTGATCTCCATTGGAAGTACAAATATTTGTGATTGCAAGAGATATTGAACTCTCTCCAAATACGCCTTCAGTGATTTATTTCAATGTTTCGGCCCCAACTATCTCTTGTTAATCTTTATGTCGACAAAAGACAGAATTTTCCATCTCCAAGAGAAAACTAATCACACCTCATCCATTCCTACCGAAGAAATAATTCTCCAATCGATTCAATGCAAAACTATATGTCCCCGTCCCTTAAATCTTTATGTCAGGATTCTTAACAACATTCATAAATCTTTTGTCAATTATTTTTGTTAAACAAATTTTATTGTAAGATAAGCTTATTGTTTCGAACTGGGGTCAATGCTAAACAGAATACCATTGAAAAATCTTATTATGAGTGAAAGAATCGTCAGAAAAAGAAATGAACTTTCCCACCGCAGGACGTTAGAATCATAAATGGGTTTTTCTGCGCAAATTATTTCATGATGTAACTTGTTGCATGTTTGTGTTTCATAAACTTTCGGAAAATGACAGCTACTGAATACAAATTGTCATTACTACAAGTTTGAAACTGATTTAAGGTGATAACTATGAATAATCTGAAGGGTGGTTTTTGTAGAAATGAGACGCCAACAAAATGGCATAAACATCTATAAAATATCAAGAGGTATACATAATCTTGAGTAAAGCAGGTGAGAGACTCCGAAAAAATGACACTTCTATATTTTAAATGCCAAGACTTAAAGGTATACCGAAGAACGAGTAAAGCAGTAAATAACCTGTAACAATTACCTCATCATAGATACCAGGATTGAAATTTCATATTAACGCTATTCGCGCGTTTCGTCTACAAAAGACTCATCAGTGACGCTCGAATCAAATTTGTTTTTGTTAAAGCTTTGTAACTGATTTAAGGCGATAACTATGAAGAATAGGAAAGGTGGTGTGTGCATCAATGAGACGCCAACAAAAGACACAAGCATCTTTAAAATGTCAAGACCTAACTGTAAACCGCATCATGAATAAGGCATTTTATAGGTTCCAATAACAATGACACAGTCAAATATCTTGAACATGGCAAGACTTGAAGGTAGACCGACATCTGAGTTAAGCAGTTAAGAGACGTCAACAAAATGACACAACTATCTATAAATTGTGAAGAGATATATTGAATCATGAGTTAAGCAGTTAAACGACTCCAACAAAATAACACAAATATCTATAAATTGTTGAGAGGTATACCGAGTCATGAGTAAAGCAATCGAGAGATTCCAACAAAAAGACACACATATCTTTCAAATGTCAATAGGTATACTGAATCATGAGTAAAACAATTAAGAAACTCCAACAAAATGGCACAAATATCATTAAAATGTCAAGGGGAATTCCGGATCATGAGTAAAGCAGTTTAGAGACTCCACCAAATTTCACACATAAATGTGAAACGGTCAAGAATAAGAGGTGTGCCTAATCATGAGTAAATCAATCAAGAGACTACCACAAAATGACACAGATATCTTAAAAATGTCTATAGGAAAACCGAATTATGAGTAAATATGTAAAGAGAGACTGCAACAAAATGACACAAATATCTTTAAAATGTCAATAGGTATACCGAATATGAGTAAATTAGTTAAGATAGACTCCAACACAATGACATAAATATCTTTGGAATGTCAATAGGTATACCGAATCATGTGTAAATCAGTTGAGAAAACTCCAACAAAATAACACATTACCTTCAAATATCAAGCAATATACTAAATCATGAGTAAAACTGTTATCAAACTCTAACAAAATGACACAAATATCTTTAAAATGTCTATAGGAATACCGAATTATGAGTAAATATGTAAAGAGAGACTTCAACAAAATGACACAGAAATCTTAAAAATGTCTATTGGAATACCGAATTATGAGTAAATATGTTAAGAGAGACTGCAACAAAATAACACAGATATCTTAAAAATGTCTATAGGAAAACCGAATTATGAGTAAATATGTAAAGAGAGACTGCAACAAAATGACACAAATATCTAAAAAATGTCAATAGGTATACCGAATATGAGTAAATTAGTTAAGATAGACTCCAACACAATAACATAAATATCTTTGAAATGTCAATAGGTATACCGAATATGAGTAAATTAGTTAAGATAGACTCCAACACAATGACATAAATATCTTTGGAATGTCAATAGGTATACCGAATCATGTGTAAATCAGTTGAGAAACTCCAACAAAATAACACATTACCTTCAAATATCAAGCAATATACTAAATCATGAGTAAAACTGTTATCAAACTCCAACAAAATGACACAAATATCTTTAAAATGTCAATAGGTAAACCGAGTCATGAGTACATCAGTTTAGAGAGACTAAAAAAGAAAGCACACATATCTTTTAAATGTCAATAGGTATACCGAATATGAGTAAATTAGTTAAGATAGACTCCAACACAATAACATAAATATCTTTGAAATGTCAATAGGTATACCGAATATGAGTAAATTAGTTAAGATAGACTCCAACACAATGACATAAATATCTTTGGAATGTCAATAGGTATACCGAATCATGAGTAAATCAGTTGAGAAACTCCAACAAAATAACACATTACCTTCAAATATCAAGCAATATACTAAATCATGAATAAAACTGTTAAGAAACTCCAACAAAATGACACAAATATCTTTAAAATGTCGATAGGTAAACCGAGTCATGAGTACATCAGTTTAGAGAGACTAAAAAAGAAAGCACACATATCTTTTAAATGTTAATAGGTATACTGAATCATGAGTAAATCAGTCAGAGACTACAACAAAATCATACAAATATCTTTAAAATGTCAAAACGTATACCCAACCACGAGTAAAACAGTTAAGAAACGCCACCAAAAAATGTTACAAATATCTTTAAAATGTCAAAAGGTATACCGAATCATGAATAAATCAGTTAAAATAAACTCCAACAAAATGAACCAAATATCTTTAAAATGTCAATAGGTATACTGAATCATGAGTAAAACAGTTAAGAAACTCCAACAAGATGATACAAATATCTTTAAAATGTCAAAAGGTATAGCGAATCATGATTAAAACAGTTAAGAGACTACGACAATTTGGCAAAACAATCTTAAAACATACAGAATAATGACTAAAGAAGATGATTTGTACAACTGAACACATTAATACAAAAGTTGTTTTAAGACACCGGTTTTAACTCCCTCGGGTAAAGTTAACTTCAGATGAATTTGACTATTCGTTCAAGGTTCACTTTGGTCATTCAGCTCAGATCTTAATATTTGAGCAATCCAGAAAAGCTTTCCGGCAAACCAAATATTTTAGAGTGAATTTGCCTTTTTTTTCAAATGTGGTGATAGCTGTTTTTAATCGAAACTTTGTAAGTATAAGCTAAGTAAGGAAGAAAAAACGATGATATGGAAAATTTCTTTTAAGGTAATGCTATCTGCATTGTAAGATTTTAATTGAATACCCAATGGTTTTATTTAAAACGAATGATATCAGTATAACTCGAAAAAAACATGCTAATCATTGGAGAGGAGATGTAATGCAGTGATTCCTTCTATATTCCATTTCATATAACCTTTGGAATAATAGAGTGGTACGTTGATTTCTGTTTCATAGATTTCAATGGCACGGCGTCCTAGAGTTAATGAGACAGAAACATGCAACAAGTTACATCATGAGTAAAACAGAAAAATCAGCATTGGAAAATATCAAAGAAAATGGAATATATATATATATAACATAGTGATTTCCGTACAATAAACTTGTATATAATACATTAATGTGTGTCATCAATCCCAGTCCATTTACATATACAAAAAAATGAGAATGGACAGACCTTAATTTTGCCCTAGAATGAAATTGGCTAATGTAATATGTAAACACGACTAGTTATGATATTATATTTACAAGCTTTACCATATAACTGTTCGTTTAAGACAGTGTTGCATTTTACATAGACAAATAAAATCGTATAATATAATCAAAATGAGGATGTTAATTTGATGTATGCCTTTTTGTGCTTCTTCGTTACATTTGTTGTTTATATAGTGATTAAGATGATAACACAATGTTGACTGCTGTACCCTTATTTTTGATATTTTTACCTATTGTGTCTGTTTGTTTTGTTCACGCATCGGTGACAATATAATGGAATTTGATGCGACTGTCATACAAGTGAGAGGTTTAGCTAGCTATAACACCAGGTTAAATCCACCATTTTCTACATTTGAAAATGCCTGTACCAAGTCAGGAATATGACAGTTCTTGTCCATTCGTTTTTGATGCGTTTTGTTATTTGATTTTGCCATGTGATTGTGGACTTTCCGAATTGATTTTCCTCTGAATTCAGTATTTTTGTGATTTTACTTTTTGGTACTAGCAAACGTACGGAATCATAATCTTGTCAACGGTTTATCTGAACAGTGTGATTGGACAAAAAATACAGCATCTACTGAACACACTTTTCCGAACTGAGAAATGAATCAGGTGTAGGAAATATAAAATATATTAACATACAGATGAAAATGAATTTTTCAGAAGTTTTTAAATGTATTTACTGCATGATCGGTTTATAAAAGTAGGGGTGAAAATGGAAGAAAATGGCCATGATATATATTAATTTCTGAATATCATAATGAAAGTACTTCAATTAGCTGTATATCTAGAATTTTGGGCAATGGCAGAAAGTGGTGAAAATTCTGAAAAGGCTATCAAAATATCATTATCCCAATATATCAGGTATTACTACTGTGCAATAGTTAAGCCTACTTTGATCAATAAATCTTCATGGCTTTTACTTGATCAGTGGCATGCACATTCTTGTATGATTAAGGTAAATTATGAAAGACAAAGAATACTCATAGAAAACCACTATTTTTTTTATGACACATATTAAAATTTAAAACAAATATTATCATGAAATACAATTCCGGGTTTTCCATTCATAAAACACTTAAGGTTTGTTCTGATTCAAAATTATCTTATGAGAATATGATACTATTTAAGTTAATGAAAGTACTGGATATTTGTTTTTAAGTTGAAGCAATGTAATAAGGAACAGACAATATCAAATTCCGTGTCACTGATTTTGGACGCACAGTCAAATATATTGATTTTTTGATAGCTTTAGATTAAGGAGATGCATTTCTGAAAATTGTAAAGAATAATATGTGTTCAACTCTTCTAAAGATTGGATTCTATGTTGACTTTCGTGTTGTCTGTGTCCATTTCCATGATCGGATCTATAAATCAGTATACTAAAAAACAGCTTAAGAAGAAAAATCAAAACGTTAAAGCAAAATGCATTGAGTGTGAAGGTAAAGGTAATATTCTGGTTAACTTGCTTACTAGATGGACCGTGAAGTCATTATTAAATTAGTTATACTACCCTCTTTTTATAACAAACTAGTCCGACAATTAACCAATCTGTCTGTCGGTCAGACTTCACTTCTCCGAAAGGAGGGTAGTATACCTTGCCTAATAATGATTTCACGGTGGAGCTAGCAAGCAAGCTAATCGCAAATATCATCTTTACATACCCACTTAAGTCATTTTGCTGAAATTAATAGGTGTCATAGAAATAGCACCGTGATTGATTTCCATTGGAAGTACAAATATTTGTGATTGGAAGATATATCAAACCCTCCAGCTACAGCTTTCAGGGATTTATTTCAATGTTTCGGACCCGAAAATCTCTGTTGTAAATCTTTATATCTACAAATGCCAGAGTTTTCCATCACCACGTGAAAACTAGTCACACTTCATCCATTTGCAGAGAAATAATTCTCCAATCGATTCAATGCAAAACTCTTTGTCGTCCCTTAAATCTTCATGGCAGAATTCTTAACAACATTCAATTATCTTTTGTTAAAACACGCTTTATTGTAAGATAAGCTTATTGTTTCGAACTGGAGTCAAAAACAGAATACCATTGAAAAATCTTATTATGAACGAATGTATCGTCAAAAAAAGAAATTAACCTTTTCCACGACATACCGTTAGAATCGTTTGTGGGTTTTTCTGCGAAATTATTTCATGATGTAACGTGTTGCATGTTTGTGTTTCATAAACTTTAGGAAAATAACAGCTACTGAATAACAACTATCATTGTTAAAACTTTGTAACTGATTTATGATTTAAGGTGATAACTCTGAATAATCGGAAAGGTGATCATCAATGAGACGCCAAAAAAATGACACCAGCATGTTTAAAATGCCAAGACTTAAATGTAAACCAAATCCTGAATAAGCAATTCAAAACTCAAACACAGTCACATATCTTGAAATTGACAAGACATGAAGGTAGACCAAAACATGAGTAAAACAGTTAAGAGACATCAATAAAATGAATCAACTATCTAAAAATTGTTAAAAGGTATACCAACTCATGGCTAAAAATAAAAAAAAATTAAAATGTCAATTGTTCTTGAACAATTGAGAGGTCTTTCCTTTTCGAAATGTAAAATACATGTTCCAATAGTCGTAGGATGCATTGAAAAGCTCTCAAACACACATAAAACCGTTAAAATATGACAAAAAACAACAAATTCGCTTTTTAGGACATGACCTTGACTTTTGACCTTGTGACCTTTGTGAAGGCCATTGGTCCACGATGTCATTATAAAAGACCCCATGGGTCTAGGTTCATGAGTTAAAGCTAATTTTGTCTTTTCAGAAACGTTAACCGGGGTTATGCCCCTTAAGTATGTCAAATCTCTTCGGTCAAAATGTAAAAAAGTTGCGCCTTAATGAACTGAACATTTTTCACTATTTACTATTTCTGTAAGTACAATCGTTTTTGAGATATCCAATAAAAAGTTAAAAGGTCAAAGGTCAAGGTCAACCTTAAAAAGCTTGAAAACACACTAAAAAACCTTTATATAAGATTAAAAACACAAAATTCGCTATCTGGGGCATGACCTTGACCTTTGACCTTTAGACCTTTGTCAAGGTCATTAGTCCCCAATGTCATTGCTGAAGATGCCATGGGTCTAGGACCTTTGGTTATATAGTAAAAGCTGATTTTGTCTTTTCAGAAACCTAAAACAGGGGTTATGCTCCTTACAGAAAGGTCAAATCTCTAAGGTCAAAATGTAACAAAGTTGCGCCTTAATGACCCAAACATTTTCCACTATTCAAAACTTCTGTAAGTATAATGGTTTCTGGGATTATTCCATAACAAGGTGTTAGGTCAAAGGTCAAGGTCAACATACACATTTGACCTTGAGGTATTTTTCAAAGTCACATGAATTGATGATGAATGGTGAAGATCCTAGGTGTCTACGACTTACGGTTTCTGAGTTTTGGTGGCCAACCGACACCGATTAATTTTAATAGGGGCATAACCCTACCAATGAGTCGTTGAATCTTTTCGATCCAAATGTAACGAAGAATCAGGGTCTGGTCCTGAACAAATTTCACCCTTCGTTTTTTTTTCTACCTATTAAGGTTACGGTGTTTGAACGATAACAAGGTTTTTGGGTTTCGGAGGGATTACTCCGAACCGACAAAATATTTCTACTCACAGGGTGAGTTCCGGATAGGTATTCATGACACCGATACAAAGTGTGAACATGAAAGCGACATGGTGTACGGTTACGGAGGGAAATTTTGTCAAAGTTTGGCGGAACAAGAATAATAATAATAACAATAATAATAATCAGAAGAAATACAGTAAGGTCTTTCCTTATAGAAAAAGGAAAGACCTTAAAAAAAAAACCAGACAAATAATAGTACAGAAGACAAAACATAGGAAACTAAAAACTTAGCAACACTAACCCCATCAACAACTCTGGGTGATCTCAGGTGCCCCGGAAGGGTAGGCAGACCCCTGCTCTACATGTGGCACACGTAACTTAAGAGGGACGAAAGATACCAGAGGGACAGTACAACTCATAAATCGATAATAAACTGACAACGCCTGGCTAATAATAAAAGAAGACAAACAGACAAACAAGAACCCATGACACAACATAGAAATCTAAAGAATAAGCAACACGAACCCCACCAAAAAAGACCAGAAAAAAGGAGAAAGTTTCAGCTTTGTGGCAGCACTAGATCCTGCTCCACATATGGCACCCATCGTGTTGCTTATGAAATAACAAATCCAGTAAATAGTCTAAATTGGTATCTCACATTCATGAAAGGGAAAGTAGGAGGTAGGCTAAGTGTTTTGCAATCTTTGGGTCTTTAAAGATTGACGTAGTATGGGCATTGATATTCCCATTCAGTTTCTTAATTCTGATTTGTACCAACGACCTCACCGCTTTAATCCATTTGGAAAGATTGTCTACGTCTTCCTTCGCGCGCTTAGCCCATTGCCTGGCATAATCCTCGACCGAATCCATCAAAATTTTAAAGTTGTATTTCCAATTGATGGATTTAGGCTCACGATATTTCGAACCTATCGATAACACATTTCGCAGGGAAGTGTTATTTACAATTTTGAGGTCACAGGTAATAACGTGGCCAGTCGAATTATATGTGAATTGGGAACTAGCACAAGTACAATCGGGAGGTTAAGACTTGAAGTCGTCAATATTGAGATCATGCAAAACGTGATTGTAATTGAAAATTTGAGTTGAAAGGTTTGGTATAGGTTTAAAAAATGATTGGTACAGACTGATCTTTGAAATAAGGAGGTATTTTCGATTGAACCAATTTACGATGAAGGATAATGCCAAAGTTGACGCCATCGAGACCTTTGTTTGCAAAGGAAAAAACATCTTTTCTCTTTATCATCTTTTCCAGTACAGACTGGTTTGAAAAGTCTTTGACTTGCAATATCCGAAATTATAGCTGTAAGTTAGTATTGGTTTGAATGAGGGTTTGTTACAGTGGTTTCCAAACATAAATTAAACAGAGAATGAAGTTTTGAAAGGGGTAATGAATAAAGCTTCGTGCGAATGTGATGAATACCTAACGGCTTTTGTATAAATGGCAGCAAGTCATTAATAGAGACATCATGCAGAGTATGTGATGTATAATGACGATGACCATGACTGCGTCTACGTCGAGGAGTAGAGTTGAAAACATTCATCATATTTACCGAGCTACAAGTTGTAGAGGTGTACCAAATCATGCGTTAAGTAGTTGAGAGACTTCAACAAAATGACACAAATATCTTTAATATGTCAAGACTAAGAGGTTTACCGAATCATGACCAAAGCAATTGAGATACTTCAACAGAATGACACAAATATTTTTGAAATGCCAAGCCTAAGGGGTGTACCGAATCATGAGTAATGTAGATAAGAGTCTTTAACAAAATAATACAATTATTTTCAAAATGTCA